>NW_020939755.1:1200000-1884162 GCF_003851025.1 Sparassis crispa
GTCCAGTGTGTCCCAGTCAATGTCCTGGAACCATGGGTGTCTCTGGATTTCCGCAGAGCCTTCAGTAGGTTTCCAACCCAGCCGCCTCGACGGATCTCGATCCAAAAACTGTGCAAGCAGTTAGATAGGCTTGCGCGATACGAGAAACCGGAAGCCACAGAACGCCGCTTCCCCTCGCCGGAACACACACGTGAAACGGAAATTGTACTCACAGCTCGCAACGCCTGCATCCCAACTTTACTGCACTTCGTGTCAGCATCGTCAGGGAACCGCACATGATCTTTGCAGATGCTGTGTGTCAGGTCACCATTCGTCTTCCCTCTGAACGGCCGGCGTCCAAAAATGAGCTCGTACGCGCAGATGCCCAAGGACCACCAATCGATGGTGTATGTGTAGCCACGCTTGGCAAGTATCTCCGGTGCCATGTACGCCATGGACCCTGCCACCCCTGTCAGTGGTCGACGTTCGGAATAATGAACTGCGATGTTGAAGTCCGTTAAGTGTGCGTGGCCCTGCTCGTCCAGGAGAATGTTGTCAGGCTTAAGGTCTCTTTATAATGCGGTTAGGTTAGGGCACTACAATGAGGCATAGTACGAACCGGTGTATGATACGGTGATCATGCAAATATGCAAGGGCAGACGACAGCTCGGCCACATAGAACCGAACAACTTCCTCGGGTAACGACCCCATTCTTTCCAGATGAACTGTTCTCAAAAAGTCAGGGGATGTACTGACACCATGAAACACTACGTACATCTCAAATCGCCACCGAGCATGAGATCCAGTACAAAGAAGCAATTTTCATCATCCTGGAAAGCGTAGCGCAAATTCACCACGAAGGGATGGTCGATCTTCGTACACAGTTTATATCCTCATGAGCCGAGGTTGCTACAGAGACATAAAGTACGCACTTCCTCGAGCAGCCGTCGTTCCTGGATGACATTTGCTACTGCTTTCATCTTGACGCATTTGGACTTGTTGATGTACTTGAGAGCATACAGCTCACGACTCTGCTTGTGTTGTACGACGCGGACCTAATGCACTCAAAATATTTGAGGCACACGCAGCGCACAGTAAGACTCGGTCCAACCTTGCCGAAGGCGCCTTTGCCGACACATCTCAGGAGAACGAAATGGAATAAGTTGACCTCTCCGTCAAAGTCAATGGGCTGCAGTCAGTAGAATCAGCGAGTATAGGGTCTGGACGACACCGCTGCGGGTAAAAATGGGCACACCTGAGGACGGCAGCATACAACACCCATGGTAAGTCGTGATCACTCGTTTACAGGTTGAAGAGGCAAAGAGTAGACGAAGAAGATACTAAAAGAAGGGGAGTCGCCGGAGGAGTGGGATCGCCAGGACTGCTGAGAGGTTAAGAGCAGTCGAGTAAAAGGATAAGGTCTGTGGGAGCAAAAGGAGGAACACCCAGAGCGGTCACAAGCGAGCGCATTAGC
Organism: Sparassis crispa; assembly: GCF_003851025.1. Lineage (NCBI taxonomy): Eukaryota > Fungi > Basidiomycota > Agaricomycetes > Polyporales > Sparassidaceae > Sparassis > Sparassis crispa. Next base: position 1,201,454 of record NW_020939755.1, read on the forward strand.
CGTAGCGAGAACGCCCATCATTTCCCGTCAATTTACAGATACATCCATCGCAAAATCATTTATCCCCGTCGAATTCCCTTTTCGAGACTTACATTACGCACCCACTGCCGCCCAAAAATATATGCGGCGCACCCTTTCTCTCTTTTTCCGTTCCGCTGCTCTGAGAATGTCTTCCGCAAAGGACGTCCTTCGTCCCCTTGTCATCTCTGGTCCATCCGGCGTAGGCAAAAGCACTCTCCTCCAGCGACTCTTCGCACAGTACCCGGACAAGTTTGGCTTCAGCGTCTCTCGTGAGCGTCGTTACCACGTACTGTAACGATCAACCTTCCGACCCGACGCGACTTTATAGACACAACTCGGCCTCCACGGCCAGGAGAAACCGAAGGAAAGCAGTACTACTTCGTCTCACGCGACAAGTTCCAGGAACTGCTCAAGCAGGGCGCGTTCATCGAGCATGCGGAGTTCTCTGGTAACTTCTATGCTACCAGTTTCAATGCAGTGCGCGAGGTGTCGCAGGCCGGGCGGCGGTGCATCCTCGACATTGAGGCGCAGGTGTGTCCGCCTGCCGCGTTTGCCGGTCTGCGTGTCCCGACGTCGAAATGCGTGTGTTCGTATTTAGGGTGTTCGTCAAATAAAACAGACCAATTTGGACCCAGTCTATCTCTTCATTTCGCCCCCGACACTGGCAGCCCTTCGAGCACGCCTGCAGACGCGGGGTACGGAAACGGAAGCTTCCACGTCGAAACGCCTTGCCACCGCACTGAAGGAGATCGAGTACGCAAAGGAGGGAGCCCATAATGTTGTCATCGTGAACGACGATCTCGAAAGGGCATGCGATTTGCTGAAGCGTGTCGCACTAGGAGAGGAGATCGCCAGCGACACCCTTCCCCCGCTAGATGATTAGTTCAGTAGATATGTCAGTCCTGTGGATTAGCGCTGTCAGAATACAAGATTGTATCGAATACATCTAGACCGACGGAAAGAGCGTGATGGTGCCCTGAAGGCCCTGAACAATCGGTGACAACGATGCCCTTACCAAACTATGGCTCCAAACTGTGATGGAGGGTATAGACGTGTGATCAAAGATAAGCGCGGTCAGACACGGAACCGCAGGTAGGCCATCAGTAGCGCAGAGCAACCAGTGACTGAAACATAGCCAAGTCAGAGGATGAGCTGAGGAACAAACCCATAAAGCTCGCACCGAAGCCGACAAGATACTGCAAGGTCGTAGCCTACACGCGAAAGGTTTAGTTCAGGTCCCTTCCGGATCCAATACGCGCTCACCTTTGAGGCCTGTATGGAAGTCCGGAGCGCAGCAATTTCCTGCTCTATCCGGGTGTCCACCTCCTTGATCTTGAGTTCCTGTTTGCTGTTCTCCTCCCGCATCCTGCCCTTCTCGAGGTTGAGGTCAAGACGAACGCCAGCTTGTGTGCGTGTGATCTCCTCGCGGAGGCGTTGCTTCAGCTTCTCAATATCCGTCACAAGGCGATCGTTCTCTGCCTTGATCATTGCGAGCTCGTTCTTCTCCATCAGCTGTAGCTCGGACTTGAGCTGCGCGAAGTCGACCTGTTGGGTGTAGTGGTGCTGCACGGCACGACACATGATGAGCATTACGGTGGGGGTGCCGACAGGTGCTGGGCACGCACCTTCTCCTGGTCGGCCTTGGTCACCATGTTGCTTGTCATGTTCCGTATGCTCTCATCGATGACCCCGGCCATGGCGTCCACGACGCCCTCCGCCTGCTCACGGTTGAGCCCTTCGTGTACCAGCCGCTGCACAAAGTGATGAGTGTCGAAGTGGAAGTCCAGACGGCGCGTAGTGCAGCGGAAATGTCGTGGATGTGGGTGCTTGCGTGAGGGTAGTCTGTTGGCAGGGCGCGTACCGCTGAGCGGAATGTCGTACATTCGGCGCGAAACTCGACGGAACATCGCTAAAGAATATAAATCTTAAACCGTCTCCAAGTACTGTAAATAAGAGAGGAGCAGCAGAAAGGTGCTTGTTAGAGTTTTAGAGTGAGCGAAGCTTGTCGCAAGGAGCAGCGCGGGATCGTGACCGTGCGAAACAACGAAGGAGCCAATCAGAGCTCGAATGCCGGATTTTCAGATAGATCTTCAACGCGCTCTTATTCACCAGTCATTTATCTTTGCACAATATTAGTCGCAATGCAAAGCGACGACGTGATATGGTCCGTCATCAATCAACAGTTCTGCTCATACAAAGTCAAGTCAGTCGTGATCCCCATTACCGTGGTCGAGGCTAATTTCGAGCTTGGACAGGACAGCGACACAGAACTTCTGCAGGAACGAATATAATGTCACAGGGTTTTGCAGCAGGCAGAGCTGCCCACTCGCGAACTCACGATATGCGACGGTTCGCGAGAAGGAGGGTGTGTTCGCATACCTCTCGGTCATCTCGCATACCGCTTCTCACATCTTCTCTTCAAGGGGTGTTGTACCTATACGTCAAGACAATCGAGCGTGCACATACCCCTGCACACATGTGGGAGCGCATCAAGCTTTCGAACAACTACTCAAAAGCTCTGGAGCAGGCGAGTTTCACCTGGTCGCGTCTGCCTTCCTGCAATCTCACTCCAGAAACAGATTGACTCAGAGCTCATACACTGGCCAAACTTCACAATACACAAGTGCAAGCAACGTGTGACAAAAGTTACGCAGTATCTCATCAAGATGCGCCGTCTGCGGCTACGCCAACAGTATGTCTTTCCTCTCGCACACCGGAACATGTATTCAGCTCACCCTCCATCTCTGCGCGTCGTCTCGCAGACCGAAGCTGGTTGGAGTGAAGAAAAAATTGGATCGACGAGAAGCCGTGCGCGAACGTAAAGCGCTCTCCGCGGCACGTCTCGAACGCTCGATCGAGGCAGAGCTCATTGAGCGACTCAAATCGAAGGCATATGGGGATGCGCCTTTGAACGTGAATGAGGCCGTGTGGGCGGCGGTACTCGATCGCGAGCGCGGAGTGGAAAAAGAGAAAGAGAAAGAGAAAGAGGGTGAGGAAGAGCTAGACATGGTAGATGATGAGACAGACGAGGAAGAGGAAGAAGAGGAGGGGTGGGGCGAGCGTGAGTTCGTGAGCGACTTGAGCGGGGAGGAGGATGGGCTGAGCGATTTGGAGGATGCAGCGGTACGTCCAGTTATTTCTACACATTTAGTGGGTTCACTGATTCAGTATGCAGTCGGAAGAGGACGAAGACGAAGATAGCGAAGAAGGGGACGTGGACGAAGAAGTGGAGGGCGAAGAACAGACAGGAAAAACCACCCTTGGGAAGCGGAAGGCTGTGCCTCACAAACCGCCACGAAAAAAGCCAGAGAAAAAAGCAAGACGTGAGTTGAACCAATTCGTCTTTGCCGAGCATCACGATGTTGACCGCTGTATGCAGGTGGTCCAAGGGTCGAGGTTGAATACGAGCACGAAATGGAGACTGTCCCTCTCACGAAAGAGGCATTGGCCAACTGGTAGCTTACTTACCCTTCTGTCACTGTCTCCGATACCATCTCTCAGCATTATTCACCACTACCTTTCTGCTTCGAGGTCCAAAGCATTTTGATGGCTGGCACTACATATCAGCACCACAATTTATCTAAGTAGCAATTGAGTGTGAGGGGCGATTAAGCGCATAACGGTAGAGTATTCAATACAATGCTGAGATGAAAGCTGTAAAACACATCCAGTAAGTTCCGCAAATTATTGAGCTTTCTTCTGCTTCTGGCGGCGCAGCTCCATGTCCTTCCGCGTCATGCGTGTACCAAGGAGAACATCCCAATGGATGAAGAACGGCTGCGCGAAGTTGGACTTTATACCAATGATCTGTAAAGTCCAAACGTGTGAGCAAAGAAGCTCCAAAATGAAAACGCTGCCGACAAATGATTGAATTGTATACGCACTTGATGGTGAATATCATGGTAGTCCGCAGTATTACTGCTGAAGAATTGAAGCACGTCCCAGGGTAGGCTATACCCGCAATGGTCGTCCACGGTCTTCAACGTCGACACGCAGAACAGCAATATTGCCTCTCTCGTTGACATTCCTGCCAACGATTCGGCAAAGACGGCGCCGAGGGTGTCGAGAAGGAAACCCTCGAGGGGGTGGTTATAGAGCGCCCCGAAGGCATATGGGACATAAAGTCTGTGATGAACCGAATGGAACCGCTTATAGAGGAAGGTGTTCATATGCATCGTGCGATGGAGGAAATACTGCCAAGTATCAATTATGAACCTGAGGAATGATCATCAGCGAAAGAAAGGTGGCGGAGATGTGCCCGAAAGGAACATACATGGCAAAGAGGAACCTCACTGCCGGGATTGTCCACCAATATAAGGTGTAGATCGACACAGCGCCTTGCGTCTCCAGGATTCTACCACCTGTCGTCTCACCAAATACCCACTGCAATGCATGCAACAGCGATGAAGCTAGGTTCGCCATTGCACCGAGGTGGTCTACGCCAGCACCTGACGCTTTCTCCTCCATCCAAAAGTATCCCATGGCAGTTTGAATGATGTGCTGGAGGATGACGGCAAGAATGACCTGAGTACGAGTGACAAGATTTTTTGCCTTGACTTCGGCGGACTCATGGATGCGGTACTTTTCAAGATATTTCCAGCCGGAGATATCAAGGCAGTGGAAGAAGAGAGACGAGATCCAATAAACAACGACAGGGGCCGCGAGAGAGAGATAATGGTCTGGCAGCCAGGAGAAGATGGCGGGCCTGGGGGTATAGTACAGGGGTGCTGTGGTCGAGAGGTAACGCAGCTGGACGGAACTGAAGACGGCAGCAGCATCACTGGCGTTCATCTTGACAGGACGTGGTGGGGTATAACGCAGCACAAAGGCAACTGCGAGAATATAAATACTGCGATTGCGTGCTGGTGGGACGAGCAGAGATTGGGGAGCTGTCAAAGTCGGTGTTCGGAACGACCACTAAATAATGTTGCGAGACGAGTGCAACCCCCGTACATAATATTACACGTGATCGTTATCGTGCCTCGAAAGTCCCAGGCCAGGTGAAACTAGCAGAAAATATCGAAAGCTCATGCTGAGGATTGAAAAATTGAAGCCTGTAAGGGCCTGGAGGATGACCCGCTATCTGATAAGATAACGACAGTGATTCCCCATCCTAAGTTACAGTTGCTCGCTGTGTCTCCATGGGAAATGCTAGCGATCAACGCCAGTTGTGGATCTCTTATATTTTGCTCCAATTTTGTGGCAGAAAGACACCTTTGAGATGTAGAAGTCACGTGCGTTTCCGGAACTAACTTGGCAGTATTTTCTGTTCTGTTCATCCCGCCACCAGATTCATACCGTCCGCCAGCACAGTTCGGGTTGCCACTCGCCTCTCAACTCCTCCTTCCATTCCTTTGCCGTTCAACTGTGTTTATCTACTATTTTGTCGTAATCACCCCTTCGTACTGGCGTATCCCCCAGACCGTCATCCGAGCACAGACTCCTGAGGCTGGTTGAAGTATGGCATCCAGCAGCAGTTCCTCTATCATGAAGGAAGAAGAAGAAGATGTAGTCGAGATCAAAAAGTATTTGGCCACTGGTCCAGGAGCCGGAAGGGAACCTTCCAGTTCGGTGTCTGCAGGTCGGTCGCATGAACGTCTGCACGTTATCTTACAGGTTACGAAACGAATGCGCTGCGCAAACACTTAGTGCCACCAATCGTATGCTACTGTCTCGCATCAATTATCATGACTGTCGTGAACAAAGTTTGTCTTTCAGTAAGGCTCTTGCTTGCGCCATATGCTAAAGTACGAGCATAATAGTTCGTCGTGTCAGGGCGGCAATTCAACATGAATTTTCTGCTTCTATGCATTCAGTCCACTGTCTGCGTTGCATGCGTGATGTTCGTCAAGAAACTCGGAATCATCTCATTCCGGTCGTTTGACACGAAGGACGCGAAGATGTGGTTCCCCATTAGTTTCCTCCTCGTCCTCGTGATATATACAGGGTCCAAGAGTCTGGTGCGTAATGCCAACAATGTAGTAGTCATTCTTACACGACTGATGTGGTGACTTACTCCTAGCAATATCTCAGTATTCCTGTCTACACGATCTTCAAGAACCTGACGATCATTCTCATAGTACGTGTCCTTGAGTTGCTTTTGCGAGGCCGGGTTTCACGTTACGGTACATAGGCCTATGGGGAGCTCATCTGGTTTGGCGGGCGCGTTACCGCCCTAACGTTTGTCTCATTTATCATGATGGTAACGTGCTTGAACCTTATAAAATTAGACACTCGAGTTTCATCTGCCTTTAGGTTATTTCGTCCGTCATCGCCGCATGGGCAGATATCAGCGATGCCTTGATCGCAGGCGATCCGGCGGTCGCAGAAAGCATTAGCATGGGCCGTCTTGCAGCTGTGAAGGGGATCGTCACTAACCTGAACGTTGGTTACTTCTGGATGCTGGTCAATTGCTTGACTAGTGCTACATACGTGCGTCGTTAATCACCCCGTCTACAGCTGTTGTACCTGATGATTGCAATAGGTGTTGGCGATGCGCAGCAAGATCAAGGCTGCAGGATTTTCGGACTGGGACTCCATGTTCTACAACAACCTGCTATCCATCCCCGTATTGGTGGTATTCTCTCTCATCGCGGAAAACTGGGGATATGAGAATTTGAATCGCAACTTGTCAGTTCATATAACAATTGCCGGATCCAGCCATATGTGCTGACCTGCGTACCAGCCCTGCGGAGACAAGATCCTTCCTCTTGTTTGCTATTGGCTTCTCCGGTGCGGCGGCGGTCGGCATCTCGTATACGACCGCGTGGTGCATACGAGTGACCAGCAGCACGACGTACAGGTGAGAAGTCGCAGCATGCGCGGCATGCGTACGCTGACGTTTGCCTACCTTGCAGTATGGTCGGCGCACTCAACAAACTCCCTGTTGCCGCGTCTGGAATGATCTTCTTCGGTGATGCCGTCACCTTTGGATCAGTCTCAGCCGTTGGGGTTGGTTTCTTTGCCGGTCTCGTCTACGCCGTGGCCAAGAACAACCAGAAGAAGGCCGAGAGCGTCGCGCAACAGGGCGTAGGCATCATCCCCATGAGTCGGAAGACATAAACGTGGGTTGGCCAGGGTACAAGGTGTGTGTGATAGTGAACATGGGACTTTGGTACGGTGTAGATCAGGAGCTAGATATTTACCGTAGACACTATAGACTTATTTTTATACGATATCTCGGAAAAGCGTGGCACTGTGGTCTTTGATATGAAATGATAGGTGAGAGCACGAATAGTACGTCAGAGCAAGTACAATGTCTTCTAAATTATTGATAGCTGCACCGGTCCCTTCAGGCTGTCGTCGACGAGCGAGCCACCGTGACAACTTTGCAACGGATGAGAAGTGCAAGGCGCCATTTGGGGCATATCGGGGCTATCCTGATTTCAGGAATATTAAGGTTTACTGGCTGGGACTGGTGTCTCCTCCCAGGATGCACTGCGCCATATGTATAGTATGCCTGTGTGGTTTCAAAATCATTGACAGATCGAGATCTGATTGTACAAGTCAACATGTTTTTGCCATTAATCACAGTCGGTCGTACCTCTATATCCCTCTCAAGGTCTTCCTTACTAGACAAAACACCGTTGCTGTTGCTTCCTTATTATTTTGGCGCGTTGGTTCTATTCGAGATAGCCACCTCCGCGTCAGTGGTCTGCTCTTGTGTCAGCCTGAGCCAGTGGCGCTTGACACGGACTTGAACGTTGTAACACTATCATTGACCCGGTAGTGCAAGGTGTCTTGCACTTCTGTCACCATGCATTCAGACCGAGCCCGTTTGACCCGGAATTTTTCCTACATAATGTCTAACATATAAAGTATGTCTTCAATACCTCTTGTATTTTTTTTCTTGATGTTGTGTCATCTTGAGAGTAAGTGCGACGAAGAGAGTCATTTGCAAGGAAGAGCGCCCAATCGGTCACAGATCGTCACAAGTGCCGATATGCCGTTGCCTTGTCTGTCCTCTAGTCGGAGCTCAAACTCCAGCGCTTCGTTGTCACGCCTAAAGCACGTCTGTCTTGCAAGTCGCAGAGCACATACTATTCCTCATAGCGGTTTGCACTCAAATTGTATGTCTAAAATCCTAGGGACAATTGTAGCTACTCCATATTTTTTTCGTGAATTTTGGTGGAGTAGAATTCCCGGGAGACGGCATCTTGCACTACTAGGCCACTTTGCACTTCAGGGTCAACGATAGTATGATTCTATGATGAAGCTGGCCTCAGCAAGGCCTCAGCCACTCAAAACATCTACAACAAAACTCTTGGCGACACAATGACGGCCTGAGCAGTGCTACTGCCCTGCACTGTGCTTAGGGCTTCCGCCATGATGTACAGGAGATGCTTGCCATCGATATCCTTCAGGGCTTCACCCGCGACCGGCGATGCTGCCGTGATACAATTATTCAGGACATCTATACAAGCTGACGTGTGGCAATATTCACATCCTCCGCATAGGGTACTGCCTAAGCATCCATCGATTTGTGGCCCCCTTTTGTTTTGAATCTCGGCAACACCCACCATGTGAGGCAAGGCCATACCATCGTACTGTGACACAGCACAAAGGCATCGAAACGGTCCACATACCACTGTTTCACCATCCAGTTGACCCAATCATTCGCGACCTGCATATTCAAAATCGGTGTTCTTCTACCCGTCTCTTACACTTCCATGACTGATTCGGAAGTCACTCAGTACGCGTAAAGCTGAAAGACTGGTTCCCTTGGCGAAGCGGAAGTTTGTTAACGTGATCGTCAGCTTTAGCTTCACGAAATAGAGCACATGCTCTGCCCAAGGTACAAGGCGGACTCGGAGCCGTCTTGAGAAGGAAGGAATATCAAACACCCGTTTTTTATGCTGAAGATGCGATGTGTGTGTGTAGCCTACTATTAACTTGCTAATGATTCTTGTGGTGTTTCCACAACTCATAGATGCTACTCGTACTAATCCGACAACTCGCTGATCACAATGAAGCAGATATCGAGATCCGTTCATGAAGCCAAGATTGGACAGTTCTTCTCTCCTGAACCCCTTCGATCGGATTCACGCAATCACTGCATCCCCATGTACGATGTTCTTCACGATCCCGTATACGTGGACGTCATCACAGTGGTAATGCCTTTCCTGCGGACTGTAGAATACTCCCCAATTTAGCCCTCTGGGTGAGGCGGTCGAGCCTTACTCGCGATCCTAAGATATCCGACGAAAGATGTCTTCGCCGAAATTGCTTTTACACCCTCATGGGCACGCACCATGGTGCTGCGATCCGCTTCCTCCTAGGTATCGGACACATGTCAGAATATCTGAAATATAGCGGGGCGACTGCTCTCCGAGTCTGTCCCGACTTACATACACAATCTCTCCTACAGTCTGTACGTTTTGGATCGCTCCCGCATTGTAGTTGAATATCCCTATACTATCTCGCTGCAGTGGACTCAGTGCTTCTAGCAACTGGTCAGATTACGTTGACTACGATGATATACGTGTAACCGGTAGGATAAAAAATCATTTTACGTGGAAGAGATTACTGGGCTTTAAACAAAGTACGAACGTATGAGTCTGAATCAGCGCAAGCTTATCACCAGTGTACGTGTGCCGTTGTAGCAGAAGATACATGAGACAACATGGAAGATGAGCGAGCCATTGACGTGGACTGCACTCCCGGCACTGTTCACGAACGGTTAATCGATGAATTTCGAGCATGACTATAAACGTACGAGTGACTGCAGCGACACGGTGGTCAAAGGGAAGGTCATCGTGCTTGTCATACCTGACTTCCGTGTAAGGACCATGGTGCAAATGATGGTGCCGTCCCACCAGCTTGAACAAAGGGTAACAGATCGACTGCACCTCGCCTTCCTCTACATCCCGATGCTTGAAGTCGCAGCTCTGCGCGGTCGTCTGCCAGTGGAGATCTCCCTTGCCGTGCATGGCATTGATAGGAGTAGAGGCATCGAGGCTGACTTCCACAAGACGTTCCTGTCTGGGAGCGTAAAGGCGGGCGTACGAGTAGCAGGTGTATAACTCGGTTACAATGACGCGATGGCTCCACCAGCTGTGACGAGCTAGAAGAGACGAGAGTCGACCTGGGAAGGAGAGGCTGTGATGACGTGGTTTCACCATGGCGAGGATAGCACCATGGTGATCTGAAATTTTGAAGGACTTCTTGATACCCGCTTGAACGGGACCATAAGAACTTGATGGATAAAGATAGAGAATTAGGAATGATAGACCGAGAGGTGACAAGGTGGTTCACCGCATACCCTCCTGCATCGACAGACAAAGATTTCTCCTCAGCTGTTTCGGACTGAATGAAACGTACGCTGTCCTCGGCGTTCACTTGTTCCTCAATGCGAAGTTCCTCAGCGAGACCGTCGTCGAATATATTCCCCTCCCGAGAAAACGAATGATCTCTTTCCAGCTTCCCGTAGTCCCCCAACTTGAATGAAAGTAATAGTCAGTAAAAGCACCACGGGATGACATGAACTTGTTTACGCACTCTGACGGGGTTAAGAGGCTCCCAACTGGCGTACAGATGAGATGCCTGAAACATCAATTCTACGTAGTGCTGCTCCGCCGTATGATGCAAGTGAGAGATATCGAAGGGCAGATGCATGACTGCGATAACTGTGGGGATTTGAAAGAAAGGAACACTGACTTTATATTTACGGACGCGAGCGCGAAAAGAACAGCCACATCCACGTTAATCTGGCTTACCGCATCACGAACCACAAATGCACGTCCAACAGGCCGTTACACTAGACCACTGATTGCTTGATACCATGTTGCCGCTGATGACAGAATGTGAAGTAGCGCTCTTCCGAGCACAAGGAGGATTCTAACAGCCTCTCAGACGCCGCGCGTACCACAGGCAGAAAATTTCATGAACAACGAGACAATACCAAACAGGACTTGTCATGGGAGAGATGCCGCATACAGGAAGGTCAAACGGAGACAGCCGCCAACATTTAGTCCGTTCACATCTGCAAGTGCTGCTGTGCCTCAATAAGAGTACAAAGGCAGTAAATGCGAGCCATTGAAAGGGTACGAGGGTACGTCGGTACCTGCTGCCCCGATGCCTCACCTTGAGCCGTCTTCCCTTGATGGAGGTTCGATAGCAATTGCGTATCTTGTTCTGTGGTACACCTCGCATTCACCGCGTTGACCTTCATAACATGACACCAGCACAATGAGGGCTTATTTGAATGACCATGACTCACCGGAGGTCCACGAATGGTCCAACGCCTGCTTATCTTCGCATATCACGGACCGAGACTTGACGACGTGCGTCATATCGGTCGACGAACAAGCATGGATTGTATCGAGCGACTAATGGAAGTTAAGAGATGTCCGCACTGCAAGCGTCCAATTGTTGCCAGTTTTCACAGTTCGGTAGTCGTATAGGACATTCCGGCAATGAAGACACTGAAGATGCGAAGCTCTACACGAAAGTTTATTGACGTCTATCGTATGACCAGGCAACTAGGTCATGATGCAGGCTCATGAGGGAGACATGCGATATCAGCGTGCTCTGCCACAACATGCTCCCATTGATCCGACGGAAGATAAGAGTGGTCTAAACTCACCCGTGATTCATCTCGGGAAGTGGCTTGTGGTGTGCGACAGCTTCTATTCTGCACTGTCCATGCCCTCCTGCTCAGGGTCAGCGCTCAGCCCTGCTGCGACGGTCATGAACCTATTATACCATCGTTAGCTAACCTATGTAGGAGCCACTCCGGTGAATAGTTAAAAAACCAGCATACTGTGCAGCATGGGTGGCAGCTAAAGTGCGCATTGCGTCGAGGTTAAGCTTCAGCGACTCGCATAGTTCAGCCGTGCGTCCGATAGACTGCGAAAGACGCGTCAGGCTGTGCGATAACTGCATGTAATGCCTGTCTTTGGCTTGGGTCGCGTTTGTGGGTTGCGACTGCATCGCAAAAGGGAACGGTGAACTGATGGTGGTCAGGAAAGTGTGGTACTCTAGTCGCAGTACTAGAATCGTCAGGTGATTCGTGAACGCGACTGTCACGATCGGTCACACCCAAGAGTCCTACTCATGCTCGCCACCGGAGAACCTCTTAACTGATTAGACCAAACGCGATGAAGGAACGAATTCCTTGTTATGCCATCTCAAGAGGTTCCCCCAGCAATGACTATATAGCGTTAAGATACCCCGAAACTTTGGACACAAGCCGTGTACAAATCATGATCATTCTGCCTTCTGCAGCTTCTTGCGGCGAACATCCATATCCTTCCTTGTCATGCGTGTACCGAGAAGGACGTCCCAATGGATGAAGAACGGCTGTGAATAATTGGACTTAATTCCAACGCTCTAGTAGGTGCATAAATCAGTATCCTGCGGAAGCATCCGAGACGGCCAGAAGAGCCTCGGTGTATAGACACAGCGAGACTGGACCATACCTGATGGTGGATATCATGGTAATCAGCGTTGTTGCCAAAGATAATTTGCAGCGGATCCCACGGCAAGTTGTATCCGCAGTGATCGTCCACAGTTTTCAGAGTCGATAGGGAGAACAGTATCACAGTCTCTCTAACGGCGAGGCCGACAATTGCCTCGGCAAAACCCGCGCCAACACTGTCAAGAAGGAATCCCTCCAAGGGATGGTTGTATAGCGCGCCGAAGGCATACGGGACGTAAAGCCTATGATGCACCGAGTGTATCTTCTTGTAGAGATACGGATGGGAATGCATGCCTCGGTGAAGGAAGTACTGCCATGTGTCGATGATAAACCTGTGAAAAGATAAGAATACATGAGCGGGGAGTGTGGTACTACTGTAGAGGGACGGCTTACATGCCCAGTAGCAACTTCGTCGCAGGTATAGCCCACCAATAAAGCCAATAGAGAATTTCTGCGCCGTTCGTCTCTAGCATCCGCCCGCTAGTTTTTTCTCCGAGAGTCCATCGGGCCACGAACATCAGAGTGCGCGCAAGATGTTCCATGGCCCCGACATGATCGACATCGGCTCCAGCTACAGACACCTCCATCCACCATATGCCTGCAACTGTCTGTACGAAGTGCTGGAAGAGAACAGCTCGGATGACCTGCATGCGGGTCGCAAGGTTCCGAGCTTTCATCTCGGCGGAGTCATGAAGACGGTATTTGTCCAACCACTTCCAATCCGATGTATCGAGGACATGGAAGAAAAGAGAGGCTACCCAGTAGACTATGACCGGGGCTGCGAGAGCGAAGTAATAGTCAGGAAGCCAGGGGACTAGCGACGGCCGAGGGGTGTAGTAGACTGGGGTAGTGGTGGACAAGTATTGTAGTTGGGCGGGACTGAGTAAGGAGCGAAAAGTCTGCGTATGGTCCATGGTGGACGGTAGGAGACAAGAAAGTCATGGATAATAGCTGGGCTCATGCTTCACGGAGGAAGATCGGAACATTTGGGCATGACGCATGCTGGCTTACTCTGAGGTAAATCTCACGTGACGCGGCGCGTACTGTCACCTCTTGAGCTGCTCTGTCCCTTGTCTGTCCCGCTTGTCCCTGTTCTGGACATTCGTATCTCGACTTTCTACCTGGAGCATATTTCAAGTCCAGTGGGACGCTGAGTATGGGCGACTGCAGTGAATGCGCAGAGGCAGATGCGATGTAAGACGGAGAGCCAGGCAATTTGGGCGATGCCGGTACTTCTCAGATCCAGCGAATCGTCATTTGTGAGGCTGTACTTATGGGCGTTGCAAAGTCACATACACTCTATTGAAACTTTGCTTCTTCCGCATCGACCGAACAAGCCGCATTCTTTGTATGAGAGCGCCTACCATGGAGGTGCATCTCCGCGGCGCGCGCATGCCAGTGACTCCGACAGCGGGTTGCAACCCGGTTGCAAGACGGCTCAGAGAATATTCGGGCCTGAGATAGGTCTACCTCATCTTCTGTACCCAAGCACATACTAGCAGTAATACTTCACTTCGAAGCCACCGCCATTAGATTCCCGTGAGATGTGGTGGTACTCGTCCCTTCCCGTACGAAATGTGCGCGACGTCGAGGAATCCTACGACTATGTGATAGTTGGTGAGTGCCACATTTCTTACACGTCGATCTCGACTTATGACGCGTCCACAGGAGGAGGAACGGCAGGTTGTGTGCTGGCGAATCGTCTGAGCGAAGACAAGTCCGTGACCGTGCTCGTGCTCGAGCGAGGCGGAGTGCAGGATGGGTGGATAACGCGCATCCCTCTCTTCTCCTCCCATTTCGCGTCAGATGGCTCCCGCACGCGTGTATGGAAGAGCACACCACAGGCACACGCTGGCAACCGCATCTTTGAACTCTGTGGCGGGAACTGCCTAGGCGGTGCGTCTAAAGTCAATGCGATGCTCTATACGCGCGGCGTGCCAGCCGAGTACAATTCTTGGAGCGAGGCCGGACATGTTGGTTGGAGCTACGACGAGCTGCAGCAATATTTCATCAAATCAGAGACCGATCTCGACCAAGATCCGAATGAGGCGGATGATTTTCATGGGATTTCTGGTGGGGGTGCTCAAATTTGGCTATCTCTGTCATTGTGGCTAAATTATGATTGTACGTAGGGGAATGGAAGAATCGGTCGCACAAACAATCCTTCTGGGGTCACACACCGCAGTAAGCACGGTGCAATACTCTCCGGCCGATGCGGCTGACTCTGCATAGTATCATTGCAGCCGCAAAGGCCCTAGGCGTACCTTATGTTGATGATCTGAATTCACCGCTGCACCCATCGCATGGGTGTGCCAAAATGCACTACACGATTGACGGTGCCGGTCGGCGCAGTTCGACCCACAGCGCATTCTTACCCAACGAGGTCGCGAATGCGCGCAAGCAGCATCTTCATGTATGTGCCAACGCACTTGTGACGAAGATCGACGTGCAGAAAGGCGAGGACGGTGCGCTCAGGGCAGAAGGAGTGTACGTGCGGTCACTGCACGGTCACTCATCGTCCCGCTTTGTACGTGCGCGGAAGGAAGTCATTCTGTCTGCAGGTCCAATAGCGTCTCCCCAGGCGTTAATGCTCAGGTAAATGCTGCACGTATTTCTCGTGATCTCTCGTGACCAATGTACTTTCAGTGGCATCGGTCCCGAAGAGCACCTCAAACAGCATGACATTGCTGTGCTGAAGGATCTCCCGGGTGTTGGGTCACATCTTGTGAGTTCCATCACAAATTCTCTGAGGTTTGCTTCATGTTGTCGATCCGTAGCAAGACCATCTTGGTGTGGCCGTGCAGTTCTGTGTGCCCTTGCTCGACTCGATGGTAAAATTCCAGCTACGGCCGTGGACGATAATTCGGGAGCTATTCCTGTATTTCTTTTTTGGTCTTGGGCTCCTGCTCTGCCCAGTTCTGGAGCTCTCCATCTTCCTACAGTCGCGCTTGTTCGCCAAAGGCTACCGCACCGTCTCGCAGACCAAGTATGACGATGATGCCTCTTTGTCCATCAATTTGCCGGACATCGAGATAATGCCGGTGAGTTTCACTCTGGTATTCTCACATCATTCCGCTCACCCAGATACAGATTGCGTGGGCCGACATCAAGGTCAAGAACACCGGTGCAGGGGGTCTAGGGTTCCTGGGCATCGTTCTCCGACCAACCTCCCTCGGCACCGTCCGTCTCGGCTCGAGCGATCCCCACGAGGACCCTGTCGTCGACCCGAACTATCTCGCCACCGAGCACGACATGGCGCTCTTCCGTCATTCCGCGCGATGGACCCTGCGGCTGCGCGACCAGATCGCCGCGCGTGGCTACCCCATCTCGGATAACATCGTGCCCGCGAGCGAGTCCGATGCGGACATCGACGCGTTCGTGCGGAGCGTGTGCCAGACCTCGATGCATTACTCCTCGACGTGTCGGATGGCGCCGGAGAGCGACAACGGCGTGGTCGACGATCGGCTGAGGGTGCATGGCGTGCGGGGCTTGCGCGTGGCGGATTCGAGTGTGTTCCCGGATGTGCTGAGCACACATCTTCAGGCGGCCACCGTAGTGGTGGCAGAAAAGTGTGCGGACATGGTAAAAGAGGACCATAAGGGAGACATCTAGGTCTGTTCGTCTTTGGGCATTGGGTAACATCCTAGTTAGAAAGATAGAGAACCTGCAGGATCACTGCGTCCCACTGATCGCTGACAAGCAGACAATCTACAGAAATATACGGAGATAAGGACGTAATTACGGCATTGCAGATTATACCAATGGATCCTTAGATTAAACATAGCGTATGCAGCACATAGAGCTAAATGCGAGACACTAAATTACGGCCATTCTTTCATTTTCCATCGTTATGTATCGCATGCGTGATGCATGCATAATCATCAATCTTCCGGCCGCAGGTAGGTAGGGTGTGCGAGTTCATGTAGTTGCGAGTGAGGAATGGAGAAGCGATCTGTAATCGGATGAATTTGGGTAGCCAGGTGAACCGCGGCCTGAGGATAGCGGCGGCGTCCCACCCGTATGAGCGCAAATGATCAGTACGCGACGTAAGCAACGCAGAGCAGAGGCAGTCCCGCATAGAGGCCCAGCCAGAATACAATGTTACCAAGGAGTTTGTTGCGCTTTATAGCTGGAATACGGCCAATAGCAATCAGTGGGAGTTGAATGATCTACGCAAGTGGAAAAATTAGCAAGAAATCAGGACAGGCGTAAATTACACCCACTTGGAGAACAAATAAGTACATCCTGATCTTCTTCGTCACAATCGCCATGACCAGCTCGTGGGCAGAGGCACTCAGTAAGAACGTCAAGAACATCGCGCTGGTGCGCGACAGCTGGTAGTTGGTTATCGTTGACGCGTATACATGGCGCAGTAGGAAGGTATGCACTGGGCGGTTCCATTTGCGCGAGAATTCGTCCCACGACGTAGAGTTCCACTGAGGGATAGCGGGTTAGCGCGCAACGGCCTGCTAACAACCTGTCAACTTACCCAGTCATCATAGAACCGACGGTCCGCAAAGCTGATGCATGCATGCGCTCCTGTCAGGGCTACCCATAATTCTGGACAAGCCATACGCCACTTACTAAGATAGTTCTGCGAATCCATTGCAAATACATTCTAACGGATTAAAGTGAGATCATCGAGTATTAGTCGATACTGAGGAAGCGGTCAATACATACCGAAGATGAGATAGAACAGTAACAGATATGCGATCATGAACGGTAGCGCAAGATCGAGCAGGGAGCGGAAGAAGGACTGATCCGGCGTGGGGGTCAACGGAAGGATGAAGCTCTCCGTCACTGTGTACAACAGCGCGAACGACCCGAACGTCGCCACTGTCTTCTCGAAAACATATAGTGGGCGGATGCTGCAAGTGATGGACAAGGAACAAATCAAAAAGGCAGGAACAAGCGACATGGCGTAAATTTTATATTCATGACGCAATACATCTGGAGCACGCACCGATCCGTCCTAGGATACTCCAGCTCATACACCAGCGACGGGATCAGTAAATACACACCGAAATTTCTCAGCGAGATATTGGCAGGCCAACGAATGTGTTCGGGACCCGAGCTAGTAAGTTCCGCCTCCAGCTCAGCGTGTGCGCGTGCCAACTCCGCAATATGAGAACTCGGGTGATTTGCAAGAATCTGCGACGGTGTCGGTGGGATGTCCGAGGGCTCAGACACTCCAGCCACGCGCGTCCCGGCCGTCTTGACTTGTGTCGTACGTTCTGGTGTGTCGGAACGGGAAGAGGATTCGGAATCCTGAGTGATGCGAGAGCCAGAAGCCGTGATCCGTTGGCGAAGTGCAACGGCGGCATCCGGGGGAATGTATGACGTGGTCGAGCCCTCCGTTACCTTAGGTGTTCCGTTGGGATAACTGTTCCCGTTGCCGACGTGCCCCCCTTCGCTTTCAATTTTGGTTCTGTTGGCTTCAGCAGCTGCCAAGGCAGAGTCCCAGCCACCGTCCTCTGCTACGGCGCTATGCAACTTCGCGTAAATGCTCTCAGCCTCGGCGTTTGCAACCGTCAGGTTCCCGTTCGTGGCAATGTACGAATGCACCTTCATTATCATGACCTAGACAGGTATCAGAACCGATGGGACAGTCATCGCGAGTCAACGCTCACCAACGAATGGAGGGTCAGGAATCCTGACTGGACCCAGGGCCATTGCCTGAACATGATGAACACAATTTTGCCTCAAAGGAAGCTATATACCCACCTGTTGAAGGTCCACGTAACTGCAAATGCCAGCACACAGCACTGCCACAAATGCTGTAGTATCACCCCCGTCCAATGATACTTAATCCACCCATTCTTGATAGCTTTAGCGAAGGGGACACAGAGGAAGGTGCTTCCGACAAGGGTAGCATCGGAAAGTGTGAGGGTGATTGCATCGCGCGAGAACATGGTGGCAAATCCTAGGTTGAGGGCGTAGCCATTGGTCTCGATGCTGCGTATATATGTGCGCACAGTGAAGATAAACATGGAGATCCAGAAGAGCGTGAAGAAACCCTGCCAACCGCGTTCAGCTGTTTGGCATTGCTCCGCTGGGCACGAAGAAGGGAGACTCACGCGGAACTCATTACTACCGGATGACTCGTTCGTTGTGTCAAAATGCGATTTGCGCGGAGTAAACGTTATTACTGCGCGCATGTTGTTTGTTGAAGACGAGCGAAATGGCTTCGACACATATAAGGTTCCCTCCTTGGTCTCCAAACCGACACTAGGATTACGAGCGAGCGAGGGCGGGGCATGCCCACTTTCTCCTGTGGCGTCGGAGGGGTTGCCGGGGTTCTGAGATGGGTCACTTGAACGATATACAGCGGTGAATGAGGATAGAACACACGAAAATTCAGCAGGCTGCGAAGACTAGAAGACGTACCTGGGCTGTGATAAGGCCATGAATTGTCGGGGTGCGGAGTCGGGCTCGTTGCGTTCTATATATCAAGGGAAGATCAGGGGTGTTAGTATGTGGGTGGGATAGGATGAGTGAGCGGATCTCGGCAGGACCAGGTGGTGAAGACGGCCCTAGGGATTACAGCAGCTTACTTATGACACGCCGCTGCTAAGCGTTTACATCCGACTCGGACACTCGGAGGAGCAGCACAGCCGCCCGTGCGCGTCACAAGTCACGTGCTGGTGTTCCATGTCATCCCGCTTACCCGACGGCTGAAGCGCTCTCCTCTTCCCCGACACACCTCCCGTCCGCGGCATGGATCAGGTCCGTTCTCGTGGTATACACAGCTAACCCGCACTGACATATCCGCGACATCACAGGACTCGTTCAGGAAGCTCCTCCAAACCCCGGGAGCCTCCATTCAGCACGGCTCGCTCCTCGCCGCGGGGACCAAATCGAAGCAGTGAGTCCTCTACTCCCCACCTGTTCAAGTGCAGTAGTTCACGTTATCTGCCCAGGAAGGTCGTGAATTCTGTCCAGCCTGCGTTCAAGCCTCGCACAGTCAAAAAGAAGACCGAAGGACCCTACCGTGATCGCGCCGCCGAACGCCGCCTCGGGCTTGACAACGATTACGCGCAAGCGAGTATAATCCGTGTAATGTCCGTCGATCCAATGTTTCTCATTAGTATGTTCATAGGTTGAAGCTCTCGCAGAAGATTTCGAGCGTAACAATGCCCACAATGCGGACCGTGAGGCAGTAAGTGCCTTCGCATCCTCGTTGTACGCCTTGCTCATCCGTGTAGGTAGAGGAGCAGCGCCGCTACCTTGGTGGGGACAGTGCGCACTCCGTGCTGGTTAAAGGCCTTGACTACGCGCTGCTTGAGCAGAACCGCGCGCGCGAATCCGCGTCGACTAATGCTCAGGACGATGACGCGCTCGAACGCGCATTTGTCGAGATCTCCGAAGCGTCCTCTAGCGGGCAGAAACGCACGCGCGAGGAGATCGTGCAGGCTTTGAAGAACAAGAGAGCAAGGGTTGGTAAAGACGCAAACGCACGGCCGGAGAAGCTTCCGAGTTCTGACGTGGCACTCGAAGAAGCAAAGAAGGTGGGCAAATTTAAGCCTATCGGTTTCAAACCTATCGGAAGTATTGCGGGGGAGAAGGCGAAGAAGAAGGTGAAGCAAAATACAGAGGCGCTGGGTGAGAAGGGAGAGCGGAAGAAGAAGCGGAAAGTTGACTCAAATGCTGATGAAATGCTTCCTCCACCACCTCTCCCTGTACCTACCCCTTCCGCAGACGCTGGTCCATCGAAGCCGGTCGTTCCATCTGTTCCAGAATCAGGATCAGAACCTATACCGGAAGACTTCGATATCTTTGCGGACGCTACTGAATACACAGGTATTGACCTTGACGAGGACGAGGACAGCGACAGCGAAACGCAGGGAAAGATAAAAGAAGAAGGTAGACGAGAGTTTGAAGAAGACGAAGAACAGAGCGTACCCTTCAGAAGAGAGTGGTTTGAAACGGAGGAAGATGAGCAACCTCCATCTCCCAAACCTGGTGTGGATCACGCTGTCACGACAAAACCACCACTTCCGAACACTTCCCGATTTCCTACTACAGGTTCGCCTGTCCCGGCGGTGCCTGAATTCGAGGAAGGCGAAGAGGAAGAAACAGAGGCTCCAGTCCGCCTGCAACCACTTGCATCTTCGGCGTTGCCCTCCATTCGGGACTTCCTCGCGCTCGACTCGGCGGCAGACAAGGCGATCAAGCGGCGAGCCCGCAAGGATAAGAAGCGCGAGGGTGGTGGACAGGGCGGAGGCGCCAAGGACTCGAAGGCTGAGAAGGACAAGCTTGACAGAGACTACAAGCGGTGAAGCTGCCTCCTCTATGTTGTCAATAACCACTTGCTGACTTTATTTTCTTCACCAGATTGAAAGCGTATACAGATAAGAAGGCGGCTGCAGGTGGGGACAAACGCTGATACCCTTTCTCTGTATCCTCCAGCTTTTCGCCATGTTCATCTTCGCATTCTGCCGCCCGCTGTACGTATCCGGGAGTAGGTGTAGTATGTACTGGTGGCATGCTGTATCTCAGATTCTCAGAATCCCCAAATTTGCCATCTATCGATGGCGGAAACTCAAGCGTACATATCATCTTTTCTACGCCTCTGCCGCACAGGTTGCGCTATCTATGTTAGACCGTACGTACATGGGTTGCAACACCCAGGATGGCAAAATGCGTGATCTACCTCTACTCGCTCTTGCTTGGCACGGCTATCCCTGCGCGGTGAATGAACGTTGCAAACGACATTCGTGCATCGTCCTGGTCTTCCAATGATCTATCCGGAATGCAGTATGTCAGCGATCTATCGTTCAGAGCTAAAAGATATGACGGAGACTTACCTGCGCTTCATCTCGCTGCGCCATGTCACCTCCCTGAGTTCTGGTGTGCGCAAGGCAGCACCAAAGGTCGCAAGGACCAGGGCAACAAGCGCCTCAAGGACAATCTGGAGATGGACATTGCGTTAATGCGAATTATTGCGAGCCATCAAAAGGGAACATACATCTGCTGGCAGTGAGCCCTCCAGCCTCCCGAGCGCCTTCCGATATGACAGGTCTGCGTATGCCAGAGTTGGTGAGATGCAGACGAACCCAGTGAAGGGACTAACGTTCGTAGGTGGAGAAGGCAGCTGATGCGCGTACACTCGTCAGATCCAGTAAAGCGCTGCATTCTTGCGAGGACACATGCTAACCGTGTAGGAGGGCTATGGTTGCGATAATGAGCATAATGTTGCCCATCATAGTGCCAGATCTATGCCAGATAGATAGCGGATGTCCTTGGTGACTTGGAGTAGGACGACCAGGAATGCCGAAGTTCTGAAGTTGCACCGGAAGTAAATGGCGTGCGATTAGAATGGTTCTGTGGAATTCAACCTACAATTTTCAGGACATATGTACATACACACAGTGAACACAAAGACCCACTGATTCGAGGGTCGTGGTTTGACAATTGTGCGCGGAAGGAAGTGCGGAAGTGCGGATCAGGCGGTCGCGATGCGCAAGCGTGATACAAGGGGAACCGGGAACCAATGACGGGTGTCTCGCTTGTTACACACCCCACAACCGTATTGCTCATAAATTCACTCAGAAATGTTGTTTTGGCTGTCCGTCTTCGCTCTGTCAGCATTACTGGTGATGCGTATGCAATCGTCTAATTCCTCATCGTGCAGTTTCTGACAGATCCTGGCGCAGTGACATTCCGATACCGTGCCACTCTCATTCCCTACGTCCCCGCCCCGGTCAAGTCTCTGTTTCCGGGTCTTGCCCGCTACACCCCATTGACCACATTCGCCGAGCAAGTTGACGCGGGATTAACTTCTACGACGTTTGATATCGAGGCGAATGTCAGGGAGGGTGACTCCAGGGCTGGTTTAGATGAGCGTGGTACACAGGAGGTCCTGGAGATCATGCGCCGTGAACGGGTCAAGTACGTCGATTTGATTACTGTTTGGCGTAATCTTTTACATTTCTCCGATACCAGCTTCGACCAAGCGAGGTTGATTCGTCAGAACCAAATCCTTGCAGCAAATGGCATCGACTCCTCAGGTGTGTAAATCGTTGCACAGCCTCACCACGATACTTCTGCTGATCTGCTCACAGGGATGCCCACGGATGCGAAGGCAATTACCCGTCTATGATGTTCCCCGCCGCCTTTCCTGCTCGGTGCTGCCTTCGACCTTGTTGTCTTTGTCAACGACTCTCATTGCACTGTTTTCATGATTTCCGCTGGAGATAGTTTGTACCGTGTCTTGCTGCAGCAAGATCGTGTGTGCATATCTATTTACCGGCACCATGTAGCCCCAATGTACTACCTATCTAATACCTGTGATCTCGTTGGATTGACGGAGGGGCAACGTGCAGTCGTTCTTTCTGAAGTTCCTAGCAAGCCCAAGGGGCATGCATAAATCGGATTCTAGACACAGGGTCAGAAAATCCGGTTAAGCCCCCCCACGACCCCCTCCCCCCCCCCCCCCCGTGGGAACTTCCCACGGTCCATATATAGAAGGCACCTGCCATATAGAGATGGTAATCCTAGGCTTACGTGATGCAGGTCACCTTGTTAGTCATCGTTGTGACCCGACATCACATCTGGTAGCGCCCGTGCCCGCCGCCACCTCCGAGCAGCCCACCCCTGCAAGTTGCGCAAACACTCCGTAGACCATCATCAAAGGTGCCTTTCAGCTACTGAGTGTATGGTTTTACTGCAGGAGACCCTTACTTACCTCCTGCCGCCCATTTCATAAGTAAAAATAATTCTCAGTTAAGGACCTCGGAGCCCCCCCTACCCTGTGTCTCAGAATCTGCCGGTGCATACCCCTTGAGCAAGCCTGTGGATTGCAGTGTAGTACTGATGATCGGCAGTCACGTGTCATGGAAGCTCTGATCAGAGACGGTGACAGACAAGTGACAGATGCACCGTGCTGCACTTCATATTCTCCCTCTGCTCTTGACCGCTCATATGCTTCGCTGTAGCATAGTTGTCGATATCACTCTAGAGACAGCTTGAACCACTGATGCCTTCATTTGAGTTTCGCGAGGCAAACCCGCCTTCGCCATTTCACAAACTTTCTCCTCAGGCATGTCTTCACAGTCGAAATCATGATGCATAGAGAGCTGCGGATTGATGCCCGGGTTTTGCAGACTGCTGTTCCCTCAGAAGTGCTGGACGAGATCGTTGCCTGCCTTCTTGCTGGAAAACACGCCTTCTCGTCAATAGCCAACTTCTCCCTTGTCTCCTACCAATTCCGACGCACTGCTTTAAGACGCTTCTTCGCTAGACTCTATGTACGCTCTCCCAGTCACTGGATTCACTGTTGTCAAATTATGGGGATATTCTCTTGGGCGCGGTCAGTCTGCTCAGTATTCCACGAAGCTTGCGTTATATTGGCGGTCCTTGACGCATATATGCGCATATACCTAGCTTCTTAGAATGCTCTTCAAAAACCATCAGCATACAGACCGAGAACCTAATCGAATATTACAATCTTCAAGCTGTAGAAATCGATTTCTCCCCGGATGGGCTCTCCACTCAGACCAATCGCATCCAGCTCATCTTCCAGCACCTGCCTACACGTCTTACTTGTCTCACTCTAACGTTCCTGCCACGTATTGATACTAGCCTACTCTCGCTGATTTCAACAAACTTTCCTGCTCTCGAGACGCTTGAACTGACATGTACTGAACGGCTTGACGAAACTTGCTGCTGGCTTTGCTACGAAGAGTCCTTCAGTCGCACCCTCCATTCGCCTATTACGGAATATTACAGCACAGTAGAGGACCTCGCGGTAGCTGCCTGCACCTACAACTTGTCGCGCATATACGCGGTCTCACTTTCGCGTCTAGGTCGCGTTTGCAACAGCAATCAAGCCTCTCAGGAAGCTCCAGCATCTCGTCCTTGGCGTCTTCCTCTCCGACGTCGCTCTACCTGACAACCACGTCGCGCATCACCACCTGTATAACCCATTCGACCCGCTGCAAGGTGGTGCGGACCTACCGTACGGTCCCGATTGCTGCATCTTTTGCGCAGACCAAGACGTCGAAGTGAGAAGAAGAGAAATGGTCGCAAGCGCGACGGTAGCGATCATCGTGGAGTCTCTCGAGACTGTAACTTGGAGCACCTACTTCGCGAAGAACGAGCCTGGCGACGACGAGCAGACGAGAGAGACCACAGCGTGGGTCCGCAGGAGGGACGGGAAAGTTCACGTGAGGAGAACCCCGTGGTAGATCGGGAGTTAGATATCTTGGACCAGCGGGCCAAGGTGCGGAAGATATGAGCCGTAAACATGCGAAGTCTGACTGAATATCGGATGCAGCTGCTGAAACCCCTGGGAAAGGCGAGTAGATAATCCGTTGTACTGTTAACATGCTTGGAGCAATGCACCTACCATGTCGAGGATATCTGGTTCTGCTCAGGATGATGCGTCCGCGGTGAAGAGCGGTAGGGGACCTACAGTTGCTATTTCAATCCTTGCAAACACGCCGGTGGATGGTCACCTCTTCGTGTTACTCTGGGTTTTCCCGCAGGCGAGTGTTGACACCTGCAGCTTCACGCTCATTCAGCCAGTGGACTAATATGGAGTTGTGACGCGTAAGTGCGTCAGAGATCATGGCTTTCCTGCTCAACAGCGTTAATTACAGCGTCTTCTCTCCTTCAAAGTACAGACTTCTCATTGCATATTTACGGACGCGAGAACAAGGAGAGAGCGAAGATGCGATGTCAAAGTGAGTCAGGAAAAGGATTTACTGAAGGGTTTCACTCATGCTGTGCTCGTTTCGGCCACAAAGGATGTCCTATACTGGTTAACCCATTGTTCTGTGGGCGATCTGCACGTGGCGTTCACGACGGACTGCCTGATACATAAAGGTGCGTTTGTAACTCCATCATTCCACCCACAATCATCGACACCTGGGCTCCAAAACGATGTACGCCAAAATCGACGATTTCTACGATTTCTTCTCCAATCTTGCCTCGGGGAACTACCAGACCCTCATATCAGAGGGGCTGGCCACCAAGTCCCCAGTGGCCACATCATCGAAGCGGGCATCCAACCTCGACATTAGCCCCTCTGCCGCACACCAACCCATAAATACTACACTCAGAAGCTGCAACACGTCCTCCGGGATCACACGACGCGACGAATACTCATTCACTTTCAAACACATGATCCATGACCTCTACGACATCCAAGATTTCGCAGCCATGGCCGAAGACGTGGTGAGGACGTCCCGCATGAAGTTCCAGCCGCTATCGGATGAATTCAAAACAAGGAGAGAGACAGGAGCGGAACACCTGCGCGCTCTGAAGAAGCGTCGCACGGCGAGGAGGACAACCGTTAATGAATCAGTGCTCCAGGATCGCGGTTGGTATTACGATGTGGCTGCACCGACCTCGCTTATAGACGACGCTGCGTCGCCACCATTCTCCGGTCGGAGTACTTTCAACAATGCGTCCGCCACATTGCGCTCGGCGAGGGATGCGTCTGAAGGCATGCGGGCGCTGTGTGATGCGATTCAGGACGTTGGCGGGGATGAACGTTCTATGGACCTGAAGCTATCCCAGGCACTGCAACGGGTGGAATTACAGGTCGCTCAAGGCGGCTCGGAAGCCTTGTCCACATATCAACGGGGGACCTTTTCTAGTTATTGCGACCAATCACCCTTCGATGGCGAACCGATGAAGGAAGAAATACGCGTTACGGTGGGCGGTAGGTCTACGATGAAGCGTCGCCGTGCAGACTAGACATGAAAAGCCTACAATCCAATTGCAGGTGAGCATTCCCTGTTCATTGAGGTGAACAGACACTAATGATTGATTATGCCAGGACCCCAAATGACTGTAATGTCTCTCAAATTGTTTTGGATTATGTTACCGACTAATGCTCAGCGAAGCTGGTGTCCACATAATCTTGTTCTCATTTTGCATTCGAATATACCAGCGACTTCTTCTGATACCTCACGGAGTGTTGTCGAGACTTTGAATTATGATTGCATAGGTGGTTGTGGATCTTCAACGACACCAACAGATTTCTCGAATTTACGGGACATCTCATACCACATAGCACTGGTTAACAGTATCATCTGATTCCAGTATAAGGTGTACATGCGAATAAAGTTAGACAAGAGCCACAAAACTACTCGCACACAGAGGACACCGCCGCGTAGCACCAAGCAGGTCTTGAACGAGCCAACTCCTGCGCACCGGTTCTGGCAGCCACATCTGATTGGTCGTGGCTTGTGAAGGCGACAGAAATGCCTTCTGGCCACACCCTACACACGTCCGCACCATCGGGGTCGACAATATGAAAGAGGTTATACAACATCGCGCTGGCGATAGCGGTAAGTTGCCACAATTGACTATTTACCAAGTCTGAACTCACCCCATACATGGCCATTTGGACACACAGCTGTAGACGTGTCCGGCAAGGGAAGCACAGCGTGACAGGCCGGGCACAGCTCATCCAGGTTAAGATGATCGCCTTCTGATGACACAGATGACAGTTTCATTGACAGATCATCAGCTTCCTTTACCAAGATTGATGGACAACTGGAATGTGATGCTTGAGCAATAACCCTACGGATGAAGGGAGCGTCATGTACTGTATGTGATTGTCAGTTGAAGTCGGGCCAATGCTCAAGGCACGCACGAGTTGATATAGACAGAATAGCTCTGACATGCCGAATGATGGTGAGCAGAACGTGGTGCCATATTGTTGACGATAAGTAATTTGCAGCTTGCATAAACATGCCTCGCTCTTGGGATTCTTCAGAATGCTCCTACGGAAAGTTGTCGAATAGGCACAAAACGCCAGATGAGGACTGACATACCTGGCAAAACTCTGCGACTTTTAGTCTCATGCGTTGGCGAAGAACAACATCCCATCCAAAAAGATGCGTAAACAGCGATCGTCTGAAATCGTACCGTACCTGTGGGGTCAATTCTGCGGTACAAGGAGTTACAACAATCTGGACTAAATCCTCAAGAGGTTGTGACCGCTGTACCAACTCCAGTAACTTTGTTCGTAGTCGCGACAGCCTCTCAGAGTCTAGAAGGTGTAAGAATGTCGGGCGAAGCAAGGATATAGGCCCCTGACCCGCGGCTAGTGGCGCCAGTGTCATCGGTCACGCCTGCATGGGGCTTACACGGGTTACATACCAGCCTTTGCAGACATTATCCGTTCACTAAGGTCACGGAGAACTTCTTCATCGGAGGGGCCGACCCATAACCGAGCCATGACAAACATACTGACGTGCTTGGCATCATATTTGTAGCTGAAGTCAGTAGGACGGCATGATCTACGTATGCTAACATCAGAACTAGGACGGAAACATGAATATTCATGAACTCACTCGTGAATCCACACGTACGTTGCAGAATCATCGTAGGAAGCCATTCCGTTAATACGATTTACATCCCAGAAAAGTGGCGGTTCAGGCTCGACCTTGACAAATGCGTTGCGGGCGGCCGCTGTCAGTCTTTCCGATGTGAGACTGTCACCATATGAGACACTATTCAAGGACGGCGCTGTGGAGAACTGATGTATAACGTGGAAGGATCCATCGGAAAGGCTCACGACCAGTGTGTCGCTGTGGGTGATGTAGCTAATTCCTGATGCTGGGCACAGCGCAGATGCGCCGACCGAGACCTTTTGGGTGCGAAGGTTGATAGCTCGTGGTCCTGACCAACCACCGGCTAGAGATAGACCAGACCAAAGATGGAGCATTCCCGGCTTGCAATACACCAGAATGGGCTGATTCATCGTGCGACGGGCCGGATCAGCTAGATACCGGCGCTTCTGACAAAAAATAGACCGCCTACGTTGCGCCCTGTGGCATCGATCCATTTCATACCAGTAACGTTTCGCCCATCTGAGTGGCATATAGCACCATCTTTGACGTTGATAATTTCCTTCAAGTAGTATTCAGTGATGAATCTTGCGTCCGACGAGGTGGAGTCTAGTGTCTGAATAACTTCAACGACACTGACTGATCCATCCGGACTTCCACAAGCCAGAAAAGCTTGGCCTGTAAGACCACAGGTAACTCCGAATGCTTATAATGACAAACAACGAACGAACATGTTCCGGGATGTACCGCGTTCCAAGAAGACCATGCGAGCTGGTTTATCCAGTTATCACTGATATGGGTGGTGGCGACACGACAGAATTCATAAGACCCGTCGGCACCAATACGCAATCTAGAGGCTCGCTGTCAGTAGGCTCGTGACAGACTGATCATCATTCGGGGGGCTTACCTGTAGAAAGTAACGTTACCAGCGCGATTGCCTGCCGCCAGAAGAGAGCCATCGAGGCTGGGCGCGGGTGACAGTCCGAAGTCGGCTTGCGGAGACCACCCGATGCCTGTGCATCTAGGTCTCTAACGGCGTTCTTTACTACACCGAAATCAGGTGGATTGACGCACATATAATTTGTGCCTGCAAAGTTTTCACCAACGTCGGGATCGATTCGGAATTTCGTAACTCCACAGTCATATCCCGCAGCTTTTGATGCAGTGAGAACAAACCATATGCTATGGATCGCGGTACGCACCTTGGTCCACTCTCCCTTTAGGAGATTCTTTACAGGGCCCCATATGGTTAGCTCCATGTTCGAGTTAAGTACAGCAATGACAGATCTATAGGCCTCTGATTGAGTTTGCCACACAGCACGAGCCGGAACGCAAATGCCTCACCCGGAATTACTATTGAGGCCGCTGGGGGAAGGCGCAGCAATTCTCAGAGCAGTATCAAGAGAGCCTAAGGAAACCGCTCCCCATTCTGGACAACACTCAGATACCACGCGTCGAAGTCGCAGAAGTGGGAAGTCACCTTGACAATCGGCAGGCCATTGATGAAGCAGTGCCTTCTCGTATTCAATCATCGTTTTTACCCATTTAACGGGTCGGGAGATATTGGGAGCATTTTCGACATCGAGCGTTCGCTTCGCTGCAGTAGAAGGCTCCACGTGGATGCCCACGTCGGGAGTCTAAATACGAGGTCATCAGATTGAACAACCTCTTTGAAAGACCTGAGAGAATCACCAAGATGTACACAGCGTATTTGGTCAACACTACCAGTTGCCCGTCCCCAGTCCACTGCATGCAATTTACAGAAGGTAGCGCAGACACCCCTGGTAACGTCAATGCTGTAAAGATGGGAAGTTGTGACATGGCCGTGCCCACGTTTGGCTACCTGCGCGAGAAGCTACAGGTTCAGGCTTTGGGTCAGGCCGGTATATTGCATGTTGCATAAGTGCTGGAAGCTCACCGTTACGGTAACCTGGGTAGGATTTTGTTCTGCTCTTCAGTATTCGCATGTGATGGCCTGCAAGGGTAAAAAAAGAACACACGCAACGAAGTTTGTGTTTGCCGTGATACTTTAGCCGTGAGGCGGCGTCTGGGATTCCGAGACCGCGTGCGGCGGCGTCGAGTAGCGTGACGGTGTGATCGCAGTGCCACAGGTGTCCGAGCTGTTCCTCTCGCTTCATCCTCATCCTCGGGCTTAGGTTGCATCAGTGCCACAAGGACGGACAACGAAGAGGCTTGCAGATCATTCACTGAGATTCTGTTGCGACTCAACTGGAATGACCGTAAGGACCCATCGGAGAATTTGATCTTCCGCGAAACTGATAGTCTCAACGTTTAGGACCTTACATTTTGCTACTTGCATATGACGCGCCATGACCTGGATATCCTGGACACCATCGGTACTCCGGACTATCTGCAGGGCGAACTTTCAGATAGCGGTAAGTGTGCAAACTTTCTGCGCCATATTATACTAAGGATAATCCCTCGGAATAGAGGTCGACGTTCCTCGACATATGGCCCCTCCCAACCCAGATGACTCTGATGGTTTGTGACAGCGATGCTGAAACTCTTCCGGATCTCATCTGTGCCCCGTTAGTATTGCCATCTCAAGTCCATCCTTCGTATCCATACGGCAATCCACTGAATGTCAAACACCCTGCCGCGCGACCTCGACGACCATATGATCCATCTTCGCGTGCGTTATTTGAAGACATGGGCTATGCGGGTGGCGGAGTCAATGGGTCTCTACGATGGAAGGACCTTGCTCTAGAACTCTTAATACCGGTTGACGAGGCTCGAGAACTAGCGGAGAGAGCAGCGCTGGCGCGGAAGCTGGCTAGTGGCGCAAGCTCCAACCATCCACCGCCTCCGCCGCTACCATTGCCGGCTCAGGAACCCAACAACGAGGACGAGGTAGAAGACGAAGACAACGACGAGAACGAGAATGACGAAAACGACGAAGAGGACAACGGCGAGAATCACGATGATTCCAGTCCTGAAGAGGACGATGCATCACTAGATGCGTAGCTTTCGAGCTGCGCACCATAGACCCAGATGCGTGTATAATGTACAATATGTAGCAACCTCTTATGCAATATCTTAACTTTGTGAGATCACGCCGGCTGCCAAGGCATCGCCAACCTCTTCCTGCAACAGGTCTTTGACGTCTCCTTCTTGTTCTACTGCCCATGCGTAGGCCTCCAGCAGCAGAGTATCTGTCAGCGGAATGAAATGGGTAGCGAGGACCCGGATTATGTTGCTGACTCGTGATATGGCGTCCCGGGTTGCATCATCTATGTACTACATCATCGCATCAAGCTCTGAAACAGTGCGATAATACAGAATTGTGGCTCACGTCGTTCTTGTTTGAATACACGGCTTCGGCATAGAATGCATCTTCTCCTTCTTGCTCGGTTTGTTTCATGTGCTTACTTATCCAAATGTAGCCATTAAGTCCGAGAATCAGATCCACTCCGCATGGGAGAGATAGAAAATGTGATTTGAGACGTCGAATAAGCACGGGCGGCACAGTAACCAATTGACCATTGCGCAGCTGATGAGAAATAAGTAGAAAGGACATATACAGTAAGTCGTGGGAGGGAGATACCTTGCCGTATCGGAGCGAGCGCGTGTGAAGAGACATTGCTCCGTCAGCAAAAAAAGCTTGAACTTCTGCGACTAACAGATCCCCTTCCTCAAAGAATGTGCGCATCTGAAGCTCGTCGCTTTCTAATTTCCGACGCTGTATAGCATGAATAAATCGCGCGAAACATGTGGTAATCACTAAGTCTGGGCACACCTGTACACCTCCCGGCAGATTGACGGATGACAACATCAGCACGGCGTCCTGCCTAGAGTTGGCGTCTACTTTCCATCGACGAGGCTGCACCTGGGTTTCAAATGAGTGGATCCGTTTTCGGAGCAGCGAAGCACGAACCTCCGTGATGCGTCCAACTACCAGGTCACCAACTTCGGGATTGTACCTAATACCGGGGTGAGCATCTTCAATGAGACATGCCCAGATACTCCTCACCTTGACCGTATGGCGCGTACGGTGACTAGTTTGTTCACGCGCTCAATTGTGCCGGCAACAGAAGCAATCACCTCATCGTTGTCCACATATGTGCCATGTCCCCTGCAATTTTCCCGAGTCAGTCTGCCTAATACATACGCATTCCGGTGCTACTCGCCGCATGAATGCTTGCGAAGACGTGATCGGCTCGCCAGGGAAGGTCAGTTTGTGACTGCCCTCCTCAAAGTCATCCTCCATGTTAATATCGAGATGATCTTCGACATCAGGGTGGTGTCTTGTCACACTGTAGTCGGATCCATTCTCATGCAGAATGGGAAACGAAGTAAAAGTAACCATGTCAGGAAAGATCGCAGGAAGAGCGTGAGCCTCAGCCACAGCGCCGAACTGTGTGCCCGATCAATCTGCCGGGACCGGTCGGTGCCTCAATTAAGAAACACGGTGCCGGCGCTTACACAGCTGAATACCATCTTAAATCTACATCCGTTTGACCTCCCGTGAAACAAGAAAATGCACCCAGCGAGCGACTAACTCAGTCCCCATTCAGCCTGAAATCAGCACGCGAAAACTTCACATTCTTCGCGAGGGTGAGTCATCGTCCAGAGTCTCTTTTACTTTACTGACATGTTTATAAAACAATATTCCGAGACTCGCGCATCATTAGATTCGCTGATGTTTTGCATTTCTGGTCAGCCTTGCACGCTAGTCGGCGTGACGTGTACACCCGGACCTCACGAAACTCGTGAAGCTTGGACTGGACTTACCTGGCGCCAAGATCTTCGACGGTAGATGGATGCAAATCACTGACATCGATTTGTGCACGAGACTTCTCATCCACAAGGAACCGCCAGTACGCTGCGAACCTAATCAGCACTGTGATCGGAGATAATAGATGCTCCCATTGTCATCTTCTTCCTGCAGGGTGGGCCGAAGAGCCAAGTCAGTGGCAAAGTACAGCGGCAGACATTGGCCGACGTGTCATGCCTAATGGATTGGCAGCCCATGCGCGCGCACAAGAGCATTTGGAGGGGATTCCATCCGGATCACTGTACTGCTGACTATTGTCCATCGCTAGCTATTCGGAGTCAATGGTGGCTTCTGGGCTGTTAGCCTGTTTGTCTGACCAAACTCTGGATGTGCACATGGTCCCGACAGAAGGCTTAGTCGAACTCCGTTCACACCGCGCGATGTTCTAGAGAATCGGCAAAGAAGGCGGGGACCTGACGATCACACCTCACCAGATCGCTTCCTCTTTCGTTCTATTATCATTGTTGCATTATTCAACCCGTACGTTGATTGGTTCGGCCTGAAGCAATTACATTTTGACTACATTACTTTCGCAAGACGATTGTCCAGTTCTACAGACCGCGAGACAACAGAGTGTGGACGGTGTTCCGGGTGTTCTATGTGAGTGAAGGAATACAACTTCAGATACTGCGGCAGTACAAAAAGTCCGGTGTAAGGTGGAAAGAAAGCGATGTGCTACTGAAGGTGACTGGTCATCGTACGGCCCACGGAGATGGATCTTAATCAAACCACTGCGTTAACGATGGGACACGAGAATGAAGGAAGCAGACCTCACGTCTTCACTTATAAGCCATGAAATATGCCGACAACGCAGGCAAGTCGTTCGAACCTGCGTCAGAGTATCCCTGTCGCCGGGATCCGTTGAACTTTAATACCATCACAGGTCCGCACCACGCTTTCGGAGCTGCGCCGGACGTAATGCGGTAAATCGCGCGATTGACAGGTGACCCTCTTTGGAGCGACGTTGGGCAGTACCAGATATGGAGCGGAAAGCGTAAAGGCTCGCCACCGAGACCCTGCGTCAAGATGATGGTGTTGGGCACACTCTCAGGAAAGTAACGTTGAACTATTGGAACCGGGCACATTCCCTGAGAATGGGTGCCTTGAGGGCGGCATTGTACACGGACAATCTGCGACTGCTCTGAGAGAAGCGAGATCAGCCATCGAGCTGGTGAGGTATCGGAGATCACCCACCTTCCTCGGGGCTGAATAGAACGGCAGATACCGTGGTCAATTGCGATACCGGTGAAGGGGCAGGTATCGTGTCGCTTTGTTGCTCAGGTGAAGCAACAGCGACGCATTCCCTTCGATGGCGTTGCCAGTCCTACATATCAAGGAGAAGTCATGATGAACTGAAC
Organism: Sparassis crispa; assembly: GCF_003851025.1. Taxonomy (NCBI): domain Eukaryota; kingdom Fungi; phylum Basidiomycota; class Agaricomycetes; order Polyporales; family Sparassidaceae; genus Sparassis; species Sparassis crispa. Next base: position 1,235,354 of record NW_020939755.1, read on the forward strand.
GGCTGGCACTTGCCCGAAGGTCGCTCACACTTTGAAGATGTTCTGGCGAGCAGTACCATGCGTTCTGGCACCGGCCGCACCACATTGACGTCGGCCGACAACACACTGTGCACTGGTGACTTATGAGTGGGTCCGAGTTCATTGGGAGAAGACCACCCGGAATGTAAAGGATGAGATGTGACAGAGGTCCAGCTACGTTCCTGGTGCACCTCTATTTGAACCAGAGCGGGCGGGAATTTCCGCGTCCCTCTCTTGATCATTAGACAAGTCATGACCCAATTTTGCCTGCGTGGGTGAGATGAATACGAAGAAAGGAAAACTATGACTCACGTTCGACGACACCGGGGATGGGGCAAAACATACGTAAATTCAAGGCACGACACAAAAAATCCATCGCCAGAAGATGCGAACTGCGACATTCAGGTAGCGAGAGCCCGGTTTCCACCCACGTCGCATCAATCACGAAAGCGCACTTTTTAGCCCAAAGTTACCAAGTAACTATCGAGATCTCACCATCTGCTCCGAATATGCTTCCGCGCGACCACTGTGACGGATTAAATTATCGATGTTTTCATGACGGGCCGAGTATCATGCTTGTCGCAGTGAGCAGGGACGGAAAAAGGCGATTCTCAGAGGCATAAACCACGCAACTTACGTTTCGCCCAAGCCACGGCGTGATTGTGACTCGGAAACTATGTATGGTTGGGAGGTTCCACCAAATCATTTAGCGGCAAGGCGATAAGTTCCTGTCGGAAAATTCTACGGGACAGCTATCGCATAGAATCCCGGGTAGCAACGATCTGCAGGATGTGCGTCTAGGCGTTCACCCTGGACCATTTGTCACATCTGGCAATTCCAGGGACAGCAAAGGCCGAGCTCGATGAGACACAGTACTTAATAGTTTGCCGCTCGCGATATACATAAGTTGCCAAATTCTGCCGCCCGGACAAGTGTTCGGCGCCCCGGGACCGGCCGGACCATGTCCGGGAGCTTGGCCGGCCGCTCATTTGCACTTCACTGCACATATTCTCTGTCCACGATGTCTGACGATGAGATGAACATTGATGAGGGTATGAGTATACTGCAATCATATATGTGTGTTCTCTGCTGAGTTCGGCCCGACGTAGGTGGTACTGGCGTTGTCAGGCGGAAGGGCAGAGGTTTTCAGAGTGCCGGTCAGTAGTGACCTTGTTTTCTGCGTTCATCTATACCACCTTGACAGTGCACATCATTCTTTAGGAGGTAATGAGAGTGCGGTAACTTCGGAACAAACCTTTGACCGGGTAGAGTCGTCTCAGGTAACGGAAACGCGAGCTGCTCGCTGTAAGTGGGTGATTCCTGATGTTGTTCTGTCTAATATTCCCATTTCCCCGCACCATAGCTGTGGAGGGGTGGATTGTCCTCGTTACCAACGTTCACGAAGAAGCAACAGAAGAGGATCTTATGGACAAGTTTGGGGAATACGGAGAGATTAAAAACTTGCATCTGAACCTTGATCGGCGAACAGGATATGTCAAGGTGAGTAACAGGATGGACTCTTACGACTTTCCACTCGACCGTCAAAAAATTTCTCATGCTTCTTTTAGGGGTATGCTCTAGTGGAGTACGAGACTATGGCGGAAGCACAAGCAGCGATTGACGGTGCGTCAGGTACCGCCCTCCTGGAGCAGACGTTACACTGCGACTATGCATTTGTGCGGCCTCCACCTTCGGGACCCAAAAAGGGGAGAGGTCGTGAAGGCCGTGGACGGAGTGCGAGTCCCTCTCGTAGACGGGACAGAGATTGAAATTGTAATTTGTGCTCTGCTAGTCTTTTGTCGGTCTTATTACGTCTGCAGAACGCACACCTGCTATGACGGCTTCTGTATTGTACGCGCTATTCAATCATTTGCTCTTTGCAACGTTTCGTTCTGTCAGTAGTTGTTTGCCGGCCTTGAACTTGAACTCGAAGTCGGCGAACGGCGTCGCCGCGGCGGCAGTCACGGCGCCACAGTTGGTCGACTTCTCACGGTGCTTCTCCCTGCCCCTCAGTCGCGTCTTGTCATCGCCGCTGCTGCTACCTTGCGCACACCTCTTCAGGCATGGTGAAGGAGAGAAATCTCGAGCTGTCTGACGACGAGAACGAGAGGGAGGTGCTCACATCCACCAGGAAGATGAGCATCGGCGCGTCGAAGGCCACTTCGAAAAACAAAGAGCCCTCGCCCATGGAGGAGGATGAGCGAGACGATGGCGACGAAGGCTCCAACGCCGGTTCAGAGGAGTACGAGATTGAAGAAATTATCGACGCGAAGCACGGGGCCTTTCCTGCAGTGCGTCCGTTTACTTCTCACGACTGACCATCTCTACACTGCGTTCTACGACTAACAGGGCAGACTTGGCTATTTGGTCAAATGGAAGGGTTATGGCGAAGAACACAACAGCTGGGTTGACGAGAACGACGCGGGGTACGATAGTGGCTCGATCACGCTCTATTATCCGTCCTGACGCGTTTTGATCCAACAGGAACGCGCAGGGTCTCATCGAGGAATACTGGAGGAAGCAAAAGGCTGAGAAAAAGAGCAGAGGCAAGCCTGCCGCTCAACCGCGTCGTTCGACCGGAACGACGAAAGGACGCATGTCCATCTCGCAAAGGGATGAAAGCTCTGAGGTTGAGGAGACTCGCCAGAAGCTTGAGGAGGTTCGTACCAAGAAACGTGGAAGACCATCGAAGGCTTCCGTCGAACGTGAGCAGGGAGGCGATGAAGAGGACGAGGAACCTCAGCCGGAAAAGAAGAAGAAACGTCACAGGAAAAGTACGAATGGATTCAAAGCGAAAGGGGACGCGGAACCGATGGATGAAGACGAGGAAGAGGAATATGTGGACATGAAACGTTGGGCGAAGCTCCCGAGCTGGGAACGTCTTGTCGAATCGATTGACACGGTTGAGCGCGTAGATGATCATCTCTTTGTGTACTTCACGTTGTAAGTGTCTTCTTCGTCAGATGCAACCCTTGCTCACTCCATTATAAGGATCAACAATCAGGGCCGTGGCAGAGAGGAATCGACCCAGTGCAGGGACAAGTTCAAAGACATGGTATGTCTGTCGTGTTGGATGGCGGATTCTAAACCACTGATTATCATCCAGTTATTGGACTTTTATGAGAAGAACCTTCGCTGGCGAGAGGATACTGACACTGCGCAGAAGTGAAGAACTGCCCTCTCCTCTCCATTGACGCTGTCGCGTCGCGTGCCCCTATCTTTTGGTCATTGTGAAATATTACTGCGAAAACGTTTTACTGATGTTTCACCGAATACTGCTGATCGCGTTGGAAGTGCGGGTGCTGTTGCATTAATTGCGATATTTCGGTTTCGTGCGAAGTATGCGACATGTATTCTTGCATGAATTTCCATTGCTCTGATTGTCTCGTTCATTGTTCGAAGTCCAAGGGCAGTCGACCTTGACGACGATAGTTTTCTTTTTGTGGCTCTAGCAGTTTTTTCCCGTTTACACCTATCGAGATTACGTACCTCTATCGAAAGTTCTCGGATATGACCGTCAGCTTGAGAAAGCAGCTCCATGCAGCCATGTGCACATTGACGACCAATCAAGTTTCCTGACCACTGCCCTCAATGTGATGTTTTCAACATGTAATAGGGTGCAAATTGCCCCTGCACAACCGTGATATGTGCAAATGGGTTTGTTCCCACCGTGTCCAGTGGAGATTGCATTTCGGGGATGACGAGGATGAAATCTGTGTATTTATACTGGAAGTAGGCGAATAAGCGCACTGAGGAACAGCCTCAAACGTATGCTATAAAATATGCACTAGTAAGGGTTCGTCCAGGAAGTATGCTGTCTTTGCGCCGTGGAAAGCAGCGGTGTCTCACGAGTGCCGTACGCATTGGTTCGTGGTGGGGAGACTGTAGCGTCAAAGGGACGTGCCCGCGTGAATGTAGCAGATTGAGTCATGGTAGTATAGCGCGGTGGGAACATGTGAATGGAGAGAAGGAAGAAAGCCTCGTCATCATATTCTGCTCGCCTTGTCGCCTTTCGGGGAGTCCACTGGGAGGTCAATGATTCAGTTTCTACGACACTGTAGCCCCGAAGGACAAAGTCCGCATCGATAGCATGAGCCGTGAACCGGGGCAGTGCTTGCATCCCTTTGTCCGGACGGCTGCTCCGAATTTGAGCGCCGGACCGATGTCAACAAAAAAGCCTTCGAATGGACGACGTACCTCTTTCGAATCATACACGATCAGGGTGAGCGGTCTAGTCAAGAACTGTCAAGCTTAGGAGAAGCAGTTGGTGCATATGGTACTGTATCATATATCCTGGATCAATGAGGCACGACTTGAAAGGGGAAAACACGGAACAAGCAACATCTATCACACGTACGCTAAATAAAGAGAATTGCGACGACCGGTCGGCAGGACTTGGCCTTCGAGCCAGACGAAGTAGTTCAAGTTAAGTTGATCATATCCTACGCATATCATCGATGAGCGAAATCATTTCGACATCATAAAACAAAACTATTCAAGGCAATGGAAGAAATAGCAACCTAGCTGAAGCATCATCATAACTCTTCGTGAGCGGGTACTGGCGTCGCATCCGGAATGCTCTCGTCATCGTCGACGTCCTCCACCAGCTCCTGCACAAGCTCCTCAGCTTTCTGAGATGCCTCCCGTTTCTCGGTAGGCGACGTCGTTTCACCGTCCTGAGCCGCTGCACGGTTGAGAGCATCTAGCACTTCCTCCTTGCTCCGTCCAATCACTACCGGGGGCACAAATATGTCTGCGTGTGATCTGACGTTGTCCACATCCTCAATAGGAAGAATGGAGACAGTTTCATCGGCTGCATGGTGCTTGGGTTCCACCACGACCTCATGGCTCGCAAACGCACGCTCGCCAGTACGCCTGACACGCCGGAGGCGGGTTTCAAACCCCACAACAATGTCTTGAACCTCAGACTGAAGGTCGGTGATTGCAGGTAGCACAGGATTAGGCGGTGGTGAGGAATGTGTTCCATCCTGAATAGAGTGTGCATCAGCTGTGAAATTGTCGCTGGCTTCAGACGGGTAGTGTTAGTAAACGTTCATGCTGAGATGCGAAATACTCACCTCTGACAATATCATGATATCGCTGCCAGTCGGAATACGTAACGTCATCCAGATATGCGTAATCCAAACCGACGTCGGCCTGTCCCCGGTCAGCGATGTCTTTGACATCCTCGGCAACCTTGCGGACCTGTGCCACTGTAGCGGTGAATAAGACGTGATATATAAGTAAAATATCACACGCACCTCTACCAGCTCCCTGTTGATCACACCAAGATACCATCCATTCACAACGGTTTCGGTCTGCTGCAATCGCTGATTGAACTTCTCGTCGACCTTCTCTACGACACGCTCCCACATCGTCTTCTTCTCTTCCTCCTTCCTGGTCTCCTTCTCCAGTGTTTGCAGATATTTCTCTGCGCCACGCAGCAATTTTTCAGCCTCTTCGACCAACGAATCAACTTCCTCCTTAATTTCCTGGGAGTCCTTCAGCTCTGCCACCGCATCCTTCCGCAGCGCAGCCAATGTGTTACGCAATGCCTTCTGCTTCGTGTCAATCGCCATGGAGAGTTCGCTCTCCCACTTCGCATGACGACCCTCTATATCAGCGCGTCGTTTCGCTGTCTGGACTTCCCTCTGGCGCTGCCGTTCGGCCCGTTCCTCTTCCCGGGCAGCTCTCTCCTCTGCGGTCTCCGTGTGCACCGGTGCAGCCGGCTGGGAACTCGAGTCCGCCAGGACGTCGCTGAGGCCGAGCTCGGCGTAAAAGGCCGCCAGTTCGGCATCCTCGTCCTGTTTCAGAAGGGGAACAGGTGTGACTGCTTCTGTCACAACTAACGGGAAGGAAGACGCGGACGCAGAAGTTAGAGAAGCAGAAGGAACGCGGGCCACGGAAGAAGTGTACGCTGAGGCTTGATCCGTGACAGTTGAAACGTCTGAGGAGACTGCGGACCCAGCGTGTTCGGCGGTCTGTGAAGCATGTGTAAGGCCCTCGGAGGCTGCATCACCTACGCTGGATACGGAGAGCGGCTGATTGGCAATTGATGAGTCTATTGAAAAGGCCGCGTGCGCCATTTCAGATGCAGAACTTGCAAATTCGGACGGGAGCGAAGATACAATGGAAGGGAAGGCATCGGTCAGAGATGAAGAACAGGAGGTAGACACTGATGCGGCGGAGAACACAGACGACGCCGTGGCATCCACCAAAGAAGATACGCCGGAGACCCGGGATGAGACAGCTGCAGGAGGCTCTGCAGCTAACGACGCGGATGAAAATACCTGCGACACAACCTCCGATAGAATTGCGACAGGGGTAGTCTCAGCTGCATCAGATACAATTGAGAAACTTTCTGAATGCGAGGCTTGCGCTGAGGCTAAGACAGAAGGAGCCACGTCTGTCGCATCTTCTGCGGCTTTTGAGATCCGGGCCGTGACAAATTCGCCCACGTCGGTAGGTGTAGGCACCTTCGAGCCACCGCTGCTCAATTCCTTGACACGTTCCCAAATTTTCTGCACATGGGGATCCACAAACCGTCTTCTATACTCTCCTAGGAAAGCGACAAGTCGTGTGATGATTAATTTGAATTTTTCCCAGGCAGAGCGAGCATATGGGCGGGCGCGCTCATAACCATCATATGTCTTGTGAGCAGCTTGAATCACGTACGGGTGGGCTTTCTGCTGCAAGAGACGCATGGTGTGCGTTGCACGGTCGACGAAAGGACCAAGTCGCCGCTCGTATTCTTCCTCCATGCGCGTACAGTAAGGCCCAAGCTGTGCATCAATACGGCTGAATTGAGGAACGGCATATTTTTTCCACAGCGGGACAATCCGAACGTTCCACTGGGGTACAACGCGGGTGACAAATTCGTAATTTGCGCGTTGGACAAAGGGCTTGGTGATGCGAATGGCACGGTCTGCAAAGGGTTTTGCCTTCTCAACATAAGGAGCGACAGATGGGTGAGCAAGTACATGTTGAAATGGGGGTATGATGTAAGGGTCAATTACGAGGCGGCGGTATTCGGAGAGACCACGGCAGATAGATGTTTTGCTTTGGGCGTCATTTGGGCATACTATTGCGACATAGATGCAAAAGCAGAGGATGAATATCCGGGTCAGGAGATCGACAAGCCTTGACAGTGCACCCTGGTAACGTTCATTGTGGATCAAAACGCAACCAATAACGACGTTTGCACATACCTTTCCTCTTCTCTTCTTGGTCCAAGAATCCTTCTTCTTAGGAGAAGATACACCCTAAAAAAAAGTTCAGCAGATTTGGGAGAGGATATAACACACAAGGCTATCAGGGCAAGTCGATACGCGTCGTGCGATCAAGACAGCCGCATTCTACATAGGCCACAAAAGCGTGCCACATGCAAGCCGCAAAGTTGAATTGAAGATACACGGGAGTATCACAATACCACAGCAACCATTGGTCACAGACCGAAATGGAGTAAATGTGGGGTCTGTAACTACTCACCGTTCCATTTACACTAGACTGAGGATCAACCCTTTGACCTTGTGTGTGAGCGGTCCCTCCATCCGTAAGAGGACTTGAAACCTCCGGAAGGTACGGGTCATTACTGGGTGCTTTGTGTTTCGCCCTCGGAACGGGCTGTGAGGAATTTGTGCGAGAAGTTAGCACAGGAGCGGCGGGTGCACGCTTGGTGACGACCATGGGGCCAAGAATTCAATAAAAAAATGCGGCGCGTTTCGAGTTCAACAGCAATATTTCCGTGTAGTCAAATGTGCAAGTAGCAGTGTCAACGAGAACGAGACATTCGGAGCAGTAGCAGTCGAGGAGGGTCGAGTCGCCTTCGACTCCAAGCTGGACTTGCCACTGACGTGTTGGCCCTTCTTTGGCAATTTCACGTGACTTACGCGACGCGGTGCCAGTGATGGGGATTCCCAGACGCAAGCTTTCCCGTCGACGACGACAGGCCAGCGGTGTGCCCCTCTGTCGCCATGGCCTATCCCTCTCGCGGACCTCTCAAAACATACTCTCGCCGAAGAACACGCAGCAGAATTGCCTCAAGTGATGTGCTCACAGTGCAATCATCTCCTCTGCAACCCTTGCCTGAGAGTGGCGATATCTCGCTTTCCGAGATGACCCGGCGCATGAAGAAACGTTCTCGGCATGCAAACGAAACCACTTCTCAGGCTGCCACGATTATCCATGACGATGCGGATAATCGACCTGCAAAAAAGCTTAAGAAACTTTCTAACTCTAGTCCCGCACTTCCCTGTGGTCCATCCAGTCCTGACAAAAATGTCTCGATCTTTCCTCTGCATCAACAAGGCCTGGGTGATGTAGTATATTGCACTCCCCTGCCTGTGCTTCGCTCTGATCAGGCCATGCTACCCTCCTCTGCTTCTCAACCTGTAGCCCCTGAAACGTTCTCACCGCTCCCCGTATCTCGATTCTTGCTGTCTCGCACTAGCTCTCGAAATCTCAAGGAGAACTCAAGTCGCATCGGAACTCGCTTACTCGCTTCTCCCTTCAGTAGTCGCCCTGGTTCCCGCACGTCATCTCCTAAGGCTGGAGCAAAGACGAAGGCTACCAAACGTCCCACCTTCCACAGCAAGTCCAGAACTTTGTCGAACTCTACCTTTAAGCACAGTATTAACACAAATTCCAGCATTAGTGGACCGAGAGCAGATATTTTAGACCCATCCGTTGGGGTTTCTGGCTCATTTTACTCCAACACGCCATCGACAGCCAGTATACCCGATAAGCCCAAAGCAAGTTCAACTCTTCATATCCGCACTGGCTCTATCCCTTCAGTACCCTCGCACCAGGACTTTTCGCAGACATGGCTCGTTCCGCCTCAGAAACTTTCCCGGTCACCTCCCCCTGTTGACCCAGAACATCCATCCTTCTTCACCCACGTTCCGAACCAGATGTCCACTCCTCCTCGCAAGCGGCGCGCAACTACTGGAGCCTGGCAGCTCAACCAAAACTATCCGCAGCCGGACGATCCTAATAGGCCAATGCCGGATCAGTCTACGGGGGTTAAAGCTATGATGGTAGATCCGTCAACTCCCAGTTCCTCTCCCCCCGAGGCCCCGCGACCTCCTCGTAGACGGCGTCGTACTGTACTCTCTTTCTCGACTGAACGCTCTGCACTTGACTTTTCCGTGCCACTTTCTGATCTCAACAATGCTCAGTCTTCGCGAACTCATACTCGCGCTGTGCAGGCTCCCAACGATTCGATGCTGGTCGATCTCTGTCGTCCCGCCCAGTCTTCATTGGGACACGCACTTGAGTCTACTTTAAATTCTGTACCTGAAGCTCCTGCTATTACGTCTCTCTCTGTTCCTACATCCCCCATCGCGTTCGCGCCCGCCCTCGACGCGGCTTATCTTCGCAGTCGTCTTGCTTCCCTCGGTTCCCCACTCTCATCTCCCGCTCATGGATCGCGGCGCGGGCCCCCGACCACTCACTCAGACTCAGAAGACGAGCTTCGGGATCTGTTTTCTGTGCTGGGTCTAGATGGTGCGTGAGCCATGCATACTGTATACCAACACATCCACAGCAGTCATCGTCGCGCATTTCGTGTCCTCTATATTTTCGTTGATCGACCACTGACCGCCTACTTGTTAATTGGCTATATGCATCTTTCCTTACAGAAGATGAAAAATGGAACTGTATCTCAGGATCTATCGTCAATCGGGCCAAAGAAAGTACCGGAGTTGACGCTTATACCCTTCTACGTTCACGTTCCCATGATTCCACGGTGCCAAAGACTTCTCGCAGCAAGGAGCAGACACACAGACGCAAGCGTGGCGATACTATCCGTGCATCCGATTTCATTCGCCCTTCAGCATCCTTCGGCGGCTCCATCGCTCCATTAGACACTCGATATAAACCCAACGGAAATGTGGTCGCGCATGGCGCTCCGTCGACGCGCCGCACTCGTTCTGGAACAGTTACCCTCTCTAACGCTGTTCCTTCAGCGTCTACCTCACGTCCTTCTGCTACAGTTCCAAGTGCGCTCTCTTGTCCTATGTACTGCCTCGCTCTTACGCTTTTTGTTGCAGAGCACTTGCATAGACGGCATGCCAGCGGCTTGCCTACCATCCAGATGAAAGTTGACGACGAGCCACTTCGTATGCGACCCGGCGACAACGAGGAAGATGAACTGCTGTTGAGAGCAGGAAGCGTGATTGAGTAATCCAACGTAGGCGGTGAAAATACATATTCCTATCGCGGAATGGCTACTGTTGCTGATCTTTGCGCCACAGGTGAGAGCGTCAACTTCACGCCTTCAGGGTTTCGGACCTTCAGCCATGATCCGTGCGGTATGTTTCGTTGTGTCCCGTCATATCACATGTACAATTGGACTTGGACTGCTCTGTCGTACATGTTTTCGCATTGCCCAGATACTCGTTTATTTGTTGCATTTTGTGCGCTGTTGTCGGACGCTTTTATTTGATGCATGTATGAACCGCTTTCGAAAGATAAGAAGAAAGGTTGCAGCCCGTCTCACTGGAGGAGAAGTGAATTCCGGACTGAGAGCGCGACTGGCCCAGGTCAGCTTTTTTACAGTACAGTAGCTTATGCATCCCGTGACTACTTTGCATCTACGACTTGACATCGTTCTCTACCAACATCATTCGCTCAGAGCCATGGACCGCGTGTCGTCCGCAACTAGTTCGAGTCCTCCCGGCGCCATGCCAAGTTCATCCCCGGGTTTGCACTCGAACCGGCGTCGCCTCAGTAGCATCTACGCGCTGCAGGTGCAAGCGTTTCTCGACGCGGCGGAGGTGGTTGACGCGGACATGGAGACCATCGAGGACATCCTCGATGGATATCGCGAAGACGCTCCAGCCGAACAAGCTGGAGCCGCAGATGCTACCGACGTGGGGCTAGGTTATTTGGACGGAGATGAGCCTGACCTCGACGTCGAGCTAGAAGACATGACGGACTTCGACGTCCAACTGCGTGAAGGTAGGTGACCTGGGCACGACGTGGCTTCTCGTACTCTGAACGTGTAACATTCGGCGCTCGGGCGATGTTACGCGAATCAGATTGCGAGGAGCCATCTATTACTTGTCGAAATACCTCAAGGCATTGAAAACTCTCGTAACGTAGCGCAGACTGCATGGACCAAGGAACAGACCAAGGAGATGATGACTTGGCTGAAAGAGTTTGGTGAGTTGCGTGCATAGACGACATTGTCAATTTTAGTTGTAAAATACATTTTCTAAACATGTGTTGCAGGAATGGGGTCTTTTATCAACGAATATGTTGTGACGAATGCCATACCTATCCCCAAGCTACTCTACGCGTTCGGCATCTGTCTCGTTGGTCTTCATCCATCTTCATCTTGTGTGCATTTAGTGACATCACTTGGCCAGTGCAAGGAGCTCCGAGAGAAACGGACGAAGACCCTACTCTTCTTCCTCCGAGTCGCATTGTCCCGGGAGTGCGTAGCGCCTGTGTTGACTTCTCGTATGCCCGTTTTGACGCGGTGTGATCAGATTACAGTCGCGAGAGAAACTCACTGCATACAACACTATTGAGGATGCCGTAACCCTTATCCGAAGATCCAAGCGCATCCTCGTCCTGACTGGAGCAGGCATAAGTCGGTATTCTGAGATGTTATTCGTTTGGACCTGCTTACAGAAGGTTTCGCAGGCGTGTCTTGCGGCATTCCTGATTTTCGTTCCCGTAACGGACTGTACGCGGCCCTGCAAGAGAAAGGCGAATATGACCTGGATGACCCACAACAGATGTCAGTGCTTCTATCGCGTGTGGCGTTGACTGTCGATGCTCAGAGTGTCATCCAGGTTTGATATAAATTATTTCCGAGAGAACCCATCTGGTATGTTTGCTCTCTGGTAGATCTTCCAGGTTTGATTCTAACTGTCGGCGTGTTTCAGTGTTCTAGTCAGTACATTTGATACAATTTCACCACAGATTTCGCACTAACTGTTCCTTTGCACTAAGCTCTTTTGCCAGGTGATTGCCAACCCGCATCCACGTTGCATCGCGTCTTACGGTTTGCTGCAGCAAGATATACCCATCTAATTTTATACCCTCCCCGTGCCATCGATTCATCAAGTTAATAGAAGATAAGGGCAAAGTAAGAGAACGAATTTCATCTGAGGACACTCTTCCTGATCATATCTTTTCAGCTTCTTCGCGTAGGTTCTGCATGAGTTCATCACGACATTACAGCGTTATGATCATTTCTTGCCTTCAACCAGAATTACACACAGAACATAGACACGCTAGAGAGGCAAGCAGGAGTGCAGCACGTTCTCCAGTGCCACGGATCGTTCGCCATTGCGTCTTGTCTGAATTGTCATGTCCGTGTCCCAGGATCTGAGATCGAGGACGACATTCTCAACCACCGGGTTCCCCTTTGCAAGATCTGCAACGCTGCTCCTTCCCGCCCTGCATCGAATAATGAGCGTAAGAAGAAGAGTAAGAGACGACGCGCTTCGAGGTGGAACAGCGACGAGAGCGACGGAAGCGAGGAGCCGGACGTGCCCGAGTTCCCGCCTGGAATCATGAAGGTGCCTTTTTTTGCTCAGCCGAATGACTTTGCTTATATTCAACATATGTATCCGGATGCGTTTGCAGCCTGACATTACATTCTTTGGCGAGAAATTGAGCGATGTATTTGACCGTTCCTTGTTAGAGGATCGCCAGATGCTGGACTTACTCATTGTCATCGGCACGTCGCTCAAAGTGTCGCCGGTCTCAGAAATCCTAGGTAAATCTTGACATTTAAGTTTGTTATCTTCTCTATCTTCTCAACATCTTTGTTCCCTAGCGCATCTCCCTCATTCGGTACCTCAGGTACGACAGGTATATTTCCCTGCGAAAGCCATCTTAAAGATCATTCCTACTGTCAGATCTTAATCAACAAGACACCTATCAAACACATCAACCCAGATGTAAGTTTAGATACAAGATCATTGTATCGGAAGCCCCTCAATCTGAAGTCACAGATTGTTTTACTCGGAAATGCGGACGATGTCGTGCAGCATCTCTGCAGGAAGCTTGGGTGGGACCTCCCAGATCCGCGCCCGCATACAAACGGCGGTTCCCTAGGCACCGCGACTCGAGGCAATCCAAGGAAACGTCTCTCAGAAAGCCCGGAGCCCCAGCGAGTCGCAGACACGTGAGTCGCCTTTCCGGGAGTCTTCGGTATCCTTATACGTCCTTGCAGGCATGTATGGTTATTCGAGGGCGCCGAGGGAGGAAAGTGGGTCGAAGAACTTGAGCGCAAGGCGGAAAAGAGCTTGCCCAATACCGACTCTAGGGAGAGCACGCCGTTCGAACGCAGTCTTCGCCGACAACTCAAGAAGACACGGATGCAGTGAGCTCGCGCGCGGACGCCCACCGTCTCAGTCTCAGACGGAATGCATTCTTCGAGGCGCGTGACTGGGGATCGAGATAATCTTCGTAGAACCCGACGATGAACTCCTCTGCCTTGAAGCCGAAGCGGTTATATAAGAGCTGTGGGTATATGCGTCAGGACGTGTGCGAGACCCTCTGCTGGTAAGGATGCGACAGACCATCGCGGGATTGTTGATCGATACGTGCAGGGTAATATCTTTGTTGAGATTTAATGTAATGAGATGGTAGAGCATCGATCTGTACATATCTTAGATTATGCTGTAGACTACACATGGAACGACGTACGTTGCGATTTGCGAGTTCTCCCAGCCAGCGCGGACGGCGAGGTATGTGATGTACGTTTCTTGGGGCGAACTAAGGAATGCTGCGCCGACTACCAGCTGTTTGTACGTTGCCACAATGGTGCATTTCTCCGGTGTGTACTGGAGAGAGTCGCTAACTGCAAAAGAACATCAACACCGTGACCGAAGGAGCATCGCCATGGAATTACCGTCAATCCCAGCCCAGAACACACGGCCAAGCAGATCGTGCACTTGGTCAATATGCGACGCCTGCAGAGTTACGTACTCTATAGGAGCAATTGTTTCCACGAGCTGTTCTCGCTCCGGACTAATTTAGAAAAGCTAGTGAGATGAATAAAAACGTGTTACAAGTGCATGCATACTGCGCTAGAGCGAAATGCTGGCGGACATCGCTCATGAGCTCCATCCACGGACTGCGAGTTTCCCAGTCCACCGCAATGACTCCGTGAGTACGTTTGGGCTGGAAGCCTTGAACACGCGAGAGGAACGATCGCTCATAAGGCGTCGTTTGGATGGAGTATAGTGCGTCGATTACTTGCGGATTAGCAGACGAGGATGTGCGTGCAGCCAAGGGCGATGTGGGTCCGCTGTGAGTTCGCGAACTCGATACGTCCAGTAGCCGACGACGGAGGTCTCCCTATGCGCAAGATGGGGAAGACAAAGAGATGAAGTGATGTTCACTAAACTCACAGACTGTAGCTTCAGCTTCCTGGACACCAGCGCAGAAAGAGCGGAAAGCTGATTATCGGCGCTAGAAGTCGATGTCAACTTCTGCAGCAGTTCACTTGCTTGCGAGCGGGTTAAAGGCCGCACAAGTTGTCCCTAACCTGCAAAATGACGACAAGCTCTTTGAACAACAAGTCACGAGAGCTCACGGATTCGTCGACCTCCTTCAATCTATCCAGCAGCGCAGCTTCGGCCTGAGTGAGTTCCGGCAGCAGGTCATCCATGAACTGCTCAAACCCATTGTCATATCTTTCCCTGCCTTCTGCAGTCCCATATCGCTCTGCAAGAACGTCTAGGACTGGCGCGAGCAGCGAACTGAACGAAGGTTCGGGAGATTCTACATATGATCGTCCTCTTGGGTTAGTGGTCCTCCTGCGCTTCCGTCTGCGAGTCTGAATGATGCGTGATATGAGCTCAGGAGATGGAAAATTCGCATATAATGCGTACGGTTGATCGCTCGGTATACTCTCCATCGTCAGACGCAGACATGCCTTGGGCGATTCAAGACGGTCGAGGGAATTACAAACCATAGCCTAGGGTTGGGAGATGCAGTAGTGGTTTCTCACGGCACGTGGCAAGCACTCCAGGATTGCCATTAAGCTGCTCAACGTCCATCGTCTGCCAGCATGTCTCACTCGCACACCCACGCTCCCGGTCAGCCTCCCCACAGCCATACCCATGGCCCCGGCCAGCCCCCTCACACTCATGGCCCCCCACCCCAGCAAGCACAGATGGTCATACGTCCCCCGGACCCGGTGATGGAAGCTCTCATTGAAGCCAGCATCAGCTCTGTCGATATCGCTCTTGGCCCACCAGACAATACGACCGCCTTGTGCGGAAAACACTCGCTCGAAAAATGTGTCGAATGTGACGCCGACTACGTCTCCCTCAACCGCCTCTCCAGAATCCTGCTTGCCCACTCCACCCTACGTTGTCCCCCACCACCCCAGATTGTCACCCAGAAATTAACCATGGCAATCACAAACATCAAGGAGGAGGGGAATGTATGCTTGACGCCCTAGCCCACCGAATGTTTGGCTGATCCGTTCGCTCGTGTTCGTAGACTCTCTTTAAAGGCGGCTTGCACGAGAAAGCCATCCAACGCTACACCATGGCCATCAACATGGCCGCACAGAGACCACCGTGGGAAGCGCAGCAGATAATGCGCGAAGAGCTTTCCACCGTCCTGTCCAACCGTTCCGCCGCTTTCCTGGAAGCGGGAGACTACGTCGGCGCGCTGGTCGACGCCGAGACTGTTATCCAGCTGAAGCGACCGTGGAGTAAGGGACATTTCCGGAAGGCAAGGGCGTTGATGAGGCTGGAAAGATACGAGGAGGCGAAGGAGGCGATCCAGCTGGGCTTGTCGTACGAGCCTGACAACTCGGTTAGTGGTGCGTCATTGCTTGTATGCGGTTTACTGACTTGCATTCATGCACCTAGGAAATGTCTCAGATGCTGGCTAGTATAGAGTCAGCATTGAAGGCGCGGATGCAGGACTCAGAGTCGCGCATTAGAGCCTCGAAGAACGTCCCGACACTTCTTCCTATACTCGCCTCTTGACCCGACTGCATCACTTCTGTCCTACATAGCCAACCTCGACATGTTGCATATTGGATGTCACGTCCCTCCCGGCAATGTAACGGCTTTTGATGAGTTCACTTGAAAGCATGCTGTATGCCCTGACAAGATCAGTGCATAAGTTACTTCGACTGCTCCGACGGAAATCGAGGCAGGTTGTGGTCCTATAGGAAAGTCGTGCGTCCGGTGGCATTAGGTTAATTTCTCATGTCAAGCAACAAGCATGT
Source organism: Sparassis crispa (assembly GCF_003851025.1). Lineage (NCBI taxonomy): Eukaryota > Fungi > Basidiomycota > Agaricomycetes > Polyporales > Sparassidaceae > Sparassis > Sparassis crispa. Next base: position 1,251,588 of record NW_020939755.1, read on the forward strand.
GCACATAACTTGGTAGCATACAATTAATATCCCAAGACGATCAGCTGGCTGGTCGTTGGATCGGCGACTCGATAGCCAACTATCGGCGCCACTGTCTTGAATATGGAACGGAGTGTGACGACCGTTGCGGGACGTCACAGAGTGTCACGCAAACCATATCTTTTCCCGGCTGTTGTGTGCTAGACACAACGTTTGCTCTGGTCGTGCATGCCATGTAACACGTTACAGTTCTCAGTGAATTCCATGGTGCAGCTGATTTAAACCAGAGAACTATGCTGGTGCATCACGCAGCACTGACTTGTCGCGGAACGATTGTGACTCGTGACGTCACTTAAATTCTGACTTTCTCAACGCGTCGCGGCCGCGATCGGCGCGTCCCACTTGTCATCACAGTATCTCAGGCTACTAGTGCGCGACGATAAGTAGTCTACGGGTCGCTGAGAAGTAGCAAGTGCCTCGTCGCAACTCACGCACCTGCAGACATTGTACTCGAGGGAGTTTATCGTTCGTGTATCATGTTCAGTCGCGTCATACTGCGACAACTTTCTACCTGACAATTGACTAGTCATGTTTCTTTATTCTTAGAGATGGACACCGCAAATTCCGCGTCAACTGATCGAGTGAATCCCTTTTGTGACAAACCCATACCCGAATACGCCTTACAATGGGATAGCGCTGTTTGTCGCCCTGCTACGCTGCCGGCTGCGTACGACGAGGATATATCCCCAGAGCATATTTTTTATATTCCCTCAGGCAAGGAGGACCACTCACAGTCAGTCCCAGAAACAACCCGGCGTGGGTATGTCGTGGCGGAGCGCTGCGAGTCCTGTAAGAAACTCAGGAAGAGATGCACACGCGCGCGTCCCAGTTGTAAAAGATGCGAGACCAGTGGAAAACTATGCAAATTTTCTGTTTCACCTTCAATTCTTCCAGGTCCGTCGGTACTCAGGCCAAGAAAAGAGAAGCAGAATGGGAGTAGCAGTAGCTACCTACCGCTTCAGGAGGACGCTCGATCGACAACGACTCGCCCTGATCAAACAGTGGATGGAGCATCATCCTCTAACCCCCCTGCTCCCGGTCTTAGATTGTCAAGACCGCGGAAGTGCAAACAACCACGTTCTGCGCCAGAGAACATTTCTTCAGATGCTGTCGTACCAGAGAGCAGCAGCGACGAGGTACAAGATGGTGCTGCCAAACCTAAAAAGCGTCGGAAGCATGACAATATACGTACGTTCGAAGTACCGAGCGGTTCAAATGCCAATCGAAGTACTGCAATAAAACGCGGACCCAAACCCAAGAATATAACCGGAACCAAGGACAAGGCAAAGCCCCAAAGCATCACCGGGCGCAGAGGTGGCCTCCAAACCAGTCGTACAATGCACAAGCCGAAGACTACAGAGAGTAAGTGTCATCCACTCAATCGTTAATGGGAAAGCCGACGACAGAATCTACGCAATGTCTTTGTGTGTAGACGTTCCGTATCAGCCGACATGGCACGTTGTTCCTCCTCCGAATCAACCTACCCTAGGAGGGTCAGCAGCCGCCTCGTTGGGTTCTGCCTCTACTCTCCCTCGGATCTGGGCGAACGTAGGTGATACCTGTTCGGTTGGTAGACTTTTCCTTACTAGGCGTATTCTCTCGTCGTTCAGAGCAAAGAAGAGCTGTGTGAGGTCATACCGGAGCTGGCGCGAAGTATGAATGGGGTTGTTTGGCAGTACACGGAGACTCCTACCCTCTTCCTCGAGGGGCAGGCATGGCCAAATGACTTGTGGGATGGTAAATCCGTCATCGAGCTGTCTTTGTGAGTTCATCTCTCGCTATCTTCACGGCAGAATAGTCACAAGAGTGCATTGTTTGATAGGGTGCGGACTTTCTCGAGTCCCGTTCCCCCTGGCACAGCTGCCGATATCTCGCCACCCTTTCCATTACCAGGCCGGGACCATTCACTACCGACATTAATATCGCCTGATCTCCCCGTTTTACCTGGTGCTTCCGCTATTTCTGCACCTGTTTTCTCCACTGGAGCGTTTGGCACTGTACCTCATCCGTCGTATCTTCATCCTTCGCTTCGAGAGTCGGCTAGTGATTCTTCTATGTCTCTACCAGTTCTCACTATGGATGGACTATATACCTTGTCAGCATCGCCGTCCCCTCCACCGGAGTACATGCCATTGCTTCCTGAGCAGCGAAGTACAGACGTTCCTTGGCGTAATGGTCCCGCGACATTCCATTCGATCTCCGCTAACGTTGTACCCGGTCCCTCAAGTGGTCTCCTAGTGCAACAAGACCCGTGTCAGTACAGGGATTACTTGATTTACGGCGGAGTTGCTCTTGAAAGTGTACCTCCCCTGCTACCAGCGGCAGTCCACGGCTCCACTAAGTTTCACGAAGGCATGGTGGGCCGCGGAGTACATCTTGGCGTGTTTGCTTCAACTTCTGCTGACTACGGAGACTGGGGCAAGGGTGGGTGTAACTTTTTTGCCATGATGGCTTTAGTTGACGTCTGTCAGTTGCGGATATGCAGAGTATTTCGCCAGTGGCAGATGCGTGTCAATTTGGCGCGGTCCAGACGGAAGAAAGCTCCACAATGTCAGCTGTTCCGATCCCTGGCTCGAGCCGTGGGTCTGCCTTACAAGGATACTATGACTGCGAGTGTTCTACTTGATGTGTCCCGTATATCTGAAACGCTGATGCAAGGGGTTCAGCTTCTTACTCGTATTACCTACCACAGATATTGCAGCATACACAAGAGCTGCAACGACTCATTGCCACGGGTTCTGCAGCCGACGGTGCTTTAATGCGATCAATTCCAGGCCCACATGTTCACTCGCAGATCCCTGAGACCTTCACTCATTCTTCCACTTTTCACGGGGCCGGGCCAACGGAAATATATCCTCCCCCAAAGCTCCACTCTTCACCGATGGATGAAGCCTTGAATGGCAATCCGCCTCCTGAGATCAAAGCTCTGTTGGATTGCTACACGAAGCGTATCCCGGTCAGCATTATTGCGACTAGGAATTCGTCGCTTGTGCGTCTCGGCTTACCCGAAGAGTACGGCTGTGTCTTTCTGGGTCTCTTCAAGATTACAGAAGTGGAGGTGAGGTTATGAACCAAGCCTTATTCGCATGCTTGATGGTTTTGTTGAATGTGCAGATATTCGACAGGGATGTCAATTCCTTACAACCAGTCCAGGATACTCGACATGCACGCCATTGGCGGTTCAGGTTCGTGTGGACACCTGGCGGAGACAGTCTCGATCCGTCGGTCGGTCCTCTACCTCGTTGGTGGGTGCCTGCGCCAACAGGCGAGGGCGATGGAGAGGAAGATCAGGACATTGATATGTTGATGCAGCCGTATAACCTCTTACCTCTTGAGCTCATGGCCTCGAGCACGTTTTCCCAGGAGGACTTCGAGAACGGTACGTCCGAGCTAACGACGTCTCACGGCTGGCACTGCGGAGAATGTGGAATGCTGAACGTCCAACGGAATCTGCGGCATCAGAAGTGTGGTCACTGTCGGGTAAGGGCGGTTTCGCCTCTAATACACTATGTACTCAACTCTTGCCTCAAGCGAGGTAACTTCATGCCTCCTGTGGATGTCGGCTGCCTACGCAACCCATACACCACGGCACCGCAAATACTGCCTTGGGATCGACCTTCGGATGGTGTCTCGTCGTTCACCGTCAAGCGCCCCGATAGTATGCGCGTGTTCCGTTACAAATTAGGCGATTCCCAGATTGCGACGCACCTCTTCACCGGCAATCTAGAGAAGCACCAGGATCAGCCCACTCGTCTCTTCAGGGAGTTTCAGATGAAGATTGAGATGCCGATGCGTGGTCTCAAGGCTGGCTTAGGGGCAGGTACACGTCCATTTACTGTGCTCGAAGTCAAGGATCACTCATACGTCCATATAGGGCCTTACTACACCTATTTCGTTGGTAAAGAAGGAGGTGTCCCTGCTGTCCCTTGGGCGGATGTTCCAGAGTGTGTTTCCGCTGCTAAAGAGTTGATGCTCCATCTTGGACGTACCGACGGCGGAGAGTCCTCTTTGAAGATCGATCAGTTGATCGTGCTCGCTTGGACAAGTACGGGCTCGAGGAAGGTGTGATCAGTTTCACGCCTTTTTTGTACGGCCATCCTCTCTGAGACTGCTAACGCAGGGAATCTTCCCGGCAAAGAAGTCATGCATCACGCTGCTCTGCCTCGGTGCAGACATCGAACTATCCATCTCAGTCAGATCTGAAGTGTCACCTACGCGAATGAAAGGGGGAGCACAGGCTGCGAACCGGGCGGCGACTTCATCAACGAGCAGCCCTGCAGCATCTCTGGTCCTATCACGCCGTACAGCCAAGAAGAGAAAATATCCTTCCTCGGTTCAGAGGAAGACTTCTTCGGCGCCCTCTAAGAACACGTGGAAGGAAGCTCTGCTGGTCACCCTTGTTCATGGGGACATTCTCGTGTTGACTGGTGATGACTTTCAGGTCTGTTCGTCTTCGTGGCTTTTGCACATAGTTCTGATGCATTCTACAGTATTCTATGAAGCGGGCAGGCATGAACATTGGCAAGTCGCAAGTGATCCGTGGATGGCTAAGCAGCTAACGATATTCCACGCAGTTTTGATAGGCACCAGTTAACGGCTGGGCAGTGCCGCTCAATTTATTTGGTGCACCATGATATTTGTCAACATATACCCTCATATACCTTCATAATAGAGCTGCAGTGTTTCGCTAGAACGAGGAGCAACCGAGGGAAAACCTTGAAACAAACCAACGCCAGGCAAGGACGGGAGAATGCTTCGTAATGACAATCCTACTCAAGGAAGAGAGCCTCCCCAAAAGATTGATTTCGCTAATATTCGTTAGCAACTCACACAGAGGGGAAGCACCTCTAGATGACAAATGAGACGGGGTTGAGCGCAAATATTGGATTGTGCATTCAAAAGACACGTACAGTCTGGGGATTTTGTGCTACCATAATGAAGGGTACCCGCGCGACAGTGTATGGTTATCTTGTCGACGCAAGCACGAAGCACGGAGAGGAGCGGAGAAGGGAACTCTTTCCCTGATCTCATTGTGATGTCCAACGACGCCAACCGCGCACCCCTCGCCGCGCGCATATCAAGAACACTTGTCAAACTTTGTAAGATATTCTCCCGGGAATCGTCCAAGCGCGAGACGATAAGGTGCTTAAGATTTGGGCATACCGATATCGGGGTATGTATATCTGTTTCGGGTCCTCCAGCCAATGCAAGAAAAAACAGGAGCACCATGGAATCTACGAAATCAATGTGTGCAGAGACGACAGTTGAAATGTGATTGAGGATGCCCAGCCACTGGGCCACCGTAGTTCGATATGACGTCGCACGGATGGAAATGTGCCGGATCGCGGTGAAGGACATCGCGGCGAAGCCGATATGCGTCAGGTCAAGGTTGTCGGGCTCGGCGTCGAACCATTCCCATTGCGTCTTTATTCTCGAATCCATAGACTCAAGAGTCACGCATGTTGACCAGGAATTGTCCGACACCAGATCCAGGATGATATCTTGCACACCAGAAGTCATATTGCATAACGAAGAACAGCCGCGGTCGAGGTTGAGGGGTGACATGCGGATGCCTCTCAATTTGAGACTGACGGCCGTTGATGGCGGGAACGATAGATGCGACAATATGAGTGCAACATCTTCATGGACATGGGTAATTAGAGCCAGCGTCTGTAACTGGAGCAGTTCAATGATTGGTCCCTGGGGTTCAGGAACATCTGCAGGGAGGACAGTGCCGTACATGCCCAATTTCAACACCTGCAGAGCAGGACTGTTTCGCAACGTCAACAACAGCTCCCACAACGCGGGTGCAGGCTGATTGTCGACATCCAGTCTCGTCATATTCCTGCAAGGTAACCAAGGTGTTGCTACCCTCTTCATGGAAATATCGCGGATGCTTGGGGCCTGACCACCGAAAAGGTCTTCGACAAAGAGGCGCTGGTCAGTTTGGAGGTGAAGACTGTACAACTGCGGCGCCGGTGAAGTGAAAGATGACAAAAGAGCCTTCATCTCCATTCGAGAGAATCCGACGGCACGGAATTCAAAGATACGATGGACATGTTCTGAGAGGACTTGCCCCTTCAACTCCAGAGCTGGCAGAGACCTCAAGGCAGATCCAAAGCTGATGAACTGGACATACAATGGTGAATCTTTGGATCGCGCCAGGTATTCTTGGATTAGCGTAGTGCTGCGAGAAGGAGTGACACAGACGAATGTCCAGAGCTGTGGAGAGTGAAGCGCAAGATGACGCCAGTGACGGCAAACGTGGGTCACCACAGGATAGGTACATCCAAGGCGCGTACCGAACGTGGAACGGGTAAGAACATAGAAGATCTCGTATAGGATGTCCTCGGGGAGAAGGGCGATGGGCACGCTCGTTGCGTCGCTCATCCTGTCGGATGAGCCTGCAAACGTAAAACAGTTCACACAGAGGATCTTCAAGTAATATAATATTAGATGTACACACCTTCCATCTAAATTGTCAATATAGGGGCAGAACTACGGCAAACCACGTCGAGGTGGACGAGGAGGGTACGAAAGTTGCGCAACCTGGAGTAAATGCGGACTCGATAATAATATGAGTTAGGCTGTCCAAGTCTCAGCGGAATTAGCTGCTGGCCAGAGCCATGAATAGACTGCAATAGACGGTACTCAGTTTTTTTCAAACTCGAAGTCATCGTCAGGAAGGATCAGAAGCCTGAGGCCATGCTTTCGCCGTCGCAGTCGTCCAGCGTCGGCCTCGGTACGACTTTGGCGCTTCGCGCTGGGTGAACCCCGGCCCACCGGAATCTACCGCCGTTGAAGCGACGTACACGTGACTCGCGTTGGCAGTCGCGAAAAGTTCATGGAAGTCAGTCCTCCGCTCCTTGCAATTACCGATCTTTGTGCTAGCTGCTGCTCATTTGTTCTGTGGCTGGGATACTCAAGACCGTTGAATTGAGTGAACAGGATAACACACGCTCGATATGTCTTCGCAGACTTCCAGAACACTTTCCTCGTCGACGGTGGCGGCATCATCCTCACTCTTCGACAGCCTGAAGCTGCCACGCAGTGAAGCCCTCGCCAGACTACGGACCAACACCATCGGGATCTTTATTCTCACAGTGCTCACCACCTTACTTCCTCTGCCTTCTCTGTGGACCGCTCTCTCCATTGTCCGTAGCCACGCGCCAGTGAGCACGCTGTACTACACGCTGTGTCTGCTTGGTACGTAGGGTCCTCTCTCGCGCCTTGTGTGTGACTAAGAATACTCGAGCAGAAGTCCTCGCAATATTTGTGTTCAGTACAAACATTCTCCAGGCATCTTATGCCCTGCGGTATCCTCGGGTGTCGCATCCACCACCACCACCCTCTCCGGCCAAGAACATCAACATGTCACCTCTGGCGCGTCCGTTGAAAGGACTGTCAGCAAGTACTAGCGTGCGTCATTCTTCCATTATCTTTGCGATCATCGTCTCATTATTACCTCTAATCCCTACCTTCCGCCTCCGACGCGCACAGTCAAGCCCTCAGCGACAAAAATCATTCACTTACGCGACCTCACCTGTCTCCACTCCCTCCCGCACAATCAATTATACTATTCCCTCCTCAGCAAACGCGCCATTTGATACGTCGTTTGCCTCGTCCCTTCCATCCCCTCCTGCTTCCCCCGCGTCTCCGCTGGCCGCCTACAGAGGCAAGCACGCTTCTGCCGTGGGCCGTGCGTACTCTCTTGCGTTCCATCGCTCTGTCAGTAGGCGTGCTGAAAATGCTGCAGGCGCGTTTGACGGCTCTCTGCTCAGCCGGCTGGCACGTGTTGAGTCTGACGATGACGACGATTGAGGTCTCTGGGCGCTGGCGTTCTCTGCATCTTGAACGAACAGGGTACGAGTTGGAGATCTGGAAGCCATATGTAAATTCATGCGTTCCCTGTACAGCATACTGTTGGGGACAAGAGAAAGAACCGACCTCCGATTCTCTGATGAGGTTCTTTGACATGTTACTGCACCTGTACAACATATTTACGGTCAACCTAGCCATCATCTCAACTCAACATTTGTTGCACATGTTTACAATTAACGTATTCATCGTGAACAGCAAGAGTCGCGAAATAACCTTCCAACTAAAACAAATGCTCCTGTCCCGCTGCGAGCCCACCGAAGTAGCATGTCAGAGCTTTCAGCTTCGAGCCCATCCATTCCTCTTCTACTTCAACCATCTCAATTTCACTTGTATTCTCGCCGCCCTGGTGTATTTTTTCCGCACCCCCGCCGCTGGTATGTCCATCATTTCTAAGCTCTGTGCCATCATCTTGGGCTCTTTGCTTCAGCAAAGCCGCTACTTCATCCAAACGTACGTTACGCGGCAAGAAGTACGCCACATTCTTCGTAATGCGCCGCGCAAGCTTGAACAGCTGCGCACCGTGCACAGGGCGTATGCTTGCAAGAGAGTATTCTGGTGGTTCAAGGGCATTTATGTCTCCGTTCTCCGTGGCGGCACCCTGCAGTGTAGAAGCCGAGTCCGACAGGTATGAAGGGCCGCCCCAGGGTGGGCTGAGGAAGATGACGTCGATCTTGCGATGCAACAGCGATTCATAGTGTGCAGCTGCATCTACTGCTCTGGTTTTCTCTAGTCGGTGTCGCGACGATTGTTGTTGGGGCAACGTGCGAGCGAAGGATAGGAAGTCTGCAAGAATAAACTCGATGCGGTCTGCTACGCCGTAAAGGGCAGCGTTGTGCCGTGCAAGCGCCAGACGTACCGGCGAGATGTCGAGTGCGATCACTGTGGCACCGATGAATCAGTGTGCAGACCCAAAATGGTGCCTGAGAGCGGTGAATGCACATACCTCGCTCGCATGTCCGTGCAAAAGCAATAGCATTCCCACCGACGCCGCAAAAAGCATCGAGTACGATGTCACAGCGACATCGTTCAGCAATCTGATCGGCGATGCGTTCGGGAGTGATGCTATACCAGCCTTCTTCGTCCAAGAGACAGCCCGAGGAGTACCGGGAGAAGTAGCGTTCGCGCTGAGAAAAATCTTCGAGGCATGAGTCTTTCACCTGTTTGCGCAAGAGGTTTAAGACATACGCACACTTTTTCAGGTGGACAGGTACTTGTGAAGGTTCGGTGTAGAATGGCACCAATCCTGTTGCGTCGTATTTCTCCAATCCAGGACCGAGCAGTCCCACTTTCCGCTTTTTTGAGGGTCGACATTCGGCATCAGATCCATCTTCTTGCACTTCTACTGCACGTTTCGTCGCTCCGCCTGTCGCGTTGTTCGTCGCAGAGTGCAGAATCGTAGCAGTCGTCGTGGTAGTTACAGCGGTGGTGGTTTGTGTGGGGGAGGCTGTAGCTTCATCAGGTTGGGAGAATGCCTCAAGAACGAAGCGTGAAAGACCAGATATGTTTGCATTTTTCCTTCCCATAGTTACTAGGTATGTTCAAAGTTGGCCTTTTTTCAAAAGCGACCTTTTTCTTTCAGAAAAGCAAGGTCCCAGATCTGAGACACCGCTCCAGGCTCACTTTATTGCTCGCCGAAAGAGTCACGGTGTGACATCTGTGTGATGCACGTGACAACAAAGTCGAAAGCGAGAGCACTTGCACCTGGACATTGAAGCGGTGGCAATGGTCTTTAGCATATTCCCAAGCTATGCTGAGGTGTCCGAGCTTCAGCACAGGCTAACGGTTGCACAGGTAGCAGGCCTATTTGATAGTGCAGATTGTCTCAAGATCTAGTCGGAGTTGCTGACAGACCGTGAGTGTCTGCATCCTCCTGAAGCATATATAGTTGCCTCTCATAGTGCAATAAATAGAGCATAAAACTGAAGGTATTTGTCACAGATATTATTGCGAGACATGGTATCGCTGCCCGAGGCTCAGCGTGCACATCAGGAAAACCCAACTTTTACTTAAAGGTGTTCTTATGTGACTTAAATGCACTTATGGGCCTTAAATAAGGCAAAAAAGGACAAAAAGTCCATAAGTCATATTTCCTTAGAGATTTAAAAGTCAACTTTTGGGAACTTATGGGCCTTAAATAAAGCAAAAAAGGACAAAAAGTCGGAATAAGTCCCATGAGTAAAAGTTGGGTTTTCCTGATGTGTCCAAAGCGTGTTCCTCCGAGTCACATGGCCGCAATGGCGACCTGAAGTTGCGCCCGCTTTTTCAGATCGCTTTTCGGAAAGGAAAAAGGTCGTTTTTCAAAAAGCGCCAACTTTGAGCTTACCTAGTACTGACGGACGTGATAAACGATAGAAGTCATACAATAGTCCGAGAAAAACGGTGGCCAAGCGTCGCAATCTCTCCATAGCACGGTTGTCACATCGTGACTTGACGCGACCTTGTCACACACGCGTTGTTTAAAAAGCCCTTGTTCATTGTTATTCCCCTTTGTCCGCGTTCTGTGCTTGTTCCTATTCTTCTTGTCTTCTTGACCCTAGATGCTCACTAAAATGAGTGTTGCTGAACGCATCCCTTTCCTCGTTCTCGCACCCAAAGGGCTAAATCCCAGCAAGCCAAAGCCTGTGTCCGAATCTCGAACATGCAGCTCCTGCCACAAGCTTCTACCTTCCATATATGACTTCAAATGGTGTGAAGAGTGTAGGCTGAAGGACAGGGAGAAGGCGAGGCTGAAGAAGGAGAGACGCCTGGAGCGTCTGCGTCTGCAGGACATGGCACAGGCCGAGAAGTCGAATACGCAATTGACGGATCCAGGTGGAAACCCGATCACGTCCGGAAGTCCCAAGTCTGACGGTAAAGCGTCTCAATCTTCTGGTGTTGGCGTTCTACTCGGGAAAAGAAAGGCGGTGGAATTGGATCGAGGAGAACATGGCGGTGGCGCAGATTTCGTGGACGTGGAAGGCTACGTTCAATTTCAGACCGCTCCAGCGCTGCTCGATGCACTATCCTCTACACTCAAGGCGTACTATGACGCGTGTTTATCTGCGTCAACGCCCCCGCCGTACATTAGCTTCTGTGGCACGTACTCCATCGTTGCCGACCCCAAAATCCCTCAGTGGAAACGCGTTGAGCTGGTATCAACGGATCTGAGGAAGATCGCAAAGCTCCCACACAGGTCAGTTCTTATTTTTACAGTCGCTCTACTTGTGCATGCATATATGCGCAAGGTCGCCCGCTGCGTGTCTTTATCTACGTACCTTCACCTCATTTGTTCTGTATACTCATGGGATTTTTTGCCAGCAACAAAGAATATAACAAGGCAATGTCGACGAAGAACTGGACAGAGACTTTCCAGTGCGATTGCAGCCGCGGACGCGTTCGACCACCGTCGATCTACATCCCTCGAGCACGGTCGTTCAACATCCCTCTATCCTCTTCCCCCACCTCTATTCCAGCGCTCGCAGATCAGTCATTGCAATCACCCAGCTCCTCAGATCCTCCAACCAAAGCACCGCTGAAACGCACTCAAAGTAGCCTGTCGCACTGGATCCTCAGCTCTAGCGTGAAGTCACCGTCTACGGAAGGTACAGGGACTGAAGTGGTGGGCGCGTCTGTTCAAGCCGACAGCCTGCCAGGCTGCGGAGGGAAGGTGCACATCAGCGCAGAGGAGGACGACACGCATCCGCAGGCGCATCTGTTTAAGGGACAGAAGATCGTTGTGGTCATCGAACATCCTCATGACGCTGAGGAAATCCCGATGGACACGGAGCCATAGCGCACGGAGTTCAAGGCGCCACAACCGGTGGAACAATCTCTTGAAAGTAGTAGCGTAGTTTCATTTCCGTTTAATACCGAGTCGAATGAAGTCCACAACACTGATCGGTGAAGAACTGACCCAGTGATCCAGAGTCTGGCAATGCCTGCGACCTCACACTTCCGTGCTTCGCACGCGACATACATCTTGAAGAATAGAATATAAATGCATAACAGCAAACGGGATGGATGGCGCCGGCTACGTTACGCTGCGGCCGCGACGGGTGGTACTTCGAACTTCGTGCACAAGTCATCGAAAAGCTCCGCCTTGCCCGTGAGGTCCACGACAAGTGGAAATTTCGGGTATTCCGAAGTTAGTTGACTAGATGAAATCAGTCAAAAACCACACAACGATGGCGCCGATTCAAACATACCTCCAAAGCTGATCTGCCTCAGCATACTTGGAAGCACCTAAACCTGCAGCAGCCGTCATAGCAGCCAGCGTCTCGGCGTCCGCTACTCCGCCCGATTGCGACACCGCCTCCTCGAAGTCTGACTTCGCACCAGATATCTCGCCCTTCAACAACCGCGTGACTCCGCGTGCGGTCAGCAGGCGCGGTGAGGACAGCGAAGGATTGGCGAGCTGCTCGGTGTAAAACGCGTTCGCGTCGGTGTACCCGTCCTTGCCGGTGACGAGGCCTATCGAAGCCTCTATGAGTTGTATCAGTAGGTCATCCTCGGCCCAGCGCTTTGCCCGCTCGAACTCCTTGCGAGCGAGGTCCGGGCGGTTGATGGATAGGTAAATTTGGACGATAAGAGCGACACTGCAGGGCAGAAGGACATTGAATGGTCAGTAGGACTAAACCAAGGTGAATAAGAATAGATGTTTACGCCTCCAGGTTGTCTGTAGTCGTCCCGACACCAAGCGTCTCGAGAGCCTCTTCTACTTCACCCGCAATAGCGAACGCAGTTCCAGCAAGAATACGGACCATTCCCTTCTCTTTATCGGTCGCATCCAAGTCCTCCCCCTCAATTTCCACACACAGATCCCGCAGCTCCTCAAGAGAACTATCCTTGTCCGCGGAAACACTCGCACCCACGTAGCGCGCTAAAGCGGCGACAGCCTTCAGTGACACGTCCTCTGTGTCCGCAGGTACCAAATCAGCGGCGGCTCGTGGCTTGTTGAGTGCGATGTGCGCGCGGGCCTGGTAGACCAGGGTCGGTGCATAGTCGGGAGAGGATGGGTCGGGGAGTGTTAGATCGACCAGCATCTTGTAGGCACCTGGGCAAGGAGGTGAGGGTCTGACGAGGATGACGGTATATTTCTGAGGCCTACCGAGGATGAAATGTTGCTTCACGACATACAGTTCTGAGGAGTCCATGTTGCTGTCCGGTGTCTGACGGAGGAGAGTTCGTTGATCACGGTACAAATGTCACTCGGAGACTACAAACCAAAATCTAATAGTCCGTTACAATTCTACTACAGTAAGCGTAGTCCATTAAGGCCGGCGCCAGATCTCACTGTGGATGCCAGATTGGGCGAAAGTCACCAGGAAAATCACTCACCGTTTGGTTGACACTCCGGATCCCCCGTTCGGCTGGTGATCTAGAGCAGAATCATCCGTTTCCCGAGTACTATATTCCGGGCAACCGCCGAGTGATGTTTACTCTGAATATGAAGCAACTCATCCGTTTGATGGGTAATTTTCAGCATGGTGAAAATCACCCATACCCGAACATCACTCGGATTCCGGGTGATTGGCTTTTTTCACCTAGCAGACGGATGACTCTCACCTCCTTGAGCCTTCGCAGTGAGAGGTCTGTCGGTAAAGTTGTACACTGACCACTTGTGAAGTTAGATCTATGAAGTCCTGGTTCCTATGCATTGTGCAGCCTGGAATATTGCAAGAAGCTTGCATTTGCGCGTTAACCGCGAATGAAAACTGCGGACGTCCTCTCGGAAATGAATTCGGTTGACTGAACTCATCCACCGTGATCAATCGACACTGGGAAATTCAGGGAGGCTTTCGGGCATCGACCATTTTGTTTATCGATTCTGCGCCTGCTGAGCCTGAGCGTGGTCTTCTTATTGACGCTTTGGAACGCTCCCGAGTCGACGAGGTAGTCGAGCAGACAAGATACGAGTGTCGTGACACGCGTACGCGAAGCTGTTTACAATATTTACAATACGATATCCGCCTTCGCCCCAGGGGGCTTAGGACATGTCTACGACAGGCCTCGACGAACCAAGTATGTATGGAGCAGCGGATCTACAATGGCATGAGCAGGACGTTGGCCGGACTAGCACTCCGCTACCTGGAGTACAGGATCACCGGTGATAAGACCATGTAGGTGGATGGGGGTTACGCCGGAAGAAAGGAGGGGAAAGCATCAACCAAGGACCCTCTGTACCAACCCCTTACATAATCCAACCCGGTTGCCCAGCGGGAACATGAGCGAGCATGAAGTCCGCTGTGAACGGCAGTCGTCCATCGTAGGACAAACGATGATCGATGATGGTTCATGAATGCGACAGACCGAGTGGTAGAGGAAGTGACAATGAGCTGGTTGGCGTGCTGCGGGGATGGATGTGCGATTGGACTGGTGGATGATGGTGAGGATGTGTCTGGCTGCGTTTGCCCAACGTCGGGAACGCCAACTCCGTACGCTGGATGCCCATCATGGGGCGGGTATAGAGGGTTGGATGAGCTATCGGCGACGATAAAATCCCACATTCGTCGAGGCCGGGGCGACAACATGGTGGTTGTTGTTGTTTTTTTTGCGCCTTAATTGACCTCCGGAATACTATCCTGCCATCGGGCTGACGTGAGTGCAGGCTGAAAAAGGCATCTGTTATCTTATTTAATTCGTCAGCATCAGCATTCAGTCCGTAGCGAATGTATGGAAGCATGCCACGGACAAGTTTCGTCCGGCAGTCACTCCTCCTCCTGCCTCATCTGGGGAGGGCTCGTCGAGGTTTCGCATATCTGATCATTAAAAGCTAGCCTTGTTAGGGCCATATGTGTCGTACATTCTTGTCGGTTGCCCCAATTCTCCGAACCTTCGAATGTTGACGTTGATGAAGGCAATTTCCACAATCGAACCTGCAGGACGTCCAACGGATTTGGCACACGTCTCACGTCTCAGGCCGAGGGGAGGATGCCCGGCTTCAATGCGCGCTTCCATCGACAGCAAGAACGGTAAGATGACAAACTCATCAGTAAATAAATTGAAGGCTCTGCGCTTCCCTGCGAATCATTCGTGGAAATGATGTCCTCCAGCCATATAAGATGAGGGCGAACGAAACGATGCTTTCTTTATCCCCCTCTTCTCCTACCATCTCTCAGTCACTTCCAACATGTCTTCGACGGTGGGCAAAACGCCCTCCAGGTTCTCCACACTTGTTGTGAGTGTTCTTGTCATTTCTGCCACCCACATACACTGGCTAACGTCACCCGGTAATGCAAGGAGAATGGCGAGCAAGAAACCACTGCACGCGCGAACAAAATTATTCAGGAATTTCGTGAGCAGGTTCGCGGCATTGAACCACATCTTCACTCGCCGTGTCATTTATCGAACCTGTTTCCAGTTGAAAAGAGGGGAATCTTTCACGGGAGACATCTCTGCATTGGTGCGCGTCATCGAGTCGTTTGCCTTTCTGTCTGATATTGTTTTTGTAGAGGAGCGTCATTGATGCCCTCAAGCATCCCAATGGAATTGACGATCGCAAGATGCTGGTATGTATCTCCATCCGAGGCTCGGTCTTTGTTCTCACCCGATGGTCTTGAAGCTCGAGCATGTTCTCGTATTTCTGTCTGAGCATCCGTCGAGCAACCTTGGCAAACAGCTGGCGAACGATACCGTTGAACTCTGTGGGTCATAGTATGACATCGTTTTTGCCATATCCGTTTAGCGCGCTTTCAGTGTACGCCGATCTCCCTCATCCTCCGGAAACCCTAATTGGGAACCAGTATGCGTGGCGATCCGCCGACGGCTCCAACAACAACATCAATATCCCGGATTTGGGAAAGGGAGGCACTCCATATGCACGCAGTGTGCAGCAGAGCCATCCTCTACCGCGCAATGAAATGCCAGATGCGGGTCTGGTGTTCGATACTCTCTTGAAACGCGAGAAGGTAGGTCTCCAGTTTATCTACTTGCTAGCGTTCCTCTCACGTTTACGACAAAGTTTGTCAAACATCCGGCGGGCCTGTCGAGTTTGATGTTCTCCTTCGCAGCGCTCGTTATTCATACGTGGGTTATGTTCTTCGTTAGCCTTGCTGTGCGATTGATTCCAAGCTTTCTAGTGTGTTCCGTACTTCTCACAAGGACGTCAACATTAATGAGACGTCTTCCTATGTCGATCTTGCGCCTCTCTATGGTAACGACCAAAATAATCAAGACAAAATCAGGGTCCGCGATGGCCGCGGCCTCCTGCACCCGGATACGTTTGCTGAAGATAGGCTGTTGTTGCTTCCTCCCGCAGTCTGTGTCTTACTGGTTCTATTTAATCGTAACCACAACGTTTGTCTATTTTGTCTCAATCCTGGAATATTGATTAACGTTTTCACGTACAGTACATTGCCAAGATGCTCCTGGAGATCAACGAGCGAGGGACGTGGGCCGACCCAAACTCCATCCCCGATGACCCCCAGCGTAGTGCCAAGATCTTAGCGCAGGAGGAAGAAATCTTCCAGATCGCTCGTCTCATCAACTGCGCTTGGTTTGCCTCTGTCGTCTTTTCTGACTACCTTAGCGCAATTCTAGGTCTTGTGAGGCGAGGAAGCAGCTGGAGTTTGAACCCGTTCGGGGTATGACGTCTATGGTGCTGATACCTTTCAGTGACTGATCTCTTACGTTAATTGTAGGAGATCAGAGATCTAGATCATACCCTGTTTGAACGTGGTCGGGGGAACGTATGCAGCGTCGAGGTATGCCGTTCCTGTCTCCTGCTACATGCGATATTCATCCCTTTTCCACAGTTCAACTGTCTCTATCGTTGGCACGCAACTACCTCAGTGCAAGACGAGAAGTGGACCGAAGACCTTTTCAAGCAGCTCTTCCCCGATAAGACTTGGGACCAGGTATGCGATTGTGTCTCACAATCTGGGGCTCGGCCAAGTCTAATTTGCCCTTGGTGCAGATAACCATTCAGGCGTTCGTGGAAAAGGCGAAGGAATTGCACGACGTAGAACTTGACGTCAGTAACTGGACATTCGACGCGTGAGTGCGATTCCTTTGACCAGTCACAATTACGTGGTAATCAACATGCATCGATGCACCAGGCTGAAGCGCCAAGACGATGGCACCTTTAAAGACTCTGAATTGGCTGGCATCTTGCAAGCCGCGTGAGTACAGTGACCGATGTGTGATGCGAGAATTGAGCGGATGTTGGCGACAGGACGGATCACCCTGCCTCAGCCTTCAAGGCTCGTGGAACCCCAGCCGTGATGCGTCTGCACGAGATTATGGGCATTGAATCCAACAGGCGATGGGGTGTTTGTTCCTTGAATGATTTCAGACAGGTGAACCAGACTAATTGGGATGAAAAGGTACATGAGCTCACTCGAATGTTTTCTACCTCCAGTTCCTCGGATTGAAGAGTAGGTGGCGAATGGCTGTACCTCTCAGTTTGTAAGCTAACAGGCTCCTGTGGTGTTCTCCAGCCTACTCGAGCTTCTTGGAATGGAACCCCGATCCTGAGATTGCTACTGCGGCCGAGAAGCTGTACGGTACTATTGATCGCCTAGAGCTGTACCCGGGTCTCCAAGCAGAAGCTGCGAAGCCTGTAATCGACGGCGCTGGCCTTTGCCCTGGTGCGTACATTCCCTTGGACAGTGGAAACTGTTCCTCACGTCGATGCAAGGTTACACCATTAGTCGTGCCATCCTGAGCGATGCTATCGCACTTACTCGGGGAGACCGCTTCTACACTGCTGACTACACCCCGTTCAACATGACTTGCTGGGGTTTTGCTGACTGCCAGAGACAGCCAGACGCTCCGGGGTACGGCAGCACTCTCGGAAGACTATTCTTGCGGACACTACCGGGTCAGTACACGGACAACAGCACATATACCTGGTTCCCTCTCATGACACCTGAGGCGATGCAGCCAATCCTGACGAAGCTGCACGACATTCAGAACTATGACCTTACGAAACCGAACTCAGTTGATCCAGTCCGAATTGTATCGAACTACTCCGATGTCGCTCAAGTATTGAGCAGCGAACAGTTCAGCCCCCGCTATTCCAATCGGGCAGCGCGTGTCATTCATGGTCACGGGTCAGTGTCCTCGTATTCTCCCCACTTGATGTAGTTCGTCTCACGCATTTCATGCCGTAGCTTCTTCATTGCTTCTGACAGTCCTGCGAGAGCCGGGCGAGAGCAGCGTGCTTTTATTGGTGCTCTCACGGACGCGCGCGGATCTGTAGACAAGATCGCATCCTTCTTCTACCAGACGACACGCGATTTGATGTTGCGGGAGTCGTACACTGCTGTGGGGTCACGGACCAAGAACGTCGATATCGTGCGAGATGTTCTCAAGCACGTTCCAGTCCGTTGGGCGGCAGACCTTGTAGGCCTTTGTCTGTTGTCCCCTTGCAGTGTGTTGATTGCTACGTTGTACAGGCAGGTATACAGCTCAAGAAGAAACCACATTCGCTCGGTCATTATACGCCCCAGGAAATGTTCGACATGCTGTCAGACATTTATTCGTAAGTAGTGGTGTGGTTCTGTATAGAAATTTGCGCTCATGTATGATCCTTTTGCAGCTATTTATTCCTTGATGTTGAGGCAGCGAAGGCGTTGAAACTTGCAGAAAAGGTCAAGACGCACATCGAGAAGCTGCGGCACGATCTCATGTGCACTTTCGGCGGTGCTTCCCGGGTTTGTAGCTGTACACTTTTTGTGTGAACCTGCTCAATTTTCTGACGGGCAAGCAGCTTTCGATTGCAGGGCTCTTAGAGACGATTTCTCACATGTTCTTCCAGCCGGCCAAGAGTGACAGAGATGACCTGCTGGATCGTCTGCATGCACTTGGCTATCCTCCGGAAACGATCTGTAACACGTTCCTGGCCGTCTTGGTGGGCGCCACCGTGGAAATGTCTCAAGGTGCGGTCGAAGTTATCTACACTACTCTGTTCTGACCGTCGGATGACTTAAGCTATGGTCAACGTTGTGAATTTCTATCTCGACCCCTCTAAGCCGGGTGATGTGTCCACTCTGGCTTCCAAGGTCAAGCTTGACGGCAATGATGAAGCCCTCCTCCAGGGCCTAGTCAATGAAGCCCTCCGTACGTGCCCCATCACTAAATTTGGGTAATCTGATATTGACCCACTCTACTCGTAGGACTGGACCCTCCGTCCCGCGGCGCGTATCGTACGTTCTTGTTTTGAGCCTCAGTACATCTTGTTGAACTTTTATTGTAGGAGAGGCTGCGAAAACTTCCGTCGTTGGAGGGAAGCCGGTGCAGTTGGGCGAATGCGTCTTCGTCGACATTGCAGATGCTTCCCTTGATGTGAGCCTCACGAGTTCAGTGCTGCAGGATATTCATAGATGCTTGGTAGGCGACTGTGTTCCCGGATCCGAATGCAGTCAACCCGACTCGCACCCCGCAAAAGCGCTACCTAGTCGGCGATGGCTCAGCTAGGTAATTCTGTCTGCGTGGTCTGTTAGTATTGCGTAACTGAGTGCTCCGTTCTCTCAGGTGTCTTGGGGCGGATCTGTCGAACAAGGTCAGCCTCCCTCATCCCTTCACACGAAAGCGTATAAGTGCTCACGCTGTTTCCGCCTCGCAGATGATTGGCGCTGTCCTCCGTGCCGTGTTCTCCTTCCCGAATGTGCGCCGCGCTCCGGGACAGTCGGGTGTGCTCAAGCGGTACGTTTCACGTTCTTGCCCGTCGGGACCATCCCTCAGTCCTTCATCCGTGTAGATTCAAGGAGGACTCGACTAAGACGAGCTGCTACTCGTACTTATCTTCGACTCAAGAGTTGACGCCTTGGGCGACCTCTATGGTAATTCAGGTATGCCATTTCCATTAATGTTGTCGGTAAGGAGCGGCTTACGAACTGCGATCTTTCGTAGTTTGAGTGAGGGAACGTCAGTGCTTGCGGTCTCGAGCCCTTCTTGTTGTCACGAGTGATGCCCCATTCATGTTAGTATCTTCCTGCGAAATGTGCAGCGTATACTCCAGAAACCGTGTCAAATTGGTATTGCCAATGCCTCTACGCATTCATTGCTGAGAATGAGCGGCGCCGTGAGTTATGTGCGGGCAAAATCTGCGCGCGAAGCCTTTGTAGGTAAATTCTGAGGGTTGAGCGCTGACATGGACAGCCCACATGCGGGTTTTATCAATCCTATGAGGTGCGCTCACACACAGTCCAGTAAGGCGAGGTATCGCACAATCGATAAATATGTTAATGGCGGACTTCGTCCGAGTCATCCTGTGTAAGCTCGTACCCAACCCAAACCACCTCTGAACAGCTATTGCACCCAACGAGGTGCTGACCGGCGTCCATTTCCTTCTCCCCGATAACATACTTGCCCCCACACCGGCACGCGTAGCTCCACACAGCGTCGGCGCCCTCGCCCTCGTCGAACTCCTCCAGAGACACGACCTGCGCCGGTCGTGGGCCCGTCTGCGGCGCCCTCGCCCGCATCCTGACGGCGTCGTACGCGATACGCAGGGCGGGAGAGGAGAGGGTCGTGTATGCTTCTTTCAAGAGCCCGATGTCCACCGCGGGCGGTGTAGCGCCATTCTGCACGGCATGGTGCTTATCGGGGTGGCTGAGCAACAGCGCTTGGTGGTATGCCTGCTTTATCTCCGCTGCGGACGCTGAGGGGGGGATTGACAGGATGCCATAGTAGTCGCGCGGAGCATGTTCAGCCAGGTTGGCGAGACGGTCGCGGAGAACGCTGTGCCCTATGGATGTGGTATAAGGTAAGGCTGTGTATAGGGTTGGTAGGGTCAATAGACTCGTACTAAATGATGAAGGACCTGAGGTGGCTGACCTGCGCCCAAGACACAGACAGCAGCAGAAAGGGAAGCGCTCGGTTCCAGAAATCTTTGCTGACTAAGACAGATTAGCTCTGGCCGATCGGAGCAACAAAATGCTTGTGGCTGGGTTACAGCGCTTGATCACCGTCATCCTGCAGAGGTCTCTCGGCCACTCGGCCATTCGACTTGTCGCACGCGTCCTCTTAGTAGCGGCGTCAAGAAGTACAGTATATCATATACTGTACTTCTGTGTATGTGTAAGTACAGCCTCGACACCGGCAGTGAATTCTGAATTGAACCGGTTCGTAAATCTCGTATGCAGCACCCTGGACCTGACGAGTTTTCGTCGAGGTCGTGCTTTGTAGAGTGCGTTGGCTTGATGCTGATCCAGGCAGCGGTATCGACGAGGTGGAGTGAAACGTCCATTCGACGTTGCTGTCCTACGGGGGAAGGGAAGACCGGGTCAGGAGAGTCACGCCACTGGCGCGCGGCATCTGGACGCGTCAGATCAGATCGCGTGCGATATCCCAGTGCCAGGCCCGCGCATTGCAGCCATATAATCTCCCCTCCGTACTATCTTTCTTTCTACCCTTTTTCCTCCTCAGCATGTCTGCTGACCCCATCCACCTCCTCGTCCTTGTCCATGGCATGTGGGGCAACCCCGGCCACCTTTCCGAGATGCACCGCATTATCCGTGAACATCGCTGCCAACCATCCTCCGAGACGGGGCCCGCCGGGGAGCGCCTCGAGGTCCTTCTTGCCAAAACCAACATCGAGGAGCACACATATGATGGCATCGACTGGGGAGGTGAACGTGTGGCCGAAGAAGTGAGTGCTAACTTAGTGGACGCGCGCGAGAAAGATATCTGCTTATATGCGGGTCTTGAGCTGCCGATGGCACTTGCGTCCGAAATATGTCAATCGCTTATAAAGCTCTTCAGATTGATGATGCCGTAAAGACGCTAGAAGATGGAGGCAAGAAGGTAACCCGCTTCTCGATCACCGGTTACAGTCTGGGAGGCTTGGTGGCGCGTTATGTTGTTGGGTGAGCGACAAGAAACATTAGACCGTATCAGCGTCTCAGCTTGAATATACATTTTTTTTCCAGCATTTTACACCAGCGAAAGTTCTTTGAGTCTGTTACTCCTGTCAACTTCAACACCATCGCAACTCCGCACATCGGGCTTCCCAGATATCGCACTGTACTTTCGTCTATACTTGCTTACCTTGGTCCGAAGTTGCTCTCGAGAACGGGAGAGCAATTCTTCACTGTATGCGCTGTGTTAGTTGGTTGATCTTTGTCTGATCATCCGAGTAGACAGATAAGTGGTCCGCACAAGGGCGTCCTCTCCTTGAAGTCATGGCGGATCCAGGTACACTTCATGCACAAGTTTTCTCTGTCACGTTTGCTCATGTGCGCACACAGACCAAATATTCTACCAGGCATTGGCCATATTTGCGCACGTCAGGATATATGCTAACGCAGTCAACGACGTCACTGTCCCGTATCCAACCGCAGCGATAGAGACGGAAGACATATTCGTGGATCATGTTAGAAATGGCATCAAGTTGTGCGTTCCTCTCCCTCATTTCTGGAGACCCTGGCTGATTACATTTCTACAGCGAATTAGACGAGCAATACTCGCCTGTGATTAAATCCTATACCCGTCGTGACACAGCGGTCAAACATAAGTCATCGTCTGCCCCGTTGCATTACAGGATCATGAAGAAGTTGTCCTTCCCTTTGCCTCCTGCTCTTCAATGCAAATTCCCTTACAACGTTGTGTGTAGCCCCATCAGTAATTCAAAATGTCAGTGCTTACTCTGTTTGCTACAGGTTATTTATGCCGCTATACCTATCGTCCTACCGGTGCTGCTGATGCTCATCATCAGCCGACTATCACTAGCCTCGCGCGCATCTCGTGCCCGCGTCAAGCTGCTCGAGGAGGATGAGAAGTCGAACACGAAGCGCCTTGTGCATGCGCTCGCGAAGATGGAGCTCGGCATGGAGTCCGCGATGGTCGAGCTGATCGACGACTCCGGCACCCCCTCCACGACGACGTCGAATCTCGCCATCTCGAATCCCGAGCTTGGGCTCGGTCCGCCAGCGCTCACGAAGGAGCAGACCACCGCGTCTGCGTCCACGCTGCACCCCGACGCGGTCCCGCCGACACCCGCGGAACAGCAGGTCGTGCTGACGGAGCTGCAGCTGCGGCTCGTCGCGTGGCTGAACACGCTGCCGAACCTGAAGAAGGAGCTCGTGTTCATCCACCCCGTGCGTAACTCGCATGCCGTCATCATCTCGCGCGATGTAAAACGGTTCGAGTTCCACAAGCGCGGCGAGGGCGTGCTGCGCCACTGGGCGGACCACTTGACCATCTGACGCGGCGTGGCGCTTGCGTAACGGGCGGCGGTGGCGTATGTGCTTTGGGTGTGTGCTGCGTATGTTATTGCGGACTACTTATCGGATCGGCCATTTAGACGCCTTTGGTATTGCTCTCCGGCCTGCGCACTCTACTTGTAGCTATTATCTCGCACTCTAATCGCTGGCAATGACATGGATAGACCCTGCCAATGTATCACACATACTTGCGGCAGGCTTTTGTGACTGGCTCTTCCTCATTCGGTCCTTCACGCGCGTCTGTCGTGCTTGAGTGACGACGACACCTCTCCAGATCCCAGAAGCACCCGATCTGACAAATCGTTATGGAGACAATGGGACTTGGTGGCGTTCTCGTCTGGCATGTTCTGGCTACTTCCGTCCCATTGTTGTGATGAGGATGTGCTTTAATATAAGTAGCCTCCAAACGCGGTCTCGCTTTTCCCTCCACCACTCGTTGCTTTTGCTTTACTCTTCTCTCGTCTTTATAGGTAGCCCGGTGCCACCTGACCTTCATTCACCCAGATCACTCCGTACACTGATAGAGTTGTTCCGTTCAAGATGAACAACAAGCCCGTGCAGCCCACGAACCGGGGTAGTAAGTGTTTCCGTGTCGACTTTATGCATGAGGCTGAGCTGGAACTGCTCAGTGGCGACAAACACCTTGTCAAGGCAGCAAGGGTCGTTCACGCAGTCTTTCGTGCTTCGGAGCAGTAGGTACCGTGACCATCATGTGCAGCCGCTACTAACCCCCTGCATGCCCACAGCAAAGGAGGATATTCAAATCTGTGGCATCACCCCAGGGCCTCGTTCAGAGGCATATCAGAATGCTGCGTTCAAGAGCCTCGTTGAGTGTTTATGGCCGTGGCACGTTGTCGGCCCACTTACCTGTTCACGCTCCGCAGGAGCGAAACAATTTCATACTCGAGAGCGGTAACCTCAGCCCCGAAGGGAAACGCAAGTTCCGCAACAGCCCCCACGCCAGTGAACTGTGAGCTTTCGAGCCAATTAGTTCGAAACATATGCTGATTGTCTGTGGCTCCGTTGCAGGTATGCGCAGGCAGACGAGCGCTTCGCAGACTGGGCCACCGATCGCAACGCGTATACTGCCCGTGCTAAATGGATTTCTGAACGGACCAAGCCTGTCAACAAGATGGCCAAGGCGACGGTGAGACCTTTCCAATCCCCTCTTTTTGGGGCCGTACGTTGATTGGCGGCGCCACAGGTTCTACAGGAGAATGAGGACCTGCGGACCGAGAACCTGCGGCTGCGGCGTGAGCTTGAGGAAGTGGCCGCTGCAGACGCCGCCCAGCTCGCGCCGGCCGATGCTGCCCAACCTACTGCAGGACCCATCGATATTGAGTGGGAAGGCATGTCCGAGACTGATCCTGGAAGTCCTTTGTATGTGACCCTCTCTAGGACCTTCGTATTTTACTGAAGTTACATCTAGCAGTACACCTGTGCGAGGCTCGGGTCAAGCCGCATACCCCACTCCTGACTCCAACCACGCAGGCCCTTCCCGCGCTGGGCCTCGAGCACTGGAGAACCCCTCCTGGCTGCGTCCTAACGGCACTGCGCATATGGGCATAGTCCAAGAGAAGGAAGACACTTCTCCCCCGGATCTGGCTTGTGTGAGACACTTCTTCCCTGAATGTAAAACATATTAGCTCAAACATACGCGTCACGTAGAGCGTTCTCTCGGTCAGCGACGCTACCTTGCTCAAGATCACCGAACTAGAGCACCTGCTCGAGGAACGTCGTAGCGATATCCAAGACCTCTGTGCGCGTATTCAGATGGTCGGCGCGGCAGCGCAAGTTGGTGATGTGAGTATCCAATAGTACCATCGTGCCCGCCTCGCTGACGATGTGACAGGCCCAGCGGCTTCACACGCAGCTGACGCAAGCGCTGCAGGAGCGTGATGCATACCGGAATCAATGCGCTGACATGATGCTCGAGCTCCGCGACCGAGTCGAGGAGCTTGAGAGTGAACAACGCCAGACCCTGTATAGCATTGGTAGGATCCAGCGTACTGAAAACTTGCTCAAAGCGGCGCAGGCCAGCGAAGGGGAGACTCAGAACAGACTACGTGAAGCAGAGCTATCACGTACATTGTATGTCAGGCGCGCTGCAGAACTTGTTCAGGAGGTCGAGCGCCTGAAAGTTGTCATCAGGTTACACGCAAGTGCGATGTTGGAGGTGAGTGCTTCCTTGGCAGCAGAACTTGCGTCAGACGTACTCACATCATATCTGCGACATAGGCAAGCAACTGAGACCGAATCGTTGGGCCTACCCTCCCTGTCTTCATGATCATTTGTAGTTACTACCAATTGATTCAATGACAAGCCGACGTTCATTGCACTACCGCTCCTGACGTGTTGCTTCAAGATGACCTCCACAAGGACTCTGAAGATGAAAGTACAAGTGAATGTCAAGAGTCCGGAATTAGTCCCAGTAGAATTCCGAGACCCAAGGATCAATTACAGAGGTTGTGTAGAGTAAGAAAGTCCGGCAGAAGGATAGACGACCTATATCATGAAGCATAATTGCCCGTCCCAAGAGCTAATGAGAGCACAGTAATCAGAACCATTACCAAGTGATACCGGATATAACTAAAATAGTGGTATATCGTTTTTGAGGAAGCAGTCCATATGTTGAACGCGGGAATGCATGGCATGTAACGTACGAATCCGGGAATAGAATGAGTAGCTCAGATATGACGGATGCTGCGACGGCGGACTGTGAGGAGGACGAAGTCCTCAGGAAGGAGGGAAGCGCGTTCGTGCTTGCGAGCAGCCTGGCTGAGGGCCTTCCACGCCTGGATGATACGGCGCTCGAGGAACTTCCTATATGACATGCTGAAAGAAAAACCCATCAGTACAGATGAACGCGCATGCTACATCGCAGAACTCACCGAGGTTTTTCGTGAAGAGCTACGGAGACATAACGGGTAGACATAATAGCTGTCGTGAAGGGAAGGTAAAGTATGACCGAAAGCCCAGTGGAAAAGGCTCGGAGGATGGATGCAGGTGATACAAAGGAAGCCGATAGATCCTCTAGACGATACAAAGAATTGATACAATCGTCACAGACGAATGTTCAACTGAGTAAGATGTGGGTATTGGCGAAGAGCAGAAAAACCAGTAAGCGGAGGGTGGCCATTTTATAAGGATTCAGACCAGGTTGGAGACCGCAACTCGTGTATGAAACACCGCGTGTCCTGCACATTGTGACCCATTCCCACATTGTGGACAACAATGGATGACGTTGTACGCGTTAATAAATGTTGCTAGAGACCCGGCATGGGTGACTTCAACAACAATAACTGCCAAGACAAGCTCCTCCGCATTATGCTTACATAATCAGGCGCCCGAGCACTTACTCGCTTTCCCAGAGCGTATCCTGAGCAACCGGCCATACTACTTAATACAGCGTCTATTATGAATGCATGAGAAACCATTGGAAAGCTACAACAGTTGCACGAAAGAGACTGAATCAACGAGGAACTGGTGTACCCCCTACTTCACATTCTGTGTCGGCTTCAGTATATCGGCTATACGGCTGCCAAGCGGGGTCGGCTCGGACTCGAGCGCCATCTTCAAAAACCACGTCTTGCTCATGTAGTTTCTAATGCTGGAAACGGACTTGGATCAGTATGCGTTCCATATGCAGCGGATAGATACTCACCCATCGGCCAGCAGTATGACAACGTTTGCCCCCTTTGTCTGCGCAATCGCTTTGCCTTGCTCGGTCTTCAGCCACTCGAGAGCACCACTCAAGGCACTTCCGCTACTTCCTCCCACTAGAAGTCCTTCTGTCCGCATTAGCTTTCTGACAGCTGCGAAGGCTTCATCATCAGATGTCTTGATCCAGGTATCAACTTCATGACGCGATAGCACCGCTGGAATAAAGTCGTAACCGATGCCTTCCACGACGTACTGAATACCAGCGTGTTCCGTGTTCAATGACTCGGGCGCAGCGAGAATGCTACCCTCCTACAACAAAACGTTAGATGTAGAACCCTTCACAGACATACTTGAGGAAGCATACGGGATCGACGCCCACCACAACACAGTCGTGGTTGTGGGTCTTCTTGATTGCACGAGATAAACCTGTGATCGTTCCACCCGTCCCAGCACCTGCTACCAGCGCATCGACTTTGCCTGAGGAGGGCCTGTCCGGAGTAGAAGGCGTGGACGCGACCGCCTCAATAATCTCGGGTCCTGTGGTGAATTCATGGGCAAGCGGGTTATTAACCTAAGACCTTCAGGTTAACACATTATGGTTCAGATTCGGGAAGAAATAAATAACATACATTGCCATACTGGTCAAGTATAACTCCGCCAGGAATTTCACGTTCCAGTTTCCGCGCCACTCCTGCGATCGTTAAGGAATTCAGCCACGAGAGGTGTAAAAGAGTCATGCGCTCTACCTATATGTGACTCGGGTGAATCCCATGCGGCTTCTGTGGGAGTGCGAACCACTTCGGCCCCGAGTGCGCGGAGAGCAGCTTCTTTCTCCTACACGCGGGAAAATTCAGCGCTGTATGAAACTACCGATACAAAAAAGCTCACAAGTGACATCTTGTCAGGCATTGTGATGATCACAGAATATCCCTTATCTATAGTATTCAGTATCTGTAGGTCCAGGGTTGCAAGACTTTACAAACCTTCACTGCGCAGGCCATCGCTAGGCCAATGCCTACGGCGGCAAACAAAATCAACAATGGTGTCAAAGGATGGTGGCTTGTCTGACTAACCAGTGTTGCCAGATGTGGGCTCGATAACCACGCTTTGGCCGGGAATGAGCTTTCCCTCTTTCTCCGCTTGGTCAACCATGCGCTTCGCGATCCTATCTTTCACCGAACCTCCGATAGAGGTAAATTCCACTTTGCCGACTGCATTGAGGGATGAGTAAAGATCTACGGAGAACCCCGTTACCCCGGACTTACGGAGATTGCACTGAAGGCCTTCCTGCTCAGCTATCTTGTCGAGCCGAATGAGAGGTGTGTGCCCAACAGCATCGAGTGCGCTGTCCAAGATTTCATTGGGATACGGCATCGTGGTTGCAGTGGAGGAAGAGATAATGATGAAGTCAGGGAGACAGCGGTGGGCCTGAGCAGTCGATAAATAAATTGCGTCCCGAGGAGTCTTTCCGAAGTGGCGCGACGGGGCGCAGCAAGGACCCTAATTCGCTTAGAGCTCCGATCCCGCCGGAGAACCTTTTCCGGGGTCGCGAAATGGCCATTTTCGGGGCTGTTACTGGCGGCCCACCGGTGGCCGTTTTCGGACGGCATCTACCGAAAATGCGCCCAGCCTTTTTCCGGCTCACACTGTGAGCCATTCTGGTACATCCGCTCAAAATCCAAGCGAATTTCTGTATGGGTATATTGACCCAGGCTCCTAAAACCATCCGTCGCTATAGCGTTCTCGCTCCTACATCCCAACATATGTTTTAAATGATCATGTGACATATGTTTTATGCGACTTACCTGTTTGAGAGACTATTGCCGGAAAAGGATAGCCGAACGAGAGGAGGAGAACGCTATAGGACGGCTGGCCAAACTGGTCGTCCGAGGATACGCCGAGCGCGCATACCTAGAGTTTCCCGCTGGAAATCTCGAATAAACCCTAGCATGGGTCTTGTTGTCTGCAACGCGCGCGACCCAAATTCGGCGTTCGCGTAGTGCTCGTCGTGCGCCGCTCCTCGCGCAATGTTGTCGATTCGGGGCATGGGAGCACGGCACGGCTTAAAATTTTCAATTGATAGACCACCAAGTTGTCTAATCCTCGCTCTGAGGTCACCCTCAACCCGCGAGCCTCTAAGTCGATGTGTCGCACTAGTACTTGATTTTTTGCAGCTCGGGACCCTGCACTTACAACCAGAGCATTCCTATTAATTTCTAAGACAACCACACTGTACTTTGGCTTTACAGCATATCTCTACAATGCTACACGAGGGGGAGCACTACGCGAACGCCGAATTTGGGTCGCGCGCGTTGCAGACAACAAGACCCATGCTAGGGTTTATTCGAGATTTCCAGCGGGAAACTCTAGGTATGCGCGCTCGGCGTATCCTCGGACGACCAGTTTGGCCAGCCGTCCTATAGCGTTCTCCTCCAGAGTCTCGTTCGGCTATCCTTTTCCGGCAATAGTCTCTCAAACAGTAAAACATATGTCACATGATCATTTAAAACATATGTTGGGATGTAGGAGCGAGAACGCTATAGCGACGGATGGTTTTAGGAGCCTGATATTGACCATTTTTTCCCTCTGCTCCTGAGGACCCACTTTTCGGGGACCTTTCGCCAAAGGGCTCGAAAGCTTTTCCGGGTTTTCGATGATTTTCGGGGATCGGGCGTTGAAGCTTGCGCGTGCGGCGGGCCCATTTTCGGTGGTCATGGCATCGGAGCTCTTGGAGGAGTTGGTGGGTCCTAAGCGCGATTCAACGCGATTCCACGTGCACTTACTCAATCCGCGCCCAATCATGCCATCATCGCGATTCAATGGACATTATTGCAATGCTGGCACGGGCATACATAGGTACAAGTACAATGTTATGTTGTACGACTATTGTGAACATTGTTCAAACAGGAGCCTGCCGACGTTTCAGACCTTCAGTCTGCAACGGCCAAGGCCTGCCCATCCATGTCGCTAATTCAGTGTGATCCTTCAGCGAGTCTCCCGTGTTCGGATGTATGAGAACACTGAGTGCATGTGTTAGCTCACAATTGGTGGAGGCCATGACACGGACTGAACATACGAGCAGGGTCCTCGATTGACTGCGAGCCAGGAGAAGAAGGTACCGGTTTGGTGAGGGTTGAAAACGTTCACCTCGAACATGGCAACTGGGTGAGGTCCTGCGTGACAACAAGTCAGTATAAGTCGTGTCTTCGAAACAGTCGACTCACCAACTGGCTTATCCCAAAACCTGTAGATGCGCAGCTGAACCAAGTTCTCTCAGCACAAAATGTTTCCCGGAGTCCAGCACACATACCTCGGGAAACTCCCTCCGAATGCGCTCGTGAAGTTCTTTGGCATATTGCGTCTCAGAAGGACTGGACTGAAAGTAATATACTGCACACTGGGTTTAGCGGTTAGACGCAGAGTCAGATACATCTACGTACTGTGGAAGTCGAACCCATTATTGGATGAATCGATAGGCTTTGGGAACTCATCATACGCCTGCGAAAGAGGCCCCGGCGGGTTATACAACGACTTTCCATCCGGGTTTATTGTGGTGGGGAGAGGTTCCGCGCCCTCGTATCCTTCAAGAGGAGATTTCCAAGACATCTCGAGTAGACGAGAAATGCTGAGAGATGAGGAGATATACTGAGTTTAATCGAGCGTTGTTACAAGGATCCCAGAATACTTGCGTGACTTACTTGCTCAGACTACGTTGAATATGATCATCGCGAACGCTAATGAGGTTATCACAATTGAGTCATTTGCGACTGCGTGTGGCAATCTCCGAAGTGATCGAGATACCGACAATCGACTCCCCTCGTGGCATCGGTATATTGAACCAAAACCATCGCTGTCCATGTCAACAGGTTGAGAATGTCTAACACACGAGAGTCAGACAGAATTTCTGCAGCTCAGCAGACATTGGACAGTGAGTAACTCGCGCTTTGGGAGTAACGTTCCGCTGACTGACAGGATTTTCCAGCCCTGCATGATATTTCGCAGTTGCTGAATACACAGCTGGACAAAGAAACGCTTGCGACATGTGTTGGAATGATTGAAAGCGGTGTTAACCCGGAAGCACTTGCGGTACGTGTGCATACTGAGCGCGGCCACGCAGGAATTGAAATTTTACAGGCTGTCATCCAGGAGCTTCGCAGAGAAAGTCAGGCATTGAATGTACAGCCTTCAACGAACAGCAGACACTAGCTGGCAAGAGAATGTATGGCTGAATAATGAGTCTTTACAGTTTCTCCCATCTTACCAACAAGTTGTGTGGCATGAGCAGCATATGCTATACCTGACGATGATGTTGTTCTTTCTGAAGTGTTAAATTCAGATGCCACTGCAGCGCCGTACATGCCACCGACACGCAGGAGTTGCAGGCGTGTGTAAGAAAGCTATCTAAATTCCCTTCATATGCCAACTTCCTGTGGTAGCAATGTCGTCCGGCGGCTCATGTAAATTAATGAGCGTGAATACTAGAGTTACCATATGTGAACGTGTGACTGAAGCTGTGACTTGTCGGAGTGCGAACTTGTGGCGTTCCTACCGCGCGTTATTCAGCACAGTACCAGTGCTACTCACCTCGTACTCTTGCTGCTTACGATCATGACTTCTCCAGGCTCTCCGAGACTTGTTGACTCTTTCACCGCTCCAAAGGAGGTCCTTCAGGAGTTTGCTGATCTTGCTGAGGAGGAAAACGTTGATCCTTTCGCCGAGACAGCGTCCAAGCGTCAAATCGCATCACGACAATCCGACTACCATAATCGCAAGTTCAACCGCCAGGCCAATGAAAGCGGCGATGCATTCAAGGCCGCTGAGGAGGGGAAGGATGTGGAGGGTGGTTACAAGGATGCAATGAAGGTGCAGTTACTCGAAAAAGAAGAACAAAGGGTGAGGCGGGCTATAGAGGAGAAAGAGAAGCAGGCGCGAGAAGAGGGGAAGGCGAAGATGGACCTGGACAAAACCCCGCCTAGGGCTGAGCTACAGGCAGCTGCTCAGGAGCTCGCAGCTATGTCGGGAACAAAACGCAAGCGGCGATGGGATGTGAGTGACACGGCTGAGGATGGTGGAGAGAACAAGGAGAACAAGGGTGGTGAGTGGTCCAAGGAGGCTCTTGAAGGCGCTGCACCTAAGAAGCGGCGTTCTCGTTGGGATGCCACTCCCGCCGATGTTAGTGCCCCTGGGGAAACACCCAAGCGGTCAAGATGGGACCAGACACCAGTCGCTGCGAATGGCGGCATTGACGTCCCCATGACGCCAATCATCATGAACGCGCCCGGATTCATGCAGGAGGACAAGCACAATCGGTACCTTACGGACGAAGAACTCGAAGCAATCCTTCCATCCAGCGGCTATGCCATCGTAACTCCGCCTCCAGGGTACGCCCCTCTTGTCCGCCCTCCGAAGTTGACTGCGACACCCGTCACCGAGGTTGGTGGATTCCAAATCCAAGAGAGTTCTGATGCCGCCGCCGCCGCCGCTGCTGCCGGTCTCGCCCCCGAACTTCCTACAGAGATCCCTGGCGTCGGTAGTCTGGCATTCTTCAAGGCTGAAGATGCGCAGTACTTCGCCAAAATCCTCAAAGAAGAGGATGAGACGGAGCTGTCCGTTGAGGAGATGAAGGAACGCAAGATTATGCGTCTCCTCCTCAAAATCAAGAACGGTACACCTCCCGTTCGGAAAACGGCGTTGAGACAGATCACCGACAAAGCTCGAGAATTCGGAGCTGGACCTCTCTTCGACAAGATTCTTCCTCTACTCATGGAGCGTACCCTCGAAGACCAAGAGCGTCACCTTCTTGTCAAAGTTATTGACCGTGTACTCTACAAACTCGACGATCTTGTTCGTCCTTACGTTCACAAGATTCTCGTCGTCATCGAGCCCTTGCTCATTGATGAGGATTACTATGCTCGTGTCGAAGGTCGAGAAATCATTTCTAATCTCTCCAAGGCGGCTGGTCTCGCCCACATGATCTCCACCATGCGACCCGATATCGACCATGCCGACGAGTACGTGCGTAACACCACTGCTCGAGCATTCTCTGTTGTCGCTTCTGCGCTCGGCATCCCGTCTCTACTCCCTTTCCTCAAAGCTGTTTGCAGGAGTAAGAAGTCATGGCAAGCTCGTCATACAGGTATCCGTATTGTTCAGCAGATTGCCATCATGATGGGTTGCGCTGTCCTTCCTCACCTTCGCAATCTTGTCGAGTGTATCGCGCACGGACTCCAGGACGAACAGCAGAAGGTTAGGACGATGACTGCGTTGGGCCTGGCAGCCTTGGCTGAAGCGTCCGCACCCTACGGTATTGAATCGTTCGATAATGTCCTCAAACCGCTGTGGGTCGGCATCCGTCTTCATCGTGGCAAGAGTTTGGCCGCCTTCTTGAAGGCCATCGGTTTCATCTTGCCGTTGATGGATCCCGAATATGTGGCTTACTACATCAAGGAAGTCACCATCATCCTCATCCGTGAATTTCAGACGTCGGATGAAGAGATGAAGAAGATTGTGTTGAAAGTTGTCCAGCAGTGCGCTGCCACAGAGGGTGTCACATCCCAGTACATCAAACAGGATATTCTACCAGACTTCTTCAAGGCGTTCTGGGTCCGTCGTATGGCGCTTGATAGGCGGAACTACCGGCAGGTGGTGGAGACCACGGTCGAGTTGGCTCAGAAGGCAGGAGTTGCAGAGATCGTTGGTAGGATTGTCAACGAGCTGAAGGATGAAGCAGAGCCATATCGTAAGATGGTCATGGAGACTATCACAAAGGTGGTTGCTTCTCTAGGTGCCTCAGACATCGATGAGCGGCTGGAGGTCCGGCTTGTCGATGGTATCATCTACTCCTTCCAGGAGCAAACTACCGAGGATCAGGTAATGCTCGACGGCTTTGGTACCGTGGTTAACGCACTTGGTACATCTATTTACTTTCCCTCCAATTCTTTTGACTTACGTTGTCGGTTTCCAGGTATTCGAGTGAAGCCATACTTGACCCAAATTGTATCAACCATCTTGTGGCGCCTGAACAACAAGAGTGCCAAAGTTCGTCAGCAAGCAGCTGACCTGACGACCCGCTTGGCAGTCGTGATCAAGCAGTGTGGGGAAGATCAGTTGTTGAACAAGCTTGGACTGGTACTATTCGAGCAGCTGGGTGAAGAGTATCCGGATACGTTGGGTAGTATCATCGCCGCCGAGGGAGCAATTGCCAACGTGGTCGGCATGACCCAGATGAATCCCCCTGTGAAAGATCTGCGTGAGTATCATTTTATTATACTTAGCGTCGTGCCGTCGTACTGACGTTGCATTACAGTGCCGCGTATGACACCCATTCTTCGGAATCGGCATGAGAAAGTACAAGAAGCCACGATTAACTTGATCGGTCGCATAGGTGTGTCTCTTTATTCCTTAGGCAGGATTAACCTCGCTCATTCATGTCCTCCGCAGCCGATCGTGGTGCAGAATATGTCCCTGCTCGAGAATGGATGCGTATTTGCTTCGAGTTGCTAGACTTACTGAAGGCGCACAAGAAGGGCATTCGTCGTGCTGCGGTGAATTCCTTCGGTTACATTGCTAAGAGTCTGGGTCCTCAGGACGTGCTTCAAGTTCTGCTTACGAATCTTCGCGTTCAAGAGCGTCAAAGTCGCGTGTGCAGTACCGTCGCCATTGCTATCGTCGCAGAGACTTGCGGTCGTGAGTAATATCTCATAACATCATTTGCGCTTGTAGCGAACACTAATTATCTGTTTGTCTCAGCCTTTACTTGCATTCCTGCCATCTTGAACGAGTATCGCACTGCCGAGCTGAATGTCAGGACGGGTTGCCTGAAAGCATTGTCATTCGTCTTCGAGTACGTCGGACCACAATCTGCGTATTACGCGGATTCTGTTGTGACAATGCTCGAAGATGCCCTGACCGACCGTGACCTCGTGCATCGTCAAACCGCAAGTACGATCGTAAAGCATCTTGCCCTTGGAGTTGCAGGTTTGGGTTGCGAAGACTCAATGCTGCATTTGATGAACCTCGTGTGGCCGAACTGTTTCGAGACATCACCTCACGTCATCGGCGCTGTCATGGAAGCGATTGAAGCCATGCGAGTGACATTGGGTCCTGGAGTCTTACTCAGTTATATCCTGCAGGGTCTCTTCCACCCTGCCAGGAAAGTAAGAGAGGTGAGTGTCTATAAGGCTCTACATTGATATTGAGCTCACGTATTTGTGTAGGTGTACTGGCGCATCTACAACTCTCTCTACCTTGGTGCCGCTGATGCTCTTGTACCATTCTATCCCGATCTGGGAGAGCTGAGCGAAGGTCAAAATGTGTACGACCGCCATCCCTTGCAGATGTTTATCTAGATGTTAGGTCCCTTCGTGTTGTATTATGCTACTGTTAACTTACTTTTGTAACACATTATGAACTCTGCTATATCGCGAAACGGCTGGTGTCGATCACCGTTGCATAACCGTATCGGAAGAACTGCGACAAACAATCTAGAATATTTTCCAGAAACAACGAAGGTATACGACAATCAGAGTGAATTATCACAAATTAGAATCGACAATAGATATCCCCAGCTACAGTAGACATCATGAAGTTGCACCGCTCGTCAAGCCAGGCGGAAATCCAGCAAAATCCACCTGGTCCTGAATACTGCGCCCCGCCAGCGAGTACGATATCCGCAGTCGTAGCCTCACATTAGCCTGGATTGCACAATAATCCTTAGTACCATCCTCTTCGCAACGATGTGAGAAGATACTTACACCAACAGGCGCCACAACGCGCATTTGCTGCGTTTCTACGGTTCCAGGTTGCACGTCAGGATTTGACATTGGTAACATTTGTAGCTGTTGGGACTGTGCAAAGAGAAGGTACGTAGGGTGTCATCAACGCAGTGGTGGTAAGAAAGAGCCATGGTAATAGACCTTTGGTACGGCAGCCTGGAAGTTCAAACCCGTCGCTGGGCTGCTGCCTGAAACTTGGAATCTCGCAAGAATGTTCACCACACCTGGTCGCGCAGCTGACGTTTGCGGTATCAGTATGATCTTCAACTCGTTTTTGTCGTATGCTGGATACGCTGTCAACCGTGATTGTGCAGGCGCCTGGGGAACCGATGATTGTGCCTGGGGAAGTGAGAACGTAGAGGGGGCGGGCTGGACGGGAGTGGAAGAGGCGAATAATGATTGCTGTTCTGTTTGTGCTGGCTGTGCTGCTGGACTGGGTGTAGAGTCGAAGAGACCAAGTATATCTTGAACGGTGCTCTTCTGCGTTTGTGCAGGTGCTCCTGGGGCTGGTGCAGCAGGAGCAGAGCTGCCGAAAATCTCTTTGAGGAGATCTTCATTATTCTGTGGCACCGCAGCTTGACCGTTGCCGTTGACGCTCGACGTGGTAGCAGGAACCTCATCGCCCAACAAATCACCCTGTAGAATGGGGAGTATAAGGTGAGATCCTGGCTGTGCAATTTACACAGAGACTCACAT
Source organism: Sparassis crispa (assembly GCF_003851025.1). Classification (NCBI taxonomy): domain Eukaryota; kingdom Fungi; phylum Basidiomycota; class Agaricomycetes; order Polyporales; family Sparassidaceae; genus Sparassis; species Sparassis crispa. Next base: position 1,287,787 of record NW_020939755.1, read on the forward strand.
CCTTGCTTGGCTGAACAGAGCCTACTGGCTTATTCTCGCTCACTACCATGATAAATCAGTACTAAGGAAGTCTCTTACAAACGGCAGTAGCTCACCGACGCCCATGACGGTAGCTTTCAGCTCTGGAGCAGGCATTCGTTCCAAAACACCAGAGCGAACGTCAAGGTGATACAAGCTTGCAAACTCGACAGCGCGCTGCTGTATCTCCAACTCCGGACTGGTCGTGTACGAAAGCAGAATGGTCTCTATCCGCTCTTGCTGGGCAGGCGAAGTTGTCGGTCGAGAGGAGATCTTGGTGATGGCTGTCAAAACAAATTGGCGGGTGAGGTAATTGGCGTAGGGAGAATCGAGGATAGAGAGAAGGAGGTCAACGACTTGCACGTCTGTGATCTTTGAAAACGTGCAAAACACTCAGCAAGACGACACGACTCCAAAGCACAGATCGGATACGTACCGGCTTTGGCTGATCCTCATCCACCAGACCGCCTTCCAGAACTATCTCGCTATACTCTCCAAGCACCCATGTCGCAGCCAGAGTCAATGACTCCTGCGAGATGTCAGCTCGGAGGGAAGTGTACAACTTTGACGCGGTGTAAGCTTGAAGTTCTGGTGTGTATGCAACAAGCCGGATGAACGCCGATAGTATTTCTTCTCTCACGAAGTTGCCAGCCTGAACAACGTGCACCCCATGGGAGCATGTAGCTAAGCACTGATAGCAATGGTCGAACGAAGACTTACCAGCTTCAGAACACGAAGTACGGTGTCGATATGCCATCGTCTGTTCGGCGCGAATCGCTCAGCCGCTAGACAAATTTGAGTCGTCATGCCTAGTTTAAATTCATCGTCCGCAACCTCGAGGAAAGCAAGCAGCTCTCGGATGAGGACGCGTACATTCCCTTCGTTGATCAGGGCATAGGACAGTTCAAGCGCACGGCGACGGATGGATATGTCACCGTCACGCAGACAATCGAGAATGATGTTGCGATGACGCTGTACAGCATTGGTGTCGATGCCAACCACCTTATTGAGTGTGTTCAGTGCAACGTAGCTGTTAAAATGGGCAAGGATAAGGATCCAGCAAGTAAGAGAAAATTCATCTATTTACCGAATATTGTTGTCGCGGTTGCTGAGGAATTTACCCAGAATATTGATTGCCATAACTCGGAGCCCACTGTCTGCTTCTATTTCTAAAACAGTCATCACCGTTTCGTATAGAATTGAATTGCCGACGTTCTTCGTTGAATCGGTGTTAGTAGCAACCTACAATCATCAAATAAATCGGCTGATGCCCAATACATAGGTCTCAATGCCCACCTGAGCAAGGATGTCGTTCATGGTTTCACTCGCTTTCTCGTCTCCCCTGCCAAGAAGACGAAGCAAGCGCAGAATTTTGACTTGGAGGAATGGATCCGTGATGCCCAAAACATCGTGTTCTGGGCTGTAGCCAGTAGTTACCAAGGACTTGAGATGCCGCACGAGTAAAGGCACAGCCTGCATATACGCAGCGAGTGACAATTGTGTGCAGATCCAGTCGCAAACAACTCACATTACGGAACTCGTCCAGGCACGCCGCATCGAGTTGGCATATCTCGGTGACAAGGGTGATAGCGGTCAGCAAGACACCGTGATTACGGTCAGCAAGCAGGTTCTTGGCTTTTGAGACGAAGTGATCGGAGAGGTCTGGTACTTTGCGAACCACTCTTAGGGCACAGAGGGAAGCCTTGACGTCAAGTATGTGAGTGATGTACTTTCGAAAAAGAGGCCGAAGTACCTTCTTTCTGATATAAGTGTTGCTGGAACCGAGCAACTTCTCTATTTCGTTCGCCAAATCTCGCGACATCTCCTCAGAAGCGATGTCTGCGAAGGTGCATAATGCAAGGCCAACAGCATACATGTTGGAATGGTTCATGTCACTGCATGCGATGAATACTATGAAGTAGGATGACAACTAGACTTGACACACTTCTTCAAGGAATTTGTCACCAAAGTGAGGACTTCCTGACTTTCGTCTAGAAGGAGCATAATTCCAAGGTAGCCTAACCGCTTGTCACCAAAGCGAGGGCTTGCTACGAGCTTGAGACACTCCATCTGACCGAAGTGGGCTTCGGAACCCAGCATATGTATGTAGAGAAGCTTCGCGACATTGTTGTGCCTTGCGTATGAGTCTTCTTCCCTGAAAGATGCACGGATCGCTGCAGACTCTTGCTTGATGAGGGCCCGCTCATCTGCAACAGTCTGCGTACAGTGAGCGCTGTTTCGCATGAATCAGTGCAGGACGCACACCTTACAAGCCCGGATGCCCTTAATCAAAGCTGCCCGGACGATGAGTAGTATTCAATCGCACAAAAAGATGATCATGCCTTTGAGATTATGATACACCATGTCGCCAGACAGTATCCCAATACTTGAGAAATGTTACACCAGTTACAGTATGCTGCTGTGACAAGCTGTGCCATATTTGCGTGTCACACGTAGTCACAATGTGGCGGAGCCATTCAGCCAGGCCCCAACCCTTCCAGTTCATCTTCTCTCTGCAGGCCCCCCATCTCCAAACCTCTCATCCGGTGTCGAAGATGGCGGATACGCAAGCAGGTCGTCGCTCTCCCTCTCCGATTGCTCGGCTGCTGCACACCCTTGGCATGACGCGTGAAGACCTGTCACGACGGAGCGAGCAAATGAGGCAGTTTCTGACGATGGATGGGCCCGAGCCCTCTGGTCCTTCTTCTCAAGAACGCAACAGGAGCGAGTCTGTATCGAGCGTGTCTCGTTCCCATAGGAGACCTCGAACTCGTTCCGTTGCAAACGCGTCAGCGAGAGCTCACTCACCTACACCTCCCATGACACCAATCAAAATTGAACCCATAGATGGGGCTCTCCCATCACGTCCAATGGATACTATGGAGATGGTAATGGAACGCATGAGCCGGAAGAGAAGCAGAGCCAGTAGGCCAAGTTCCAAAAAAATTTGTGTGGCTGCCAACCTATCTCACTCCTGCTCGCTCTAGGTTCTAACGCGCCATCACGCGACGCTCGACGCGTTCCAGCGCCTGTAAGCTCTGCACCATCACGCAGTGCTACACCACAGGTCAGAAATACGCGTACTTTGTCAGCAATGTCTGTTCTGATCTGTATGATGGTGGTAGCCTATTCCTGCAACTCCTCACCATTACCGGTATTACAGTGAGCGCGTTGTTGGTGAAGCATCCCTCACACCACTCTCTCCGGTACGTGTAGTAGCCCTCACCATGTTCCTCAGTGATCCAACCATGTTTTAGGTCACCCCTCGCCAAGGTCGTCGCACTCTGCGCGATCCATCTCAATTGGTACCGCGTGACCATCTTGATTTTAGAGTTCCTGAGCAACACATAAACTATCCCAAGACGCCTGCTGGCCGTCACATTTATTCCTCTTCCGCACGTCGCACACCTTCTCTGTCTTCAAGCCCTGCACGTATTGTCAATCTTGTCTCTTCACCCGGACCAATGAGACCGATACCTCTTGCGCAGGATGACAAAGATGATCTTCCCTACGTCCTGCCTCCTGGTCCATACCAAACCGAAAAGCCTGACTTCTCGTACGCGGCGATGATCGGACAAGCCATTCTATCATCTCCTCAGCACCGTTTGACTTTGCAGGACATATATGAATGGATCGCCACGGTGTATTCACACTACAAACGTGGAGAGCAGACTTGGATGAACTCCGTTCGGCATGCACTCAGCACAATGGCTGTCTTCCGCAAAGTTCCCAGAGTGCGCACCGAAGGGAAGAGCCTCTGGGCAATATGGGATGATGATCTTGAGTGCTTTGCCAATGGAGGATTCCGGAAGGCCTTCTGCGTTGATATGCAGAACGATCGCTCTAAGCAGAGTTCCAAGAAGCGCGCAATGGAGGACGCAGTGCCAAAGAAAACTAAGAAGCGGAAGAAATTGGAAGATGTCGACGTCAGTACTACTGGGCCACCGCCTCCCATGCTACCTGCTTCGGTGTTAGCTCCCTTCTTTCCTTCTTTCCACCCTAATCCGCATCACCAGCCCTACTACCAGACCTACACTTCGCAACCTCTTCCTGCGGAGGTGATTTTCCCACCGCTGCCGGCGTCCTCAAACTATCATCAAGTGATAGCCCGTTCAAATGCATCGCGGTCAGAGTCTATCGAGTCGATTGCAGTAGGCAGAAATGTACAGGAGGAGACCGAGGAACCCGAACCACCTCGACGCGGTCGTGATCCTTCTCCCAAATTTATATCTTCGTCCAGTCCTGTACCTGACTTGACGCCAAACTGCAGTTCGTCATCTAGTCCCTTACCCTCGTCAATTACAAGCCTCTCCAGGGAAAGTCAATCCCCCGCAAGGCGGAAACAAGTTGGGCTCACAAATCACGGGGAGGAACCAGAAGACACAGACTCGGATTGGCTCGGAGTGTGCCCCTCCGTCGATTCTCTGGAGCCCGGCTTTACACTTCTCTCCCACTATCTTGGCCCCAGCAAGAAGCCGGGCCGAGACAAGCGCCCTCAGGTAATTTGTTTCAGACGTTATATTCCGATCAGCAGCTCACAGTGCGGACAACAGGCTTTCTCCTTACCTCTAAGGCAAGTGTCTCCGACGCCGACTCGGAGAGTCAAGAGTGGGAAACAAGCCAAGCACGGCAGAGTCGCGATCACTCCGCCCCCAGCTGGACCGTCAGTTGGACCATCCACGCCTCCGCGGAAACGCGTCGCAAGCGGGAGCGGCATACAATTGTCTCCTATTAGGACGCCAATCTCTCACATGGGTCTGCATATGAGCCCTTCGCCGAGTCTTGCTCACTACAAGTTGCACTTGGACCCTCCGCCCATTGCGGTCTATCATCCCCAAGCTCCGCTCTTGAGCGTCTCGTCAGACCGCGAACTATCCCCGTCCGTCGCCGTACATTCTGGCAATGTACATACACCGTCGCGCAAGCGGTCATCGGCCACAGACTTCTTGTTGCCAGTCACTCCCAAGAGGCTGGTTTTCTCCACACCGACTAGTGAATCTCCATTCCGCACCCCTTCGCGGTCGATCCTCGACCCTCATGATCCAAGCACCCTTCTTGACGAGGAATTGTGCCGACTTGGAAGTCAAGTTAGTCCCGGGTATTCTACACTTTTCGGCAGATCTTCCGGCTTGCTCTATGAGAGCCCTGGCAGCGGTCGCAGCCCTGCCAGCTGGGGCAATTTCTGGTAATGATTTATCAAAGCTTTCATGTCTGATTTCTTCGTGGCACGTCGCCGGGGTGTCTTGCATATGTTTGATTTAACGTACATTCTCTTCTTACCAGCCGATTCCGATGCTTGCACTTTGCTCTGTGATCACGAGGACTTTTCTTGCTTTGTCGTTAAATTTACAGTTTCGCTTTGCTAAGTATCAGAAGTTTATAGTTGCAGTGTTTGTACATTCCTATGCAACACATTCCAATGATAAATGAGTAGTTATCCTGCTATATGCGGTTCAATCGACCAATGGCACTTCGGCTGATCAAGGCGCAAATTCTGGCAAAGTTTCGTCAGTCACTAGTCACTACGCCAACCGTGGGTTTTTCAGACTTACCGTCCTCGTCCAGTAGAGTCCCTTCATCTAGGCAAGCTTGAATGAACTCGGATATGACAAGATTACGTCGCTTGGGTCTATCGACGAGATTTAATAACTACAAGATGGGGAACAGCAACCTCCACGTACTTCGATGTTCGCTTGATGAGTTCCACCCGCCGACTCGTATCGCGCTTGTCGACGACCACATGGGTCAGCTTCGGCTCGTCCAGGTCAACAACACGGCCGCCATTCTCCTTAAGAATCTTCGATAGTGAGTCAAAGCTACGGGCGATTTTTGAGACAGAAATTGAGAAATTGAGAGGATAGGGTTACTTTCTACCGATGTCATCCTCGTGCTTGGATTTGACAATCATGCCGTGTTTTTTCGCATTTGCCGGTGAATCGAGGTAGAAGCATCTTCATGAAAAGGGTGAGTATCATTCGGGGGATGTGGGAAAAAACAGCTGACAAGTGCTTAAAAATGAGATACTGATCATACTCCATGCTGTCATCCTCCCCCATTTGAATGCTGTCTTTGGGGTCGTCCTGTAACATAATCAGCACCTCATGAGAAACCTTACATTGATGACCAACCTGTAAAGCATTCTCCTCGCCTTGCTGTGGTACTGATTAGGAGAGCAATACAGACGAGAAATGGTGCACTCACAGAGCTAGAAGCAGTCTGGGACGTAGGCTCGGCTGCGTCTGCGGACTTGACGTTGAACCAATCATCGTCCAGTTCTTCCGCGACAGCGTCTTCGTTCCACCGAACATCCTCATTATCAGAATCTGGTTCAGTTTCGCTCCCATCATCAAGTGTCGCTGTTTCCTGCTTTTCCAGCAATTTCTCGTCCACCTTGAACCACTCTGCCATTGCGGGATCGACATCCTCTAGCTCCTTCCCCTCTGCAGCAGTAGAGGCTTCAGGGGTTGGGCTGGCGATGGGCACAGCGATATGTTCGTCTTCACTTTCATCCTCCATCCCGTACTCCTCACTCAGTTTACGCACTTCGGTGGCATGAAAGAAATATCTGCACCATGATCACTTAGTTTAAAATGAGCAAATAGACTAATTGCAGGGATACGTACTTCTTCCGGAGGGGAACCAAATCTTTCTTCGCAATGCAGTCCGTGATCCAGCGCGGTTTGATGATGTCGCAGATGCCCTTGTTCATGATCAACTTGATGTCGTACGCTAAGGAAGTATCAGTAAGTTGTGCGTTGGCAAGAAGGGTGCACACACGAGTCGTTGTTCCTCCATAGACAACAAGCATGTTTGGATCACTATTAGCAATATGCACATACTTGCCGCCATTCGCATGTATTCTGTGATCTGCCTGAGTATGTGTATATGAGACTGTCATGAATGCAACGTACAGCGTCAGCAGCTCCTTCTTGTCCTGCTCGCCTGCCTGTGACTTGGGATCGGAGGCCACCACTAGAGCGCAGATCAGACTACTGACAGCATTGTGAATTCTAAGTGATACTTACTGAACTTCATACCCTCGAAGAGATCGCTTTCAATCTTTACATCGGTCATCTTACCTCCTTGATATTCTCGGAGAAGGGCAGGCTGTATACAGAACGGGCGAACATTTCATTAGTATGATGGTCACATCTTCCACATGGTAGCCCTAAAAGACACCTGCCTTCTTCGCAGTTCGCCTGGCTTTCTTCTTCGGCTTCCTGTAGACGTCATCAAACTCAGCTAGAATGACTTGGAACTTGGCTCACCCGTCATCCGTATCCATTTTTCTCTTTTTCTCTGACCTTACACCCTCAAGGATAGCTGCGTTGAACTGTCAACTAAAATGACTCGACGACTGGTGAATCCACTCACCGGACGCAGTCATACAGTCAGCAATGCTCAGATCATCACGTATCGTCAGCGCCCGAGGGAATCTCATTGTCAACCCCATGTGGTAGAGTTCTGCAATCAGTTCATCGTCAATAAAGTGCCAAGTCACAGAAATTTCATCTACCTGAGCTGACGATTTCTGCCGCCTTCACTTTGACGATGAACGAGCTAAGGGAATAATAAGTACTGATCGCATCATGTGAGAGGTGCAAGACGTACTCCTCTGGCTCGAGATAGATATCGCCCTTGTCTTCATGTCCCTTACTCGATGCCTGCAGGAAGCTGGGCGGATTCTTCTCGTCCCAAACCTTCCAAGGTTTCTGCCTCATCCATATGTAGTCGGCGTACGATAGACCTGAGCCTATTCGCACGAAAGTGCTGTATCTATTAAGGCAGAAACACATTCAGCTTGATACCAGCGATTGAAATTCATCGGAGGGACATACTTAGGTTCGTCGTCCTCAGGAGGACGCCGGTCGTCCAAGACTGCACAAATAAGAGTCGACACGCCCCCGGAACGTCTTCCCGTGCCATAGTTACCAGCTGGTGAGCTTGTCAGATACTGATTGACCAGTGACAGGACAGAGAGACCTACCCACGACGAGCACATCGACCGTTTCACCCATGTTGTCCTGTGAAATCATTGGGTACTTATTTTAATCTACTAAGGCGAAGCGCTCACCATGTACTCTGGCTTGACCTGTTGATGCAATGTCAATGGGAACACTGTCACTACGGGCCGAGGACCTACCTTGATCCAGTCCCTATTACGCCCGTTCAACACATACTCCGATTCTGGATGCTTCAGTACAAGCCCCTCGCCTCGGGAAGCCATGATCTCATCCATGCGGTCGCGCACATCCTTGGCAGTGCAGCCCTCGAACTCCACCGCGTACTCGATTCGGCCTTTCACCTCTGCGAGGCACGCGCGCAGGTTCCGTTTGCGGAACTTCAAGGATTTGTGCAGCAGCGAGAGGCCGTTGAGGTAAAGGAGGTCAAACACCTTGACTGTGATAACGACGGGAAAATAAGCAGTGCAAGTGCCATCAGAAAAGAACCTACAGCATGGCCGTGGATTATAATCCTTCTTGGATTTGTCTTACAACACGTAAGCTTTGGGGCATTAAGAGAATGAAGGAGGTGTCCTCACTGAGGGCTGCTGTCTTCAGTGTACCAAACGGGAGGTTTCTCTCGACAACGGGATCCCATACTAACATTTCTCCGTCCAAGATGATCCTACATGGTATCAAACATTAATATCGTCAGTGATATATACGGTATACTTTGAGAACAACCCACTCATCAACCCGTGGGTCAAAAGCAGCGTCTATGAATGGCGTCAGACTCCCCGTCCCTACATGCTTCCCATAGAGATAGGTGTAGTCCTTGCCCTTCCTAGTATACGGACCACAGTATAATCAATTCACGTGAATGGATAAGTTGCACCCTATGTCACATCACCTTGAGCAATAAAAGTACTCGTTACCGCGCTTATGCAATTGCATGCGTTCGCCGTCCATTTTTTCTTCTATTATGAAAGTTCCACCTTGCATTTCTTTGACCGAGTCTTCAATCTTTCGTGTTGGCCGCTTGCACAGCATCGGGGCAAATGCACGGAACAGCTGGACGGCTTTGTCCTAGGATAGCCGAAGAAGGGAATTCGACGCAGAACATTCGATACTTGTGAGGAACTTACTTCTTCGTTCAACCTCCTATGCGGATCCCAAAGCTCCCAGGCGATCTTCTTCAGGTCCGAGCAGGTATTGAAGAGGTCATGTGCATCTGGATGAAAGACAGAGAAAACTGTGGTCTCCTTCACTGAGATAATCATATCTGAAAGTGAAGAGAGAAGTCTAGATGCGAGTAAGTTTATTTCCGGACGCATTGCTCACCTTTGAGAATGATGCGGGCAATCCAGCGTTGTTCCTCTGGTGTGCTCCTGTTGTAAATGCGCTGAAGAACTCTTGTCTGTATGTCACTAAAATATAATCGGACGATAAACTTGGATTGTAGTGGCAGAAGGAGCTACATACTGTTTACCCATATTTCTAGAGAGTTGGTCGAGGGCTTCGTTGACTTCATCGATACTCAACGAGCCCTCGATGACGGAGGAACGTTTGCTGATGACTTCGTACAAAACAGTTGGAAAGTCACCAGATACTTTCTGGATGGAGAAGAAGTAAATATACCGCGTTCCCGATGGACAACTTGAGCAACAGGCAGGGACGCACGTCTCTCTCAGTAGGCCTCTTCCAGTTCAGAAGGCGAATCGCGTCTGGGTCTCTCATACCAAGAGGAATGATCTTGATATACGTCTTCGCTAGGTTCTTCTCTTTCAGGCCATAGACAGCTCGTTCGCGATCTTTCTGGAAGAAAATACATGAATACTGAGATAGAACCAAGTACTAGTTCCGACATGCCTGGGGAAGTATTAACCGCAACACGGGATATAAGTCAAACCCTTTCTCAGCCCTCCAATGCTGGCAGAGAATCGGTTCAGTCTGAGTTGCACGGGGAATCATTGGAGTGCGCACATTGAACCATGAATTAAGCAACTTTCTCCTCTTCTCCGGTTTCCGTTCATTCTGTAGCTTGTCAAACAGTGCAGATAGCACATAAAAAGGTGCACTGTCCACATTTTGTGGAGGAACGGGATAATCAATATCATGATCCTCAGCTGTCACCGCGGGCTGTGTTCCCAATATAGGAGATGAGGGTGGCGAGGAAGGTGCGGGAGTCGGTAACATATCCAAGGTATGGAAGCAAAGTTACCAAGTAGATAACGGATATATTGAAAGTGGAAGACTAGCTTGTAGGATGACCAGCAAAGTTAGTGCAAGGAAACACGGTTACACTGTACACTCGACAGGTTGGATTTGGCGCCCAAGGCGCGTACCCGCCACGTCCACGTGACTATGCGCGTCGCGTTCCACCGCACGTGGCAGAACACGACTGTCATCCTCGTCCGAGACAGGCAAGGTACGGCGAGTCGTCAGCCCCTCCACCATGTCTCTCCTCTTCTGTGCGAGCCTCCTCTGTATGCGCTCTTGCCCCTCATCTTTCACCGTCTTTCGCAAGTGCAGCCCTCAGATTCCCTGCTCACCAGACACCATCCGAACGTGACAGATACCATGGACGCATCTCACATTCCTCGCCGGAACAAAAAGGAATATGATCCAAAGATGATAGGTCTTTGGAAAGTCGGAAGAACTATCGGGAAAGGAAGCTCAGGTATTCAACCGCTATATTGTCATTCACACCTGTCTCATACACCGCGTCTCTCAGGACGAGTCAGGATCGCCAGACACTCAAAAACCGGCGAATACGCAGCGGTGAAGATTGTGTCCAAGAACTCGATTATGAACTCGAGAATGTCGCTCCACAGTCTCGGGGACGAGGCGGAACGTATTCTCCATAGCATCGAGCGCGAGATCGTCATCATGAAACTCATCGAGCATCCCAACATCATGCGTCTCCACGATGTCTGGGAGACCTCCACTGAGCTCTACCTTATACTTGAATACGTCGAAGGAGGCGAGCTCTTCGACTACCTGTGCAACAAGGGCAGGCTCTCGTCCGCGGAAGCGCTCGGATACTTCCAGCAGATCATCACGGCTGTTCACTACTGCCACCGCTTCAACATCGCCCACCGTGATCTGAAGCCCGAGAATCTCCTTCTCGATCGTGATAAGAATATCAAGGTTGCAGACTTCGGTATGGCAGCCTGGCAGGGCAAGAGCAACCTCCTGCAAACCGCGTGTGGAAGCCCGCATTACGCCGCACCAGAAGTTATTATGGGCTGTGCATATAACGGAGCTTCCTCTGACATCTGGTCCTGTGGTGTCATCCTCTACGCTCTGCTTGCGGGGAGACTGCCCTTCGACGACGAGGACTTGCCTACTCTCCTCGAGAAAGTGAAGATCGGGAAGTACACCATGCCGACGGACATAGACACGCGCGCCAAGGACCTCATCACGAAGATGCTCCAGAAGAATGTCGCAAAGCGCATCACGATCCCCGAAATTCTCTCTCATCCGTTCTACACTTCGCAGAAACCGAAGGAGATGAATTGCGACATCCCGAACCTGGACGATATCGCCAGGCCACTTAGCAGCGCTTTGAGTGTAGATCCGGACATCTTCGCGAACCTGCGCACACTGTGGTACGGAACCCCAGACGAGGAGATCGTCGCGAGCCTGACGAACGACAAGTCTTCGTGGGAGAAGGGCGTGTACCACTTGCTCATTCGATACCGCGCCAAGCATCTGGAGAACTACGACGAGGAGGAGGAGAAACTGGCGGTAAAGCGTTCGTCCAAGAAGCGGACGAAGAAGGCTTCTGCAACCCGCGACACTCCCCGTGAGCTGCATGAGTCTCTTCCCCCTCGTACAGGCCCTCCTACGCCTCGTCGAGCCGCGCGTGCCGTCGTCATACCGAACTCCAGCTCGGGCCTCAGTCGGATGCGGCAGATGTCGCTGCTGGACATAGGTTTCGCTGGCTCCAGCCAGGCTGCTCCTGCCGCCATACCCTTTAGCCCGCGTCCGCAGTTCAACCATTTGGCCCCACCTGCTACGCCAATGTCGTCTCTTCTCTCTCCCAATGCTGCCTACGTGACTCCGACATTGCAGGTCCCGGAGATGCAAGACGAACGCATCCAGCAATTCTTCCATCAAATCGTCGAACACCTGAGCGTCATGCAGGCGGGTGAAGGTTCTCCACGTCGAGGCTATCCTGAGAACGATCCTGTACTTTCTCCACGGCATGTGGGTGCTCCGCCCCCCACACCACTTGCTGCAGGTCATCGCAGAGTCTTCCTAGGAGAATTGCAGCGGCATCCGAGAGATGATATAAACACTGCAGTCTACGCAGGGACCAAGGTCTCAGAGGACACCAACACAGTCAGGCCTCTCAGCATCAGGCGACGTCCTCAGCAGTGCTCGGACGTGGACTCTGACAAGGAGAACGCGCTCCAGGTGCCACGCTTGCGCGTAAAGACAACTTGGGGTAGTGAAGACTACAGCACGCCCGATCAGAAGTCGTCGATGCGCAGCGACAGCAGCAGGACGACCGACCGACGAGTGCACATCCTCGAACCGCCGAGCAGCGAGCGTGCACGGCTCAAGAAGAAGCGCAGTGCCCATCTGTCGCCCATGTCCCCCGCGTCAGCTGTCTCGGAAGGATCCTTTGTGCTGCCCGGCACGCTGAAGCGTCGCTGGTTCGGCAACCTGTTCAAGTTCAAGCCCACCATTTATCAGCTCCTTTCTGTGGCTGACGCATACCGCTCGCGGGAGGCGTGCCGGCAGCTTCTTGAACGGATGGGGGTGTCCGTCGCCCTGGCGTACGCGGCATCCGATGGCACGACATCGGACACGCTCACGCTCCGTTGCAGGCTGGACGATTCGCGAGCTCCATCGAGCGTCATGTCTATCAGCAAAGGTGTGACCTTCCGCGTAGAGGTGCATCGGCCGACACCCATACAGGCGGTGACGGGATACGTCTTAGCACTACATCTGGTGCTGGAGAAGGGCGCGGCGACGAGTCTCAAGCTGATCTACAACCGTCTGAGAAGGGATTGGGACCTCGACGCCCCCCCAATGCCATATTCAAGGACGGGCGCGGGTCCCATGATGAACGATGATGAGAGGTTTGTCGAAGTCGTCTATGCCAACTAAGTAACTTGACCATGCAGTCCTTGTACAAGGCACCCTGGGGTTGTACTGGCACGGGATCCAGAAGTCATACTTACCTCAATACGCTTGACTGTACAATCGACCAATTTTTATGCTTCTTGTGAATTGATCTATTCTTGTATCTCCTGTTTCCCAGAATCAAGGATACTTCAGGTTCAATTGCTCTTCCTCGACACATATTTCCACTTCCCTCTGAGCACAGCCGTTCACCAAGTTCATTGTGAAGGGCACCTCACCTCTTCTCGTACATAGAAACGACTTCCGCATCTCCACTATCTTCCGCAAATTACGTTCCTTGATGCCTCGCTCTCAGGGCACGCCTACATTTCTACTCCATTTCCCCTCATGCGTGCCCGGTGCCGGTGCAGTAGGACCACCCAACATCCATGCTGCAAGTCCCCAACCGATTCTTGCCACTGCGAGTGACAAACCGGTCCCTGAAATCGCACCGACCAATGCAGGCGGCTTGGAGTATAATACACTAGACTCTACCCAAAGTAGTGCTACGCCATCTACGGTATGAACGGTTCACTAACTGAAGTCTGTGACATACACCGATCATATCTTTAGATCGCAGTTGTCCGCGAGCTACTGTCTATAAAGGGCTTCCCAGAGACGGCAGACGATGCGGAGCGCCTCCGCAGGGCACGGGATCAGCAAAGCCACTTGAAGTGTGCCAGCTGCAGAAGGACTTTACTGTTGCATTGCTTTACTTTACTTTACCATACATACTTTAGCTGTAGCTGACGAGGTGCTATCTGTACCTGAGCCACGTAGTTGGCGTAGTCAGCTAATTTCATACGTTTCCACGTTTCCATGGAGGATGCTGTTCGGCGCAGTCTCACACAACTCCATCTGTATCGGGCAGAGTTGAGGAGAGCGCGAACACAATTAGTGCAGGCGGAAAGGGGTGTAGGAGAAGTCCGCGCATGGATTCGCAGCAGAGGCATTCATGTCAAAGCTATGACACAGGCAGGTATTGCCGCTGAGCTCGACGAAGACTTTAGTGATGATACGAGAAAGCTCTAGCGTCTTTAACACCCTTGCCTCAGTTTCATACGTACTACATATTCCTCTGATGGTTTCCATACAGGCTGCATAGCTGATTTTTGTAGCTACCCAAGCATTACAAGTAGACTTCTCGTAAGTGGGACAAGTATATCAGTCGATCATGGATATGTGAGCTGTGCTAGAACAGCAGATGTGAGTGGCTTATTGAGAGCCTGCAGGCACCCATGGCGGCATGAGCCTGCTGGACATAGCATCTACGCATGCGGACAATGCGCACGTGGCTCTGTGCACATTGTCCTGCTCCTCCATTAATCTTGAAGATCAACGTCCAAGGTCCTCAATGGGAATATGAACCGCCCTTCTTTGCGTACAGTGAGAATCAACGCTCACGACAACGTGCCGAAGTCAGAGCACAAGCCTAACACCTATAATCGATCAGGGTTTCTTTAACCAAACAATCGTGCCACATACTAGAATGGCGCATCCATCGTCATTATTGTAGACCCGAAACGAGACGGAGCTTCCATTAGCAATGGTGCATCGTCAGTATCCATTTGATCCTCAGAAACATCGCTCACGGCAACATCTCTCTTCAAGAACGGATGTTTGCCTGGACGCGATACCATTGCATGATCGGGCGTGCTGCTCGACAGTCGGATGAAACGTAGTTGCTGAATATATGCTGCCTCCTTCTGATCCCAGCGTCTGAACAGTTCGACGTTTGGTAGGTCCGTCAGGTCAATGACCTCTGAACAGAAAATTTTCTATGAGGTGTTGCATGATGACAAAGGGAACCCACCTAAACCAGTGCGATACTCCTCTGACTCTCTCAACTTTATTTCCTCCATCTTCTGCTCCTTCACACTCTTCGGACGACCCTTTCGCCTGGAAGCTCGCTCTTCCTCGAGTTCGGCGTCAAATCGAGCGAGCCATATGTCCCGGATGATGGTATGCAGGTCCTCCAAAGACAGTACACTGCCTTCTGGTGGCAGGGCAGAGTAAAAAAAAGTGAATATATCGACTGCGCGGTCGTGAGCACATCTCTGAGTCATAAAAGCAGAGCATTACGCACCTCTGTGGTCATGTTTTTTGGATCGGTTCTTCGCGAGCTCAGCAAGCTTGCTTTTGCGGTGCTGTGTGCGGATTATTTGTCCAGCTTTGCGAGACTGTGGGTGGAAGACCTTCTCTTTCTTCTTTTCTGTGGCTTGCTTGCTAGTCTTCGGTGGTGACATCGCTAAAACGTATGAGATCCTGCCAATTTACGATGTTTTTCAAGTTATGCTTTCCAGATTGATCTGACTCCGAGCGAGTCCCGTTTTGGAAGGTTGTGTGGTTGCGACGCCAAACATTGAATATTGAAGCTTGAAGCGTTGACTCGTTCATTCGTGTCGTTCAATTTGAAGATGTCGAAACTCTTTCACTGCACGCCAGACACTTCACAACCCAGCTCTCCGGTACTGAAGGCACGCAGAAGGAACACACAGGCAGGAACATGCAGGGCTGGGTGGAGGATAATCGTCTTGTGCTTATGTGCATTCATCCTGTGGTATCTGCTTCCTCCTGTTCCTGTGCATGACTCACCAATACCGAATCACTTGAACGTCAAGACTGATATATCTCCGATGGTATTTGGTTCAAGAGTGGCTAGGCGTCCGATTATCGAACAACTTCAGCCGACCGTGGACCCGTTACCATCCCTTTCAATGGCAGCGATCTCCAACAATCAATCGACTCTCCCCGTCAGTCCTTATAGTTCATCGTCTTGTACTGCGATATTTCCCGTTACAATCTCATCCGTCTCAGCTCTTGCAGCGAACCTGCGCACACTTCTTGTTTGTGACCTCCAGCTGTCGGAAATTGTTCTAGTATCTCCCCGATCTCTCCATGGGGAAATCCGCAAAATCCTTCGTACGGTATTCTCTACAGAAGAATCCAGAGATGTGCACACAGAGCTTTCGTTGCTTTCGTGGTTACCAGACACGGACGAGGACATGGTTATCCTGCGCGCTGCTCGGCAGGCGACCGCCGATTTTGTGCTCCTTCTCGACAGCAGCGGCCTGAAAAGTGTTGAAAATGGCACTCACGAGCTACTGTTATCATTCAAGTCTACTTCGATAGATCTTCCCATTGGGCCACACGGCTTCGCCTCTGTCTCTAGCAATTTGACTTGCCTTTCAGCGTCAGACCAGCCGGAATCTGCTGTGTTCTTGGTGCCACCACTTATCATGCCATCATCACTTGTACCTGATATTGACTTGACTCCCGACCCTACGTATGGCGTCTGGTATTCTCTGGGAGAGCAAGTTGCCCGAGCACGATCAGACATGTCTGGGGGACTCGTGATTGGATCTCGAGCAGCTGGCTCCGAATGGTGTCCGTTTGATCAAATGCAAGACTTACATCGAGCTCCTGTTGATCCTTCCCCCTTTGATCCTTTCGATATGCTTGGCCTCGACACGATTCAGCTCTCTCCCAATCTAAGCGTACACCAGTCGTCCGGCATCTCAGCGAATATGGCAGACTCCTCCAGTTCATTCCTTCTCCTGTTCCCTTCTCTACGAGATTTGAGGATGTTCTCTCCTGCTGCTTGTCGACTGCTGCGCCACGGCTACAGATTGCACGCGCTGTTGTATGCTGAGGCGGCCACACGAACAAAAGACTTCGTTGATGCTGGAGATCATCAAGTGTTTTCTGACGCCGATTGCCGACTCAAGTACGAGTCGTATCGTTGGCCTGAATCCGGTTTCAAGGCAGAAAGTGACATCTCTGACTGGCTTCAAACCCTAGGTCCCGCCGTCGACGTGATCATTGCATCTTCCGACCGCAGTCAACCTTCCTTTTACATTGATCTCCTGTTAGAATACCGCCGTAATCACGACAGACCATCGATGGTCCACATTCCTCAGGGTGATCTCCCCTACTGTGACTGGATGGGGACGCTATCATTACAAGAGTGGATGGGTATGTTTGTCCGGTGTTGAATGTCGAGCTATGTTGATGCCCGACGTGTAGATTGGCATATGCCTCAAGTCGATATCTCGGTGGTCACAAATGACAGACCTTGGTCACTCAATCGTCTCTTGTCCTCATTGTCATCCGCGCGATACTTTGGAGACTCCCTTGATTTGCGCATAAACCTTGACCAGACTGCCGACCCAGAGACATTGGATCTCGTGGACGAGTTTGAGTGGGAGCACGGACGTGTGTCCATCCACCACCGCGTTATCCATGGTGGACTACTCCCAGCTGTTGTCGAGTCATGGTATCCACACTCCAACCACTCCTACGGCCTCATCCTAGAAGACGATGTGGAGGTTTCGCCGCTGTTCTACGCTTGGATCAAGATGTCTATTCTACGCTACAGGTACGATTTTCTCCACCGTTGAAAGTCAAATATGAAGTTTCAACCTAGATACGGCGCTCCCCAAAATGTATCTCCTCAGCTCTTCGGAATAAGTCTCTACCAACAGAAGCACCTTGAACTCCGCCCTGAAGGACGCCACGCCTTCAACGCCCGTAGCGCATTCGCAGCAGCTAACCTACCGGATCCAATCACTCCTTACCTTTCGCAGATCCCATGCAGTTGGGGCGCAGTCTACTTCCCCGAGCAGTGGCGCGAGTTCCACGCATATCTGGCATTTCGTCTCTCCGAGTACGCCTGGGACGTCGACGAGGCTGTGGTGCCCGCAGTGCGCTCAAACAACTGGTCGCGCTCATGGAAGAAATACTTCATCGAACTTGTGTACCTCCGTGGCTACGTCATGCTGTACCCAAATTACGAAGATTACATCTCTTTGTCGACAAACCATCTAGAAGCTGGGTCCCACGTCAAGGACGTGCCGAGCGAGACTTACCTGCGGAAGAAGAGGCTCTTCTTGCTCCCGCTCATGGCGCTGCCTGATGTGATTGACTGGTTGTCACCCCTTGTCACTGGACTTCTGGACCTCCCCGGCGGAACCCTACCTCGATGGCAGGAAATGCCTGTACTTGACCTGCTAGGATTGCCGACCGCGGAGGAGTCATTGGTGCAACGTGGAAGGCTCCGCAGGGACGAATTGACTGGATGTGTAGATTCCCCGATCACTATGCACGATGCAGCGGACCTACTTTGTCTCCAGAATACCGTTTTTCAGCCCACACCGTGATACTGTAGGCTGCACGTACTATTTATCTGCCGATATAGATATGACACAGTACAATTACACTGCAATCTGAGAGCTATCCAGGCCGAGTGCGTTTAAAAAGATATTAACATTCGCCAGTTTCTTCCTCTTCTCATCCGCATCTGAAACCCATCCTCTGGTCACGTTTTCCAATACAATCTCGCGTAACGTTGTGACGAGCACTTGTTGTTGCTCCAATGATGCATGCAAAGCGAGCGCAGCCAAGAATTGCCAGACCCGCTGGTCGATGACATCTGCGTCAGGGATATTGTTGTAGCCAACGCCGGAGATCGCATTCTGGCGAACAGATGGGAACAGGAAAATCAAATGTGGCGCCAAAAGTTGGAACAAATGGTCGAACATCAGTTGCCTGAGCACGTAGATCAGCGTGGCAATCATAATTGGTTTTCAATGGCGAGCGTACCACTGCTCTGTCTCTTCTGGTGATGGCAATTCGGAGATCTCCGTAGCAGTAGCCATATTTTGCTTGATGACCTCTACTCGACTCAAGAAAAGGGTTAACAAAGCGATGCCAGGCTGTTTCAAGTAGAGTTACTATCACTAACTCTCATACGTGAGCAACACACGCACCTGTGTGCGAGTGATCGCAACAATGTTACTGAGTTCAAGCAGAAGACCCAGGAGTCCGCTAACGAGTCTCAAACCTGCCTTCGCTACTACAGGCAAGATACTTTGAATGACGCTCGACAGAAATGCCTCCGTCTGGTTATCAACGTCCGCGCGCTCCTGGGATTCCTCGAGAGAATCAAGGATCGGAGCTTTAATTACGACGTCCAACTGGGAGAAGCATGCAACTAGAAGGGTGAGCACAGTCAACATTTGCTGTGTGCTCAGATGACGGGCAACTCGTGGAAGCATCCTTTTCCCTTTGATGGGGGTAAGTAGAGAGATAAATGGATGAGGATTACTGTAGGGCGAGTAACGTGTTAACACCAGACAGATTGCTCGTGCTAAATAATATACGGCACCTTGTTTCCAAAGGTACCATGACCTGTAGTCCGTCCCAGAGTTGTTGCACTAACACAGTAAAACCAGCATTCCTTGTCGACGAAGCTGTATCAGTTCGGCCCAAGGTAGAACGTCTGCAAGCCTACCAGGCCTCAAATCCCTCATCTTCGGGAGGTTGATCTCGCCGTTGCTGTTCGACCTCGAGAACCAGATCATAAAGATGTTCCAAAATTATGAGAGTCTGGCGGTGAGTTAATGGATCCTTATGCTCGAGGCCATTCATCTAATGATATATTGATCAGATTAACTCATGAAATCCAAATTATGCTGTACACACCTCCGCGGCACTGCCAAGAGCTTCACGGCCGAACTTTGCGGCCTCTTTTGCCGCTCCCGCTCTATCAGCATGTCTTGTAGTGTCTGCTTTGGAAATATGCGCATGAGCAGGAGAAAGAGTAGGCGAGGTTGAACTGCCGGAGTCAACTTGAAGGAGTTGACGAGGCGCTGCTTTGTAACTTCGACCAGATGTTTTCCCCAAGGCACCCTGGAGGCTGTTCAGTGCTGTCAAGGGGTGAAAAGTCAAAATGACACGCCTCCAACACGCGAGATATTGCTTACAAATTTTCTCCTTTTCTCTCAATCTCGCATTATTCACAATCCTCTCAACTTGCGCCTCCATACGCTGCATCGCGCTCTGACGTCTACCGGCCCCCCGCTGGGCCATTCCCAGTCCGACGCCACCGCCTGAACCGAATTTCAAGACGCGTTCATCCTGCGACTGGACACCCATACGAGAACGTATGATAGCGCCGTAGACTTGAGCATAAAAATCGTCCGCATACGGATCCTGAGTGACAAGCTGCGAGACTTGAATACGAGTAATGAAATCCTTGTCGGACTGCGTCATGAGATCGTTGTAACGGGCCTAAGTATCACGTCAATCCATCCGTATAGCACTAGACTTCAGGATCGAGTGGTATGGAACATACCATATGGGCAATCTTCGTCAACTTTCTTCGCCTCCTCTCCTCCATCCTTTCTGCTTCCATGATCTTGCGCATCGCCTCCTCTCTCAGCATTTCTTGCATTTCGCGCTCCTCCCTCGCCTCTCTCTCAGACTGTGGCCCCGAGGGCTGCATACTGTTAATAAACTCCGCTTGCGCCATTTCGGCCAAGAGACGCTGCTGCGTCTGGATATCTTGCGGGAGATACTGCATGCTATGCTGAAACGGAACTTCCATCTGAATTTGGGAAAGCGCGGGCGACTGTCGACCTAATCGACGAAGCTGGCGATCGACCATGGAAGGGCTCAAAGAAGGATGTCGCTGGTGCATGGTATTGACAATCTGGAGGTTGTGATTCGTGCCGGACTGGATCTGCTGCAGCCGAATTTGACGCTGCCTCTCAAGTTCCTCCAATCTGAGCTGCTCCTGCAATTCAAGAAGCTGCCGGTGGTGCTGACGATCCCGCTGCTCCTGCAACTCCAATAGTTGGCGCTGTTGCTCCTGTTGTTGCTGTTGCTGCAGTTGCAGGATGTGAATCTGGTGTTGCTGCTGCTGATGATGGAACCGCGGAGACTGAGAATGTGGGTGCATACGAGGGGGCGGCGTTCCTCCATGTAGAGGGGTAGTCTGCCGGACTACCTGTCCTCGAAGAGGGCTCTGAGACAAAGTGGGGGATAATTGTGCGTGCTGAGAAGCTGCAAGCATCTCTGCCTCTATCTCCTCAAGTGTATGGATGCCCTTGTGGAGATTAGACGCGCTAGACATACTCACATTCGGCTGCGATGTCGACGCTTGCGGCGCCGTTGTGGCGAACGGTGAGAACTTCGAGGATGGCTGCGCTGACGACTTCTCGGAAGCGCGACTTGCACCATTCAACCGAGGAAGAACGGAGAAGGGAGACTTGTTGTCCCATACAGACTCCAATGTATGCGATGAACGGGCTGCGCACAAAAGATAAGATGCGCAAGAGGAGGTAGTCTGTGGGCATCATACAAGGTGTATTGGAGCTGGGAACCTGGGAGATCTCCTGTTCAAGGACTTGAGCTCTTTGTAGATCTCTGTTGGATTCATGAGGAGCGTGTCGGCCATCCTGAGGCAGGGTGGTATTCGAAAAATCAAAGTCCTTGCCTTGTTACCCGGGCTCAACACCCTAACACACGATCAATCAAAGGGTTTGCGCTCACCTACCGCCCCAGTGCTTCCAAATGTCTCATCGTTCAGCTCGTCGCCACGCTCTTGCAGAGCATCACCGAGACCATCGTAACTATCTTCGCCCCATGTATACACGGCTAGATCTTCATTTTGTGCGCTCAGACCACCCTGTAGAAATTTGCGCCTCTCGCTCTCCAAGTCCGGTTGTTCAAATCCGAAGAAAGACATGCGCAAAGCATCTAAGCAGGCTAATACCAGAACCTGAGAGTGAGGAGATCGAGAGATTGTGACGGTCAACGTGAATTATGTCATACAACCGAAAACCTCTGCAAAAGCGCTCGCGCTAGCGCTTCATCTCCATGGTCTCAAGTTCGAAGTGCTATGCATATCGCATACGCTGAATTGCAAGTGAATAAATAAAACATGCCGAAACGCTAACGTCAAGCGATCTACTAAGAAGATACACCCTTAATGCAAGAGGATCCATGGGAAACGACACAATCTCGTCCTTCAAGGACTGATGGAAGCGGCGTTCACCCAGACGTAGCGCTCAACTTGTGCACCTCCTGCAGGAAGTCAAGTACGGTGCTCGCACTCCACGCCTGCGTGTTGCATGAATCACGACACAGCTCGCCATCCCTGTTCGTGAGTTCGGGCAAACCAGCCCATGGATCGTGTTGGACATGGCTTCGCGGGGCGAGAAGGTATCGGTGAAGGTAATGGAGCGTCTGTGTGGGATCCTATTATTCAATGAAGCTCAGCCACATCACACCACACAGTAAAAAAAGGGCCACACCTCTTTACCGGCGCCAACACGCGTGTCAAAGTATAAATAAGCGCGAAGGAAGTAGCCCAACGGCCATCCCCACTCAGGTCCCTTCGTTGTATGATTAGACTTCCGTCCGTCGGTGACGTACATGTTGAGCGAGTACTCACATTATGGTAGTTCAAACCCTTGGCAATGGCTGGATCAGTGCCATCGTTTGAGTTATCGTAGTATGGTCGATATTGTATGTCTGCGGGATCCAAAGTCTTCATACCGAGGGGGCCCCGCAGAACCTGATCGGCGAGCCTGAGCGCTTGAAGGGCGTGCTGTGGGTCGAACAGCTCCGGCGCAACGGTCATTGCGATTGGGAAATTGGGACGGAACTGATAGTCCGACCACTCTCTCCTCGGTCCCGACCCGAAGACATCCTTGTAGATGCCTCTGCGATTGATGATGGCTGGGTTGACGAAGTACTTGTGATCTTCCTCTGCGTCTGATTAAAGTGAACATGCTGTGGGTATACTCAAGGTATACGACACTTACCTAATGGCACGTAGTAGCATTGCTCGAACGACGTCTGCAGCAAGTCATCCCACTCTTTGTACGTGACTAGCCGTCGTTTACCATCGACTGTGCACTAAACGTCAGGATGCGTCATGCCACAAGGGCACCTACACTCACTCTCAGCTTCGACGCCTTTGAAGGGGAATATCCCAGCACTAGACAGTTGATTCAACCACCTCAACGTGCTCTTCAGCAGCCCCGTAATCTCCACTGGGGCACCATCGCGCGGTGTACCCGGAACACCCTTCGTGCCGGCCTTCACTGACTCTCCCATCTTGTCCATCCAAGTACCGCAATTGTGCTGGTTACCACCCACGATGAGACCGGTGTTCCAGTCCACCTTGATGTCGATGTTGAAGCCCTCGTCTTTCATCTGCATATCCAAGTTCGGGCCGGCATTGTGTTCACGGAACGAGATTCCGTCGGCATGACGCTGCAGGATCTCCTGGATGATTTCCGCAATCGTGCTGGAGTAGGCGTACGCCATGGGATCGTTCCATGCAACCCAGGTATCATCCTTCGGGAAACGTCGCTTGACTGATTCGGAAAGTAAGGCGAGACCGTCCGGAGCACTAAGCACGTAGTCTTGGATGTTTTGCAACATCCACCAAGGTGAGTCACGGGAGTTGTACCTGCACAGTAACTTAGTCTGCAACGTTCAAGCGATGGTATGGGAATCTCACCTGGGGTTTCGGACGGAGTCGAGGAGGTTAGGGATCAAGCCATGCTTCAAAGTCGATGCGAAGGACAAGATGTGAGCCTTCGCACCGGCAAAGTTGCCCGTTGTGAGGAACAAACCGCGGAGCGAGATGAATACATCTCGTCCCCAGCACCTCGCCCACCCCGAGGCGAAGTGGGGCAATCCAGCGGCAAGGGACGGTGTAGGCTTTCCAGGGTCGAGCGACGCAGACTTGACCAGTCCGTGCATTTGCACAGAACACAGCGCAAGATCCTGCGTAAACGAGTGCCCAGTGAAAACAAACTCCGAGCATTGTTCGATGGCAAGCCGCCGCGCGACCTTATAGGCCTCTGAGATGACGATGGCAAAGTATTTCGGCCTCATGAAAGGCGGCACGCTTGTCTTGATCCGCTCGAACCTCTCTTTGAACCATGCCGCCGGTTTCGCCAAGTTCGGGAACGAGGTTGTTTGCCTATTAAACACGATCAGCACACGCAAGAAGGCCAGCGAAGAGCGGGAAGATCACTCACTCGGACAACCGCTCATGGACGTAGTCCAAAGCCCATGAACCCTCCCGCAAATGCCCGCATAGAGGGTGCCCAAGGTCGTTGTATCGCATGATATGTCTCAGCGGGTGCATCCAACCCTCCAGGCCACAATAAACGAGATTGCCCATTCCAGGTATCACGTAGGTCGATATCTTACTGTCAGTAGCGTCTCTCTCTTCGCCGTCCGCCCGGTGCAGCATCACATTGAGGTCAACAAGGTTGAGATCCTCAAACGCTGCGTTCGCGCCAGATTTGCAGAATTCGTCAAGGCTCAAATCGAGGTTCTGGAGGTGTGTCTCGAACAGCATAAAACTTCCGGGCGGGAAATACTCTGGCACGACGATCTCAGAGTAAGGCCCTTCATGATCGAGACCTTGGGGTACGACGATATTGGGCATCTCTACCAACTTGCTTGGGAGACCGTATAGAGTCTTGGCATCATTGTCGATTTCGTAAGACGAGATATCGATACTAGCGCCATATATGAATTTTGCCTTGGTCAGTCGAAGCTTGATTGGGGTGACTGTTGCAAGAATGACATGAGGCGAAAATAAAAAATGTGCAAGGAAGATATTCACTATGTCCACGGTCCTTTGATCCCTTCGAGAACGCTGTGTGTACTACTAGCACATATCCCTTCTGCGTTGCCGGCTGAGCGCGAGTTAGCACGATGTACTGCGATCATCGTTGAATAGTCAGCAGGTAGAAAGATGTTTCCGTCAACTCACCTCATTCTCCTGGTGGACATGTCCCTCCTCGTAACCACCGAGTGCCATCTCAGTGTGCAGCGCATTCAAGAGATGCTTCGCCTTCGCTATGCCGCTGCTTTCCCCCAGCCCAGTGATCTCATATTTCCGCTTCTCGCCAACGAGATACAGTAGCTTCGGATACAGATCATCAAAGCCTTTCACCGAACCGATCGCAGAGTACGAGAAGGCGACCAAAGCGCCAGTAGACAGGGCGTCTTCCGCAGAGCGCTTGAATAGGTACGTCTCGTTGTCGTGCGTGAGGTCGAAGAATAGTGCATGAGGCGTGGAGCCGTTGTGCGGAATAACGAGACATTCGCGCGTCGGACCTTTGCCCGTTGGGGGTGGCAGTTCTTCCTTGCTCGTCACACAAGCACTGTCCATAGATCCTGTATATCCACAGTCGGTCAACTGGTGTAGCTGGAGGAGAAATAACGCACCGACTGGCTTCCCAAGACCATGGCGGTAGAGCAGCCGAGAAAACTCCTTCGGATCCCAAGCATTCCCAGCCTCCCTGATCAAACTATTGATGCCCAGCCGACTCACAAAGATCGTGTCGGTCTCCTCGCTTCCGGTGAACAACTCTGCGCATACATACAGATCCGGATTTGCGGCACGCGCTGCGTCAAGCAGCCTAACGCCGACATGAAGCGGGGTCGAGTGACAATTATCTATGCGGAAGCCCTCGAATGTGCGTGCGAGTGAAGTCACATATTCCGTCATGTACTCCCATAGCCATGGGTTGGACGAAGGACCGTCACCATAACGCAGCTTGACGCAGTCGCCCCAGACGATGACTTCTCGGCGAAGGTATGCCTTCGATGGCGGCAACGCGAAGTTGGCGAGAGGATCGGCATTCCAGATCCACCCATTGTTCGCAAGCGAATACTTGAGTGGATCTTTTTCGGCCTTGTGGTTAAGACGAGTGAAGTACAACTCAACCAATGGAGATCTGAGAAGCGGCCTCAATCATTGCAGCCCGTAGAATAGCATGAAGGCTTACTGTTCGGTGATAGGTCCCAACTTTGGTCCATGGTCGTCTAGTCGGGTGTACTTCAGCCTATTCTTGATGCTATCTAGAGCGGCCTCTGTGTCTTCGTTCCACTCTTCATATAGAGGCACGTTTATCACATCCACAACACGCACCCAAGCGTCCGCCAGAGCGCTACCGTCGTCTTCCAGGTCTGCGAATGCAGCCTTGACAAACCCAGCTGCGACGGGACCCTCGACGTGAGTACCAAACTTCTTCTCCAGTTTGCGATAACCCAATATTTGCCCAGAAGTCCTGACGATCTCTGCGAGCTCCTCGACACTCTTGCGCGCAACATCTGGTCCGGTCCAAGCCTTCACATTCCTTTTTCTGAACGCGTCTTTTACGCGTCCACGTTCTGCGGAGACATCGAGGACGTAGTACTGCCACATGTCGAGCTTCTTGATGTATTCCCTGAATTTACTGACCAGAGTGTCTATGTCATGCTGCGACTTCACAGCGGTTGGCAGACCAAGTGACGAGAGTGTAGCAGAGAACTGGATTATGGCGTCGTCAAGCTCAAGGGCCGGAGTCAAATGCGGAGTGTTCGCGGGGCTGTAACCTGAGAAACGGAGGAACGTCAGGACGTCTCAGACAGGTTTGACACACTCTGATCTACCTGCTTCTGGATGATCAAGCAGCCAGGGACTATCGTTGGCGGTGTGATTCAAGACGACGTCAATGAGACTCAACAATCCGTACTTTTCCTTGGCGACCTTCAGCGTCTCCTCGAGTTTCGCCTTACCGCCGTCCGATCCAAGGTCCTGCTTTCCGCTCGGAAACATGGATGATTCATAGACGAGCTGGTTCCTGATCGAGTAAGGACTGTCGCTTTCACCTCGCTCCTGAAGCGGTGTCCAGTGGAGCATGTTATAGCCTCTCGCACTAGCTTCCGCGAAGTATTCGGGCCATGAAGTGGTAAGACCCATCCATTTCGACACAACGGTCAGGATGGAGATACCATCAAGAGGGAGGTCCACATAGCCTGATCCCACTGTACCACCTCTCACTGATATAGACCCATCCGAGGAAAGGATGGGTGAACGCGCCCTAGTACGAAGGATGGGGTCAATGTTGAAGTAGCCCTCTCGGCCCTTCACGCGCGAACCCGGAGTGTCGCCATCGTACTCGACCCAGTAGACAAATGCGCCCGCCTGCGAGATGGGTAAATCGATCCGAATAGGCTTTGAGAAGTTGGTCGGAAGCCTAGATCGTTCGATTAGGCGAAAATACGATTAACTTAACACATGAAACATACTTGCGCTCTGCAAAACGATCACGAGCAAATTGACCGCCGTCAAGGGGAAAATTGGTTTTGAACACGCCGTTCTTTGATGCAGGGGTTCCTGCATCGAGGGAAACACGAAGGACGTAGGGCGTATAGGCCGGTGGAAGACGCACGTACTGTGGAGCGTGGTTAACACATGGAGGGATGGAGACAAGAACAGAGGGAAGAGTCTGTCGAAGTTCTGATCACAAGGCGTAACAACAGCATACGCCCTCCGTAGTGTGCACTCGACGCATACTAAAAGGAAAGGACACTCAACAGCTCTGTCCTTGTTAGGACCGCCATCAGGATCTAGTTGCAGCTCGTAGACACGGATCGGCTTGTCTCCTTGCTTGAATGCAGCCTCGAAGAAGTCGATTCCCTCGTCTGCGGGGGTCTTGGGAGTCTTGGGAGTCTTGGGCGATTCAGACGAATGACTGGGAGGGACTGCGGGCCTGCCATTGGGAATCTTGACAGAGTGGAGGGTGGATCTGGACTTTTTGCCTTTAGCCATAGGATGAGAGGGGGCCGGTGGTGGTATGGGAGAAAGAGCGAGTGGAGAGACGCGTCGATCCAAGTTCTTTTATGTGATCGCTGGTCCTGTCGAAGACGCGTTCATGGGCTGGACATCGAACGAGCCAATCAGCATCCAGTCCCAACGCGTCCTGTGACGTCACTTCCAATTACGTACGCGTTATGTGTCACGCGTCTTCATAATTCATTTCATTCTGCGGCAACAACACAATCTACCGCTGCCTACCTGCCTGTAGAAAGAGTCTCAAAGCTTTTTGCTGCACTGTACTATAAGCTAGCACTGATCCCTCCAATTAATATGAGCTTGATAGACTATCAATCTACCCGTCACTGAAATTTGTAAATAACCTCCTCCGACAACGGCTGCAGCACCCCGGAACTGGTCACTGTCCGCACGTCCAACCACACATCCAGATCCCTCCAAAGCTTCTCTTTTTGTGCCTTCCACATCTCCTTCCTCGCATCAATACATCCCGTACAATAGCCCAATTTTCCCCATTCCATGTCTATGAGTTTCTGCAGTGCGCATATCGTATCGAACATACCCTCCTCCAGCACGGGCTCTTGCTTTATCGCAACCGTCCAGGACTCCAAACTCTCCCCACGAGCCACGCGACAGCGCAGTAGCACGGGCCTACCTCCCTCTGTCTGACTGAGTGAGCATCTCAGAGTGGAGGGGTCGAGAGCCTTGCAGGCAATATGCAACCATGTGCGCTGTAATTTCTCCCGTGCAATGATCAGACGCATGAGATCTGCGTTACTGAGATGGTGGTGGCCGCGCGCCTCGGCAGCGTCGTCTGCATACATGTCCTCATCGCTGTCCTCCCATTGTGAGAAGTGGGGCGTCCGCAAGAGTTCGTAGTATGCGCGCTTCAACATCTCTGGCAACGCGCACTTCTGTGCGAGTACGACCATCTCTGCCGCATGAGGTTTTCTCTCTGGAGACAGAAGGGAAAGATCGGAAGGCCACATTGGGCGAAGAAAGTGAATCGCGAATTCGACGATTTTCGAGAAGGACAGGGCATGTGCAGCACGGAGGGTTGATGCAAGCACTGAAAACGAAGGTGGTTTGAACGTGTAGGCACTAAGGAAGTTCAGATGATGAACCGGGTGAAGAAGGAAAGGGTGAAAGACTCGCATTGCATTCTCCAGGGCCGTCATCAGGTTTGCAAAGTCGTCCACACTTACGTCGTCTGGCATCTTGTACACCAGACAACCATCCATGAAATCACGCTCCAGGTCGTCTGTCTTGCTGATTCCTTTAATCGGGCTGTCGTCAGGAGACTTGCTATTACGCGAAGAACTATTGTTGAACAGATCCGCGAAGTAACTCGAGTCTTGCGCAAGGCGAGATCTGTGCAGCTTAAAGAGAGTGTTCTCCACCTGTAAGATGACCGAACCATCGACATGCCAGAAGACGGGATGCCGTGCACACTGTGTGAATGTGGAGGTAGTTTCTCTACGCGCACGTTTCGCAGGTCTGATGTCTGCGTTTGCCGTATCGAGACTCTGCACATGCTTCGCATGCTTAGTGTCCGACACCTGGGTAGATCGTGAGTGCTGAGCGGTGGCACTCCTCTCTAGGACATGTGGATGTTCTGTGGGAAGATTCTGATCTGCAATTGTTACTTCATCTGTCTCACTGACAACTGTAGAGGAAGCGGAGATAGAAGCCGAGCGAATTGTTGATAGACCTGCTTGAGCAAAGGGAGATGGGTTCAGTTCCTCGCTGGCCTTGGAAACTATGCATAGCGTTGTGTTATCATCTAGTCTCTTCTTATGCTCGTCCTCGACTGACACGTCCACAGTGGAAGTGTTGGGAAAGCAGGTGGCCACATGCTTGGCAGTGGGGGAGGACGCTAATGTCGAAGTATCTCCTAAGGATCGACAAGCATATTCAGCGGGACCTGGTATGGAAGGAGAAAATATCGCGGGAGCGGTATGCGATGCGTTATGCTGCAATGCGGGGGGATTACCTCGAGAAGTCGATGCAGTCGTATTTGGATGCGCAGTGGTACTGACAACCTTGCCATCAAGTTGTATTTGGATCCCTACGGTTGTAGATCTCTTTTTTGTCACCTTTACTTTTACCTGGGAACCAGAGGTAAACGTGGGCAAGGTCTTCCGCGTCCCAGACTGCTTTTTTCTTCTCTCCTCTCCATCACTTCCAACCACAAGGGTGCTTGAGGAAGCGGAATTCTCTGCCTGAGCACAGGTACTGACGCTCGTGTGCTTCAGTGGGTATTTGATAGGGATCAGGTCGGAATGGTCGACTGTGAGACGTTTCCTGGATAGAGTCTTGTCCTCCAGCTCACCTATAGTTGGACATTAACGTCAGTCAACCCACAGCGGCATTCATATATCCACACGCTCACCTGGCCTAACACATCGTTGTTTGGTCGACTTGCAACGATCACAACGTTTCAATGCACTCCGGGACGTCCCCGACTGCGCTACCTCTTGATGATATTGTTTGTAGGTGCAAGATTTTCCATTCTGACAGCAACGTATGCAAGTCTGTACAACGGTTACCTGATTCTTATATCCAAAGAATAGGACCTCCATCTTACCTCGATGACAGCCAGGCTTAGAACGCGTTGAAAGGGCTGAGTCGTAGTAGAGAGAGGGATTCCATCGGAAGAGGGTATATCCATGAGTAATAGACGTGCTACGTAGATGTGTCGCTAACTGTGCAGAAAAATCACCAGCCCAGACCAGACATTGCTAGCAGCAATGTAACAATCCAGTATTCAAGAATTGAGCAGATCCTAGCTATGGTTGAGCAGATACATGCGCAAGGTAGTAAAGTACTTCTACGTCACGACTCCGGGATACTTATCTCGAGGAGACCGCGTACGTAACATGGTACTGTCACGGTGGGTTACCGGTGTAAGTCGACAGTTTTCCCATGTATAGGGAAGATTCGGGTCAAATGCGCTACAGCAAAGATCATATCGATAGGCCCTTCCAAAAAAATCCGTTCACAGAGCGGGATAATTCTATTGAGAAACCCCCAGAAACCCGGAAACCCCAGAAACCCCCTTAAGTTGCTCAGCAACCTGGTTTCTGTGCAAGGGAGACCGTTGACAGCCGGCCGGTTTTGATGGGGAGCCGCGCTTGCAGTCTCTTTCTGAAAGTGAGTAAAGTGCGGCCTCCCCGTAGCAGAGGCCTCGCTGCGAAATTGTAAGTTGATTCGGGGCTTACCGATCACACAGGAGCTCGGTACACTCTATGTACGTGAACAGGACGCGTTGGGCGGGACTGACAAGGCTTACGGCGGGTGCCAATTTTCCCTCTCCCTCTCCCATTCTTGCGAAAATTTACTTTAAGAATATGGAGAGTGCATGCAGGCAAGGTCTCTCGATCTCTTGTCAACTGCCATGAGAAGCTGAGCAGTGAGTCTGCCCTGCCTTCCCGCACAAACGATGATGCCAACATGGCCGCCCCAGGAGGGCGTCCGGCCGGAGTCCGAAACTTCCTCCGGAGAGGGAAACCCCACAAGTTTCCAAATTGAGGGGTTTCTCCGAGCAGCCTCAGAAACCCGGGGTTTCTTGGGGTTTCCGGGTTTCTGAGGGTTTCCCAATAGAATTATCCCACAGAGCGGACTGCGAAATCAAACGCTCCGGAAATTCCGGTGGGTGGTGGCGCCACCATGCACTGTGGTGCCACCAAGTCACGCCGCCTGGGCCGCTCGCGCCCGGGTGTAGGCAGTTAAGGTCCCACCTATCGGGAGCTTTCTTTTCGCAGACCGCCCAAAGGCCGCCTCCGCACGCTTTTTTGACCATGGGCCTATCGATATGATCTTTGCTGTAAACGGCAGGAATTTGACCTGGGAAGATGCGCGGCTACCCTGCATTTTACCCTCATATACTTATATGGGGGCTGCCGACTTACAGGCTCTGCCGAGTGAGTGGTAACCCATCTAGATCGTGGAAACGTATGAAATTAGCTGACTACGCCAACTACGTGGCTCAGGTACAGAAAGGCACCTCGTCAGCTACAGCTAAAGTATGTATGGTAAAGTACGTAATGCAACAGTAAATGCGGCACGCCACGATCACGTGCTTGTCACAACTTGACTGAGACGGTAGACCTCAAGTCTTTTTTCCATTACAATGAACCGTTCTCCTTAATTTTTGGAAGAAAACCTTATTCAACACTCTTGACTTGCAGCCGGGGTGACGTGAGAGAGCAGTGTCGTTTACAACAAACTCACTACGAGATGTGACGCAATGTGACCTCCGCGATTGAGCAGATCGTAATCTGGTTACGTAATTTCGAGGTGGCTCAGTTTGTTGCTTGGCACGTCTCAACTTGAATCACTTTGCCACCACGACCGGATTACCTCTTAAATATTTCTCCTTGTGCCTAAGACATAGGTTCAAAGATGACGATCAAGTTGAAGCCTAGTCATTCCCCAGATCCTCCCCCATTCTCTTGGGACGATGTTCCCAGCACTCCACCCCCACCCGCAGATATAAGCTCACCTCCGTCCCCGCCCACTTCATGGCTCTCCGCCCGCGACATGAAAATGTTCGGCGCGGAACCGCTCAGAGAAGAGATAGGCTTGGTGAAGTGCATTGATTGCGGTAAACCTGTGCTGAGAAGCGCAATACTCGAACATGCTGGTGGGTGACCATGTTGCATGAGCCTATGCGCTTCATTCACTATATGGCTACAGAGAACTGTGCTAAGATACGGAACGGCGGAAAGAAGGGTGCAAAAGGAAAAGCAAACGGAGAAGCTGACACAGGTATGTGCATTGTTTCGTCTGCGGTCTGTAATTGCGCTAATTCTGACAGATACTACGAAGAAGGGTAAGAAGCGCAAGGCAGAAGATGAGGATCCTACCCCGGACGATCCCTCCCTGCCCAAGAAGAAGAAATCAGCAACTAAAGTCACCAAAGGACGCTTTAAAGGCCCAGTGGATTACGATAAACAATGCGGGGTCATTAATGACAAGGGCCTCCCATGCTCTCGTTCTCTCACATGCAAGTCACACTCCATGGGCGCGAAGCGTGCCGTTCAAGGCAGATCGAAACCCTACGATGAGCTGCTCTTGGAGTGGAATCGACTCAACAATCCAAATTGGGTAGAACCTGTGAAGAAGGAGAGTAAGGCAGAGAGGAAGGAAAGGAAGGAGAGGGAGAAGGCTGAGAAGAAAAAGTTGGCTATGGAAGCTGCCGCAGCTGCAGGTATCGAGCTCTCCAAGAAGGCGTTGAACACCGTCCTGGGTACGTCTGGCACGAAGAAAGGGAAGAAGGCGGCTGTTGCGGCTGCTGCTGCGGCTGCGGCTGCTGCGGTCGCGGCATCCACGATGGGCCCTGGAGAGGACGTATACGAAAATCTGGATGATATCGATTCCGAAGGGGAGGTGGACTCGTTGGTTCACGCCGTTCGATTCGCTCAGAACCGCGGCGTCACAAGTGTTCCTCTCGCCGTTCCATGCGACGCGGGCTCCTGGTTTGTCGGTCGACGCGAGCGTCTTAGAAGCTGCCAACAATTGCTCTCACAAGCGTTGGTGTCGAAGAGTGCTTCGAGCACTAGCACTGTTACCGTCGGAGGACGGCTGTGATGGGTGCCCACTAATGGATATAACGGAGAGCTTTTCTTCGTAGCATACCAGTATGTATAGTCACTATCTGCCAGTTTGAATGCATTTTTACGACTAATTCCATCTTCGTCGTATAGGTATTATATTGCTTGCGAGGTTTCTCCACCCTCTTTATTGTCGCGCTTTTCGACACCCCAGTTCCTTCCGTGCATCTGAATCTTGCACAACAAGTCCCAACTTGGCTTGCAACATCTCAAGTTTAAATCTGTGCAGTGGAAATTTTCGCAAGCAAGGTCTCTGCCGCGAGGAGGCGGCGCTTCCCTCGTTATGTACAGCATTCTCTATGATGGAGACGGAGGTGCAGAGAATCATTATATTAGTCTCGCATCGGTGACTAAGTGTAAGATAAGATAAGATAAGATAGGATTTTGATGACAAATGATTGCCAGGTGAAGCTCGACGCAGCCGTCACGCAGGTTCCTTAAGTGCGCGATCTACCTACCATCCAAATCGCGACCCCTCCTTCTTCTTTAGCAGCATGATAGCCCTACAACATTCGGTGCCAGCGCCGGACCCATTTTCCGTGCCGACGAATGCGCCAGAACACTGTCCGGTAAATTGACCCACGCTCACACAACTCCTACTGACACCAATTCGGTAGGGTACTGAATCGGAGCTTGCAGGCAAGGCAGATGCATGCGCGGGATGCGCAAACCAAGAGATATGCTCGTCAGGAAAGGCAAGAGGGCCAGATCCGGCCCTACCATTCGTCCGCGCTCGCATGGAGACGGTGAAGCGTAAGATACTGGTTCTCTCAGGGAAGGGGGGTGTGGGCAAGTCGACATTCACCGCCCAGCTCGGGTGGGCCTTTGCTGCAGACGAACAGTTGCAGGTGCGCCATATCGTCGTGCATTTTCATGCTATGCAGTTCTGAGTAGGGTCGTAGACCGGTATCATGGACGTCGATATTTGCGGACCGTCTATCCCCACCATCCTCGGCATCGCATCAGAGCAGGTGCATTCGTCCTCCACCGGCTGGTCTCCCGTGTACGTACAGGACAACCTCGGCGTGATGTCCGTAGGCTTCATGCTGCCGTCATCGAAGGACGCGGTGATGTGGCGGGGGCCGAAGAAGAATGGGCTCATATCGCAATTCCTCAAGGACGTTGACTGGGGTGACCTCGACTACCTCGTGATCGACACCCCACCCGGGACGTCCGACGAGCACCTGAGTGTTGTGCAATACCTGAAGGAGAGCGGCATCGATGGCGCCGTCGTCATCACCACACCGCAGGAGGTCGCGCTGCAGGATGTCCGGCGGGAGATCAACTTCTGCCAGAAGGTCGGAATCCGTGTGCTTGGCCTCGTGGAGAATATGTCTGGCTTCGTGTGTCCCAATTGCAAGACTGAATCGCAAATCTTCAAGCCAAGCACTGGGGGAGGGAGACGGTTGGCACACGACATGGGCGTTGAGTTCCTGGGTGCAGTACCACTTGATCCCCGCATTGGCAGGAGTGCAGACTACGGCGTCAGCTTCTTGGACGAGTATCCTGACAGCCCAGCGAGCATAGCATATCTGGACATCATAGACAGTGAGTACGTTCCCATCTACTCATATTCCAATGCTGAACATTTCGCAGAGATTAAACAGCAACTCGGCGACTGACGCGAGCACTATTTTTTCCACAACATTGCATATGTATCTCGGCAGCTTCTGTATCAAATACATAAAATATTATCCAGCAAGATGTATTATACCCTCTACTATTTGCAGCCGGACAGCGCAGTGCTCTATGCCAGTGCGTGGGTGTTTGCGACTTGTCTACATGTATCTCTAGATCTATTTGTACAACGAATGCATCATCCATGTCCATGAACTTGAGCAGGAATTACAACACACCGCAGAATTCACTCCTTGCACTGCGTTGAATCTCCAGGTGCCTGCGTCTGCTTCTGAGTTGTTCCCTGGGGAGGAGATTCAAGCTCGTGCGGCATCCCTGAGGGGAGTGCCTCATCCCTCTCCACGATGTACCTCCCGATGGGCGCGATGTCCGCCAGGCCGCCGGCAAAACCCTCGCCGCTTTCATAGATGGATACTGTTGACAGTGTGCGCAGCAGTCGCCGAGAGACACTACCGCCATACATAGAGGCTGTGCGTGACCGTGCGGGGACGACGTAGTCCTGCTGTCCCGGAAACACCACGGAGCTCTCTCCCCCATGAGCACTGGCCCCGTCCGTGGACGTTGCGGGTTGATGTGACCTGAATTGCGACGAGGAGTAATTCGAGTATGTCGAGTTGGTGCGGGAGGGCCGCGCGGGCGCCATGAAGCTTGACCGCCGCGCATAGGTCACGACAGGATCCACTTCTTCCACTACAACTTTGCCTGGCTCGGGAACCTGGGCATTTGTATGACCGTTGGTTTCCTTGGCCGTCCAGTCGACATCCTTAGCAGTCTCCGTAGCTTCAGGTGACTGCACAGGCTTCTCCGGTGATACCGCTGCAACATGTGGAGATGGCACCCGATCTGCCTTCTCCGGTGATATTTCCGATTCTTTGCCTCGCAAGCTCGGACTGCGCGTCGACCGTTCGTCCGCACCCACACTCCTGACCTCCCGCCTGTAGTCCTGGATCTCGTTCCACAGGGCTTCGCGGAACTGGTCAAGGGTTTCCAGTCCTTCTATGAATGTCCAGCGTCCGAACTTCTCAGGACAAGTGGGTTCATCGCCGACGTCATGATATGAGGAGAGCCATGGATGTTCCAACGCCTCGGCCACCGTGATTCGTGACGCCGGATCGAATGTGAGCATTTTGGTCAGCAGATCCACCGCTACATTTCAGGCGGTCAGTTAAGCAGTACCACTATAACATCGACGATAGATAGGACGAAGTCGGCTTACCCTGAGGATCGGCGGTCGGGATGACTTTTGAGAAGGGGACTGTTTTCTTGATTGGTAGAGAGCGAATATAGGCTTGTGCCTAACCATTGTGAGTTAGAACCCGTCAAGCATCTTGCAGCATATTAGCACACCTTCGGGCTGCCTATCCGGCTGATAACCTGGTCGTCTGGCGTACCTAAAAATAGGGCATTTAGCTTAAGCTGAGGTACAATACCATGCTAGCTTTACCGAGGACCTGAAGAATCTGGTTGAGTTGATCAACTAAGAGGTGAATGCGGAAAGAGTTCAGATACGGAGGCATCATGGCGAAGCAGAGGTGCTGACCATAGCTGCAGGCGGAATCAATTAGACGGTCGGAGTAACAGTAACGACAACGCTTACTCTTTACCCTTAAACAGCGGTCGGCCCAGCATCAATTCTGCAAAGATACAACCAATTGACCATACATCGACTGTGACGGAATAGTGAGATTGAGTCCACGAGCAAAGAAGAAACACCAACTTGCTATGTTATAACCTCTGTGAACAGCGATAAATCAGCCACTAAGTTACGATATCTGAGTATTTCTCTTACTTGTATGCCAGCATTATCTCAGGTGCTCGGTACCACCTCGTTGCCACATACTCCGTCATAGCCGTGGGATTCTCGTCTGGTGCAGAGTTGAAACCCCTGCTGAGACCGAAATCGCAGATCTTGAGTTCGCAATCAGCATTCACGAGTAGATTTCCCGGCTTGAGGTCGCGGTGGATCACCGAGGCGGAGTGAATAAATTTCATCCCTGGCAAGAATTCAAGAGATGCTAGGTGATAGAAAAGAATGTCGGACCTCGTAAAATCTGATAAACGAAATACTGGACGTGTTCATCTGTGAGTGTCTGACCTGATTTGATGATTTGGTGCAGGTCCGCTGTACGAAATGAAACTGGTATTTGTATATGACGTCACTGGAGTGTGAAATCCACAAACCTTCCATGGGCTTGAATTTCAGCAAACATCATTTGAGAACGCGAGAGTCCATATGAGGAGAAACTACGCACCTCCATGAAGATGTAACTACACTGAAGGTCAGCTTGTGACGAGTGATTTACACGTGCAAGACACTCACATTTCGCTCAAGTCAGGGGTACAGTCGACGTCAATTAAACCCGTAATGTTTTCGTGCGCGAAATGCCTAAGCAAGGTGATCTCCCGCAAGGCACGTTTCGCGAGCTGGATCTTCTCGGTGGCGCGAGTGACCATCTTGATAGCGACCGGTTCTCCTGAGATCTCGTCGGCTGCGGATCTGCAACATCGGGTCAGAACGAAGTCGACGAAACCAATGTTGAGTTTGACATCACGAAACCGTAGGCCCCGGAGCCCAACTCTCGGATAAGTTTCCAGCGCTTTTCGACATGGAAGGCCCTCCCGAAAGACGACATAAGAGTATGGTATCCCCTAATTATTACACGAGTCTTAACCTAGAAGCGTCACAATGCAGACGCGATTGGCTCACCTCCGGTTGAAATTGTCATCGGGACGGCTGCGCGGTGAATTGCGGGTGCGCGACCTGCCCCTTCTACCGTTGGAAGAGCTGGGTGAAGGTGCTGACGAGGAGGACTCTTGCTTGTTGTGTCCGTTGGATTCCTCTGCCGGCTTATCGCCTGGCGGTGTTGGTTGATCAGACTGGTCTGCAGGACGCGCACCAGACTGCTCGGGCGAGTTATGCACCATGCCGGTGCAATCCCCTGTAGGTCAGTTTGCACGACGGTGGCGACGTCTGTATTGTCAGATGAAGCGGGGCTAAAAAGCGAGCGAGATGGTGGCGAGACGAGAGCAAGAGACAGGGATGCAAGCGATGACATAACCGTAACGTAGACTGCCACACAAGTCAGTCGAGACGTTCTAGATGGAAGATCCCGATTGTAGACGCGTACCCGCGCCACCCACGCGTTTAGCTTTTTGTCTCTCGCGCGTTATCTCTGCGAAAACCTCCGCGAGCACGGTCGCTCCCGGAGCCGCATCACCCACGAATAATAGATCGACGACAGCACATACATTTCAGTGATCTAGTACAGACGACAGGTATACAACCCTTCTACACATCCTCCCACGGGAGGTCAGTCAAAGCAGAGCGACAGCATCCAAACAAGCGGGTGGACTGTCAGACGTTTCAGAGGCGGCAACAGACGAGACCTTGTCTTCATTCTGAAAAGCTTCCACTCCAGAACCTTCCCTCACCTCCGCGGCCTCTGCAGCTTGACAGGAATGGGCCGTACTATACGTCTCTCCGTCTTGCACAGAACCGGCCGAAGTGACCCGTCCGCCACCATCGGTGATGCAACCCTTGCGCCTCTCCTCGTCCGCGGAGTGCTCTTCAACACCTTCAGGTGCAGTGTAGGAACGCGTCAAAAGACGAGCGCGGCTAGAACGTCTCTCTAAGACGCTCCCTTCCTCAACAGCAGCGCGTATAGGTTCGCCAGCCTTGTGCTGCAACGGCGCCGATGCCGGTGTGCCAGGGCGTCCGCGGCGACTCTCACGGTGGCGTGCAGCGGTCGTGCTGCTCCAGACGACACGTCCACGCCCATCAGTCAAGAAAGGAGGGTCGGCATCTTGCAAAGCTTCGAACTCGGATGGTGAGCTCCTCACTTCTTCTCTGGGTTCCTC
Source organism: Sparassis crispa (assembly GCF_003851025.1). Taxonomy (NCBI): domain Eukaryota; kingdom Fungi; phylum Basidiomycota; class Agaricomycetes; order Polyporales; family Sparassidaceae; genus Sparassis; species Sparassis crispa. Next base: position 1,326,414 of record NW_020939755.1, read on the forward strand.
CACAGGCATAGGCGGCGTCAACTGGACTACACCGCCTGACCCCAAAGTCTCGATATCCAGCACGTCTATCACTCTTCTCTCCAGGTCATCTGTCTCGCTGAGCACAATCTCTGTCTCCCGGGCAATTTTTTCATCGTCCTCCAACCGACGGGCCACAATTTCACTTGTTTCTTCTGTAGCAGCACCTGGAAGAGAACGGGCATCGCCGATATTACCTGTAGCTAAGTCGGCATCGAAGCGTCCACGGCCACGGACAACAGTGCTGAAACGCGGACGGGAGTCTAACGTTACATTCGGACCACGAGCTGATATGATTGGCAGTGAACTCCTGGCAGACGGGGGAGTCGACGGACCCACAGACTCCTGGGTCGGTGACAGAGGAGCAGGAGAGACACTGGTGATGCGCTCCAATGGCTCAGCAGGAAATGAGAGTGGGGCAGCCAGATCCGCAGGAGGCGAACGAGAAACGTCATCAGTGTCGCCTTCCGAGATCAGGGGATCAACCGTTCCAAAGCGATATGTCTGTCTGCCGACTTCCATGAGATTGTCCAGCCCCATGTTGGCCATGAGGTTCACCTACGACGTCAAATCCAAGATTGCATTGATCTATCAGACATCGATGAAGGAAGGTAACGCAGGCCAAGTTAAGAGTGACCTACCAGCCTCTGCATTGTTTCCATTGTCGACCTGTCAACAACTGTCCCGGTAGCGTCATCTTCGTTCTCAGAACTGGGGGTTGGCGACCAATCATTGAAATCAAAATCCGCCGCAAGCGATGGCAGTGCAGCCCCCATTGCGAGAACGGTTTCACTAATATCGTGGAAGTGGTCGAGCATACTCCCCAAGTTATGCGTATCGTGATGAGTCATGTTCCTACGTTGTTCATTATATCTTCGATCCCCCTGCCGAATCCTGTAGATCTAAGCGCCATCGATCATAGTCAGTTTATAGGTGGACACGGCGACATAAACTGCACACCTCCATGTAGTAATCAACACCAAACGCGAAAACGAATGGTGAGCCGTCTTCGTTCTGGTGCTGATAGAAACAATCCTTGCCGAAGGGGCAGAAGCGGTCGTCCGGCGGAGACGACTGGAAGTGACTAGGTTCATGAGAACACAATCACAACTTATTCGACAAGAGATGTTAAGACAGACTGTACACACCGGCAAGGTACTCGAGCCATACTGGCTTTGTATTTGGCGATAACTGCAGCCTTACCAGGGTGTCCATCGGGATAAAAGCGGCTAGAAGGAGTAACGAAACGGGAGGAGACGCGGCAGAAAGGGCACTTCTTGATGACTCCTGAAACATTGACATCTTCAGACTTGCAACTGGGATCGCGCCATTCCTTAATGCACTATCAGGTGGGTTGAAGTTAGCATTGTGCCTCGCGGTGCTACATACATAGGGACGCAGGACCGCACCTGTACACAGAAGATGTGACTGCACCCCTCTGGGCATTCAGAGTCAGCTGCAACTTTCTGGCAAAAAAAGGCTAACGAGCCTCACCAAGTAAACCATATGTCACTGGCTTCTCATAGCAGATGCAGCAGAAGTCATCCTCTGCGTCTGGCTCTGTTGCCACCGCTGAAGATCGGGTCTGAGGCTCTGTATGAAGAAACCAACAGTCGGTGCCTCTGCGACAGAATCCTGCGGTGTAGTACCGACAAGTCTTGCACTTGTCGAAGGGCGTATATTGCTCAGCTTCGCCGTGCAGAAACTTACATTTGTCGCCAGCATAACATCCTCGGGATGTGTTACTGCAAATAGGGTCGATCAGGCCATCGATATCCTCTGTTCGTAGAGACTCACTAGTATCGACATATTCCTCGAGACTTCGATGTAACTGGCCGGTCACTGGGAATGCTCATGAGTCAGTCTGCCAAGTTTACAGCACACGTTGACAGAGATGCGAGAAAGCGAGCTGCCTGTCGAGTATCTCAGAAGCGTGGATAGACAACAAACGCGAGATCGAAAGCAAGAGAGAAAAGTAATACACAAGACAACCAGCCGAAGGTGATCGTACTTGATGAGAGGAGTAGAATGGGCCCGGGGCGCTTGGGACGCTGAGGCTCCTTCCTTTTTCAGAATATTTGTCAACACTGTGGCGGATTCAGAGTTGCGCTCTCCACTCACGAGCATGTCGTTGTTGTCGACGTCCACGATCAAGAACCAACTCTCGTATGCCCTTGGAGTGAAGGCGCCGATATATTGGCGCGTATTGCAACAGTATCTGACGGGGCGAATTTCTCGAGTAGAGTTCGACGAACAGGTCAAGGAATGTCTTGAGACTACACATCTTGGTACGCTGTCCCGATGTCATGCAGATAATTAGTTAGGTTGACTTGCTTTGCAGTGCAGCTGCACAATTCGCTCATAGTCTCGTTGTTTGATACCTCAGCTCACCTTGCTCCTCCAACACCTCCACCAGATTTACCGAAACTACCACCTCGCAAGCGCCGCCGCACGCTGCCCTACCAAGGTGCTGACAATGCTGATACAATGACGCTGAGATCATCGAAACTTAAGAGATGGACTGTCGGAATGGGAAAACGCGAGCGTGACCGGATTCGTGCCATGGAGCCCTATGCCTTAACAGTGGAATCACAGCCACAGAGCTATAGCGACGAAATTGCTGCCGAGCGGGGCGTGCGGCTTCTACCCGAACGCGGTGGTATGTCTGGTCGTTAATTTTGTCGTAATTTTACTTGTTAACACCAATCTGCAGAGTCTGCTGGAAGTCGTCTGGCTCTGCACCTCGGGTCGTCCACCCGCAGTTTCTCCTTGCAACACATGGCTGAGCGCATCAACCTGATATCTGCACAACACAACCTAAGCCCACCGTTGAGGGCGGTCAGTTCGCTGATGATGCTAGCTTTTGAGGTACGTGATGAACCCGTCCATGGCGCGTAGTATCCAATCGCACTGTTCGCAGGCCAAGCTAAAGCAACTGATCACGCAAGCTCTGGCTCTGACGTCCACTTCGCTCGCAATTACATCCATACGTACTTCTTCGAAGCACTCACACAACCATCTGCTCTCCGCAACGTCATTCGACACCCTCTTCACTATTTCTCCTGCCGTCCTCCCGAACAAGTCGGCCGCTGCGATGCGCCTGGCGTTGGGTGACAACGACGAGGAGGAGGATTTCCCTCTCAAAGACGGGGAGGTCAAGGACCAGCGGTGGCAGATGCTCGCACTGCTGGGCGAGCGGAGCACCGTGAAGGAGGCCCTGCGGACGTTGCCATGATAATGTAATGTGTTTCTCAGTACCTTCTCTTTTCTCCACCTCTATTAAGTTACCATGATGTCGTCCTCTTCTGCATACCCCATGACCCGATGATGCACATCGTCATCGCTGTATATTTACAGCGGTATATCCATGAATACACAGCTACGATTACGGAGGAACCGGTCCGCGCTCAAGATGATAGTTTTCCCGACGGGTCACCGAGCAGGCCAGCCTTGTGGTCTGGTATATAACCCTCAGAATAACTATCAGCGATGGAAGCCTGCCTGACCATAGTATACCTATTACTATGTCTTCCACTCAGCCGTTTGTTTTGCGATGGGGCATCGTCTCCACTGGCAGAATCGCCATGGACTTCGTGAAGGTTAGTGTGAGCGGCACGAGGGGATGACTTCAGCTGATGTGCGTGGTAGGACCTTCTCGTCGATCCCAAGACGTAGGTTTGAGAGATGCATTATGTTTGGTTCCTTTGTTGAACCGCTCCACTTCGCAGGCGTGGAACTGAAGACGTTGTCCACAAAGTCGTCGGTGTCGGCTCGCGCAACACCCAGAAGGCGCAGGAATTCATTGATACGTACATTCACGGTGATAAATCCGTGAAGGCATACGGGACCTATGCCGACCTGTTCGCAGACAAGGTATGCTCTCTTGAAGCCAAGCGGTACTCAACAAAGGTCCCTTACATTTGCACGTTCTACAGGCAGTTGATGCCGTTTACATCGGTATGCATACAATTCTCACAGCGAGGTTTGCCATCTAATGGTGTGTTTGCACAGGTACACCCCACACATCCCACTACGAGAATGCTCGTGATGCCCTGCTGGCGGGCAAGCACGTCCTGTGCGAGAAGCCTACGACTTCCAACGCGGCCGAACTAAAGTCCCTGCTGGCACTCGCGGCGGATAAGAAGCTTTTCTTCATGGAGGCAATGTGGACACGCTTCCAACCGCTCACCAAGGAGCTAAAGAAGATCGCAGAGGAGGGCACCCTTGGTGACCCGGTTCTGCTGCACGCAGACCTGGCTTTCGACGTCGACATTGCACGTGAGTAGATACGCTCTGAGCTCTGAAAAGGGCGTTGTTGATGATGGATGCAGATGTGCCCAAGACACATAGGATGATTGACCCCAGTCTTGGCGGTGGTGCTTTGCTCGACCTGTGAGTGGTCTCAGCAACTGAATCTTCTCAGGTCTAGATATGCTTATATACACTTACCAGAGGCCCGTACCCAATGATCTGGGTGAGGATGTTTCATTTTCTCTGACGGAGGATTGAGATCCGACGACACTTGCGCTGTGGACAGACTATCCTTGCTCTGTTCGAGCATCCTTCAAACAAGGGTGCTCATCCCACGAGCATCAGCGCCTCTATGGTGAAGACTTCCCTTACCGGCGTCGACAGCAGCACCAGTTGGACCGTCAACTTCACCAAGACCCTGCAGGCCCAGGCAATCCTCAGCGCTAGCATCACCGTACCCTCAGCGAGCTTTGGTGCCACGATCCGCTACCGCAATGGCAACATCATCGTTGGCACTCCCATCTTCTGCCCGAAGCAGTTCACAGTGCAGTACTTCGACAAGCCCGGCAGTGGAGTAATTGTGAGAGAGGAAACCAGGACATTCAACTACACTGGCAGCGGGTGGCACTTTGAGGCGGACGAGGTCGCTAGGAGTGTGAGGGACGGTAAGCTCGAGAGCGACTTGTGGACGCACGAGAAGAGCATCATCCTCATGGAGACCTTCGACGAGGTGAGTCGCCGTTTTTTTCCACGGTAGGTTTATTTTACTGACTGTGACATCAAGGTGCGCCGCCAAGGAGGTTACGTGCTGCCGCCAGGCGTGGAGAAGGTGCTCTAATCGATTCTTTGCTGTTGGAGAAGGACATGTAAGGGAAGACAACTGCACATGTATTCAATGTGTAAAACATCTGTGCCCGCCCCTGATGTCGGGCTATGTACTTCATAACATTTGACAAGATTCACAACTGTGCCTAATAAAGCCGACCACGACAGACCTGGGCAAAGAGTCAGTTCATGTCAACACTTACGCAACAGAAAATGAAGAAAATATTCAGAAAAAGCGAACATATCGCCAAAGCAACTGTCCGAAGGTAGCTGAGATAGTTTTCTGCAGCGCAGTGTGTTGTCCACTGCTAAAGCCAAATGCCTCAAACATCATAACAAGGTAAAACGTCTCCGCCATGGGAAGAACACTCACATTCAATGAATCACCTCAGGCAATTTTCAAAGATCGATGAGCTACGCAAAGGAGAGGAACGAAATTTGAACGAGTAATCGAAAGACTGAACGTGGCGGAGATCGGGAGGATGCCCTTTTATAGCGCAGACGCCACAAACTCCGACAACGTGACGAAGACAGGCATCAGCGCTTCACTGTATTCGTCTCCCGACCACCAACATGTCGACCTCGTACCAAGAGGCTGCCCAAAGCACGGGCTACTACCCTCTCACCCCTGCACCGACTGCTCCACGGCCATCACAAGCCTCACCGGATTCACAGGGCGCCAGCACGTCCGCGGCGCAACCGCAGTCGTCGCGCCAGGTCACAGAGGAGGCCCGTAAAGACCGCTCCCTGGCCGAATTCCTCCTTATGCTAGATGATTATGAGCCTTTGGTGCGTGAAATTCCGCTGCATAGTGCACCCCCAGGATGAGAAGGAACAGAGAAGGCGCTGGATTGACCCTTTGTGCAGGTACCCAACGAGGTGACGGACTACTATTTGCAGCGTGTAGGGTTCGAGTGCGAGGACGTGCGACTGTAAGTGTGTGACTCTGTGTAGTGCAGGGTCGTCGAACTCGATAATGGACATGGACACCGCTCAGGAAGCGTCTGCTATCCCTCGCCGCACAGAAGTTCGTCTCGGATATTGCTGCGGACGCATACCAGCACGCTCGCATACGGGCGAATACCGCTGGGGGCCGGGCACGGACAACCCAATCAGGGCCTGCGTCTGCCCGGGTATGTATTGAGATGTCCGTTGTACGTTGGCCAGTGGCTGATAGTTGCTGGCCTTAGGACAAAACCAAGACCACCTTGGCGATGGAGGACCTCAGTGCTGCCCTTGCAGAATATGGTATCACGTCGCGCAAGCCGGAGTTCTACATGTGAGCGGCCATGGGAGCGTTTGGAGGTGTTTCACAACAGAGGTCATATCTGGAGACGGCGCTGCCGTGTTCTACCCTCTTTCCACTGTCATCTGCATTTGTATTCTAACGCAATAATAACATACGGGTTTGCTGTGCAGCACAGTAGCAGAGGATTTCAGGGCCATACCTCCAGCTTATACTGTCTCTCGAGTGAGCGCGTTGTGCTCCCTCGACATGTCCACAGCGATAATTTACCCTTCGTTATAAGACCCGTCTGTCCATTATTACGATGAAGCGATCTCAAAATATACTGTAGCTCGTCGAATAGCAGAGGGTAACAGGAACTCCAACATATAGAAGAGCTCTCGCCCTCACACCGTAAAAACAGGCCCCGTATTATTCCCGTATCGCAGCCTCTAAAAGAACACGAGCTCGTCACGATCAGCTTGGCGAATAAGAAGTGGGAACACTCACTGAAGAACTCATATGATAGCCAACATAGTGCGTTGCTCGGCATAAACGTCAGTACGCGTGGTGAGAGTCCCCGCGAGAATCCCTTCAGTCCATCCCTCTTCCAAATGATCCGGAACGCGTCCGCAAGCCCCCGACATTGCCGAATCTCTGGATCGTGCGACGTACCCCTCGTCTGCAATATCGTTTTCGCCACATCCAGCGGCGTCGTGACGGCGCCCCCAATCGCGCCCGCGAGGCCGCCAGCAATCATATGTGTCGCAGGGGAGTAAGAGCCGGAGGGGTTGAGCAATGTCTTAAGTTGCTCGTACGCGGTAAACTGCACGGCCGTGAACGGCACGGTCATGGTGAGCGTAGTGGGGTACGAGATATAGAACGCGCCGAGTCCCTCAGTACGGTACACCGTGCGGGCGCAGACGATGGGGGACCGAAACTCTGACTTGTGTATCTGCATTCTTTGCTTGATCACTGTAAGCAAGCGGTCGTGGTTGGCGACGCGCCGGCAGTGCGAGGGTACCAGGGATCTCACCGTCAAATGGATTCATCAGCGCATCGCTCGCAATTGTAGCGGCGGCCCCCGCCAGTGCTGTAGACACGTAGAACGCAAAAAAATGGGCACAAGCGCGTCAAAAGACGAGGCGCAGGAAAGGGTGACCGCACGTACATGTAGCAAGCCACTGATTCCGGTTTCCTTCAATATTTCCGCCCGCAAGCTCCTTGATCGCCTCGTATGTCCCGAAATGCACCGCATGCGCTGGGCCCGCACCCAGGATTACCGATGATACCCCTCGCCATAGAGCGCGCATTCCCTCCGTAGATGATATTCGGGTGAAGGCATTTCCGATTCCGGTATACACGGCCGACGGAGATGTCGCGAAAACTTGCATTCGCGTCTGGCGAATGGGAGAGATATGGTGTTAACTGCGAACTCATGAGAGTAATGGTGGAAATTACTGACTTTGATGCTGTCTACAGGGTACATGACTGCATGTTCCGTAATTCCAGCCTAATAATCGGAAATGTCAGTATTTTCGAGCGCACGAGGTGCATCGAGACCGCCCGAGCAGGGAGAACTGCTGTATGCACGATGACGCGTCAGACACTCACCATCGCACCTGCCATCATGTTGGTCTGCATCTGTCCGGTGAGTCTTTGTGCTACGTATGGTATGCCAAACTTACACCAAGCGACGCGTTTGCGGGTAACGCCTCGTACTCGATCTCCTCGACAACCTCCATGGCTCAGCGATCCTCTGCGCGGTGAGGGCGCGGTGCGAGATGGGGAAGAGGAATCGCGGAGATGGTAACGCGCTCGCTGGCGTTAAGAACTCTAGGACAGGTGCTGTCAGGAAGATCGCAAGATAGTCACGATGGACAGCGCGTATCCTGGGAGCGAGAAGGTGACGCTGAACGCGTGCAGATGGGATGGAAGAAGCAAGCGTGGCAAGCTCTGGAAACAGTCAAGATCACGGCGGAGGGCGATCGTATATATGCGCTACTACACGCCGTCGCCGCGGAACGCGCAGTCCGTCCGCGAACAACTTACGAATACAGTAACATGACCGCTACACACTATCCATAAGCCTCAGCTATCCTCGCGCACATTGCCCGAAACGCGTCCGTCGCCGTCCTAGTCCTCGCCAGCCTACTCCGTCTTGTGTTGCTCGCGCGCAAGCCGATCGTGCTCGTCGATGTCGCTAAAGCACAATATTTGCGGTTGAAAAAAGAAAAGAAAGGCAGTTAGCGGAAAGAACCAATCAGGGATGCCGGCAAGCTCACATGGCTTCCCACGGATAATCTAGCCTGCGCGATAAGATAACAATTCAGTGCCCGTACGCCATCGGCCAATCAGAACAGCCAACCTACCAGAGGTCGCCCACCTCATGCCCGACGAAGTATCTGCCGTACGTCCCTTTCAACGCGATCGTCTGTAGGCGGAGCCACACTTACGGGATCGATGACGGCAGCTCCCCGTGCTTTGGCTTCAGTTTGTTGTGTACTACAAACACGGCGAACTCGGTTCGTTTCGCATCGCGCTCGTGCGCGGGAAGTGCCGCCAGCTCGCGCTCTACGTCCTTCTGCAGCTCCGAAATCGCATACCTGTCATCGGGATAAGCCGGCACGACAACCCTGGTACATTTTACTCACTGAAGGGTTTTGCGGGAATCGTCGACCTCGTCCTACGAGGTATTACACCGGTTTGCGGGACAATAGAACGCAAGGTGAAGAACACATACGACGATGAGGGCCCTTCTACCAAGAAGTATCTTCCCTGACTCGGGGCCACTGCAGCAACGTCAGGGAATGACGTGCAAAGCTAGAAGTTGATGCATACAGCCACTGTGTGCGGATGACCTCGGATCCAATCTGTTCAGCGGTGGTGCCTGGGAGGGATTCGTAGAGGGACAATCCGATAGCATGGATAGGAATGTTTCGATGTGTTGTTTCATCCTTCAGGAATGTCCGCTGCAGTGACAGGGTCAACAATAGCACATGCAGAAGCAGGCAAGACGCACCAGAACTCGGGCAGGGAAGAATCCTCTGTGGAAAAGTTCAGGTCACCAGCAACGGTGTTAGAGGCATGCTCCACTTGCCCTCCGCCTGCACAGAATACCGTCAACTTCGCGACCAGGGCTGATGGATGCGCGCTGCCCACCTATAGCAATGAGCATATCGGGTTTGAACGCCTTGATCTTTTTTGAGGCCTCGAATATGAGCTTGTGGATTTCATTGTAGGTTATGCGGTAGTGTTCTGGCATGTCTGACGATGACCAGTGGAGAGAAGACGGCAAGATTTATCGAAAAGGGATAGCATTTTGCTCAGGGAAATCAGGTTGGCAGATAATCGACTTCGGTTAGATCAAGATCTCTCTTAGATTTGCATTCAACGAAGTCATTTCTGCAGCAGCCCGTCCCCAGCTTGCGATTATCTTTGCTATCAGCTATCAACACATTGGCTGACAAGATTACCGAACACTAACACCCATGACTGATCCCTCTGGGAGCGGTGCATCTGGCTCTACGCCAAGAGCAATCGCAAGCCTCGCAAAGAAGCAGAACGACGTGACCAGGCTCGGGGCGCACAAGCTCAAGTTCGTGCCCACGTTACCCACCAGGCGGAAGAAAGAGTGAGTAGGCTGCCAAGTGCCCATTATCCCTCTGCTCATCTCACAGTACGCGCCTTCCCGCAGAGATGTCAAAAAAGTGCGTGTCCTCCTAGCGCACTCTTGTGGGCGCTGTGCTAATGCCCCTACCGGAAGGAAGACGTCGCGGCACCGCCACCCTCTGCAGACCGTGGCAGGGGACGTGGGGATCGTGGTCGCGGACGTGGGCGGGGGCGCGGCGGGGAGGGCAGAGGGGCGGCGCCTCGTCCCCAGGTGGAAATGACTGCTAGCGGCCCATTCGCCATGGGTCCAGCTATGGCGGGGACGTCCGCCCGACGTACTGCACCCCGATCCAATTTCACGCCCATCGTCCCACAGGGCCTTGCCGGATCCACGAAGCTCGGGCAGGGCCTTACACAGACGAAGGCGCCTACGCTGAAGAAGGAGGAGCTGGATGAGGACAATGAAGAGGTGTATTCGGACCCGGACGAGGGAGTGGAGATCGTTGATATGGACAATATCAAACTGATGGATTTCATGGCGCCGGAGAGCCTGGCGAGGGAGAGAGCCGCGGGAAAGAAGAAGAAGGGGCCGAAGGTCAAGAGAGCGGATGCGCATGTTGATAGGAAAGGCAAAGGTCGGTCGTTCCGAGTCGTTGGTGTGTTCCAAGGCTGATAGAGATCTCACAGGTGTAGCGAAAGACGAGCCGATGGAGGTAGAAGAAAAGGGCACACCAGAGGTCAACATGGCCAACGCCGTCGACCTCAGCGAAAGCGAGGAAGAGGAAGAACTGGAAGACATTATAGACGATTTTGCTTTGGCCCATGACATGAACGACGTATGCGCCATGCTAAATTCTGCCCTCCCCACCATAATTGACTCTTGCACAGGACACGAATATTCGGCAAGAACGTCTATATTTCTTCCAATTTCCTACCCCCTTTCCGACTTTTGTCTCGGCCTCGACTGAACCACCAGACTCTGGTATGGCTGATGACACTCACGAAGAGGATGGCGGGAAAAAGGTCACCTTTGCTGACGACACTAAGCCTCCAGCACCAAGTGCTCCAGGAACACCTGGTCCGTCTGCACGCGCGAAGACCGAGAAGGAGAAGGAGCCGGAGAAGGAGAAGGAGAAGGAGGAACCAAAAGTCGACGGCGTTATTGGCCAGCTCGAAGTATATCAGAGCGGCGCTGTCAAGATGCGGTTGGGCAATGGCATCGTGATGGACGTCAGTACTTTCTCGGTTGCAAACGGTCAACGTCGGACTGAAATTTCCTATTTGCTAGGTCACCGCTGCAACACAGCCATCATTTCTGCAACAGGCCGTATATCTCGACCCGACGAACAAACGCCTATGCGTCCTCGGAGAGGTGAACCGTCGATTTGTCGTCTCTCCCGACATCGAGACGCTATTGACGAGCATGGAGATCGCGGAACAACCTGTAACGTTTGATCTGGGCGAGGACTTGATTTCCATGGACACTACATGATGCGTTTCCGCTCAGGCACTCGGCTGTCCTGGCAGTCCTCTACTTACAGCATGCATATCTTATGAGATTCCGGTCAGTGACTCTCCCATCGTATTACGTGCAAGATGAGTATCAATGCTACAAACTAAAAAGATGGTACACTATACATACCGCACATAGAGATGACACGCTGCTAATGTCATGATACTGTCGGCGCTACCGCCATCGCGAAGTCTGGTGTTGGTGTCGTATCTGTGCTACCAGCCCCGTCGTCCTCCCCGAAGATATCCAAGAAGCCAGCGACACGTGCCTTGTTCCCTGGTTTTTTCATGACATAGTCGCGCAGACCCGCTTTAAGGCTGGGCTGCTTCTCTACGAGTTCCCGAAGCTGATCTTTCGGCAGTTGCAGAAGCGCGCCGAAGCTAGCGGGTGCGAGCAGTTTCGCGCACCGGATAAAGCCCTCCCAAAGGGGGGGGTTAGTCCAGATTTTTTTGGTAATCAGCCGGGTCAGCAAGGTGGTCGATACAGAGCCCACGAGCGACCTGTATGTTGTGACAGCCTGGATGACCTGGAAGCCTGAGTCAGCCTCACAAGCCCCGTACTTCCGCGAATGATACTCACAGTCCTAAGGAACAAGGTTGGCAGCACTGGCTCATCAACGAGTTGATTCAGCACAGCTGCGATGACTTCAGATCGGAAAATATCAGTCATCGAGAAACAGATAGATATGGCTAAATCGCATATCGTTAGCACGTTAGAGATCCGTAAACCTCGGAGGCCCTACCTTCGATCGCGCTCTTGAGCCCGATCTCTTTCTCAGACTCGTGTAACAAAACCATCAGTTCTCCCGGTGTGAGCAGCTCGCTATGTCGTACCCGCGGCAAATTTGACGTGACGCTGCCGAATGTCTGCGGAGGGGTTGTCACAACCGAGCTGAACACCGAACGGACCAGGTTCTTGGGCTCCGGCTGTCCGTTGAGGATGGATACGATCTGTGGAAGGTACCGCCGAATATCCGCCTACACGAGTCAAGTTCACGGAACGCACAGCCCTCCGTTTCTGAAGCGACGCACCTTGTCCATTTCCGCGATAATCGGGATGAGGAATCGCGCGTCCAGATCGCGCTCGTTGACAAGAGATTTCACTAGAGACACTAGCTGCGAACTCGGTCGGCCATGTTCGGTGAAAATATTCAGGACACGAAGAGCAAGAGACTCAGCCCCAGGAGGGAAGGTCCGCAGGAGCGTAAGAAGCCTCCCATGAGTTGGACCCAACGCGCGGATCAACGGTGTAATTAAGTGCTGGATGGTCTCCTGGACCGTCTGTTCCATACCGCCATAGGCCGCGAATACCCTGAAAAGAGGCGATCAGTCCAGGGGGGCGGAGACACGGCGGCTATGAATAGCTCACTCATCTAGGAATTCGGGCACCTTTGTGGAAAGCGCGAAGAGAAGCTCCACGTGCTGGAGAATCTGCGCGTTGCTCGCTGGGAGCTCCAGCTGTTCCGGGAGATACGGTGTCTGAATGATGTCTTCCGGCGGCAGCTGCCCGTCCTCCATGTTCTCGTCGTGGTCGCCATTCGTTTGCACGTCAGCCGCCTTCTCTGCGGACGGACGCGACTGCAGGCGACGGAGCAGCTGCAGTGCGAAGTCGCGGGTCATACCGTCCATGGGCTGCACGTCCGGTATCCAACGCTTCACGGTGTTGATCGCCGCGCCTCGGGTCACCTTGTCTATATGAGGCAGTATATGTCAGAGGCGTCAGAAAGATCAGTGTGAACGAAATACCTGGGTGGGTCGTTAACTCGAGGAGCATGTTCATTGCCTCCGCCCGGAGAGAGGGTCTTTGCGATACAAATTCGCGCAGTGCCGCAAAACCCACTTGCCGTCTGCGAAGAAAATATGGCAGATAAGCAGCGACTCTAGATCAAAATTGTTCAGTCTCACCGTTCGGCCTCGACGCACGATTCTCTCAGCAGGTTCAGCACATCCTGTGGTACGGATGGGAGGTCGATCAAAAATCGTGAAAAGGCCCTGTCCTTGCCGTCCACGTGTGTCTGGTATACCGCAACTATTTGGTTGAGCCATATCTCATAATTTGGTGGCTGCCGTGAGTGCTATTCATGAGAGGTACAGCACGAGACACGAAAGGAACGAAATTTACCCAATTATGATCCCTGGATGTTTGTATCCGATCGTTGTACCATTCCTCGTTCATCCACGTTGTTGCCAGTCGTAGTCTAGTCGTAGAGACAAATATGAAGTTATATCAAGTTGACTTGAAACAGCAAGCCGCACCTTCCAGAAAAATCGGCCATAATATAGTCGCATAATGTTTGCCTTAACCTGTCTTGACGCGAGTAAAAACCCGAGGACGGTACAACGTCCATGGCATTCTCCTGTTTCTCCGCAGAGCCCTCACGCTCCTCCCCGGCAGACGGGTCAGTGGGCCGCGTAATCAACCGGACGAGGAGGAGCATCCACATATCGGACCCAGACGATCCTGCGGCATCGTCGCGCAAGGGCTCCGCGGGCTCCAAATCCTTCGCGCCATTCCATATTCGCGCGAGTGAATTCCGCACGAGCGCACTGCGGTCCTCGTGCGAGACCTCTTTCGGTGGGGGCAGCTTGAAGCCCGTGAGCTCCAGGTCCGGGACAATGTCCATGGCTTGGTCCATTGCTGCCTCCTCGTCCGCCGCCCCTTCTTGTCCGCCCGAGAGCTACAGACCACGTGTCAGCGGGTATGCGGTGCGATTGACAATGACTCGCTTACCTCCAGGTTGAGCCTATCGGGCTCGTACTCGATTTCTTCCTCGTCGATGTCCATCTTGAGGGGGTCAACCGGTTCCTCCTTCACGGCAGCCGTAGAAGGCGCTTCCGGAGGGATAGCAGATTCCCGCGGTCCCGTGGGGGGCTGCACTTCGAGTGCAAACATCGTAGCAGGTGTGGCCGAACGAGGGCCTGTGGGCGTACTGTGCACATGCACAGAGGCAGGAACCGACGCTAGTGTCGAAGTTGACGCAGCACTAGTACCATTAGCATTCCCAGCGGTACCCCGGCTGTGGCGGTACGCCTGCACAAGTCCCATGAGCGTGGCCTCAGTGAACGCTTGCAAGTTCGCGATGATGAGGTCGGTGACAAGCCCGGCCTGAAGCGTCGTGAAGTCGAAGTTCGCAAGCTGTGCCGAGGAAGAACTGGACGCTTCGTGTTCAATTTTGGGCCGTTTCCAATCGGGGGCGTCGGGCACAGGTGTGCCAGAGGCACCGCGCTTCCGCGACGCTTCGGCGGCGGCGGCGGCAGCTTCTGCCTCTGCTGCTGCTGCTTCTTCCTCTTCTGTTGCCTTGCGCACCGCCTGCTCCATGCGGGTGGCTTGTGTCGAGAGAGCGGCGTGGATTTGGGTAGAGAATGCCGCGCCTTGGGGACCCCTACAAAGAATGAGCTACAAGCTATTACGTCGAATTAGAACCATACCGTGAGATATGCATAAGCAGAATCCGAATACCCTTCTCCACACTCTTCACACTGGCTGGTGGAAGCCCTTCGAGCTTGGCAGGGGTCCATTGCGCCAGTGTGGAGACCACCAGTTCTACCAGTGCTGGCCGCAATTTCGTCAGGGACGCCCAGCTGTTTAGGATGGCAGATAGCATGTCCGGGTCGCTGGAACGGGGATGGAGTTTAGCGCTGCTGTACGAGCGCTCGAGCATGGCACTTACTTGCTAGTGTACAAAACTGTGATCACGCTTTCTAATAGTTTCAGGGCCTCCGCCTCCAAGATGGGAACGGATATGAAAGGGTGGTCTGTCGGGCACATGGACAAATTCGGGTCGTTCTTGTTTTGGAGCTAGACAGACACCAAACGATAACGCAGACAATGATGAGTCACGCCAAATATACGGGAGCTAAGTGCGGTAGATAGCTACCCTGGGATCGCTGATGCCGCGCGTCTGCACGAGGATGACTTTCTGCATGAACTTGACGGCAGCAAACTTGACACCACTGTTCACGTGTGGGGCCCATACAAGTTCCAATATCCTGGCCTTCGCCTGGGTGAGGACGTCCCATTGTTGGCGCATGTTGCGATTCGCGCACCTACATGCAGCGTGTGAGTAGAATCCCCGCAGCAGGAGCAAGTCCACGTACATCGCGCGGAAGAGCAGCGCATACACCGTTGCAAAGCACTGCACGACGACCTTGACCGTGTTGGTATTCGCATCATTGAGCAGTGCAGTGAGCGTCTCTAGGGACTGCGAGGCCACTGCGATATCAGACGCAGAGTTAGCAAGCACAGGTGTACGTGAGAGATGAACGCACACTGCGAGCGGACTTCGACGGATAAAGACGAGCGGCATATGGCAAAGTGGAGGAGGTCGAGCACCCAGCGTTTGAGTAGAGAGTCTGCCGCGCCGAAGACGGTCTTGATGAGGGTCGTGCAGAGGATGGGGATGGGACCTTGATGAGCTTCAAGGGATTCACGTAACGCTGCAAGAAGTTCCGCCTGCTCCTTTGAGTCCGCGGGAGCGGCAAGGGCAGCAGAAAGGGCCTGGAGAGGATCTAAAGGCGCACTGGCCATTTTTCTGGCTGCAGCACGTTAACAAGCCCGACTGCTGTATCAGCCTGTATATTGCTCGAGCGTGTAGTGGCAACGGGCGCCTCCGAACTATGATCACGCCCAACACTGGCGGAGTTTCAACCTCACTTGTGCTCTCTGCCAATGGTCCGCCATCTCTCTCTCTCCACGCCCGACGTTCTGCTAACCACGCTGACATCGCAGGCCGCATCTCAGTCACAGAGTATTCAGACCCTCCTCGAGGCCGAAAAAGAGGCCGCCAAGGTTGTCCAGCAAGCCCGCGAATGTCAGTACGAGCACCGCGCCGCATACTCTCCGCCGGGTGCTCATCTCTTCTCTCGGCACAGACCGCGTCCAGAAGCTTAAGGACGCACGCGCGCAGGCCACTAAGGAAATCGAAGAATACAAGACATTGAAGGAGGCCCAGTTCAAGGCGTTCGAGGCTTCCGTGTGTCCACAGCCTGCATCTCAGACGTATGCTCGGCTAACTTGCACGTTCCCCTAGCACGCCGGCAACACCCAGAGCGCGCAGGCCGCCGTGGATAAGGAGACCGACATCAAACTGAAAGAGATCACAGCGTCCTACAACAAGAACCGGAACGAGGTCGTCCAGAAGCTGCTTGACCGGGTTGTTCTGGTCAAGCCCGAGCTTCATCGCAACCTGAAGAAGATCGGGCAGCCATGATCGTACATCACATCGCATGGACTAGATTCTGCAGCACGGTTCGTACTACGATGTAATAATTGCATGACATATATACCCCATAGGAACTTCTTCACGTAAATTCAACGATCCGCGAGGATACTTCGGCATGACTGGTAGACGAAGTATCCATCGCGGTAACGGTAGCTAACAGACTAGCAGCAACACAATCCCAAAATTCTTACGCTTCGTTATTAAGCCAATTCAATCCCGCTGGCGGAGGGCCCCTCGCCGCTTGCGATGACATGGACGTCCTCCGCTCGCCGTCCTCTCGCGCCTGCGTAGTGATCGACAGTGCATTTGCGAACGCCTCTGACGGGGGCTTCCACGAATCTAAGAGACCACTCGCCTTCAGGGATGGCAAATTCTGTGCCTGCGCGGCCTCGCGGCGCACCCTTGCGTGCTCCGCCAAATCGGCCTGGTATTGCACCTGCAAATCTAGCTCCCTCGCCGACCTCTCTGGCGCCGCTGTATCTGACGCCGCTTCGGCTGCGGCCGCCTGCTCGCCTTTCGCCCGCTCAAGTGCTTGCGCCTGGCGCCACTGGTCCGCGACCACCATGACGCGGAAGCTCCATACCTTCTCGAACTCACGGTCCCAGACGTGCAGCTGCGGGTCATCGGGGTGATACCTGCTGTACGACTGAACAAACATAAGAACGAACACAGCGATGTAAGCAAATATACAAAGCGCGAAATAAACAACGAAAATTCACCCAGAGCACACAAGCCACTGGGAGATCACATGTCAGAATGATGCCGATCAAAATGCCGTGGGATCGCGGGAGACGTACGGAGGATGGTGTTTCTGATACGGTGCGCAGTGGCGTTCACGATCATGTTCAACTGAGTACGCACCCAAGGAATCGGTTCCCCTAGTCTGCCCTCGCCCTAGCAGAGGAGGCGCTCGCATATCAGACTAACGAAGACGTAGCGCAATCCGACGATTGACTGACCTCTAACAGGGCCAAGAAGCAGCACGGATGCAGCGCGTGCATGAAGCAGAAGCACCACGCTCCTGTATTTGAGCCCGTCTCGAACATGCTCAACTGGTTCTCCAGCGTTTCTTCAGAGAAGCGCAGGTGTCCGGGGAGAGTCGACAACCATATCTTAAACCATTTATCAGAAATATTCTAGCGGGGGATCCAGAGTGGGAATGTTTACATCGAGTGCCCGACGAGATTCCGAGACAACAGCGATTCGTGCAGGCCCCTCCTCGGTAGTGGCTATTCAGAATAAATGAGTAAAAATAAACAGCATCGGCAAGCACGCAACTACGACTCCGAACATACCTAACCGCGACTGCAAGCTCTGATATATAGACAAAATACGGCACAGGTGCCCGAACTCTGATGCATACCGCGTGCACGGTGCGGGAACGTGCAAGTACTCAGTCGCTGACGGAAGGCGAATCTCAGTCCACTCCCCAAAATACAAAGCAGTAGATGTGATAATTACTCGCCGAGTTCGAGTGCACGGTGAGCTCAAAGTTCGTCTCGTCGATGGGGAGACGGACGTAGTGCATGAGCTCGACGTTCCGCGGGCGCATTGGCCTGTAAATGTAGATCCCGCTGACCCAGTCCATGCATTGGATCATCCAGAAGCAGCGGCGCGTGCATTCACGCTCGATATATACGTTGAGGGAGTCGGATGAGGCGGATTGCGACAAAGCAGAATTTATCGGTTCGTCCGGCTTGTGCACGGACAAGCTCTCTTCGAGGAGCTGTAAAGCCAAGTCTACCGATCAAGAGCGGTGGAAAAGGCGCGTACAACACGTGCATGGTGAGACTCGTTGCGAGCGGCAACTGACGCTCACCTACCAAAATATCGGTAAGTCTTCGTCCACGAGTGGCTTGCCGCTACCTCGTGCATCTCCAGCAAGCACAATGCCTGGGCGGTGGCGAGGCATGGAGCACTTAGCAAACGACCAGCACTGTCGAACATAATTGCCACTGCCTCGCGGAAAAATGGTACACCCGCGAGGCGCCCTGGATTCGGGGACGACTGCGCGCAAAACGTTTTCGACAGCGGTGCCGCGGTCGCGCAGACTGCGAGGACGAGATACTCTGGGAGGCGGTTGTGGCTTAGCGAAGCTGAGAACGATGGCTTGTGGATAATCAAGCGGTGAGGATTGCAGTGGGCAAAGAATACTACGGCGGCTTGTTGAGTAAGCGGGTGTATGTAAACTGCGGGTAATCGAACACTGACGATTTACGAGCTCATAGGTCGTCGCAGGGTCTAGTAATTTCGATGGTGGTGAGCTCGGGGCGTCAAGCGCTGAACCCTGTGAAGAGGACGAAGTGATCGCAGGTACGGGAGCAGTATCCGGGGCGTCTATGCGCGTACGTCTTCGTGCAGGCTCACGCTCACCCTGAGGATCGCCAGTGTGTGATATAGATGAGTCACCATCTGGAGCGTAATCCTGCGTGGGAAATCCCTAGCAGGAAGGAACACAGGTCAGCGCAAGAAGCACGGGAGACAAAAAGGCCCACTACCGCAGCAGGTCCACGGGCGCGGTCTGAGTTCATATTACGGGGTGCTGGTACTGGACGCCCAGAAGAATCGGTATACGTGCATCGTTTCGAAGCAAAGTAGCTGGAGGGGATTCAAATTGTGTGGTTTCAATACAATTGCGCCACATACCAGTTACTGCACGGAGCTAGAGCGGTGAGAAGGATTAGACAAGAACTAGGCACGGCACGAGAGGAGACAGACCTGTGCCATCGCAACGTCGTTTGCTCTTATGGCATGCATCACACGCCTGTTGATTAATCGCATCAACAGCTGTTTTCGCGGACAGAACTAAAGGCTTACCTTGCTGAGACGCTTCCGCTTGGTGCCTTTCACGAACGAGACAGAATGCTGCGCGTGAGGGCTGTGTAAATCGTCTAAAGAGGACTTGGTCGTACGAGAAGAGTCTGGCTGTCTCTCAGGTGAATGACTACCTGGATCAACCTGTATCACAGGGAGATGGTTCGAATTAGTGTGAGACGATTCCATGAGTGTGTGCAATGGTATGCAACGATGTTGAAGCAGTTAGAATCTAAAGCACAGCAAAGAGCTCTTTGAGAGGGACGAAATGGCACGGAGAAGAGATTTGTGAGACGAGGCAGGAAGAGAGACGTGATGGTACCAGAGTAAAGGAGATCCTGAGGCGTCTGGCTGGAGGTGGGATCTTGGTTGTGGTCCAACCAATCTGCCGGGCCGTTACAAGTAGTCAAATAATGGTCATCTGTATCTCACGCTACGCCTGAACAGCGTAGCCGGTCCGTCGAATGCGCACTGCGGAGAAGATGTCGAGGAAGGTATCGGAACAGCGTCGACAGACTCACTGGAATATTGTGAGACCGATGTCGGACATACGAGCGTAATGTGGAGAACTGGCGAGGCAGAGTTGCAAGTGTGACGGAGGAACATATACATAGATGCAAAGGACAAGCGCCTGCGCGGCACCGAGTGGATGCAGCCCGGCGGGAGAAAGCCGGCGGCCCCTGACAAGATGAGCAAATCACGATCCCCGCGGGCGGCCTGGCCCGCATCATCTCTGCTTCCGCCCGCACCAACTTCACCGGTCATAACCGGTTCCTCCCGACTTTCCATTTCCGCAAGGTATTTTCCACCGGTACTAATATCCTTGACAGCAGGCTACAGCTAAGCTATGTACAGCTGGGACCGTCTGGTTCAGAACATGGATCATTGCAATCAAGGCACAAACATGCCATCTGCTGTGGCCATCCGGACGACCCATGGCAGATTGGCAGCAGTTGTTACGCCAGGCCATATGCATGTATTGGTCTGCCAATGCAAGCGCGGACCGCTGTTGAATTTTACGCTCGCGCTTTGACAACTCGCCGGGTCGCTCACCAATTAAATGCACGAGGGTTGCACGAGGTGAGATGCCCTTCTTCAAGCCTCCCAACAACCTCTGCGCCAACCTGTCTGTAAGCCACAGCGTCCTTTGCAAACTCCCGCCTCGGGAACGACGATACCGACGGCTTATCACCTGAGGCCTAAGCTCGTCATCGTATCCCGCGGAGTCCGTGCCTGTTTTCACCGCCGATCACTTTATCCTCTTAACCTTCTCCAGCTCCTCCGACGATCTGCGGCTTGAAGGCAACGATTCGATGTATTCACTGCTCTTTCACCCTGTCCACCAACTAGCACTGCAGAACCATTTTTTCCTTCGAGCGACAAAACCCCCACCGGCCTGGATCGGATTCTAGGCGATTTTCAATCTTACTGCGATCTAAGTACTTGATGATGAATTACTTCGGGCCAAGCCGGCATCCGTACCGCGGGCGGTCTGCCCGCCGGGAACATCGATATCTACTGCACCATTTTAGCAACTTTTGACAAAAGGAGTGGTGATCCACACTGCAGACTTCTTTGTTCTAACTGCTACCATCAGTGGCCCTGAAATGCAATCAGTACAGTAATACAATTGCATTAATTGTGTCACTTCCTCCTAAAATTGTGAATAAATTGTCATTAATAACCACTCACTGAACATGACTGTGAATCTTGAGAATGACCACAGGCCGCATGAATGAAATGAGAGGTTCCATTGATGAGGCTCATCAGACCAGATTGCAAAGCTGGTTCAGCTTTGGCAGACAATCCCTTTGACAAAATCTCTCCGGAAAATTTCAGTAGTGCTTTCTGCAGTCACTGAATGCTCTACCAATTTCTCCAGTACAGAATTCTGGGAATTTGGGAAACGAAAAATATTGCTGAGTGGAATGGTGGAGACCACTGTGTGCTAACCACCACACCAAAAGGCAGCACTGGCATGAACAACTTCTGCTAGTTGTTCACCAGCAGTTTATATATGTAACTCACAAAGCTCAACCATATGAGATGTGATAACCCTCTGCCAGGATTACAGGAGAGCCGCCAAGAATGGCAAACCAGCTACCTACTTGGAGGAGCTGCAACTGCAATTGCATTACTGTCTCGACAATTGTTTGCTCTCAACTAACCTCAAAGAATTGTGAGAACAAGCATAGAAAAGTCCGAGAGGTCACATCAAAAGGGGGAAGAATGGGAGGGCGAACTCTGAAGGAGTTCCATTAGAGGGCCACTAATAGTGGTCATTGTTGTGTGCAAGTCGTGTGATCATATTTCATTACTACTACCTTGTACACGAAGCTACAGCGGGCAATAAGATATGGTTTGAACATAGCACGAGAGCATCTCAGTCGAAGAGGCCGAAACCCATGTCGTCGTCGGATTCCTCCTGCAACGCCGATAGATCTATGAGCATCAACACGAATAAATGCGAGGTCGCAACCACCAACCTTCTCTTCTTCCTTCTTCTCCTCTTCCGCGGGGGCAGCGGCGGCACCAGCCGGCGCACCGCCAGCGGCACCACCAGACGCAGCAACGGCACCGCCGGAGGGAACCTGTGCATCCCCAAGTCAGCTGGTGCATTAAACGACATCTGCGAGTGTAGACTTACGGAAGAGAGCTTCGCAGAACCTTCGGCGATCAACTGCAAAGCGCAGATAACATTCGTTAGCATCCCGGTGCCGCCAGATGTGGAACGCTTACCTGGTTGACGTCCTTGCCCTCGAGCTCAGAGACGAGCTTATCTAGGCGGTCGTCATCCGCCTCGATACCGACAGCGGAGAGGACTTTCTTCACGTCGGAGGCAGAGGGGGAGGCGTTTCCGCCAATCTGGAGGAGGAGGTAGGCAGCGATATGGCGCATCTACGACGCATGCAGAGTCACAATTTCGTACTTAGTTGAAGATTTGCAGAAATACGTACCTTGAGATTTTAGTCGGGGGTACGGTAGCCACAAATCACTGTTTGTTTGTGAGCAACACAAAGCACTCAAACGCAACGCAGCACTCACGTTTAATCCGCAATGGGAGGACCTGTGGATTCTATCCGAAGACGAGTAGGGACGTGTTTCCGCGACGCGCAGATATTTCGTGCTGTGGCGGGTGGCTGAAAACTGTACAGTTGACTTCCCACGCTTCTACAGGACATTTGGTACTCCGACGCATAGCGCCGACCTCGCCTCGCCGCAAGACTCGTTGACAACACCGCAAGATGGTACGTTTCGCTGCGCCTGCCTATCGCTGGAGGACATGGGGTGCTAAACACATATGTTTTGTTATTCTCAGGCTGACTCCTCCGTTACTGACCCACAAGTCGCCGCCGACCTCAAGAAGAAGCGGACCTTCCGCACCTTCTCCTACCGAGGAGTTGAGCTTGACAAGCTCCTGGACCTGAGCAACGAAGAGGTGAGTCCGATCCACATCGCCTCATTTCACATCTGATTGCTTCCACTGTCTAGTTTGTTGAGGTGTGTCTGGCTGTATTTCTCTCAGCTCGGTTTGGATTCTAACACGCAAGCAGCTCGTCCATGCCCGCGCTCGCAGACGGTTCCAGCGCGGTCTCAAGCGCAAGCCCATGGGTCTGATCAAGAAGCTGCGCAAGGCGAAGAAGGAGGCGCTCCCGAATGAGAAGCCCGCCGTCGTGAAGACGCACCTCCGCAACATGATTGTCGTCCCCGAAATGATCGGCAGTGTCGTCGGCATCTACAATGGCAAGGTGCGTATGTCCGCTTATGCACATTGTTCTCCCTGACACTCTGTGTGTGTTGTTTGTGCGATGACTGGGCTGGTTAGGTGTTCAACTCGGTTGAGATTAGGCCCGAGATGACTGGACACTACCTTGCCGAGTTCTCGTGCTCATACCGGCCCGTCAAGCACGGTCGCCCTGGTATTGGTGCAACGCATTGTGAGTTTATTCAGTTTTAGTTGAACTGTAGCAATATTGATTGACTGTCATCGCCATCCAGCGTCTCGATTGTATGTCATTTTCATGTTTTCAACAAGTGTCGAGCTGATCAATGACATGCCTATAGCATCCCTCTCAAGTAAATGCTCGGGTCATGTTGACTATGTTTGCTTTCCCCTCATGTGTTCTAGCCTTGAAAGTACTGCGCGACATGCACGTTATGTTCAGATTCCATATCGATCACATCACATTCGCGACTTATCATTGGATGCGTGTTGTACGACTTGCGCAAAGAACCTTCGCCATCTATTGGCCCTTGTACATTCCGGCTGTCCGTTCTCCTGTACATGGGCATTGTGAACAAGTTAGCTGCGTAGCGCTTACATTCAAGCAACGTTAAGATTGACTTCATGCAAATGCTATCCGCCCTAACGGCTTAGAAGGGTATAGATGGTGCGTCCGTGTCATAGCTTAAATGAGAGAGGCGTAAGGCGTATGGTGAAGTACAGATAGTGAATCAGAAATGCAACAGGGTGAGTGCATGCCAGAAGCAAGCGGGAGTAGACCAACAGTGAGAACCAGAGCATGAACGTTATATTCGCTGATGACCGTTCGAGAATGGAGGCGCGCCCTCAACGCTACTCCGCGGGAGGACGAACGAGTTGGGCCGTGACGACGGCCGACTGGGGACCTGCCCGATAAATGGTTGACGCTCCGGGGGAACCCATTCGCTGGTCGACGGCTGCACTTCGGGAGCCCGCGGCTGAGGCGCGTGGATAGCGGCTTGCAAAGAGGATGATGAGGACGTCCCGCCAGGGGCTGAGTGGGAGAAGGATGAGTGTTGAAGAGGGGGAAGGGTCTGCTGCCGCGTTGGCTGTCCTTGTCCGTTGCGGATCAAGTTTTCAGAGGGGGACGGGCTTCCCAGGATCGGTCGGTCGACGTATTGGTGATTTGACTGTGCTCTGTAGAATCTCAGTACGAAGTAACGGGTGGCAGGCCAAGCACCAACCTTGGGGGGAACGAACGCATGTCCTCCGATCGTGGTGTGTTGGGAGGGAAAGGCGCCGAGCCCGACACAGGCGAGGTCAATCCTGGTGTACGCCCATTGGCCTTGAGGCGCATATAGGTGTCACACTTCTTCAGGAACTCTTTGCTCGGGAGATCCATGCTATTCGCGAAGTAATCCTGGTCATGCAAGATAGGGAGGAACTCTTGTGGTACACAGTAAAATTCGTCCTGGTTCTCCAGCAGTGCGGTGACGACGCGGATGGCTCCAAAACTCTCGTCCCGCACCGCGTCCCGCCCACGAGAGTACAGGATGCTGGGACAAATGACCGTTGCCAGGTTGGATAGGTCCATCTTGCTCCCGGTCTCGGCATCCATATGCGCGAAAGACGCGACCCATTTCAAAAACACGAACAGGACCTCCATCGTATCTCTGTGTGCCTTCGGCAGGATGAGAGAGACCATGTGAAGCAGGCGTGTCCGGTCAGCCTCGTTAGGAAAACCTACAAAATCATATCAACAACTAGCCATGGATCCATATTCATGGTGATAACACACCTTGTGACGCAATGAAGAGACGATGCAGCTTGTACGTCATCAAAGGATCTGGCAGTTCGCGGAAGAATTTCTTCAACAACGCTGCTAGCTGTACGGGATTATCTTGTGTGAGGTCCACCGACGACGGATCTCGGTCAATTGCCTCAGTGAGCTCCTTCAGGCGCCTGATATTGCCATTCCGCCGAAAAATACCCTCGACAGACATATCTTTCGATCGAAAACTGTAAGATGCAGCACAGATCCGATAGATTGACTACTTACCCATCTGCCGCATTGCCGACACTACGTCGTCGACGAAACTGGGAATTTTCATCGCTACTCGAGATGCTCCAAGCAACGAATCTGCCCCTTCTCTCTCAACAAGCAGTTCCAACGGCACACCGAAGACGCCTATCGCCCGATGTTCAGGGACCGCTCCCGATCCATTCAACGGATGTGCACGCACCTTTTTTCTTCACGTTCTTCTTGTCACTGCCCTGCTTGAATAGCTTGTTCCAGAAAGACGACTTCTTTATCTCCACAAGCTCCAATATCTCGTCAAGATCCATCTGCTCCCGCAATGGCGAGCGCATGAGAACCAGCACCGCACAGTGCTTCACGATCGCAAGCTCCACGGGGTTGAGCTCCGCGATGAACGGTATCAAGCTCTCGCGGGGGAGCGACCGATGCTGCTCGCGCGCCTGCGCGGCCTCGACGATCTGCGGGATGTCCGCGAGCGTGATGCCGTCCTCGACGCCCGCGACGGTCCCCTCGTCGACGCCACCCGCGGGCGACGTCGGCGCGGAGTCGTCGACGATCATCACCTCCGTGTTGTTCCGCGCGAACGCAGGGCGGATGACCTGTCCCTGCTGGTTCGTGTCGATTAGGCCCAGCGAGCCCGGGTGCGGCGGGCGCGTCGGCGGTTGGAAGGACTTGAGGTGCTTCGGTTGCATCTGCTGCGCGGTGCGGACGTCCTGCGAGCGCTGCGAGTGCATCACATCGGTCGGCTGCGCGACTTTCCCCGTCGGGCTCTCGACGATCGTCGATCGCTTTGGCACTCGAGCGGTGGCAGATAGCTTCCGATCTAGGTGAACGGACTTCAAGCGGTTAATTTCGCCTGAGTTGCGGTACAGGTCTTCCTCGTGGTCCCTTGGTGTTTGCCCTTGTGGAGCTGTCGTGAATAGGTTAGATAGACATCGCTCCAGATGAAAAGACACTAACCTGGAGTGAGCTGCACCACACCCCGCTTCTTCAGCAGCGCATACAGCCGTCGCAGCGCGACGTTCAGCAAAAATGCATACTGCTCCAACCGCGAGACGGTCTGGAATCCGCTCCGACAGCCGCCGTGGCCGTGATCAGTACAAAAAATAACAGTCGGGACGGTGCCAAACGACGTCGTGTCCTTCATCGTGTCGACCTCATACACAAACATGCTCACGTTGGCGGGTGGCCGCCGTGCCGTGGACAGCTTCGGTGTGTCTTTCTCCTTATCTTTGTCATCGGGGCTCTTCGGTGGGGGCGGCTCCTTGGGCACTGGCGCTGCAGCCGCCTTCCCGCACGTCCCGCATTGGACGCAGTGTGAATGCCACCGCTGGTACGTCCCTAGGCGTACGCAGTCCTCCTCGACGGTGAGGTTGCACTTGACGCAGAGATCCGACGGGGGGTTGACAACGGATACCTTGGCGAGCGCAGGGTCGCGAGGCCCGTTCGCGAAGGGTGACTCGCCCGCGTTCTCTGGCGCGAGGCTCTTAAAGCCGTACGTGACGCCCTGAGTGCCCGCGTTACCGCCAGACTCACTGGGGCCCATGAACTCGCCATTCGCGCGCTTCATCATGCGCTTCGCGCTCGGGTTCCCGGCCTGGATCGCGAGCATGTGCAACTTATCGAGGAAGGACGTTATCGCCTCGCGCACGTCCTGTTCGCGCTCCAGCTTCAGCGCGCCCGTGAGGGCGATGCGGATGAGGATCTTAAGGTAGTGCGCCAGCCCGGTGACGAGAGCGAGCAGCTCCTGGGTCATACCCATCCTCCGCGTGCCCGTCTCTTGAGTGTGCGAGAGCAGGGTAAAAAGGTCAACTGTCTTCCGACAGAGCATTCTCGCTTCGCGCACATGTGACATGCCTGGGACGAAGATCCGGGGTCATGAGATAATTCGACGGCACAAAGTGAGGAACGGAGCGCACCCTTAAGCTTTAGTCGAGCAAAATGCCACTCCAAGTCGTCAATCGTGGCAAAGAGCACTTCGACGTGTAGGATGAACTTCTCGGCCATCCTGATAGCCTCAGAATATTGGCCGTTGCTGACCTGCCGTAACATATCTGAGATACACGCCGCACTTGACTCTTCAAAGGCCGACAGCACCCTGGAGAAGCCATAAGCGAAAGACGTAATGCGCACAAGGATGCGGAGCGCTCACGTCCAGATACGGTAGACCTGCTGCTCCATCCTGACCTGTTTATCCTTAAGAGTCGTGGCGGTCTCCCGCCGCTCCTCTTCGGCATACAGAGGCTCGG
Organism: Sparassis crispa; assembly: GCF_003851025.1. Taxonomy (NCBI): domain Eukaryota; kingdom Fungi; phylum Basidiomycota; class Agaricomycetes; order Polyporales; family Sparassidaceae; genus Sparassis; species Sparassis crispa. The sequence continues at coordinate 1,353,883 of NW_020939755.1, forward strand.
TAGAATTACCGTCGCCTTCCTCTGTGTATGCAGGTATAGGTCTTCTTGACACAACCTTGACATTCCAGAACTGCAATGAAGGGGCCATCGTCAGCATACGTAATGGCACGATAGTAGACGTAGATAGATCGCCTTGTTGATCATGTAGCACTCTGGGTGCCAGCATTCGTCGCGCATGTTCCGGTTAATTTCCACAAACTGCTTGAGGATGGCACTGTTGCATCCTGCACATTTGGTGGCGAACCGCGTCGAATAGTGGTAGTGACAATACACGTCGCCCTCGTGCTCATAGTAGGAGTCTTGTGGGCCAAACAGGGTCGGACAGACAGAGCAAGTAAAATGTTCCACGTGGAACTTTTTATCTGAGGATAGCGGTCGTAAAGGACAGTGATATACGACTTTGCAAAAGACTCACTGCACGCTGTAATGTAACTCCCTCGCAACGCCATCCCGCACTTCGCGCAGATGAGGTTCAGCCTTCGGAAGTAGTCCCGTTCGCATAACGGATGCTGCCTGCCATCTGGCCCGTCTATAGGGAAGAACTTGGACGCAACAACGGTGCCGCAATCCTGCTCGCCGTCAGCAAGAGACCGAGGGGAAATGCGCCCCTCCGACGCACCATACACTTGAAACACTGGAGGTGATAGACTGTTCCCAGAGCACGCACAAACGCGCCTTGCATGGCCTTGCCGCAGGCACTACATGGTCTAATAGCATAGTAATGTCAGACGGCAGAGCCAGGATCCGGAAGAGCGACACTGGAGCCCACGGGACCAAACGGAGACTTACGTGGAGGCAATGCTGGTACTCGTATGTGTAGTGGAAGTTCCGCCCGGCACGCTCCCTCCTGGGGTTGATGACTCAGAGCCTTGGGACGATTCCGAGTGCACGCTCCCTGGGCGAGCTTTTGGGAACTCAGAGAGGTCGGAAGAGGATGCCTGGTTGTTGGCAGAGCCGGCGGGGGTGGTGGGCCGACTGGCGGAGAGAAAGGTCTGGGATCGAGAGGAGGTCTGGGAGGAGAGATCGGGTACGCCGGGGTCGTTGGAGGCGCGGGAAGTGGTATGGTTCAGATCCTCGCTGCGGGCGTGGGGATGGTCATCGGGCCTTTGCCTGCGCTGATCGTAGTTGTGAGAGGAGCTGACGGTAGAGGCCCTGGTAGGAGGTGGAGGACGCTCTGGAGGGTGTGAGCCGCTTGCTGCTGCTCCGGGATTGGGAGAGGGTGGAAGACGGGGAGAAGAGGCGTTGCGGTCAGGATGGAGATTGGCATCGTCGCCGGAAGCCATGTAGGCAAGAGCAGACTCTGGAGCATGGTCAGCGGGAGAGGTTGCGGCCTGATAGAGACGGTAGTGGTCGCTGGCAGCAGACATGGTGTGTGAGAAGGACGTCGAGGTCTCCAGGGCCGTGTCAGAGGCCGCGGTCGCTGCAGCTGCTTACCAGGAAGACTGCAACCACGTCCCACAGCGCCAGTATATTCCAATCGTCTATCCTAGCCCTGTCACGCTCCTGTGACTCCTTCTGTCACACAGATGATCCCCGCCAAGTGACAGCTGAGCGGTGGCTGAGCATACAGCTCTCTCGAGTTTCATGTCTTCGACACTGTCCTGGCGGTGCCACTCGTGTCAGATTTGCTGCAGCTCACCCGAATGATCTCACCTGAATTATGCAGCTCCTGGTACATTTTTTGCACTATTTTTCATTTACCTGCCAGTGCATACTCGTGCCGGGAGCCAACACCACGCCAAGTCGTTTTCGACCTCTTCTGTCAGATAGCTGTCCCACTTCTGCCCGCGATGTCTGATCATTGAACAACACATCAGATTGCTTGTATCTCGACGTGAAAGTCCAAGTCCTTGCGCGGCAGCGTCCTGCAAGAACTTCACTCTTCCAGCATGGTCGCCCTGATCAGCTAGTGCTAGCATACCGCCAATCCGTCTAGACTCACACTTTCATTCTTCACTCAAACTAAAAGTACATACATCATATGCACAGATTCTAATCTCCCGACTCGCTATATCGCCCGCACTACCCGAATTCGTGCCCCCGGCCGGTCAGTCATGCGCTCCACTTTTCACCAATGCGCACGACCCGCGCGTCATGTGTCCGCACCGCGCGCCTGCTCCCTACCTACTTAGAGGGTGGTGGACTCGTCCGCGTTGAGGATGAGCGTCGTGAACCACCGGATGATCTCCAGAAAGTCCACGATCGGAATCGCTGGCGCATCGCTCAAGCCAAGCCATCCCATATCTAATAGTGACGCGTTCAATGCTCACCTTCATTGATCGTATGCACGCCCTCCAGCCCGGTGCCATTGCCCCCGTTGGTGTGGCTGTACCGGAAGATATGCTGCGTCAACGGCCAGTAGTACCGCGTATCTGCCAGCCGTACGTCAATCTCGCGGTTCTGATCGAGACCAAGACGGCTCCGACCCACCCGTGTTGCCCGACACCAGACTGGGCATGACAGTGATGCCGTCCCCGAGCAGCGCGCGGTGGTCGTTGTACGTCGCCTTGATCGAGCCAGAGAGCAGCAGGAACGGCGCTGCATCCGGCCCGGTCGGCGTCAGAGGCGCGGGCTCGAGCGCGGTGCCGAACGCGTCGGTAAGTGTGAGCGTGCCGTACGCGCGCGCGTCCACGTCAGTGATGCGCGAGCCGAACGCAGTGTAGGAGAGATTGAAGCCCGCCGCGACAGACTTGAAGAGCGCCGTCGCACGCTCCTTCACCGCCCCGACGGAGCTACGACAGCGCTGACATCAGTACCGGTACAACATGCACGTCGATGGGGGAAGGGGAGCAAGAATAAGAGAGTCCCAGCGCACCTGTCGGTGGCGATGCGGTGGTTAATGACCGCTACCGCGTTCTCGGGGAGTGCGTTCGTCTTGACGCCCCCGTCGATCAGGTCGATCGCTTGAGTCGTGCCCACGAGCGCCTCGAACGTGTGGTCCTCGAAAAGCTCCTCCTGGGCCTTGCGCAGCGCCTTGTCCGATTTTACCGACCTGGCAAGGTGTCTGCGCAGGGAAGGAGATAGCTCCGGCGCGTGCGCGGCGAGGCACTGCGCATGCCAGTACACCGGCGTATCGCGCTTCAGATGCGCCTCGATCGGGTGCTCCTCGTACTCAACGAGCAGCGCGGCAAGGATGCCGATCGTCTACAGTTGCTCGGTGAGTGATTGGGTGGGGTCGCGCGGATATTGCGTACCGTGTGTGCAGGAGGAATGCTCGAGTGTCCGCCGGGTGAAGTGACGGTGAGCCGAATATCAATGTAGCCCTTCTCGGCAATCGAAGGACGGGCGAATACTCCGCCGTGCTCCTCGCCAAATTTTCCTGGAGCGGGATGAGATAAATTGGACCGCGTGGATATGGAGTAGCTACGCACCGCCTTCATCGACTAGCATTGCGAATGCATTCTCACCATAGGTCGAAAGAAGGTATTGGCCGATAGCGTAAGCACCCTGCGGAAGGCAGATGAGTTTTGTGAGAGTGAGGATTTTTACGTACAGAACGCACGTGAAGTCCACTGGTTTCCTCGTCAAACCCGAATGCGAGGACGACAGATCGGGTAGGCTTAAAACCACGCTCTAACAAGGCCTCAACAGCAGACCTACGGATGGTTGAGTCCTGGAGTCGATTACTCCTGTGAGAGGTCGGCTTACAGGCTGCCAATCAGGCCGCTCTTGTCGTCCCGACTGCCGCGACCCCAAATGCGCGTGCCTGACAGCCGAAAGCGTCATCCATGCACCTGCTGCATTACATGACCCATGCGCACCGTCGAAATAACCCGAGAAAGGTGGGTGCACCCATTTATCGTACGTGTCTGGATTTACGGGGACGACATCTGCATCCTGACATGAGGATTGAACCGCACTGAACGCGACGTGATACGAATACCTTGATGTGCGGTCAGAAGCAGCGGCTTCAGAGATGCGTCCGACCCCGTCCAGACGTATACTAAGCCGTAGGTGTTCACCTTCGTGAACTCCAGCGATGCGTGACTAGGAAAGATGATTACTATTTCGTCCTTGGGGTCGGAAGTTGTGTAACTTACACCTTCGGGAACGCCCCAAGGAGATAGTCATGGAAGGGCCCAAAGACCTCCCAGCGGGGATCCACGCCGACGTCCAGCATCTCGTCGAAGCTCGGGGTCCTGCGGACTTCTCTGAGTGTCGCGTGTGCACTCAGAACATAGCAGGATACTCACGCAACCCTGACCGCCCCGCCGAGCCAGTCCACGGCGCGCGTGAGGAAGTCCGGCGTCTTGATTGTCTCGCCGAGGCTCTCCCACACCTCTCTGTTTTTGACGGGGATGAGCGGGGCGACCTGGGGGCAGAGCGCGGAGAGCTCTGCCTCCGCGGCGGCGTAGCCGAACGGGTTAGACACAGAGAGGACGTTCACGCGGGCGAGGGTGCAAAGGCACGCCGAGACGAGGGCAGCAAGGAGGATCCAGCCGGCGCGCCGTCCGCGATAGCGGCGTTGACGGTGGGCTGGGTGCGGCGCAGACCACGGAAGGAGCGCGCCCTTCTCGCTGTTGCTGGAGGACATGGCGGATAGTGAAGGGGGTTGGGCGACCTTTGCAGTCTGTATTTATGCACAGCGTGAGGACAAGAATTCGAGAACCGACGATATCGGGGCCGTATCACGGCGAGATAAGCGTCGATTGTCGTGTGCAGCTGCACGTATGACGGAAGAGAGGGTCTCCGGGGAGACACCGTCGAGCGGGCGACATGGCGGGATACAGTAAGTGTGTTTTGTCGCAAGCGAGAGATGGGAGCACGAAAGGCGATGTGCGCGAATTCGAGCGCGTCGCGTCACGCCGCGTGCAGGGAGACGCGCAAGGGTGTCGCGGGTCCTGGAGGGAGTTTCCATATCGAGTTGGTGTGTATTTTCGAAGTCGAGCGACGTCTTCAAGTGAGCGGGTCACGGTGCTGGCGGACGACGAGCATGGGCTATGCACAAAAACGTCTGGCGAGCACGGCCGCCAAACTAGCCTCGGTCTCTACCGCACACCTCAAAGCCTTCCCCCCGTCCGAGGCCGTCGTCTCTGGCTCCTCAAAACTACACTTTTTCGACACTCAGGCATGGGCAACCCTCCAGCCCGCCCCACCCACCGCCCTCACCGCATTCGCACACCGCATAGGTCTCGGAAAGGTCCTCACCTCCACAGACACCATCCAGCAGGCGTGCACTCACTCCTCGTTCGTACCACTCTTCAAGCGACATCATCCGAAAGACCCTCTACCTGCCACGAATGCCAACCTGGAAACCCTCGGGAACTCGCTGCTCGGTCTCTTCGCGACAGAATACGTGAACGCGTCCTATCCGCACCTTCCGACGCGTGTTCTCAAGGCCGCGGTAAGTGCTTACGTTGGTCCCACGACCTGCGCAGGCATCGCAAAAGAGATGGGTGCTACACCCCTCCTGCGATGGCACAGAACAGTATGTGTCTGTCTATTCGCGTCCTCGCTGTTTCTCAGGTAATGCCGCCGCTACCAGTCGAATACACCGCTACGACCCGGCGTCCTGCATCCGGACGCCCTTTCTTCGATCCCGCGTGCACTGACCGCACTGGTGTACCAGAACCGCTCGCTGCTCTCGGCCCGGAAATTCGCACACAAGTTCTTTCTCAGTCGTGAAGTGGACCTGCGTAGCATGATAAAATTCCGCGATCCTAAACAAGCACTGCTGGAGACCGTTGCCAAGTTTGGGCGAGAACGGCCCGTCTCAAGGTACGTGCACACCCCCGTGTCGAGCGCGCACACCCCGTCCTGACGTGTATTCTGCGTCGTCCTGCTGTTAGATTATTGAAAGAGACAGGTCGTTTCTCGAAATCGCCAGTATTCGTAGTGGGCATCTATTCAGGAGCGGGCAAGCTCGGAGAAGGGTTTGGCAGCTCCTTGAAAATGGCAGAGTTCCGAGTGAGTGTTCCTTCGCGGCCTCCCATGAAGGGTATCTTGACAGCGGCGCGTCGCAGGCGGCTGAGGATTCGTTGCTCCGACTCTACCTCACACGGCAGCCACCACATTTAGTGCAGCTGCCGACATCGACGTTCCCCGAGGGCACAGGTAGTGTCCTTGAGGTGCAGGGACCCGAGAGCGCGTACGTGCCAGGCGCCATGGGCGACTCCGAGGTGCTCTACGGCAGTTCGGGGCGGAGTGGGCTGCGGGCCCCTGGACGGCGCGCGCAAGGGGACGAGGAGGATCTAGAGGATATATAGTAATGCAAAGTCGTGATAATTGCTTGTCGTGATTGCTTTCCACCTCGTTGCGTGTCGCCGTCGGCGCGGTGTTTGACGAGGATGCGCTCGACATTGACTGCGCGCCTACGCATCAAGTGCTGCGATGAGTTCGCGGCGGGCCGGGTGAGCATTTCGTCGCGCGCGGGCTGTAAGGGGAAAGGAAACGGCGCCGGCGCTCGCCCTGTTTGAGATCCATCAGGTTGGTGTTGGTGTTGGCGTTGGTGTATTACCGGGAACTCCGAGTTTAAGACCGAGGACGGGGCAGTGACCCAGCCCTGCTTGCACGTTGCCACTTCTCCAGTCTAGTGCATGCCACTACAACGCCTTGCACAGCACGACCCTCGTCTGCTTCGCTCCGTTTAGCTTCTCACTTCTACTTCCACGTCTTCTACTTCCACCCCCAGCCCAGTCAACGGAAGCGCAGCCACAGACTTTCACAGCATGGCCGTCTTGTCTCTCCCACTCACGTTTCAAAACTCCTTCTGGTCGCAGGACTACAGGACAGGGCTCGAGGTGCTCTATACCCAGCTTGAGAATGTGCGTCTCGTTTTCTCTACCGCTGCTGCCCAGCGTACTGACCTCTCGCAACGCAGGGCGTCGCAGAGAATGCAGAGATAGTGGCATTTATCAAGGTATGTGTGCGCGCGGGCACGTTGCTACGTGTACTGAACGCTGGGCGCCTGCAGGCTCGGGCCATCGCAGAGAGCGGGCTCGCGACCGCCTTGGCGAATCCCGTTTCGAAAGGTAGGCCACAACTGCGCTTTCTGCCGATCGTACCTACTGAGAGATCCACCCCAGGCTCGGCTTTCGCGCAAGAGGATGGCGTGTCTCTCCATTTAGCGTTCCGCGGGCTCCAGGAAGAGTCCGTTGCGCAAGGTAAGGCGCACGAGCTTCTAGCTAAAGAGCTGCGGACGTCAGTCGCGGAGCCCTTCGAAAAATGGGCAACTGGTTACAAGGTGGGAATTCTTGGACTGGCATTTACCGACGGCCGCTGACTTGGTCGTAGGAGAGGCTCCGTGCGAGCAAGGGCAACGTCCTAGAGCACTGGATGCTTGCGTACGAGTTCGCTCAAGGCGATGTGCGTTGCTTTGACGGTTAAGTTCGGAGCCATTCTCACATCGGCGTGCAGGTTGGTAAACTCAAAGACGACTATCATACGAAGACTCGTCGCGCAGACGAAGCTGAAGACGAGTAAGTTGATGTCATTCGAGCAACCCCCTGCATTTCTAACGTCTGTTCTAGTGTCCGATTCGCTCCAGTCACCCAGCCACCTGGTGACAAGTACACAATATCCCCTAGTCTAGTGCCTAAAGACGTCCGCCCGCGCCGCATGCCACAGCGCCAACCCACGGTGACCGAGCGCATCTCAGCACGTTTCAAGGAGTTCCGCCTGGGCACCACGACCGCTCCTCATACCGATGATGCACAACCCGAGGTACAGTTTGACGCCGACACTGAGGAGAAAGAGAAGAGCACGCCGAGAGTCGACAAAGGCAAGGGCCGTGCCATCGAGGGCGCGGTATCTCCCCCGTCAATCGCGTCTCCGCCGCCCCTCTCCCCGCCGCTGCCGAAGCTCGTCACCGATCCGGTGCCGCCGGCGCCAGCGCCCCCGATGATCCTCGCGGGGATCTCTGTGCCTCCCGCAGACGTGTCTGCGCTGCTGAAGCGCGCGAAGGAGGAGCTGCCGCTGCGCGCGGTGCGCTTCCCGCTCCTCGGCGAATACCAAGAATGTTTCTCTGGCGAGGAGTTCGCGACGTGGCTGAAGGAGAACGTGGAGAGCTTCGGGGGCGATCTCGACCGCGCCGCTTTTGCAGCACGGGAACTCACGGAGAAGTACAAGCTCCTGCGCAGGCTCGGCGAGCTCGGCAACGACTTCGAGAACGCGCCCGACGCGATTTATCAGTTCAGGTCGAAGGTGTGTCTGCGTGGCTCGTGCTCTTCTCCTGTGGTAGAGTTCTGACCATCTCGAAGGCGTTCGATCTTGGCAGCGTCGCTGTCCCGGCGAAGCCGGAGCAGGCACTGTCGTCCCCACAGAAGGCGCTCTCTCCCTTAGCAGAAGAGGCGAAGCGCACGACTGCGTCCTTTGCATCACTCGTATCCAGAGCGTTGAACACGAATCAGAATGGTAATGAGCCTTCCCACGTCAAGTTGCGCCGTGACGCCGAGGTCGCTGATCGGGAGTACCGCATCGCGATACGCAAGCTGGACAGACAGAGACTTGCCCTCGAAGAGAGGATCGAGGACACGCTGAAGACGTTGCAGAGGTGGGAGCTCGACCGCCTTCGTGCCGTTAAGACGGGTAAGAAATCGAGTGCTATACCTGAATATGCGCTCACGAACACGAACGTAGTTCTTCGGCAGTATCACGACGCGGTTGCGTTGTTCGCCAAAGCCTATGAACCCTCCCTCGAGCGGTCAGACACGCTTATCGCCGCCTACCAGCCTGAGGCCGACATCAAGGCGCTCATCGAGCAGCACCGTACTGGACCGTTCCGTCCCACACCGCAAGTGTACGAATCCGTGGCACACGACGAGTCGGACGTGGTGTTCGGTCTCGATCTGCGACGGTGGGCCGACAGCGGCTACTGGCACGCGTCTCCGACGGCCGGCGAGGAGAAGAGGGACGAAGTTCCGCCCGTGCTCACCCTCCTGCTTGCCGCGTTGAACGAAGCGTATCCCAAGTTGTCAAGCGATATCGGTGAGTCGTTGGCGATGATGGTAGGCATGCTGCGTAGTAGTACGTACTAATGGCTTGCCTGTGCAGAGAAAAGGAAGACCTGGATCTATGACGTCCCTCTCCCTGGGGTGCACCATCTCCGGGAAACGCTGAACGCTGTCCCACCCGAACAACCGCTCCCGAACGATGTACTGGGCAAGTACGATGCCCCTGTGCTGGCTAGTGCCGTCAAATTGTGGGCGCTGGAGCTCGATCCTCCACTTGGAATGTTCGAAGGATGGGATGAATTCCGCAAGCTCTATCCAACGGGTGAGTTAACTAGAATATATACCTCGACGCATACATTAAACTTGATCATGTCAGTTGGATCATACAAGGCCGATGAGTCGCCTTCCAATGAGCAGCACATTCTGGATGTGCAGATTGCGTTGCAGAAGCTGCCCAAGATTCACCTCTTGGTGCTCGATACCATTATCAAACACCTCAAAGAGTGAGCATATATCGATTTCAGCCTTCGGAGAAAGATAGCTGACTGCGGCATAGTTTGATCGACTCTACGGCTGAGGCGAACGGCGAAGACGCGAGGGAGGTCTATGTCACAAAACTTGCCTTGACTATGGGAAGAAGTGGGTGATGCGATTCGTGATATGCAGTTCTTGTATTGACTGACATTTGTTCAGCGGTACTTAGGCCCAGGCAGGAGAATGAATTCTCCATCCAGGATCGTCATCCTACGCGTGAGTGACCTTTCACAGAACGCTCTCGTTTGTTGCCTTACGATTCGCCTCCAGTTCTCTTCATAGACCTACTCAATAAGTACGCTGAGATCTTGCCTCCCACCATCCTAAAGAAAAAACGCGAGTCTGAGCGCAAGGTACCAGTGCGGCGGCGTACTCGACCCGTCGACATGCGCTTGAGCCGTAGTCGGATCTCTGCTGGTGCCGACCTGAAGGAGCTCCATGCTCAGCAACTCGCACAGCGCACGGGGTTGAAGAACGCCGGGTCGCCTCCTGCAGTGCCTGCAGCTAACATCCCTATCCTCCCTCAGGTTGCCGAAAGCCCGCTGCCGCAGAAGACCGAGCATGATGCGCCTGCCGTTATGTTAAGCGCGGGACCGGACTCCTTTGACGAGCTCCCGCCAGCGCCTCCTGCGCATGATGCGAAGGAGGAACGCGTCGATTTCGCAAGTATACCCCCGCCGCCCCCTCTGCAAGCCCCCATTCCAAAGACACCTGTCATCCCTCCTCACCCGATGTTCAGGGAGCCACCTCCGGAGACCGATGATGCGCCTCCACGACCGACTTTCAAGGAGCCCGCACCGGAACCAGCGTCCCCCGAGCCGCCGATGCCTTCGTTCGTGGAGCCACCGCGAGAGTTCGTTACGCCCCCCGTACCGCAGCCGTCCTTCGTAGACCCGCCAGTGGAGCCTGAACAAAGCACGAGGACGCCCACAGCGATCCCTGCAGTGTTGCGCTCAGGCGGCAGCGGCAGCACGAGCCGCCCGGTGTCCCCGCGGACGTCCTCTCTAGGCTCACGCAGCCCATCGCCGACGAAGCCGTCCACGTCGCCTACGTTGTCGCAGGACCGCCCCGTGCGTGGAGGACGCCTGACGCGCGGACCGCGTGCTCCGGGCGGCGGGGGTGCGGTGAGCAGCATGGTGAGCAATCTCAACAGGCAATCGATCGGTGCGCGACCGGCGTCGCCCGCAAACGGAGGTTCTGGCAGCAGCCTGTCGCGCCCGGGGTCGCGCACATACACCGGGCACGGGAAGCGGAGCAGTATCAGTCGGGTCGCGGAGTTCTCCCGCCGGACGATGGCGAGTGACGCGGAGGACGAGGTTGTGGATAAATAGGCGAGTGCGTGCTCCGCAATGTTCGACGGTGAGGGGATGGTGCCATTTGCGGTGTTGGACTCTTGGATTATGGTGCGTGTCGTAGTAAAATCTATGTGCTGATGAAAGGACCGGTTCCGTTGCTTCCCTGCTAAGTATTCCCGCTCTCTGGTAGACATAGTGCTGTCATTGATTATCTTGCTTCACATAACATGGATTACACGTTGATTACACGTTCACGCGCTCAGCAATTACGAAGATGGTGTGCCCGGAGTTACTCGAGCGCTGTGCATCTTGCAAAGGCCGCCACAGTGTTGAAAATGCAGGAATTATTCAACCGTTAAACAAGCTTGACCATAGATTATTCAGCATTCCATGGATTGACAGCTTGTCCCTTTGTACTACCTTTCCTCGTTCAGTGTCGCGACTCTTACCCTGAGAATCATCCACTTACTTACCTCAGCTTCTGCTATTGCTCCTAAGACGTTGTTCCCGTGTGATTATTCTCAAATGTGGCGTTCCGTGACCCGACTGGACATGCATGTGAAAGGTGCGAAAAGTAAATTTCTGCTCCAACTGTATACCGCTATCTGGCCTTCTGGTGGATCGCCCGCTCCTCACAACTCCAAGATCTTCGCGACGGACTCGGTGTTGGTTCCCGCCAGCGGTTACATATCTCCATGGGATCTAGATGAAGGCCCGGATGACATCGCTGCGAGTGCAACTGACACATTCAACTCCGAGGATGAGGACATGGGAATTAGCGACGAAAGTATGAGCGAGGACGTCACGACGAATACCGAGGAAGATGGACAAGCTGAGGAACACAGCACACAGACCATTTCGTTCCAGCGAAAGACACTGGATTTTACCCGCCTGTCACACTACAATTCTTTCGCCATGGTCCCTCCCCGACTTCTGGTTCGCTCTGAGTACGAGGAACTCGCAGCTTTGGCAGAAACGCTTGATCGCCATACCGTCCTCACCGGGCAACCTGGCGTCAGTATGTCACAAGCATAAATCTAAACCGTTTCTAACTTCGAACAGGGAAATCCTATGCACTCTATTACCTCTTGGCCCGACGTCTTAGTTGTGGCCTCCCGACTATATTCGCCAAAGCAGACAACCAATGGTATTTCTTTTGTGATCTGGGGGTGTATCTATTGAATGCCACCAATCTCGATTACCTCCTGGACGATTTCGCCCAGATCCACGCGTCGGAACCGGTTGACACAAATAAGATCTTACACCAGAGCACAATCATTCTAATCGATTCCAGGGATGGAGAGCCGTTTCCCAGAATCAGTGTACCTGCAGAATGGATATATATCGTCGCGTCATCTCCGAACAGAAAGCGTTATAAGCATTGGGTGAAGCAAAACACGGCAGCATTCTGGGTGATGCGAACGTGGTCATGGTCTGAGATCTATGCAGCCAGGTTAGTGCTGCTCCCATAACTGCGAGGCTGATCTGATTTCGCCTTGACAGGGACATGCGGCGGCCCAAACGTGTTATTGACGTCAACGAGCTACGGGTTACGTTCACAAAGTTCTCGCACACGGCATGGGTGGTTTACTTAACTCATACGCGCGGACAGGAGAGGGCGATTGCATACGCACTCGGTTCCTTGTCACCACACTTGTTGGCGTCACTGATACGGCAGGATCACAGCGTCGAAGCAGACATCTACAGTCAACTGGTCGAGGTCAACCCTTAAGTTGGTTCGGATGGCCAAGTACGCAGGGAGATTATTCGTGAGAATATTGCTACACAGTTCATCCGGGACCTGTTGGTCAAGCAGACTGCTACTGTTCAGGATGTGGAACTTCGTCGGACATTTGAAGCTCTGTATGCCCAACCTGAAAGTCGAGCATCGGCGGGAACAGCATTCAAGCTGGCTGCTCATGCAGTCATGATGCACCAGTCTGAACGCAATGTCAGATCGTTGTCGGATGGTTCTATGTCCACCATCATCTTCAAGTACAGATCTGATATTGTATTTGACACTGGCAGTCTTGATCGGGGTCGAAAGCAGGATGTACTACAGGGACCTCTCTATTGCAGGCCGGGAGTACTCAAATTTCCTGGGATCGACTCCTTCACTTTTGTCAATGGTTCCCCTGTCGTCTTTCTGATGACAGTTGCACCCAGCCATCCGGTGAAGATATCTGGTCTTGAGCACGTTTCGAGCTTGCTGGGTGCGACGAACATCCGATCTAAGCAGTGGTCACTTGTTTTCATCGTCCCAAGGGGCAATGTCGACGCTTTCGCAATCCAGCCCATGAACCCACCCCACAAGCGCAAGAGCTGGGAACATCGAGTGCATCAGTATGTGCTTGGGTTGGATCACAATGAGCTATGGCCGACCACATGAGGTATGTTCAGAAGGATTTTTTTGTCTCATTCTCTGAACATATGAATGGTCAGGTATATCACCTGCTGGCGGCGGCCTGGCGTCTAAGGGCTGACCAAGGCCGTACTTTTCCTCGCCAGTACCTTCACGGCCGGGTAAGTCGAATCGCGAAGTCGAACTCTATAGGTGTCTAGAGCTCACCAGTGTACAAATTGTTGCGGTGGAGGATACTTGGTCGAAGACCCTTGACAGCCTCACATGTACAGCGCGAGTGGTTATGTATGTGTGAAAGTCGAAATCAGGGATAGAACGAAGTCGAATTGAAATCGAACATCCCACCCTTTTGTATATATGTAGTATGCAGTTCATATCAACAGCAGTTTGCCGACAATTACCTCAGTCGAACCCTGCAATTGCCAGGCTAAAGTCAATTCCTGAGGCAAGCCTTCATCACTTCAGCGGACGGATAATAAGCCTCTCGCATGGATCGCAAGCAGCATCTTCTGGACGCGCGTGTCACGGTCCACGGACGTGCAGTACATCGCGACAAGCTGGAACGGTTTGGCACACCAACAGACCTTGCAGATACATGGCGAAGAGTTCATTAGGAAGACAGTTAAGACACAGGACTAATACAGAAATACAAATCCCAACACAATAGTCACCCAAAAAACATCGACACGAGCCCCTCACACCTCCTGCGAGGCGCCCTCCTTCTTGCTCTTGCTCGACTTTGATGGAAGGAGCTCGGGGTTGATGAACGGGACGACACCACCCTGGCTGATGACGACGTCACCGAGGAGCTTGTTCAACCTACGAGCGTCTTGTCAATGTACAGCGCTTCTGATCGATGAAGGTATACATACTCCTCGTCGTTACGAATGGCCAGTTGAAGGTGACGAGGGACGATACGCTGCTTCTTGTTATCACGGGCGGCATTGCCAGCCAGCTCGAGGATCTCAGCAGCCAAGTATTCAAGGACGGCCGCAAGGTAGACTATACGACGCGAAATACGCGTCAGCCACTGAAATGTGTAGGTGGAGAAGGATTACATACCAGGCGCACCCGCACCAACACGCTGGGCGTAGTTGCCCTTCTTCAGGAGACGATGGACACGACCAACGGGGAACTGGAGACCAGCTTTGGCTGAGCGGGACTGCGACTTTCCCGGCTCACCGCCCGCCTTGCCCGAGGAGGATTTTCCGCTGTAAGAAAGGTGAATCTAAGCTGCAGGTCGTTTTGACGCGGGAATGAGTTTCGTACGCTTTTCCCTTTCCAGACTGCAAAATCGACGTGAATAAGCGCTACACTCGATGCGTAAATGTATGGGTGCGTACCATGGTGTGGTTGATGGGGTAGGATGGGCGAAAAGGCTTGAAGTTGGTGGTGGAGGAAGAGAGGGATGACTGTTCGAGGACGCGAAGGTGGCGAGTGTTTATATAGCGCGCGCCCAATTTTGCAACTCCGACGTGCAGTAAACAAGGGTCGCGTTGGCACGTGACTTACGCGTCTCGCGACTCGGAATTTGAAGTCATTCCGTTTTGCTCTTCTCCTCATCAGCACTCTCATGTCCTCTAAGTCAATCCCAAGCTCGGCCGTGAGACGATATTGAGATGTCGTTTTGTGGGGATTGTTTTTGTGGGACCAGTTCGTAAGCGTACTTGTCTTGCACAGATCGCCGTCGCTGGACGACACGCGCCAATCCGACAGCTGCAATAGGTTCTGCTACGCTCAGGCAAGAGATATGGCTAATATCTGCAATCCCGCTGCTTATATTCGGTCGGGTGCATCAAGTTCTTCAGACACATGAAATCCACGAGGAAAATGCGCCTGGGAAGAGCAGGATTGAAGCGTCCTCACCACGAGGTCCGTCGAAGCCTCCGCACGCGCAAGCCATCCTGCAGCAGGCCTTCCTCCCCAAGACCTTTATACGCTTTGCATGGGACGCATCACCCGGCACCTCCCATCTACACAGCGTTTCCCTCTGTAAAAGAGCACGCCCACACATGAGCCCCATCTGGCCTACCCATGAACAGGTCCATCCCATTCCCTTCGCCCGCGCCCTCTCCTTTCCGCCCGTATCCCCCTCCTCTCAGCCTGCTTGTCCCTCGCGCTGAGGAGTCCATTGCACTCTCCCCTACACCAGAGCAGCTCCCCATCCTCTATGTTGTGCGTACCTCCGCGGATGTGGTTTCACCCGAGCTGACTTTCCCGTCGACCGTATCCCGAAGATCGTTGTGTACACCGTCGTTATCTTCGCTCTCTGGAACATCCCCGGGGCGCGGCTCCTCATCACGCCCCTCAAGCTCTTCACCATCGGCTGGCACGAGCTCTGCCACATAGCGCTCGTGAGTTTCACGAACATCCGTCAGTCCACACTGCTGTCTCTCTTAACATCCGATGTACAGGCCATCTTCACCGGAGGCAGCGTAGAGAAGGTATCGATCGACCCCGACGCCGGCGGTGCGACGGTCGTTGTGGGCGGGCATGCCCCGACAATCCTTGTGGCGGGATACCTCGGCTCGACTGTTTTCGGAGGCGTATTCGTCCTCGCGGGCTTCGACACGCTCGTCGCGAAAATTCTTAGCTTCGTGCTCGGCGTCGGCCTCGTGGCGCCGCTGTCGCTCGTGCGAAATAAACTGTACGCCCGCTATCTCGTTCTGCCCTACTTGCAACCGATCTGAAGTCGGGTGTTTCGGGCATTGGCAGGACAATCGTGCTGACTATTTTCTACGAGGGCCTCCTCATCGGCTTTTGGTTCATCGATCACGCGTGCGTGCAGCACCGTCTCCATCACTAGCAGCTGCTGACCTTCTCTTTCGTGATCAATGCAGCCAACCTCTACGATGGTACTGCCTCTTCGTGGGAATCATGAAGTGAGTGCCCTCGTCCACGCGTACCCCAGCGTGCTCACAGCGCCAACAGCATCTTCTACGCAGTCTGTAAGTTACCTTCCGGTTCGGCAGTGCGTTCGACATTGCCTGATGCGCGCGCTTACAGGGGACATCACAGACGACAAGTACTTCCGCAAGGTGAACGACTCAGACGCGTCACAGCTCGCGCTGCGCTACTCCTTCATCGGCGCGCACGGTGCGTCCTCTCTCTCTCAACCATGACGCTCGGCTGACTTGACGCTATGGCGCACAGTGTGGGCGGTGCTCTGGATATTGTTCGAGATCGGCGTGCTCATCGGCTTCGTGTTCCTCGGCCTCGTGTCCTTCAAGCTGACGACAGAGCAAATGGCCACCGAGGCTGGTATGTCGCTCTACGCCGCGCCCGCCGTTCACTCACCGCTCTCCCTACCAGCGAAATTCCTCCCGACATGACGCTGGCCGTCGTCGGAACCCGCAAGCAAATGAGCAAAGAAAAAACCAACGTAAATCCGAACTTTTTCCGCCATGGACGTGTATACGACCTACCGTACGTTACATTATTTGGCCGCCCGCGCGCGCATGCGCTGTGAGACGCGCTCTGGGACTTTGCAGCGCCGTTCGAGTCGTCCGTTCGTTACTTCGCTCGTGCCGTAGGCAGTCATTGCTATCTTATGCTTATTCCATTGCGCTTATACTTGCTATCGCACGGCGTGTATCTCTGAACATCACCCGGAAGCCAAAGTCACTCGTCTACAGACACCTCGACCACAAGCCTTCTCGGGGGCCAGCTTCCCAGACGTCCGCGCAAAAGTAGAGGTGGGGTCGGTGAGATTCAGTAAAAGATGCGTACGAAACATGGGCATCGGCTACATGTCAAACACATTCAAGAGTGCAGCCACGGGTCCGCGAGCAGCTCTTCAGCAGTAGCACGGTCCTTCGGGTCGAGGCGCAAACATCGCAGCAAAAAAGCAGCCATCGCCCGCATGTCCGCCTGGACATCATGCCGTTTGCGCCTTCACGGACGCACCGCAACATCCCCTTGTCGATGTAAGCCTCGAATTTCTTCGGCGAGCCTACCGAGCGCTGTCCTTAATATCCTCACTAATGAAAAAAAGCGCATACCGCTCACCGTCACGGTTGAAAAATTCGAGCGTGCGAGGGCAGCGCGATAGGAGCTCGCCGCTGAAGGTCTCGCCGGTGTAGCACACCATCTGGAAGAGCAGGACGTCTTCCGCCGACGCCTGGCCGGCGGGGATGTCGATGGGGTGCGGAGCGAACATCGTGCCCCGCGTCAACAGATGGAAGGCCTGCGCAGAACTTGCTCAATACCTCTCTCTCACGCAAAAGGGATGGAACAGTCCCTTACGACGCAGCCGAAGTTCCAGATATCGACAGACTGGTCCCATTCTCCGCCCAGGATGATCTCGGGCGGGCGGAAATCGAACGGGACAATCTCGTCCGTCGTCTGCGCATCCACGATCTGGGCTGCACACGATATCAGGCGTTGGACGCTGAAGGATGAGAACACACGGCATACGCACCACTACCAAAATCGGAGAGCTTGAACGAGCTTGAGGCGAGCTGCACGAGAGTGAACGGTGGCGGAGGGAACTTCTGCGTGACGTAGGAGGTGACCATCTTGTTGAGACTCTGCATGGGCTTGTAAGTCCGTGGCGGGTTCGATTTGAGCCAAGCTTCGATGGCCTCGCCGGTCCATACGCCGCCCAAGTCCACCAATATATTGTCTGGCTTTATGTCTGTGAGCATGAGCATGAGCATCGGCACCTCTGAAGGAAATATAAAAGGTGGAATAGACCGGTGTGAGCGATGCCCAAGGAGTGGATGTGCGCCAACGCAGACAGGACGTCTCGCAGGATGCGTTTCGCAATCGGAAGGGGGATGTAGCCTTCATCGGGCAGCTGTTGCCGAACGAAGTGGAGACTGCCGCCAAACTCAGTGACAAGACAGAGATGCTCCCCGTCGTCTTCAATGCCGGGGAGATAGAAATGATCGAGGAGGCGAGCACAGCTCCTCGCGGTCGACACAGCCGGGGCAGAGAGGCGTTGCAATACCTGCAGCTCGCGTAGCTTGTTCTCACGATTCAACTGCGTCGTGTAGCCGTTCAAAATCTTGACAGTGACATGCCGATTCGCCCTGCACAAGGATGATGAGTACGGGCGAATACTGAAATGCAACGACATACTTGGAATCTCGAGCAAGCCACACGCTGCTGGTGCTGCCATGGCCTATCTTCGCCGCTAGCGTGAAGCGGCCTTCGGGACCCAGACAATCTCCAGGACCGCCTTGAAAGAGACCGAAACCTTCGTCTGCAGGTAATCCCAGCGGCTCCTCCCAAAACTTGAAGTGCGGGATCTCGTCTCCCTCGGCCATGGAGGACAACCCGCGATGGAAATTAAAACGGCGCAGAAAGGCCGGGTTTTGCAGACGAAGGGCGAGGCGGAGCATAGGCTTGCGGCAGAGGATCACTTCAACGACATCGAGTTCGTATTAACTTGAAGCACCGGAAGCAATTAAATACGCGTGGCACGTGACGACATATCCATCACCAGTCACGTGCGCGACTGCATCCAACACGGCGAAGTTCGAACCGTTTTCACCTTACATGTTAAAACGACCTGACCACCGCTAGTTCACCTCGTAGATATACAACTACGTACCCGCGACATAACAGGCGCAATCGCAATGCAGTCACAGCCTACAAACGCGACCCAAGCCAAAGACAGGCACTACATGCAATTGTCGCACAGCCTGACGCGTCTCTCGCAGTCTATCGGACACACGGCCGAGCTGTGCGCGTCGCTGACGCTCAACCTCGACGCAATGCGCACTTTGGCTGCCTCGCATGCTGCACAGTACGCTGACTTCACTGGAGTGGTTCCTGGGTGGATTAGCTGACGATGGTCTACCAGGTTCATGACCGTCGCAGCTGAGCTGAACGCTGACCCAGAGGGCACGGACGGTGAGCTGCCGCATGGCACTCCCCAAGGCGAATCACAGGTGAGTTGGGACCTCTCTTATCTCCTCCCATCAGACTGATGCGAGCGTGTTGGCAGTGCATATATCCTCACGCGACCATAGCAGTACCCCCGCCTCCACTGTTCGCTCACCGCTCTTCCTACCAGTGAAATTCCTTCCTACATGATGCTGGCTGTCGTCGGGAACATCAATCAGAAAGCAGAGGGAATCGACTCTCAAACCGTTTCATCACCGCGGCTCCTGTGTGCGTAAGCATTACCAGTCGCTCCGAGTCTCGTAAAGCCGTTCATTCGTTACTTCGCTCGTGCTTAGCTAGTCGTTGCTGTCCTATCTTCACTCGGTTACGCCTATACCTGCTACCAACAGTGCGAATCTCAAAAATCTCCCGCCCGAAGCACGAGTGAGAGTCTATCATGCGTCCACAGACACATCCACGACGAACATTTTCGGACGCAGACCAGCGCTTACAGCGATGTGATCCTCTTGAACGACTCCTCCATCTTCTCGAGCTTGCCCTTCTCGAAGGTGTCCCACGTCCCCCGCGCGTCGCCGACGGGGACCTGTACGGCGCCACTCTGGAGGCCCTCCATCGCCTCCGCGGTGAACTGCGTGAGCGGCATCCAGACCTTCGAGAGGCGCGGTGTCGTCCCTTGGTCTGCACATCGTCATATGTGTCTGTCAGCATTATGGGAAGAGCAGGAATGGGACGGGGCTTACGGTCGTGCAGCTCGGACTCGACGAGGCTGTGTCGGACGCATTAGCCATGCACACTGCAGAAGTTGGAAGGAAAAGGGGGAAAGGAGGGGGCTCACGGCGGGAAGATCTCGGCGACGTGCACGTTCGTCCCATGCAACTGGACGTCAAGCGAGAGCGCGAAGCTGTGGAGCGCGGCCTTGGTGGCGCTGTAGTTGGGCACCCATGGGCCGGGTACGATCACTAACGAGGAGGTGATAGGCACCAGGAACGACGGGCGGCCCTGCTCCTGCGCGGAGGGGTGGGGAGTCAGTTATCAACTTTACCAGTGTGCGTGGAAGGGGACGGACGCACGCTGAGCTTGAGGAGGTGCGGGAGAAAGAAGGAGGTCATGCGTGTGACGGAAGTGTAATTGGTGAGCAGCTCCGTCTCAAGTTCTGCGTGCGCATATGTGATTCCGAGTCAGGCGAGCACGGGAGAACGGACACAGGGCGGGACTCACTCTCGAGGTCGACGGACTCGGGCTTGGTGAAGTCAAACTGGTGCTGGACGCCCGACGAGAATACGATCGCATCAAGCTACTCCCCGCCGCACGTCAGCGTCAGCGCGCACACGAGCACACAAGACAGGGGAGAACGCACGTCGGGGTATGTCGAGACGACGCGCTGTACGGCGCTCTTGAGCGCGTCGCGGGGGGCGGTCACATCGAGCTGGAGGGTGCGAATGCGAGCGCCCTCTTTGGCAAGCTGCTCCAGGCGGTCCTGGCGGCGGCCGGCGACGATGACCGTGGGCTCAGAGGGGAGTGCGTGGATGGCGAGTGCGAGCGAACGACCGATGCCAGAGGTGGCGCCGACGACGAGGACGCACTTGCAGTCGGAGATGCTGGGCATGATGTCGATGGTGGTGTAAGCTCGAAGAAGGCTGAGAGGTGTAAGCTTGTCGCGGGGCTTTTATGCTGCAGCTGCCCCGTGGGCATCGTTCAAACGGACGCAGAGTGAGCCTGGAGGTGACACCGGACTCGGCCTGCGTCAGTGGTTTGGTGACGCAACGAATGCGGCTGCTTATGCATCCGCTCCTTAAAATCGCCGACGTTGCACTGGGTGGAATCTGCAGCGAAGTCAGCAGTGGACGCTGCGCGGGATAGCATCACTGCCGCCCAGCTTACATCCTTATCCCATTCCCGACTTCGCGAGGTCAATCATCGGATGAAATCGAATAAAACATGGCACTCTCTGCTATTTAATATGCGATTTATTGAACTGAGTGTAGTAGTATTTTACGGGACAATAACAAATTGTGCGTGTGCAGAGCAGGCAGGGCAACGGCAACTCCAGATAGGTTGGTTGTACCGGGTGGGCGTGGGCAAGGAGAGGTAAGGTGGCGTGAAGGTCATTCCCGCGGCAGGCGCGCGTCTGCTGCGTTATGCGTCCTCGATTCAGCGCCGCAGGCGTCCGGTGATCCCGGTGGGTCACTGTCAGTGGCGGGAGGATCGCCGAACCAGCGACGCCACGAGGAGCGTACCGAGGGCGGCCACCCCGCCGGCAATGGCCATTCCAATGTATCCGTCTAGGACGTCGACGGCCGGTTGCGGATATGGGCGGAATCGTCCCGATCGATGATGGGGGCAGGAATAGCAGGGACAGCGTCAGGGGAGCGCATATATGGCAGGCAAAAGTGACCAGAGCTGGACGCACCTCGGGCGACGCGCTTGTCGATCAGCATCGCAAGGCTCTGAGCTTGCAGATTTGTTGGCTCCTTCTCCATCAGCAGCGCTGCAAGGTAAGGAGTTCTTGAGAAGGGATTTTATCACGGATTGAAAAGGGGGCATACAGTTGAATTTCCGCGCCTCCTCATAATTGCCCATCTTGTAGTGCCCCAGTGCAAGGTAATATAGGCATTCTCTTCGTCTCGACGGCTCCGTACGGTAGATATCTGCACCGCACCGCAGAATCCGTCAGGCCGGCATACAAGGTACAAGAGAAGAGAGGTGGCTTCGGACCTTGGAGGAGCCGCACCCCCTCGACCTGGTGGTCGTGCACGGGGCTCTTGACGAGCCCCCACGCATAGTTGAACTTGGTCTGCACGGTGACGTGCGACTGCGCGACCTCCTTCTGGAACTGTATGCGGAGGACCTGCGCAAGGCCGAATGGGCCGAGTGAGTAGCAAGCGCGGTGAGACAATGTGAGTGAGGAATACGCACCTCGAGCTCGTCGTAGGAGAGCGAGACCTCTGCATCTGCGGCATACGGTAGTTCTGTACTCATGGTTTGCGTAGTAGCGCTTCAATTGAGGAGCTGGGAGTGCACACTGGAGCACTGTGGAGAGCGGATAAAGGGCGGGAGGCCCGACTCGGGCACTTCGACCGTGACGTGGGGTTAGGGTTGGACCCGAGAAGAGCAACTCACTTTTTCCGCGTCGCGGTCACGTGCTGATCAGAACATGTCTGTGCCCGCATCCCCCTCGGAGTCTGTGAATCTGTGCGCGTACCGCACGAAAAAAACTCGCGGCTTTGAATATTCTGCTAGCTCAGAGTGCCCTCCGTCCAAGAAATTGAAGCCACTTCAGTCTGATACTCTAGTTACTTCCTCGAGCGGTATGAATTCTGTGACTTCAGAAGGTATTGGCTCGTGTGGCGCACGCGAACGTATGTATGCACACCTCCCTTACTGGCCAAAAGTACTGTTCAAACATGACGTGATTACGTGCTTCACCAAGCGGACATGCCCGCAGCCTGCGTGTTCTCCGCAGTAGGGGACAGATGGCACCGGCTCGACGCTATCAACCGCTTGGTCATCTTGTGAATAGACATCTCTCCTATAGACTGCTAGCTCTAACGAGGATCGAATCTGACTCCCTGCGCGCTCCAGCGGCGACTCCACTACGCGGCTCGAGGGCTGCGCAACGTGGGTGCGCGCCGCCTTTCCATTTCTCACTACCAGTTTCCTGAAGGCGTGTGTGCCTCTGCAGCTGGCGCATTTCCTGCGGTCGGTGAACCATAAAAGGGACCTAACCGAAGCTCCCCGTGTCGAGGCGTCCAGCTACGCGGTGCCTGGACAAACCGTTGAGGACGACCTCGCAAGCCAGCTGGCCGCATTCTTCGCTCAGCACCCCAGGAAGGGCGGGCCGAGCACCGCGCCCGCGCTGGATCCCTTGCGGACGCTCTACGGTGCGGTAGCCTCGACATATCTGAATATTTTCCTTGCCGGTGCTCACCCGGTTTCGCAGTATTCTGGCTGGGAACTAACGACTGCGGGTGAGAACTTAGACGCATCGGCTCAGCTACGTTCGGTGGCTGATATCTGCCCGCAGACGGACGGGAGCTGAAGACCTGGAAGAGATCGTCGACACAATTTTTGACGACGGCCTCGACGAGCTCTACGTACACGCCGGGGCTCGCAACTTCCTCGTCATTGACGTCCCTCCGAACGACCGCAGTCCCGCAGGTCAGCCTGTCCCGCCCACTCTTCTGAGGCCCCTCACCTCGCGAACTTATATACAGCTCTCGCCCTACCGCACGACCTCTCTGCGCGCTATGCGACCTGGAATGCGGTCCTCACTGCAAAAGCGCCGCACTTCGCGTCAGAGAACACGCACGCCTCCGTTTTCCTCTTCTCTGCGCATGCAGCCATTTCATCAGTGCTAGACGACCCACTTGCGTTCGGCTTCTCCGCGGACGATGCTGGTGCAGAGGGGGGTCAGATCTGGGCCGACGAGATGCACCTGACGAGTGCGGTGCATGCGGTCGTCGCGCGCAGGCTAGAGGAGGCATTGCGTGCGGTTTAGCTTTGTAGTGAGCGGTGTGGTGGATGCCGTTTGCTCGGTTGTACTCTGATCTAGTTAAATGCTTTCGCGTTTACATTGTGTTTTTCACCTCTCTAAGTCGACGAGTGGTCGTGACTATGATACAGATCAGTGAACCCCGGTGTCGCCATTGGATCTGTCCTTTGAACGCGCCTGACACAGGCGCAAACAGATTATGAAGAAACAGTGATCGCCGGCCTCCGGGAATGAATAGCGTACGAAATCACGCCGGCTGAGTCGGCGTGTAAGGCAGAAGAGGGTCCATGTCACTTGGGACGGCGCGAGACTCTACAACATAGTTCAATTCGCGCTTTAACCCTATGGCTCTGGCCGCAGTAAAAAGACGCCCGAGGCGCAAGTACGCGTAGCGCACGGAGGAAGACGCCGGCACGGAGAGAAGCGAGGGAGGGCTCAGAAGGGACTCGTGGTCTACATCGATAGAGGGAGGAGCCGCAAAGACGACAGAGGAGCTTGTCGGGCTGTCGACCCTCGAGGTCTTCTGCGCCATCTGAGCACCTGGACGCACAAAGTCTGATAAGTCAGTCAGTATCCACATGAATTGTGTGTGCGAGAAAGACACGCCGCAATTGTCATTTGCTGGGCCAAGAAGTGATACCCGGTAGCAGGAAGCTTATGAGGCCCATCGCGTAGATTGCGCATGTTTGGACTACATGAACCCCATGCCGGGGACTGACGTTCGCGAACAGCAGAACTGCCAGTGCAGCAAGCCCGCCTCCGATGCCTTCGATGATGGCACCGACCGGTACTGATGTTGCTGTTGCTGAGCTGGTCGAGGTCGCCGCCCGCACCATGGTAATAATGCTCAAGTAACCGAGCGAGGTGGTGGCGGATGAGACGAAAATTCTGTTCGTGAGCGCCTCATACACTAAGGCCGAGCTGGATGACAGCGGCGGAATTGACGAGCTCGGGGAGGACGACAATGGCGGAGTTGACGAGCTTGAGGAGGGGGACAACAATGGCTGAGTGAGCGAGCTTATGGAGCTGCCGGTCGTAACCACGTTGTCGAACACAAGCTCCCGAGAGACTCCTGCAGAGACAATTATCCTGGACGACATGAGCTGTGGAGTCGTCCTGGAGGAATTGCACCGCCTGGTGATATACGGAGTGAAGCGAATAAATGATACAGTACTCACCTTCGCGCATCTGATGTATACTTGCAGAAAGACGGCCATAGCGGCATGCGCTGGCCCTCATGCGAGGCAGGTGAATGAGGTCTCGACAGGTACTGTATTGCCTAGAGTCAGATTGTTTGATACCGAGTTGTCACGCACACTGGAATGAATGGGGAGCTATGATCACACCATCGGAGCTGATGTCGATTAGAGTGACAGCAGTACTTCATTAATCAATTAATGATTTTCAGTACAAAGGAATGGCGGCTGGCATAGCAGACCAAGTACAAAAGGATCGGAATGAAGTGGTTGATTCAGAACTGGTTCAAGTTCCTGCGAACCTGCAGAATCAGTGGGTGTGAGCGTGCCTACAAAACACTGATGAACTCGAGAGACTACACGTTTCATTGAAGACATCTGATATGTGAAAATGGAAGTGTTATAAATTTAGCTTCAACGATGAGGTGAGCAGATTCGTTTCTCTAGAACTTGAGATTGGATGGTCCACAGTGCTAACAAAGTCATCCTCATCACCAAGCTGAATTCACAGTGCAGGGGAAGGTCCCTACCTGAATACAACGAGTCAAGCTGGATACAGAAAGCACAGGTTCAGTCGGCCATGTAAGGGGGTGGCGGATCCGAAACCAATGTGACACTACTCTCCGAAGGCAGCGTTGAGCGCATGCCGGGGTCACTAGTATGCCCTTCATATAATGGTACAGCCGTCGCAATGCCCGCTGCAATGACAGGAGGACGCGCCGGGTATGGGTCTGAGAACCTGGACGACTTTCCTCCGGTGCTGGTGCTGACGATACCGTCACCAACGGCACTAAGACCGAGCAGAGTAAGCTCGTTGGAGGAAGGTGGGCAAGAAGAATGGAGCGTAGGGGAAGCGGTGGAGCTCCGCAGTGCGGGCATGGTAGGAGTGGCGGGGGCAATACTAAGCAACGTTGCCATTGAGATGTCCAGAACAGGTGGTATCTCTTGAGCCATCTGTGTAACTACGAGATCTAAGTCAGCAAGTGTCTAAAAGTTCCGAGCGCGCAGGAGAAAGACACACCGTCGGTGTCATCTGTTGCATCGAGAAGGGGATCGGGATCGGAAGATGCATGTCCACTCCCCTGCCCAGACTTGCGTCTATACCAGAACGATCGCACGAGCAGTAACATCAACAGCACTACCATGATCCCACCCAGGACCGCTCCAATGATAGCACCGACAGATAATGAAGTTCTGTGCAGTTCTAATGGGCTCGCCGATGTTGTAACAGGCAGTGCAGCCTTGGTCGAAGATGAAGCCGGCGGTGGGGTACTGACAAAAAAATCTGTGGTCAACGACGACGTGACATCCAGAGCCAATGAAGTAGTGATGACAAGTGGGGAGGCCGGAGTTCCCGAAAGAGAGAGACTACTAGCAGTGGTAGGAAACTTCAAGTTGGCTACGCTACTGTGAGACGAAGAGGACGAAAGAGGTGAGGGTGGGAAACTAGACACGTCATTGTTGTTGGGTAAGGCCGGTGGAGCGGAGAAGGGAGCTGCAGTTGTAGGGTAGGTGTTGGTGACATTGAAGTTGAACGAGGATGACTTGAGTGGCAGAATAGATCTTTCATAGCTGCTGGAATTAATGGGGACGAACGAGGAGGAATTGATCGGGAGACTCGATTCAGAGGAAGACGTCGGTATGAAGGTAGATGCACTCGGTGTGGCGGCAGTAGACGTATAACTCATGAGGGACGAGCCTCAGGAAAACAGTACGGACTAAAAGCGCGCACCTCCGTTGACGTCTCATATAGTCGCAAAAACAGCCATGTGTAAGAAGCATGTGCGCCAGGCTGTATGCGGTCCCTAGAGGCACCGCCTTCTGCTCAAGTTGTGTCCGGTGATAATGATTCTTCGCACTCATTGGACCTACTTGCTTGTATCTATCGAGCATCATGGAAGATGATTTCACGTATCTGACGGATATACTCAGCCCATAGGGATGACAAGGACGAAACTCTACTCACCGTGAACAGTAGAAAGATCGTAGACACGGCAGTATCAGTGAGCGACATAACGGCAACCTCGCTGTCATCTGTTACAGAGTTGTGACTGTCTCATGCTTTATGAAAAGTCCATTACGCGACAACTCGAAGACCTGCGAAGTGTACAAGGAGTCGCTACCCAAAATATTTCAATACGGTTCAACGTTTGACCTGCACATGGAGGTTGGACGAAGTTTGGACGAGGGTGAGAGTGGTCTGAAAAGGCAGATATCGCGAGCTCGGTCATCTGGCCGAGAACTGCACCCCAAAATAGAAAGTGCCGCCATATTGTTGAGATGACGTGTTCCTGCTCATCTACGTTTAGTGTTCTAAGCTATGGGAAAGAACAAACGCGCCTTGGGTTGTCATCCGAACTCGTCTAGAGATTGTCCAATACGCGATCTAGCTCAGCTCGTTCTTCCGCTCTTGCCTCCCGTGAACTGCTCCGGCAGGCCCCGTCAAAATCGATCATCGCCACATCGCCAGCATCGTCCACGAGCAGGTTCGGGGCACGCAGGTCGCTGCGGATGACGCCAGCAGTGTGTATGGCGCCCAACACGCCAACGAATGCTTTCTAGAACACTGATGAGTCCTGTGCACCCTCATCTTAAAGAGCACGACATACCGTTCTGCGGGAGAGACAGACTTCTGGCGGTGATGGAGAGTCACGCCCGCGTGCGTCACGATGAGGATACTCGGCCCGTCATCCTCTACTTCCGCTCCGCGAACAGACCCGCTGGCACGACCGGTACACCCTGCGCTTGTTTCGCAGCCAGATGCTCGTATATATCATATTCATTCTGCAGGCCGTCCTTCTGGTCGCCTGACACCGCTACCTTGACTACGACGTTGCACGCTACTTCCGTCCCGTCGCAACACCTCGAGCTCCAATATCGCATCATGTACGATCCCTGTTGCGCCTTGCGCGATTTCCGAAGTGAGAATGAGCGAAAACATGTCCGTTGGTAGGTCAGAGGAGTGTGAGCCCTTTGCACTTCGTGCGCGCGTTGCCTTCAGGGTTGCGCGAGGATGCCAGAGCGAGTTCGCACGAATGTGGAGGGGACTGGTGAGTCGTAGATCCCGTACCGGATGGAAAGGAGCATGGTTTCTCGATCACCGCTTTCGTCCAGCACCTGCCGGGAGATCAACCCACGCTGTCCTTCAATGCGATATACACTAGAGGTAAAGGTGAATTCTTTGACTCACCATATCCTTCTCAGTCTGATGAGAGAGCTTGTCAACAGAATTACAGCGTTTTTGACGCTTCCTGCATGAGTCACCGCCGTCCGAGGTGACTGGAGTAATAATATCAGAGGTGCTTCCATGTTGAGCATCACAATTGAGTAAAACCAGGGTCGTGTCGCTGCGGATGGCCTGTGCCCACGACTGTTGGAGAATAATTTGGTATGGAACTGTCAAGATGGACTGAATGATATGTATGACGCACATGGTGTATGCAGTCAACCACCGTGGGTCGCTCTGGTCCGTCCGGAGTCCGTGATGAGACGCCCTGGTTACCGAGGACTACCTTTTCTTGTTCGGCGCCCTTGCCACTCAGAGACCTGGACATCGGACACAGTCAAAGGAACCGTCGTCTATCAGCTTGTCGATATGCTTCGAGATGTCTGATGTAATGCTCGGACTTTTGAACTCCCATGTCAAGAAGTTGACAAAATGCTCGGCAACCTGTCGCAAATCTTCTTTTCGTTCGCGGCCCATGAGAGCATGAATCACCTCCAGAAATGGGTTTGATTTAACATCCGCTTTGTCAGCGAGCAGTAGAACAGCGAAGTACTGTGAGAAGCGCAAGACACCATCGACGAGGGCCAGGTGTGAAGTATTGGAGACGGAATCCCACTTAAGCACGGAGAACGGATGATAGCGCGGGACACGGGTGGTGAGGTGCGACGCGAGGTGTATGCAATAAGCTGCAGTCGTCCTATGGTAAAACACCGCCACGGATGCCTCGTTCTTCAGCGGCTCGCTCTGTTCAAAGTCACGAACCTCGCGCGCCTCCTCGCTCAACAACTCGATATGAGTATAGGGAGGCGGCATGAAATTGTTCGTCCGGGCCAAGCGGAGCACATAATCGACTTTTCTGGCTATGTCTGTCGTAAGAGAGGGAAGACGCACAATACGCTTGAGGGTAAGACTATCCAGGAGATGATTGTCGTAAAAAGGGCGTTTGCGCGACTGCCCTGAGGTTGATGTCTCCGGGATGAGATCTGTTCGTACAGCGGGAGGGCTCCAACACATGAATTCGCGAATTTCGTCCTCTAGAGTAATGGCCATATTTGCGAGAGACTGAAACCGAGTTCTAAGCAGCCTTGACTTGTCCTCGAGCTCAGAGGAAAGATGGAGGTATGACGCAGGATGTCCCCACGCGTCCGAGCTCCGAGGTAGCTTGCACGTGATGGCGACTGACCTCAAGCCCGCCGCTGCTTCATTAACTCTGTGTCCATCTCTCAGGCCTCAGGCGTTGGAGAGAGACTCATCTAACGTAACGAGACACCATGTCGAACACTACTAGTACCTCGTCTTCCCTCCCAAATCCACAGGACAATATCGTGCCCCAAAACTACAGGGAACAGTTCCAAGTGAGATTTAGCTTCACACGGGTCGCCCCTCTTTCACAGGCTCACTACATGTATCCGTCCACACCCTCGTCTCGAAAGGGTCGTCACGCAACATCCCAATTCATTGAGTGAGTCCCAGTTTACCCTCTTAGCTTGGAGGTCTGACACTGTCGGGCAGTCCGTGCGAGGACGCAGCTAAGGCATCCATGAAGTGTTTGGACCGGAACAATTACATCAGAACAGAGTGTATCGACTTCTTCGAGGCATATCGGGACTGCAAGAAGACATGGGTTCGCACCTATCCTACGTCCAACGTCTCGCACCATACCTATCTCACCTTCGCACTGACTGCAGATTGAACAGAGAAAAGCTGACCGTCGCGCGGGTCGACCGTCGGCATGATAACCCAGACCTATGTTGCGTGTCATGTCTACATAGCTTCGTCGTGTCCTGTATAACAGTCTTCTGTTTACTCCATTCAGACTACGGAGGTTCGTCCTTAAAAGTCTCTTTCGAGGGCCTTCCACTTGCGCTGTGCATACGATTTACAAGACACGAGGTGTTTGATCGAACCTCGGTGAGAAGACAATCCAAATGTGATGTATATCGCTGCACACAATATCGAAGGAAAGCGTACAAAGGAACAATACAGGGGCATTCGCACATAGGCCTCTCCCGCACGCATAGCAGAATCCTAATCTTTGGGCAAGGGAGGGGGAGCATCTGGCTGTGGCGCGAAAATCAGGTTCAGGGGAGGGGTTAACTGGCTGTCCTCGCTCAACAGTGTGGCAATGATACTTCTCCCTGCGAAGCTGCGTCCCGCCAATGCCTTCAGCGCCTTCCCAGCACTCGACGCGTCGTGATACTTGACATACACCCGGCCCACTCCTGCTGCCTCGTCCGCACGCTGCGCTGTGAGGGCGCTGTCCGGCCCGCCTTCGCCCCACCGCGCTTTGTCACGCTTCATCGGGCGCGGAATGCGAAGGTCCTCAACGGCACCGTAGTTCGAGCATTCCTCCATGATGTCGTCGTACACATCAGCATACTCCTGGTCATCTACGAGGTCTTCCGGTACGATCATGTTAAGCATGAGCAGAATGCATGCGTTAGTGCCCTCCACGTCGCCCGCAGGCATGATCGGGCGTGGTATCTCGGCAAAGGCTTCGTACATCCCGGGTATGGGAGATTGCCCAGGCTTGGCCCCCACCGACGCGCGCTGTACCACCAGATATTTGTCTCCGAGCTCCATTCCACTCAGTGACTGAATGGCAACATCGGTGCCAGACGGGTCCACATATTCGAAGAATGCGAATCCCTACGCGTAGAGCTTTAGCTGCATAATGTCTTACGAGGAGCATCTACTGACCTTAGAGGGCCCGTTGCCGTTCTCGCGCACGAGATTGAACGCTTTCAGCTCTCCGAAACTCTTCAGGAGTTCCATTACTTGCTCCTCATTGAGGTACGTCGGCAAGCCGCCCACGAAGATTTTGTTGATAGAATCGGGCACATTGGTCGACACAACACCCGGAACATGCATACTTGGAGCCATCATGTCGGGACCGCCATAATCTTTGGGTCGGCGGATTTTCAAAGGACCATTGATGAATATTATACCGTCAAATGCCATTGCCGCAGTGGCGTCCTCTGCGCTGCGGAACTAAAATTTCCATGGTTCAACACGAACTGATATCAGGAGAGATGGAGATGGTACCTCAACAAAAGCATAATTTTTTTCATAATTGCATTGTACCGCAAGAACCGGGTTGCCGGGTGCTCCTGTTCCGATATTCATCTCCTTCATCTTGTTATTGAAGAAATCAGCCAGGTTTTGTTCATTGATGTCCGGGGTAATGCTGCCAATATAGAGACGACGAGACTGTCTTGACAAATTGGGGTTTCCACCAATGCCCATACCAAAGCTCTGTACAGGCAGAGGAGGAGGCAGACCAGGAATTGATAAAATCGGTGGAATCTGAGTACGGTTTGCACCCGGCAGGTTGAATAAGCCTGGACATAACTGTTTATAATGCTGCTGAGAGTGAGAGCTAGTTGACCGACCTGTCTGTTTGGCCTGCATGGCAGTATATTGTTCATAACCGGGAGCGTGGACATCCCACCCACTTGCCTTCCTCCTCCGCTGTGATATCGGAACCGCGTCAGAGGGAGTGGGAGACCTTCGCTCGGGCGTTCCTAGCCCATCTCGGTTTTTGCCCCTTCCCCTCCTTTCACCACCGTCCATGTCGTCCCGCGGAGGCCTACCCCTATAACCTCCGCCAGGTGGTGGTCCGCCCCCACCCATGCCCATATCGTCGTCCCGTGGTGGTGGGCCTCTGTGTTCACGCCGACGATCATCGTCATGTCGGGACCTGCGAGGGTGCTCTTCGAATTCGCCTCTGCCACCGCGTCCTGCAAAGCGTTCACGGTCCCTGTCCCGCGGTTCGCGATCTCTGTCCCTCTCATGACGCCGGGAGTCGTAGCGGTCGCGGTCCCTATCACGGTCGCGTTCACCTTCTCGGTGTCTGCCGTATTCACGGTCGCGACCGTCGTGACGTGAAGGATGGTAGCGGTCGGCGTAGCGGTCTGTGAGAGAGAAAAAAGGAAAGACGGGTGGTGAGTGATGATGCGGACGGGCGCTCTGACTCGGTTAGTAGGGAGACCACGACATGATGACGGCGGCGCGGCGACAACGATAAGACAATGGTGAACGCGAGCTAGCTAGCTAAAAGGAGATGGTGCGCATGGTGCAACAAAACGGCACCATGAGCTCTCTGGCTGGAAAAAAAAGCGGATGAGGTGGCTATGGGCAGTCACCTGTGAGGTCCTTGGGCACGGCTCCTTTCAACCCTGCCTCCAAAAACAGAATAAAAGAACTATAGAACAACGGGCGTGCTGGTACTCACCGAATTCGTCAGGTGCGCTTGCCATGACTGCCGGTGTCGAACGCTGAGAGGAAGCTGAATTGAGCCGTGCTGAACGACACATCAGGTTCCGACTCCGCCCAACTCCGCCCAGAAAAGGCGCGCATGTCGTTAATTCTTCAAAGTCGTATTCTGTTGTGACGCTGTGGTCTGTTTATGCTGCATTGAATTTGGACGGCCCATTGGCCTGAAAATGTTGGCCCTCAGGCCTCAGGCCTCAGCCAGGCTCCCAATGTGTGGGAAATATACACTCGAGCTCTGTTCGGGCTATATAAGAATCCAAGATCTGCACGACTCACACTCCATATAAGTACGGCGTCATGCATACATACTCAAGTATCTGACACCAATGACACCGACTTCGAAACCGATGACGATGATCTCAGCGACACCAGCGCCACCAGCGCTAGCATTGCCGTAGACTTTGCCACATCCTTGAGCTGTTTCCACCCTGTATGTCTCTTGGTGTTTTATACACTTGCTAAGAACTCATTGCTATTCACAGATTGTTTCTGGCTTGACTTTCTCCGTAATGGTCCTGTCTCAAGCCGTAGCGCAAGTGGAACGTCTACAATGCCCTGGATACTGTCGTACGAAGTCTGTTCAACTCTATACGCCCAATCCGCGAGTAGATATACAATTTAGTAACCCTTGAATATTGTGAAGAAGAAGATTTGGTGAGCCCTTGATACACACTATCATGACAACATGAATCATTCACTGACGATATGTGAAGGCTGCTACGACATTTCTGGAGAAGGCCCATAGATATTTCGATCGGGAATGCTGGCGTAGCAAATACGAGGGACAGGCTAACAATCACCCAGGAAGGGTGCGAGTTCGATGGTCGTATTGACTTGGAGACAGCGGATGAGGATGGTGGTCCGACCTTTTCCGTCATTG
Organism: Sparassis crispa; assembly: GCF_003851025.1. Taxonomy (NCBI): domain Eukaryota; kingdom Fungi; phylum Basidiomycota; class Agaricomycetes; order Polyporales; family Sparassidaceae; genus Sparassis; species Sparassis crispa. Next base: position 1,386,887 of record NW_020939755.1, read on the forward strand.
ACCAAACGGCTGCATTAATTGAGAAACGATATAATAATGCACCTGCTCGGCCGCGAGGCGCTGCTTCTGCGGCAGATCCGAAGGTGATACCAGCGGACAAATTTACTGTGGGGCAAAATCTGGTGCACTTTCTCGAAAGTTGTTGCAGTCAACTCCTAGCCTTTGACGGCGGCGTTTGCACCGTTCCTTACAAAATCTTAATATTCGGGCCCACAGGCGACATCACCGCACGGTGAATGGCGCCGCATACAGATCATCTGGCGATTTGTCTGGCTGGTTTAGGTGATACGGCCTACTCAGATATTTTCAGACTGGAATTCTTGCCATATAGTTTACGGCGCGGAAATTGGTGCATGTTCCGATCACCTGTGCCTTGGTATGTTTTCCTGGAGGATGGTCATCGTGCCGTAATCGTCTTCAAGCTCCTTCGCAAGTTCGGATCAGGGCAGACGGAGGCAGCGCTAGAAGTTCAACGACATATCCAAAATGCTATGGTTGACATGGACTTACCCCTCGCTTCGCTGCTGAACTCGTAGTACTGCCGTGGGCAGAAGACGTTCGACCTCTTTGTGCGAGACGAGATGCGGTGGTCGCTGTTGTAGTTGCAGGCTACGTCGAGCTGAACCTTGCTAAGCACAACAAGAGATGTTTTCTGCCGTGTATCCGTTCACGGCCATCAAGGAGGTGGGGGTTGTCAAGATCATCTCGAGGGGTCGGACTACGAGTGGATTGGGCACTGGGCACCTGGAATTCATGCCTTTCTACTTGAAACGTTCAGTGGAAGCCTGGGTCGGGAGAGTACGCCATTTCTGCTGGCGGTGTACGGAGTGCCTTCAAGCGATGAGGCATCTACCTTTCTTACGCAATGTTGGTGGATGTAAATTGACTATGTGTATCATTGTAGTGGCGTTATCGATGGTACCCTCTGCAATGTCCACTTCTGCGCGATGGCGTGCAATGTTCTGTGGCAAGGTCTTGTAACAGACTCTTGTAACTTAAAAGGCATTGGTGACCTCATCTCTTTGCCAGGCAAGTGGCAGGTGAATCTTCGTGGGTTTATTGCGGCACAGTCACAGTGCGAGGTGTTCATGTTGGTTCATCACTATCACTGGCAGTACTAGGTTGGCACTGCCAATCGACTGCCAATACGGTATAGCAGTGAGGCCCAACGCGAGCACGTGGTCCCTTCGAGACACGCTTTCAAGTTGCGGGCGCGTTTGTCGACGCCTTGCCATGTGTCTTGGTTCGAGACCAAGGTGGTTTTGTCACTAACGCTTTTGTGATCAGTGTTTGTTTGTTCAAAGCGAGGCTTTCTCTCATTGTCTTAATCGCCATGATCAATCTTTACTTCTGTATAAAAACCTACGATGTCTCCACTTTCAAACCCTACTTCATACTCTTCGCACCATGCCCTCCAGGGTCCTCGGCATCACTCGTCTTGCTCTTGAAGCCGTCCTCCCCGCGGAATTCGAACCTAGTGACCTAGCACTTGCCGATGATGAAGACGTCGACTGCGACGCCTCCGACACAAATGAATCGCTGGAGGCTGGAGACGCTGGTGATAATACCACAGATACAGATTCCGGAATGGACGTCAGCGATAAGAAATTCTGTGTTAGAGACAGTACTGGCTTCGACATCCCTTTGCAACCCCTGGAGCTACCAGACGTCCATGATTTTGGAGATCGTGAGGATCCGGTACGTATTCGATACTGACAATGCTCCGAATTTCGACTAAATGCCTCCTTATAGATTGTCTTAGCCTCCACCGTATGCGAGGAGGACATTCGCCAAGCTCTAGCCCAAGTGGCCAGTGTGGCTCCGCCAGGCCATTGTGTGATGCAAGACAAGACCGACTGGGTGAGGACTCTGGCACGTATTCCTCCGTCTAGATACTGATCTGTTGCAGACGGAGAGTCACGTTGGCCAGCAAAATCTTCAAAAGAACATGTTTTCCATCAGAATTCGAGTACTTCAAAGCTTTCGAACTCAAAATTTATGGCAAAGATGGATGCTCGGACACGTATACCATCAAGCCACTGTTCATGGCGAGAAATTATCCCGAGGATGAACTGCAATCGCTGTATAAAATCCTTCCGGAGATGTACGCGCGGGCTCCCGAATATCTTGCAGATATGGAAGATGTCAAGAGGTACCCTGCAGGCAAATTTCAAGTGGAGGATTGTCTTTTATCTTCGATTCAGGCACGGTGGAGCAAGCTCTTCGCTTCCGACTGCGGGATTTGAGTTGTAACTCCACCAGATCTTGATATTCGGTCCCGCTGGTATGTCTGTCCCACGACAAGATCAAGACGAAGACCTCCTTGGGATCTGTCTGGTGGGCTTGGGCGAGACAGCCTTCACAGGTGTTCGCTTTGAAAACCACAAGTACACTCCCCGCCGTGGATCCTACTGCTTTCTCCATTCTGACGTACCTTGGCACGTTGCTAAAGAGGAGGGCCATCGCGCTGTAATTGTTTTCAGGATCTACGCGGATCGTGTCTCTAATTGCAGCTACACACTGGCGGTACACGCCGCATAGGCCGATATGGTCAGCACCGTTACTCGGATGAAACCACCCTTCGGGTTGTTGCTGGATGCAAACCAATTCGTGAATCGCGGAAAATTAGACCTCCTCCACAGCATCATAGTGGGAAGTACGCGTACACGTACGGATGTGACCATAAAATTCTTGCCCGTGGCCCTTCTGAGTTCAGTCATGGCATATCCCGAGTGTGCTTCGGGGACTTTCGCCCTTGTCTACCCTTTCACCGCAGCACATAACTGGAAACTCTTGAACGATGGTGGCCACTCCGTTTCCCCGGAGATGCTGTTCTACAGCTTTGACTGCAGGCTAACTATGCGGTTGATGCCGCGGCCGGACGACCTATACATCTATGATCTGTCTTATGCAATGGTGGTACTCCAAAAGTAGCTGCAGTGTACAAGTGCGCAACGGGCTGTTCTTAGCCATTGTTCGTGTTATTCTCCGACAATTGATTTTGTATGACCTTCTGTACTGCACACCGAGCATTAAGCCTGGTGGAAGACTGAGCAACAGATAGTCAACGATCTTGAATTGTTTGACTATATATTTATATATCCCAGAACCAGGATGAGATGCTGCACTTCGGGTTTACTGTTTCAGCTGAGCAGTGCCTCGACTTTGATGTTCCGCGGCCGCAGTATACAATACCAGATGAACTCCCGTCAACCGCATAGGAGAAGCAACGCCACAGGCAAACTTCCACTCTGCTACCTTCTCAGAGATGAAGAAAATGAATTCGGAGACGATCGAGTTTCAGGTGGGAACGGCCAAAAATATCGAACATCGAATCTTACCAAAGAGGTAGCGATGCGTATGCGTACAGTGTCGCAACGTTGGACACCATGTCGCTAGAGGACATGATAGAATAGAAATGCTCTTAGGTCGAATTGAAACCCCTCGAGCGCGACATTGTGACAGGTGGTGGTGCTCCCGATCCCAAGAATTACAGCTAGTTCAACAAATCGATAGGCCTCTGCTCAAAAGCCGGGTGTGCAGGCGGAAAGTGAAAGTTTCTGATCCGGGCGTTATTTCACAGGCTTTGGCTGCGGCCGTCCTGACGCTGTAGCGAGGGACACATCCAGATGCTCTCGACCCGGGCGGCAGCAGTCAGAGCGGAGGACTCTCCTCCTGCCGCCAGTTGACGGGTCTCAGAATTTCATCACACTCCGTCCTGTCCCTTGAGCCTCACTTTCAGGCAGGGGCCTATCGATTTGGAACTAGCTACAGGCACTGTAGCGGATTAGCAGGAATTACGTTGTTTAAGCGATGGACATTCTCTTACTGGTGCTACGTGTCATGACCAAACATCAAGACTCGCATGCTCTGTCCTCTGGTGTCCCTTCGTCGGTCTTCAGGCTAGTCTTTAGAGCTTATGTGTTGGAAGGGGACGGGTTGTCCGAAGCCCTGCAGTAGCGGCTCCCCGATACCAGATGCGAAGGTGAGCCTGCAGATTCCAGATATCTGATCGTAGATGCGGCGCCGTGATTTCTCGAACCAGACAAATCAAGGCTGCTCCAGCATAGTGATACTGTACATTTTCGACCAACCCGGCGGGTCACAGGTCACAAGGCCAATGGCCTGCCGGATTTCGGACAAGTGTCACAGGTCACACTCAGTAAAAATGCGAAGTCTGACAAAGTCGTGTAAAAACGTGAAATAGTCTATGATGCTCGTGTGATAGTCAATTCCGCCAAAATTTGGTATGTTGGTTACAAAATTGAGACTATTTTGTCCCCAAAAAGTCAAGAAATTGTCCAAAGTTGAGGCCGGAATGAACTGAATAAAGTCAAACACGAGCCCTGTCGTAGTCTTCTATAGTCAGATCTCAGTCATAGAATAGTCGGATTTAGTCGGATTTAGTTTGTCACTCTTCCATTGTAATAGTCATCAAAAGTCATAAATTCGTCACAAATTCGTTACTACAGACGAGCACAATTTGGCACTAGCACTAGCGACACAGCGGCGACACGCCCCTTCCCACTGCCGAGTCCGAAAATTCCTCTCGCGGTTCGGGAAGACAGGCAGGCACTCAGCTCGGAAGAGCTCAACCCTTCGAAGCGGCCATCTTCTTGACCTTATGCTGTGAACCAACATGTCAGCGGTGGATGCAAAGGATCGAATTGTTCTTACCTGCTGCACGATCGTCTCAACTTCTGCCTTCGATGGCTGGCCCGTTGCTTCGGCAGAGAGAATGATTGATACCAGCTTGTCTGTTGGCATAAAGATGAGCGGACAAAGACATTGAAATAAGCGGAGAATACTTACCTTTCTTCATAGAGGAACTCTTCTTGCCAAGCTTCACGTTGCCCGCCAACTTCCGATCAATCATCCATTCGAACAACTCATCTCTGTTGAGTAGCTATGCATATGGTACAGTTAGTGAGGATGCAGAAGAACGAAGAAATAAGTTACTTACGTTGAGATATGTACTCGGGTCAGAGTCTCTCGTGTCGGTCTCCGGTTTGCCAGTGCCAGACAAGTTGGAGGGGACTGAATCGTTCACAGGGGAACTGGTGCGAGGAGAGGATTGAGCGTTATCAGCCGAAGCGGAGACACCAGAAGTCTGAGTGGCGGCGGAGGACTCGGGAATACCGGTGGTGGACATGGTGTGAGCATCTGACGGTGGCACAGCTTTGCTCTTACCCTTCACAATGGGCTGTAGTGAATTTAATTTAGAACCAACATATTCAGATAATTTTGTACTCACCCCTCCTGCCGCTTTCCAAAGCCGCCAAAGAATTTCGAAGGTCGTCTCCAAGTACGCGTCGCTAAGATACGTGTTCGCCTCGATCCCGTTGACAAAACATACATGCCTTGCAACTTTGCAGGTCTTCATGGCAGCCGCAATCAGGCTTCGCGCTGTTACGCGGCAGCGAAATACGAGCGGCTAGTCGAGTCGTCACGAGACAAGGTCTTAGTCTAAGACACAAGTCCGTTCAAATGACACTTCTGGCGATGTCCTCGCACTGAAGGTCGATCAGAGTTCGTTCTTATGACTCGTAGTAGCTGTCTGCTACTAACGGTCGATCTCAGTCAAAGGCAAGTGAAAAGCTGGTTTAATGGTAACCAGGTCAAGATGGGGATCCAGCTCGACAAGGTCGTCTACTTATACAAAAGGTATCCGCAGTACTACGCATTAATGCGGGATCGTTCATTGGCTAGATAAGGTGAAACGATATCTGAGCAGGGTAACAGCGAGGAAGTAATATGTATGAGAAAGCTGAGTAAGGTCGTGAGAGATAATCAGTACTAATGGGGATAACGAGTCGTGTATCAGAACGAGGTAAAGATGAGGCATACATGCACGTCTTGCATGTGTGATAAGAAGAAGGTCCGGAGTTGGATCCGGTGTAACCCTAGACTAGGGGTTCTGGACATCTGGATAAAGAATCGGAGGTTGCGCTCCGATGAGTCACGTGTTGGATCACGTGGTCTAGTAACGTAAAGGGAACAAGGAAAAGAAAAAGAAAAGACGCGCCACAAGTGAGGAGCATTGTAACATCAGCTCCCGTCTAACATTTTTGTCCTACAAGAAATCTTGTGATCTTCATCGTCGTCGGGGGCAGTCGCGGACATAATGATCTCCTCCACATCTGTAGCATGTCCACCGGCTGGTTCGTGATCCTTGTTCGTGGATGCGTCCATCCCTGTAGGGATGACTGCGACACGAAGAAGTGGATGCGGTCGAGAAAGATGGTTGGGATAACGGAGATCGTCCACTGGGTACGTGCGAACGAGGAGGGCGAGGTCGAACGGGAATTGGTTCTGGTGACGAGCGAGGAGTGGATGCGGGTATTCCATTAGTGGTGTATCCGAGGATGTGTCCGATGTCTTCATCCCCATGCTCCCTCCAAATCTCCTGTGCTGTACGAGTGACCGTACTGCGCATCAACGACCAGACTTGGTCGACTCTGGTTCAGGCTCTACTCGTCCTTTCTTCTGCTGCGATGAGCTCTTGTCTGGCCGTCTGCATCCACTCGACCATTTCTAATGCTCGTTGCATGGAAACCACCGCTTGTCGATCTTGCGGGCGATTTCGTAAGGCGACAAGGATATCTGTGAAGTCGACAGGAACACGGATAGCCGAGACCAGACGTGTGGCAAATTCTTGTTCGTCCGATGCGTGACTGAGTTCGATAGAAGGTGAGGGCGATGAGGTGCGGATAAAGGGTGTCTGTGCTCGAGAGGGTACTCCATTGATAAGCGTAGGCGATGCGGGTATGCTCATAATTGTGGAGGCGACTTCAGCGAGTATATTGTGAACAAGGTCGTCTATAGCGGAAGTGGGCATTGATGATATGTCGTTTTCTCCTCCTTTTATACCTTTCGGTTGTTAAGGGGATCGCGGTTATCTGTGATGTGAAATAGAATGTCGTGGATCCGGGTAATAATCAAATAGATGAAAATCCATTGGACGATAAAGAGTATTCCCACAGAGATAAGAGCTGCCTGATCAGTTCCAGGCATCGTTCTGATCACCCCAGCCGTTAGCGTGCGGGCTGTCTCGCGTGAAGAGTGTGTGTTCGACAAGTCGTCTGATAAGGATTCGGTGGGTGATCCAAAGAAAAGTGAGGGTTGTGCAGTGGAGGACGATTAGGAAGATGATGAGGAAAACCGTCGTGGTAGTCATTCCGGGTTTCTTCTCCTCTACTGGATTCCCCTGGCCCTTTTATATGCATTGAGGATTCGCTTGGCATTCTGTAAATTGTGGGTAGGTTCCCACGAGTTTTCTGCTGAAGAATATCCCTTCCACTTGACTAAGTACCTCAGATGACCTCGGTACGTCTTGTGATTTAGGATGGCTTCGACTTCGTACTCTTCTTCGTTATCAACGACATCAGGTGGTGGGTTCACGTAATTCGGACCATGTATGTCGTTTTCGCGATAAGGAGATAGAAGGGCGGCGTGGAATACGGAATGAACTCGCCAGGTCTTCGGGAATTTGAGACGATAGTTGGCTGGTCCGATAACTTCGACAATTTCGAATGGCCCCTCACGCTTTGGTGCTATCTTGCGCGAGGCGTAATTGACTTTCAGGTTCCTCGAGTCTAGCCAGACCTTCTGTCCTAGTGTAAACTTCGGCGATCCTTGTCTGACTCGGTCCGCCATCTGTTGTCGGGCTAACTCGTGCATGGCTAGTGCTTCTAGTCTTATCTTCTGCAACATGTCACGCCTGGATTCAACCGATGGAATGTTCGTGGTCGGAAATACGGAAGGGAGTCCACGTGGTTCGTATCCCATCATGATGCAGAATGGGCTCATCTTCCGTGCTGAGTGTTCCCTTGTGTTATGACAAAACTCGAGGTCTGGCAGGCGGTCAGCCCATATTTCAGGGTTGTTTCCGCAATAGAGTCGAAGATAGATTTCCAGCTCCTGGTTGACTCGCTCTGTTTCTCCGTCCGTCTGAGGGTGATAAGCTGTGCTCATTGATGATCTGATCTGGAGTAGTCAATTTAACTCTTGGAAGACCTTGGATGCGTATTGAGGTCCTCTATCCGAGATGATTCGGTCGGGTAATCCAAATTGCGAGTATACTTTGTCATGAAAAATCTTGGCCGTTCCTTCAGCGGTGATCGTTTTGAGGCAGGGCGTAAGAATCACCCCCTTTGTAAGGTCATGGTCTACTACGACCATAATTGAATCAAAACCGTTGGAAACGGGGAGGTCGGTAATAAAATCGGTGGTGCAACAGGAAAATGGTAATGCGTGTGGGTTGGCGGGAATTGGTTCCAAAGGAATACGAGTTGGATGAGTATTTGGTTTCATTTGTTGACATGGCACAGCCTTCAACATAATTGTAGACAAATGTATACATGCCGGGCCACCAGAATTCACGACGTAACAGTTCAAGAGTATTAAACTTTCCAGGGTGACCCATGGCAGGGGAGTCGTGATGTAGTCGAACGAGGTCACGACGAAGAGTTTCGGATGGTGGAATGTAAATCTTTCCCTTATAGAGGATGACACCATCGCGAACTTCCCAGTCGGAAAGTGATGATTTCATGGGGAATGGCCCTTTGTGCGCGATCGCTTCGAGGGCTTCGTGAACAATGAGGTCTTTTGCTGCATGATTTCTGATTTCGTCGAATAGTGTCGGGGAAATGGATCACACGAATAGTGCGTTGGGTAAAAGAATGCGATCTTCGTTGTCACTTTCACTGTCATTGAGTCCATTACGACGAGATAGCGCATCAGATTGGATCATCTGAGTGCCAGGGACATGGATGAGGTGAAGATCAAATTGTGATAATTTGAGACTCCATTGTGCTTGTCGGCGGTTTAACTTCTGAGCTGTACGGAAGTACGTGAGGTTCTTGTGATCACTGCGAACTTCGACGGGATGGGGAGAGCCTTCAAGATAATGGCGCCATTCAGTGAGGGCTCGAATGATTCCGAGGAGTTCACAGTCGTAGATTTCGTAGTTCCATTCAGCTAGATTGAGCGTTTGTGAAATGTAGGCACAAGGATGGAGGTCTCCATTGATGTCAGCTTGGTGTAAAACTGCACCCGTAGCAAACTTGGAAGCGTCGGATTCAACAATAAAGGGTTTTGCCTTGTCAGGCAGTAACAGTACTGGGGCGGTACTGAATCGTTGCTTCAATGTGTCGAAAGCTGTCTGACATTCTGTTGTCCATTCAAAAGGTGGAGATCCAGCGGCAGTGCGCGTAAGATTCGTCAATGGTTTGGCAATATCCGAGAAGTTGGCAATAAACTTCCGATAGAAGTTTCCAAACCCTAGGAAAGAGCGAACACCTTTTACCGTGCTTGGTTCAGGCCATTCTGCAATTCCTTTAAGTTTGATAGGGTCCATGCCAATGTAGTTTTCTCGAATGATCATGCCTAGGAATTCGACTTCTTTAACGTCAAAGAAACACTTTTCCGGTTTAAGGAATAAGTCGTTGTCTTTGAGTCGTTGGAGTACGCGTCGGGTTCGAACGTGATGTTCTTCCAAATCGTTTGAGAAGATGAGGATATCATCCATGTAAATGACTATCCATCCCTCATTGATCATGTCCTTGAAGAGTGCGTTCATCATCATTTGGAAAGTCGCCGGGGAGTTGCAGAGTCCAAAGAACATGACCATAGGTTCGAAAAGTCCACGATTTGTCTTAAATGCGCCCTTCCATTGGTCACCATCTTTGATTCTGACATTGTTATATCCGGAGCGTAAATCCATTTTCGTAAAGATCGATGCGCCTTTGAATTGATCCATAAGGTCAGAGATGAGCGGAAGAGGATAGGCGTTCTTCACCGTCCCTTCATTCAGGTATCGGTAATCCTGACAGGGACATAGTGCTCCATCTTTCTTTCCTACGAAGAAAAATGGTGAAGCTATGGGAGATTTCGACGGTCGGATGTATCCTTTTCGCAGATTTTCTTCCAGGAAGTCATCCATCGCTCCTTGTTCCTTGAGCAATAACGGATAGACTTTACAGTCGCGTGGAATAAAATCGGGTTTCAAGTCAATGGCGTGGTCCCAAGGCCTGGTTTCTGAAAAGCGTTCAGCTGCTTTCTTTTCAAAGACGGACTTCAAATCGTGGAGGTAGTTGGGGACCAACTCCTCGACGGTTTTGGGTTTGTCTACAGCTGATGCTTCCTTGTGTGCCTGTTGTGCCAATTCTTGTGATTTACCAGATGGTTTGTAAAAGACCGTATTCTGTGCATTACAGAATAATGGGGATCGGGTACTGTGTGTCATTCTTCCAATGGTGGGGCCTCTTCGTATGGTGAAGACTGCGGTTTCAGTCTCTTCATTCGTTAAAGGTGACTCCTTTCTGATGGGTTCAAATATCCCAATAACTGGCTCTCCTGCGATATAGGATATAACTAGATCGTCGTCATCGAGCTGATCCATAGGGGGTTCTGATGGTGGGTCATCTGATTCGGTATCATTCCGCACTGCGGGTAACTCGCCACGCTCAGTGTTATCGGCCATGATTTCTCTGATAGATTCCGAATGCCCAAACGAGGTAGGGGAAGTTTCGGTGGTGATTAACTCTGGGAGTCCATCTTCCTTGAAAATCGAAACTTCTTCATCTGGTGCATCTTCGACGGTGGGTTTCGGTGGCCATTTGGCGTCTTTACCAAACCAAAAGTCACCGGTTTCCCAGTTGATCATCGGATTGAGGTGTTTAAGCCACGGCATGCTGAGAAGTATGTTTTCTTTGCCAATGCCGGTCAAGAGGAAGCGAGTAAGTGTCTTCCTTCCTCCGATTTTCATCATCTTCCAGGTACAATGAGTAATGGTACCCATTTGATTTGGTGTGCCATCCGCATTCATGACTTTAATCGGTTTCGGTAATTCTCATCTGATGAAATCGTTTTCTTCCGCAAAACGAATGTTCATGAACGTTTCGGCTGCACCGGAATTGATCAAGGCTTCTGTTGTAACGTCTTCCTTCTCTCCCAACGAAATATTCACAGTGATTGAATTTCCGCTAGTGTTACAAATAACGAGGGGAGATACGGTAAGATACGACAATCCATGCATTACTAGTGGCCGTCGTCTCAAAAACCCAATTGGGTTCGTTCTTCATCAGTCATGTCGTTGAAGACGTTTCGCACATAGGCGATCTGTTCCTCTCTGGTTTCTTCCTTCGATGTCTCCTTCTTCTGTGCGAGGTCTTCTCGCATCTTCTTGATCCATGTGATCGTGTCTGTGTCCAACCCGGGCTGTATCGTTCTAGCACGGGTGAAACTTCCAGCCTGGGGGTGGAATTGTCTGTCGTTGGCTATATGGCCCTTCTTTCCGCATAGGAAACATAATCCTTCTTTCATTCTCTTCTGTCGCTCGTCCGGGGATAAGCGCGAGATATTGACACGATCAACATCCATCGCATTTGGATCCTTTGCAGAAGCCGAGTAGTAGGGACGATGGACAGATCGGCCCTTTCCTCGCGTCGTCGTAGTGGCTCCTCGCTTGAAGATCTGAGCAGATCTCCATTGGTTATCAAACCGCGAGGCGTATTCGTACCACTTGTCAAGTGTCTTGGGCATGCTTTCCATCCCATATATCCTTTGTCGGAGTGGGTCGTTAAGTCCCCACTTAAAATATTCGATATTTCCGGCATCTTCTAATTTCGCCTTGGATTCAAGCGATCGGAATTCGGCAATGTAATCGTCCGCAGTACGAGTCCCTTGCTTGATGTTACGTAGCAAGGTACGAGCGGTTTCTTCAATATTTTCATCGCCAAATGCTTTGTTCACACTCGCAATGAACTCTCTCCAACTTCCATAAGAAAGGAAGTCATCATTGGTGAGTTCCGTTTCTATGAAGCTCTGCGCCCATGATCCTGCTGTCCCTCCTTGCATGTGCGATAGCACAAATGCAATCTTCTGATTGTCCTCCTGGTAGACATGGCTATTTCCGGCCATGTAATTCTTGCATTGGTTTATAAATTCCCTAAGCTTCGAACGGTCTGAACCGTTGAAGATCTCGGGTTTTCTAAAACCAAGTTCCTTCTGGCTAACATGGTGACGTCCTTCATCCATGGTAACTGTAGCCATCGGTGGTATGTAATCGGGTACGATTGGTGCAAGAGTCGGTTGGGGTACAGGATTCTGGGCAGGGGGGTTCCAAGGGGCGTCTGGTCTCTCTCCTGGATAGGAGGTCGTTATACCGCTGTCTGCGATGTGCTGGAGCACTATTCCACCAAGATTATGGGGAAGTGTCCTTTCAAATTCCTCTGGGGAGTAGTCGAAGTTGTGATTGTCTGGCCTGATGAATACAGGCCTTCCTCCTATAAAATGTGCGTTTCGTTCTGTGCTCCACTCCGCTTGAGATGGGAGGTGCTCGCGGTACTGCTCCGGAAGAGCGGTCGGGTTGATGTAGTTAAAATCCAGCATGGATAAATTCTTCTGTGTGGCCTATGTCTACACGTAGACTGCACACCGTCCTTAACTAAGTGGGTTCGTTCGTCGTCGGCTAACAAGCCCGTAGAGTGTCTTCTATCTTCAAACTGATACACCTATTTGCTGATTGCTCGAGTGATTACCTCAGCCTCCTCGGCCTATTGGTCTCTCGGACAGACCCCTCTCCGAAGATGAGTGATCAGTCTATCCCTTCAGCTACCTCGATTACAGAGTAATCTCAAACGGTGCTTTAGCAATCGAATCGGGTGTATCGTTCAGTCTTCAAGGTTCGGTCCGGTCGGTAGTTCGTTGTTAGACTTTGGGAAGTCACAGAGAGTAATAAGATCTCGACCTAATGTTACGCGGCAGCGAAATACGAGCGGCTAGTCGAGTCGTCACGAGACAAGGTCTTAGTCTAAGACACAAGTCCGTTCAAATGACACTTCTGGCGATGTCCTCGCACTGAAGGTCGATCAGAGTTCGTTCTTATGACTCGTAGTAGCTGTCTGCTACTAACGGTCGATCTCAGTCAAAGGCAAGTGAAAAGCTGGTTTAATGGTAACCAGGTCAAGATGGGGATCCAGCTCGACAAGGTCGTCTACTTATACAAAAGGTATCCGCAGTACTACGCATTAATGCGGGATCGTTCATTGGCTAGATAAGGTGAAACGATATCTGAGCAGGGTAACAGTGAGGAAGTAATATGTATGAGAAAGCTGAGTAAGGTCGTGAGAGATAATCAGTACTAATGGGGATAACGAGTCGTGTATCAGAACGAGGTAAAGATGAGGCATACATGCACGTCTTGCATGTGTGATAAGAAGAAGGTCCGGAGTTGGATCCGGTGTAACCCTAGACTAGGGGTTTTGGACATCTGGATAAAGAATCGGAGGTTGTGCTCCGATGAGTCACGTGTTGGATCACGTGGTCTAGTAACGTAAAGGGAACAAGGAAAAGAAAAAGAAAAGATGCGCCACAAGTGAGGAGCGTTGTAACACGCGCGGCATCGTTCCCAATGCCGTCCCATGAGGTAAGTACAGAGCTAGAAGTCATTGAGCCAGCTGTAAACTGGTAGTGGCCCCACGCCGTTCCGAGGTCATTTTCTGAGAGGTCCGGCGCATTAGGATCGGCGTTCTCGATGCGCTCGATGAACACAATTACTTCTGGTGTTGGAGAACCAACACCGAATGCGGGTTTGAGCTTCATGGCGTTGAGAAGCTCAAATCCACTCATTAAACCTGTATGGCTGCCGGACAACATGTCTGCGAGCGAATAAGTAAATGTACGAGAAGGTTAGTTGTAGCTTACCAATCAAATTCTCGATTGACGGATCGATGTTGATGAAACTAACATCAACTGCCGCCTTCGCTGTGGGACCCGAAGGTGAAGTAAGTGATGATGACGGTGCAGGCGGCACTGTAGCTATTTCGCGTGAACATCGACACAATGAAAGAAAATATCAGAACTTACCAAGAATGTTGGTGATTGCACCAAGCTGCGGTTTCAGCGTTGGTGCAGTTACCGGCGCGAACGTCATATCCTTCGCATGCTGCAATGCCACATTCGCGGCAGGTTTCTTCTTTGGCTTGCTCGAAGAAGAAGAATGTCCTCGATGTCGCTTGTTGATGGCTGAAGTCTGTGAGGTTGCCGCAGTGGAGACTCCGACTGTCTCGGATGCTGAGGGTTTGCCTACACTAGTGCTGACAACAGAGGTACTGATGTGGCTGATGTCGTCATCGTCGTCAGCATCAAAATCTGGTCCCTTCTCCTGTAGTAGCATCTGACCAAGGATATGCTCCGCCTTCCAGTGGTTTTCACAAAGGGCAAGTAACGGCTGCATCTTCTCCATCTTCAGCATTGCGGCTTCCCACTCGCATGGATACGCAGCCCGCAGCACCTTCTTCATCTTCTTCACATTGCGATACCGACATTCTTGGGGAGGAGGAAGGGAGAGAAGATCGTGCTTGACCATGCGAGCAGTTGATTGGATTGCATGCCACTCGGCGAGCGAGATGAGTTCACCATCTGTGTGTCGGACTGCCTTATCCATCGGGATCCTCGCGGGATTAGTTACTGAAATGGTGATGTCTTCATCCCCTTCAATATCCTCCTTGTACCACAAGACTGCCGGTGGATATCGCCTTGCAGGAGCGATGGGAAGAGCATTAAAATGAGGTCGAGATGCGGAAACATCGCTCCCATCGCGCGAGATCATGCCGCCGCGACGAGAAGCAGAATCACTTGGCAAAATTGTCGAGCTACTGAGTGAGACATAAATCAACCAAAAACTGGAATGAATGAGCCACTTACCTGGCAAAACTTGATGATCGACTCTTTTCGGCCTTTAATGCTTGCAGCTCTTGTGTCAACTGCTTGTTTTCTTGCATAACCTGCATCAACTGAGCTTGTGAGTCAGACAACTTTACCACCTGCGTGCTCATTTGCCGAAGCTCGTTGTACATATCCAAGACATGGTGATTTTTCAGAAGCTCGGAGAGGTCTAGATCGGCGATATTGTGGTTGCATGAGGTGAGTGATTGAGAAACAGAAACCGGACCAGAAGACAAAGAGAAATCAGTAGTTGGAGAGAAGTCTGAAATATCGGGCGGTGGTTGGTGCGACATTGCTGGCGGCTGAGTCGGACAGCGGGCGCGACATCCAAGTCTGGAAGTTCAACTTCCTCAGATTTGTCAGCACTCCAAATTAGGAAACAACCACGTTGCAACCAGGCGGATGCAATGCGGTTATCAGCCACATTGCTCTTACTCTCATACCATCTCATTGCACCTTTCTAACAAGCTACACATCCTCTAAACTGAATTCAACATGATCTGCAAGTGCAGCAAATGTCATCCCGGCAAGGAGCGTAGTCTATCCACTCTTCGAAAACACCTTTACCAAGATGTTGAACAGCTTGAACAACCATTTCACACAGAAGCCTATCGAGACTGTCTTCAAAATTGTATTCTCTTGAACACTCAGACGTTACGGGATGCATCATTCCAAACTTCTCGTGATATACCAGCTGCATGTAAGTGTTCTGGTTTGTTATCAGTAAATCAGAGAGATGGTGGTGAGGTTGAGCCTCACTGGCAGTTAGCAGACTGGATAGATTCTGGCTACCAGTTCACTAACTATACTCTCACCTCTCCATTTTGTGGATCATTTATTAAACTTAGAGCTGATACATTCTTAGATTTGAATGTGAACAAGAATTTGACTATAACTGGTGAAGAAGATTTAGCAGATGAAGATATGGACCAAGGACAGGCTATGGAGGTTGATGAAAATATGGAGGAGAATATAAGCAATGATGAGGAAGAAGACCAGGAAGAAGACCAGGAAGAAGACGAGGAAGAAGACGAGGAAGCAGATGAAGACGAGGATGAGGAAGAAGACCTCCTTACATTTCTTCCTCAAGTTCAAGATCAAGAAGCAACTTACTCAAGTGATGGTGATACAATGGACAGTGATACAAGTGGTATTGATACAAGTGATACCGAGGACACACAGGATGAAAGCGATGGCATGGAGCCTATCATAGAGCTGATGGATTTTCAATATCCTCAAGTGCGAACCGATCTGCAGAAAATTCTGCTACATGGATATTCCTGCCCTTTGGAACCTCCATTCTCTGCCTCGCTACCATGTGAATTAACTCCTTCGGAGTTTCAATCTTTTCGACATTACATTGCATGGAAACTATCCAATGGCACTGTGAAAGCATACAAGTATCATAGAAAGGTTTTGGCAGATGCAAGTTACATGGATATTCAATCTCTATATTTGGTACGCAAGTTAGCAGCCACTTTGACAGACACCAAGCTGTTGCAAGTTGATATGTGTCCGCGGAGCTGCATTGCATATACTGGCCAATTCGAGAAAATGGATACCTGTCCCTATATTCGAGATGGTCAAATTTGTGGAAGGTCATGTTACAGAGCCAAAAACAAGCCAAAAGCACAAATGCTTTACAACTCATTTACAGCAGTTCTTAAAGCTATGTTTGCAAATCTGGAAACTGCAAGGCTTCTACGCTATAGAGATAAATGTTTACAGCAGGCCTTAAAATTGCTTGCGGATGCTTCACAAGTAAGTTTTATTTGAATTTTTAATATGCTTCAAATAAATTCACAGCTTTATAGTCTCAAAGGCTATATTCAGACTTTTCAGATTCTAATGTGCACATTCATCATTATACAAGAATGAATCTGTTCAAGGATCCTTGAGATATTGCATTCGCTTTATCCACAGATGGTGCTCAGCTTACAATGAAGAAACAATCAGACACCTGGATTCTTATCCTGATATTACTCAACCTTCCTCCCGAATTTCGCTATAAATCACATCAGATCATCGTTCCTATGGCTATTCCAGGCCCTCATAGTCCAGGAAACCTTGAATCCTTCCTCTATCCTCTCTTTGAAGATTTAGCCATGGCAAGCGAGGGAATCTGGATGTGGGATGCCATTGATTCCTCCTACTTTATGAATCATGCATTTCTTTGCATGGTGCTTGGAGATATGCTAGGCTCTGCAAAAATGAACGGGATGGCAGGACATTCAGCACTTCATGGTGACCGATTTAGTGAAGTCCAAGGTGCACGATCAAGTCTAAAAAAAGGGGCAAAGGCACAATATTATCCTATCTCACCACCAGAGAATGCAAGATATAATCCTAGTCGCCCACCTTTCTATGATCTCAATAATTTGCCACTGCGGACAGAAACAAAATATTGGGAGATAATTGAGCAGCTTCTTCACACCACCTCAAAACGAGGGCAAGCGGCTATTACACGAGAAACAGGAATTTCTCGTATGCCTTTAGCTGCAGCAAGTCCTGCATTTATACATCCATCATTCTTTCCTTTGGACCCCTTTCACATCCACTATGAAAATGAACTGGCATTCATATGGGATATGTGGACCATTCATAGTTCACCTCAAGACCCAATTTATCTCAGCAAAGAGAAGGCAGCATTATTTGGAAGCCTGGTTTCAGAAGCAATGTCTTCACTTCCTCCCTCATTTTGTGGACCAGTTCGCGACCCATATTTGAAATGCCAAAGCCAATACAAAATTTATGAATGGATGGCTTTGCTTCACTGGTATATTCTTCCAATTGGACTTGAACTAGGCTTCAACACTATGGTTTCTTACAACTTTTTCCAGTTTGTGGAAATTGTGGAGTTTGCCATGACTATCAAGCCACGAAGTGATTTGGAGATCAGATGGCTTCATGACAAGATTGTATCATTTCTAACAGGGTTCCAGACACTCTACATTGGAGCTGATCCAGAGAAGATTTCAAGATTTCGGCTATGCATTTTTCAGTTGATTCATGTGCCACTTCATATCAAATGGTATGGCTCTGTTCGCCTTGGCTCACAAGCTACCATGGAGAGAACTATTGGAGAACTTGGTTCAAAAGTTCGTTCCAAGAAGGCATCATTTGCCAATTTGGCCAATTTGATTTTAGAAAGACAACTTGTTGAATCCCTTCTTCTCTACTATCCATCACTCGCACCCACTCACAATCAACTCATAACCAACAAGTCCTCACTTTTTTCGAAGGTCAATATAACCAAAAAAGAGCATAACTTGGGGACAGAATTTTATCAGCAGTTTCAAGCAATCTCAGAGTCACAGCAAGTTGCCTTTGATCTAGACTCAGCTGTTACAAGATATGGAAAGCTACGTGTAGGCAGTCAAAAGGCTGTCTTGAATAGCCGCTTAAGTGAACTTCACCGTGGCAATCCTCCCTCGAGATCCCATCGTTATTTTGAAGGACATTCAGCTGGAGGCATGGTTCCAATTTTTGGTGAAGCCCTTGCATTCTACAGATTTAATGGTGTGGAAATGGTTGTCTATCATCCAATCCATAACATAACACACCCACTGAAGACTTGGAAGGGAATGTGGTCTAATGAGATCAAGGTTGCACAAATTTCAGAAATTGTGGATATTGTTGGAGTTTGGAACTACAAAACTGCTGTCTATGTGCTCAGAAAGCATCCAGTACTTGATTGGCTGACCCCAGAAGAAAGAGGAGAGGTTGGAGAAGCAGAGGAAGAGAATTTGGAAGAAGGGCTCAACACATTCTAACAGCAGTATGTCATTGTGAAGCATCTTGACTTTGCAGACTATTATCTGACAAATATCTTGGCAGTAGAGGAAAGGTTGGAGAAGCAGAGGAAGAGAATTTGAAAGAAGGGCTCAACACATTCTAACAGCAGTATGTCACTGTGAAGCATCTTGACTATTGCAGACTATTATCTGACAAATATCTTGGCAGTAGAGGAGAGGTTGAAGAAGCAGAGGAAGAGAATTTGGAAGAAGGGCTCAACACATTCTAACAGCAGTGATGTCATGGTGAAGCATCTTGACTACTGCAGACTATTATCTGACAAATGTCTTGGCAGTTTTCTTCTGATTCTCGACTTCACAGTTTTGATGACTAGCAGTAGACTATGACATGTCTGCCGTTTGACTAAATAAGACTATACGTGATTACATATGACATTATGAGACTTCCGGTTTTTACTGAGGGTCACAACGAGTCTCGCCGCCGACCCCAAACCAATGGAAAAGAGGCATTTTTTGCTGGCCTGCGGCGCCAAAATTGCATGGTCCTTGTTAATTACACACCTCCGCTTTCCAGTCACCACCGGCTATACAACAGCTCCGTGGACCATCCGGCAGCTGCAAGGCTCGCTGTACGCTGGCGCCTCCGATGCCACTGCCCCGCCGCCTTGCCGCTACATTCCGTCCTGTCCCCGGTCACACCCGGTCCAGCCGGTTGGCCGGTTTGGGTCCTCGAGGTCACACTCAGTAAAAACTGGAAGTCAATTAAAGTCTGGTATTGTTGGGCTGAAGTCAATCAGATTCAAAATTTTGGCACCATGGTGTAAAGTCCAGAGAAGTCTGTTTACAGTCACCAAACTCATCATGCCAAGAAATTATGTGATCAAATGCCATCAAATCCTAGTCTGTAAAAGTCAGGCACCACAGTTGATTATCTCAAAATACATAACATTCTGAAGCTCATATGTTGCTTTTTTCTGCACTGAGGGGTTGGAACATAACTGTACAGACATGGTCTAAACTATATGAGGTCATGCACTATAAGAAAACCATAAGAATAGTCACAAGTAGTCATTAATAGTCAAATTTGCCAAAATTTTGAAATTGGCTGACTACACTTTGACTTCTGGTTTTTACTGAGGGTCACAGGTCACACCCTCCGCCGGGTTGGTCGAAAATGTACAGTACGGTGCAACACTGGTAGCGCTCATATGCATTACCTGTAGCCGGTCGGCGAGCAGCGCTTGCTATCTTGAGCGAGAGAATTGCTGAGAATTGCCACCGTCGTTGGTCCACCATGGCATGCTTTTATACTCACTCAAGAATCAGAAATGGTGACAATCGACGAAGTGGGTTTTAAGTCCGGCATATGTGAACTAAATAGTTGTCGGACGTTGAAGGCGTCACCGAGAGCAAGAAATCCGCCGGCGACCCTGCTTTTATGAACTCTAGAGAGATCTAATTAGTTGTATCGACGGCTCTGGATAACGAAGATCCAAAACTCGGAGACGCGATTCACATGCACATTGCAAGCTCCGCGGGGCATGTTCAGCTGTGTCAGTCGTAAAGCGGCAAAGATAGTAAGTTTGCAAGTCAATTGAATGAGTTGTGTCACAGAGACTAGCACGCTATCCCATTCAAGTTGGAAGTCGACAAGAGACGGTACTAAAAATAGCTTGATGTGATCGTGCCTCGATCGTACACTGATTTCGTCCTGGAAAGGCAACTGATAACAATTTTTGTACCGTTTGGCCTCCACATGCGTGAGTTTACTAGGGCCTGCTTCTCTCCTTAGCCTGTCTTCTCGTAAACCCCCTCAACAGGTCAAGCGCGGTGTCCTTGACCTCGTAGGTTTATAAGGACACCACCATCTGCTATCGCTTCCCAGGAGTCTCGGTTCTCTTCCACACTATGATGTCGACCACCCTGGACGCTATCATTGATCCCGCTCATCATGATCTTTCGCCGGTAGACAGCAAGCGGGATTACATCGACGAGACGCTCGAGGTTCCTATCCATGTCGACCTAGTGTCGGTCCCTCCGGTGCGCCCCCCACTCGACTACTCGTCGGTCAGTGCGTTCTCCGCCAGCCTCTGGCGTCGTTTCGCCAGTCTGTGGACGAAGCGCTTCATCCTGTCGCTGCTAGCGGGCCAGCTTGTCTCCCTCTGTATTACCTGTACGAATGTCACGACAACAGAGCTTGTCCAGCGCAACTGGGCGCTTCCGACCACTCAGACTTTTTTCCTGTGAGTTGCCTCATACGCAATGTGCATGCCGTGAAAATGAATGGTTCTGGGCTAGCTATTTTTCAATTTTCATCGTATACACGCCTTACACGATATATCAATGTAAGCTGCCCTCGTGTTTGACGTGAAGCAGTCGTTGAATTTACATTTCGATTAGACGGATTTAAAGGATGGCTGAAAATGATCTTCAGAGATGGCTGGAAATGTGAGCGCTTGCGGATTTTCCACGCTGATCCTGGACCTACAAGTGTACCTGATCGCAGATGTCATCCTTGCTGCCTGCGACGTAGAAGGAAACTTTTTGGCTGTCAAGGTGCGATCTCATCGGTCTATTTTTCCATTGTGTCACGATCAACTGTATTTTTCTCAGGCTTACGATTACACGACCCTCCTTTCCTGCATGCTTCTGGACGCATGGGCAATCCCCGCATGCCTGTTCTTCTCTTGGGTTTATATGCGTCCGAAGTATCACTGGTCGCAGCTCTTCGTACGTCCATTCCTTCCACTGCCCCGCTTTCCTACCCAACACACATGCAATTTCTGACAGGGCGTAGTCATCTGTGTCGGAGGCTTGGGCATGCTTGTAGCTTCCGACGAGCTCACCGACAAAGACTGGCCGGCGCAAAATCGTGGCAAGGGCGACGCCTTCATGATCGTCGCTGCCACGCTCTATGGCTTCAGTGGGTTCGCGTTTCTCCCATGTTTCCAATTACTTGCTCACAGACTGTTATTCTAGCGAATGCTACGGAGGAGTTTTTTGTGCGCCGCTCGCCGCTGTACGAGGTCATCGGGCAGCTCGGTATGTGGGGCATGATCATCAATGGCATCCAGGCTGCGGGGCTTGAGCACAAGCAGATGACGACCTCGACGTGGAGCGGAGAGAACAGTATGCTCCTTCTCTTATACTCGGTGTAGCGTTGCTAATGTGGATATAAAGTCGGGATCCTGATCGCATACACTGCGTCAATGTTCATTCTGTACACCGTCGCGCCGATCTTGTACCGTATGGCCTCGTCCACGTACTACAACCTCAGCTTGCTGTCGAGCGACTTCTACGGGCTGCTCTTCGGGCTGTTCCTCTTCGTACGTCCCCGCCCTTCTCGCTTGTGCATCACGTCATGTCTTTGTTCATTTCTGCAGCATTACAGGGTGTACTGGCTGTACTTCCCCGCATTCGCGGTGGTCATCCTCGGGCTGGTCATCTACTTCTGGTCTGCCCCACGTGCGTTCTCCCATTTCGCTTATTTCTGCATGCTTAACGTTTTCTATACAGCCGAGGCACAAGGCAAAATCGACCCCCGCGCGCCGGCGTATGTATCCAGGAGGGAAAACGCACTGGACATTGTCGCTGGACAGGTGTAAGATCGGCCGTAGCCGCTGCTACCGAGCCGACGAATAGATACGTACTACATGTAGCTTTACGACTGTCCGCGAGCTCGAGGGCTTGCTCTGAACTCAGCGAATGCAAACAGATTTATAGTCATGCGGGTGTTTATAGAATACACTATCCGATGTGCAAGAAGCTGATACACAACGTAGCGGGAGCTGGGGTACATAGGACATACGATGATGTTATAAAAGAGGATAACTTAGACGATATGGCGAGGCTTATCCTTCTCCTTCTCTTTCTCCTGCTCTTGTTGTTGCTGCCTCTTCCACTCTTCGTATTCTTTGAACTGCTCGAAGCGTTGGTTCCGCAGCTGCTCCATCTCTTCCTCGCGCTTCGCGCGCGTCTCCGCGAGCTTCTGCAAAGTTCCGTGATATGAGCATCCCAAAAGCTCAGAGGAGTAGAAAAACTTACAGCCTTGAGAGACTGAACTGTCGACAGAAGCGTCTCAAGTGTCGCCTCCGACATATCGGAGATCTAAAAGCCAGATCAGTCAAATCGCGAGGAGAACAATTGGCGTATACGCACGGTGTCAGTAGCCTTGTTGCCGAAATCTTGGATGCGCTGCCGCTCCTCCTCCCACTTGTCCGTCGGCATGGGCGTCGGCGGCGTGCCAGACGGGGGCCAGCTCCGTCGCTTGTCCCACGTACTGGCCTCCCCGTTTGCATTCGCATTCTCGTCCGCGCTCGCCCTCGCATCCATACGTCCATGCCGGTGACGGTGGTTATTCTGGATATCCCAGTCGCCCCGCTGCCAGTTCCAGCTCCACCTCCGCTCACGCTGCTCCAGCGCGCCTTCAGGAGCGCCTTGGTTGGCGTCGGCAGTAGCGGCGGCGGGGGGCGCTGCAGGTACAGGTGGGAACGTGCCGGGCGCCGGATACGCCTCCTGCGGGATGCGATCGCGCCAGCAATGGCTCCGCTTCCACTCGCGGGCCTCGTGCGACCGCATCCAGATGCCAGCGGTCGCTGCGCCGATGATGAACCAGAGGATGCGAGAGCCGCCGCGGTGGCAGAAGCCGCGGTAGTACGGATACATTATGTGCGACACAGAGGTGAATGAATTCGGTTGTCGGCTACTTAGAGGATGTAAGGAGGACTCGAGGTACAGATGCGTTGTTGGGATGGGACACAGTCTTTTAAAGTGCGAAGTCGTGTCTGCCGTGAAGAGGCGTCATGACGAGAGCAGGTCGGAAGAGATTGCGCGTCGACTGAGTGTCTCGCCACTGCCTCCCGGCGGCACCACTCGCGTGTTTCCTCGGCATCGGCCACGGCGAAATGTGACCACGTCACAACAGTGGATCATGCAAGAGTTAAATCACCTGAGGCTTGACCAACTTGGCAACATCGGAAGATACAGGAGAACTCATATGCACATGAGCTCTGCTCAGAACAAAGGACAATGGTCTCATCGTCGTGCGATCTCTCTGGAGACAACAAAAACGGTGCAATCACGTGAATCGTGACAGATCGTGACACGGCCGGCCGAACGCGCAATCTGCCGGACGCGTACTCGCCCCACTGACTCGGAACGATGTCCCACTCCGCGAAGGAAAATGACCACCAAGAGAGAAGCCGAAGAACATACCTCCGAGGCAAGATCCTCCATGAACATCTGGAACAAGTCGCAAGAAGGCACTCAGGCCCGGATGCACAGAGACTTGTGGACGGACTCACCTACGCGTCTGCCATCTCGCTACTCGATCAGACACCGCAGCATTGTACCACTGTCCTAGCAAATCCAGAGTCCGTAGAGGCAACTGAGAATGATGAAGATGTCGAAAGATGTGTCTCCGGAGGCCTGTCGGAAACCGACCTGAAGCGCTTCGGTTCTCCGTCGACTCTGGTGAGGAGTCTGACGCGCTCGCTGAATTCGAAAATGAGGACGCTCACTGGCTATAGATGACATCGCAAATCCAGAAACAACTATTGGTTGAGCTGAAACGGACGTTACTGACCGTGGTAGAGTTCTGGTCAGACGAAGAAGGTAGCTTCTATATGTTGTAGGTCTATTCAGACACAACTGACGCGAGTAGATGCAACAGAGGAAGAACGCCTCCAAAGTGCATTCGAGCTTCCGGAAAACATTCGCCTGCAGAAAGAACGAATAGTCCAACAAAGGGCGGAACTGAAAGAGCACTATGTTCGCACGCAAAATCTGGTGAACGACATCAACGAGGTACTCAATCTTCATGCAAGACCTCTACATCGATTGACGTCCTCGCAGATTCACCCGCGCTTAGAAGAGGTCTTGATCAATGCTCTGACGACACTTCCTCCCATCTTGAATGCTTCTCGCGTCGCAAAAGCAGATGTGCTCTCCATGACGATCGAGACATGCCTCCTCAGGCTCTCGCTCATCCGTGCACGCGCTCACACGGCGCTCTATGGTCGCACGTCTTCGAAAAACCCTGATGCGACCATGAGTCGTGCACTAGTCGTAGCGCATGGAAAATTGGCTGCGAAACAGCACACACAGAGGGAGGAAGAACGCGTGCTGGACAGGCAGATCGAGGAGTACGAGCGGCTGCTGAGCCTCGTGGATGGGCGCGACGGCGGCTTCGCGCAAGTTGTGAAGGACAGGGCGAGGGTGAGGAGCGAGACGCAGGAGTGCAAACGGGATCTGCGCAGACTTGGTTGGACGGGTGACTAGCGGCGATGCAATTGCCAATGATCATCGTGCTGAGACATCGCTGAGAACTGCCTCGTATCAGCTTAACCACGGGATCGGCGACGAAGTCACAGATGTGCATTCTTCCCAAACATCCAGTGCACCATCGGTTCATCGTTTGAATGGTTTTGGCGCGCGCTCTCGCCTCGTTCTTTCAAATCGATATGTCGTGTGACAGAAGTCTACTTCAAGCAATGCACCTTCAAAATTGTCGAAATGAGATGCCTCTGCGTTGGAATGGAGAAATAGAAACTCATCAAATTGATCTATTGCACACGAGTGTGGACTTGTTCACGCTCTACCTTGGGTACATAGAAGATTGGATTCGTGCGGGAGCACGGACATTAATTGCGGCTACCGTTTGCGCAATTATGACCACCGGTTTCTACCTCGGCAGAACTGAAGATCTTCAAAGTTTTCATGCCGGGCTTCGGGATACTCTCAGGTTGTGAGTGGTGGATATGCAAAGGACGCGGACCGAGGTCGCCGTCGACTTCGTTCGAGAAGAGCGCGGAGCTAATTGGCCAGACAGGACCTCCCTGATTGGCTGGAGTTTCGGTGTCCGTCCTAAAAGGGAAATTTATGGATGACGTAAGCAACGGGTATGCGCCGCGGTGACTGGATGGTGACTGGACGGGTACTCCTTCTGTGTAGTTGTATTGCAACATGGGTGCCTCATCAGAAAGTGCCCCGCTATCTCCCACTAACTTTTTCCTTCATCCGCTCTCCATCGCAACCTCTCGATATTCCCCGCCGCCTCATTCCCCCTGCTTTTCTTCTGCTTCATCCACTGTCTCGTTTTCGAGATATCAGCAGTTTTCTGCACTCAGGACTACTAACGAGGCTGTCCTCGAGGCGATGGCCGACCCTCGTTTTCGTTCGAGTACAAGCAGTGACCCGGTCTGCCACTGCGCTGAGCATGGCGGTGTTGCTCCGCTCGCTTGCGAGGAGTGCGTCCAGGAGTGCGCGGATGCTCCTTGCACCGTCGGATTGACACCTGAGTGCACTGATCAGTGTGTGGTTGTACCTTGCAATGATGCACATCACCAAGACCCTCCTTGCAACGAGAATCATCGTGCAAATGAGCCGTGCCACGATGGTGCGGACTGCACTTCGCTTGAAGACTTTGTGCGTCGACATCCAGATTTGGTGTGGGCAACGGACTATTAACCTGTCCCTTTGTTCAGTTCGAGTGCTGCACGGATTTTCATGAGTATTTCTCTCAGCCTCGCTCTTTTCCTACGGACGTGGCTCCGAATACTCCCGGATTCACCTGGGATACTGCTACCCTGGAAGCTCTTCTTTGTGGCAGCCCCGGAGCCGATCCGCGTATGAGCCGTTCACAAGCAGGCAGTAGTAGCAACCCACCGCTCTTCCCCCATATTATCCCAAATGCATCGATCCATCCTTCTCCCGCGACAGCGCCGCAGAAGAGTCAAGGACTCACCGAGCCCATGACGCAGCATCTACATCACCAGCCCCCTCTGTATTTGCCTAGCGCGGAAGTTCAAGTCCCTCAGACCCAGGAGAACCAGTCTTCAGCAATGAAGTGCATGTGGGGTAATTGCTCGGAAACGTTCACCTCTCTTTCCGAGCTGGTCGGCCATGTCAATCTCACCCATCTGCGTTTGCCGTCGCCGCTCCCTGCGGAGTCTTTGTCTTCTGTCCCTATTCCTGCTCCCAAGTCAGCGCAGGCACTGCAGCAAGCTGTGGCCGCCAACATGGACCCCAACTCGCTCTCGTGCATGTGGGCAGACTGCCAGGTCTACCCGACGCCGCAGTCTATCCCAGGTCCGTCCACCAGGAATGCAGTCAACAGCGTGATGGAGGTCCTTGCCAGCCATTTACTCGAACACCATCTGGGGCTTCCGACCCGCTCGTCCAAGCAAGATGAAACTCTAGGGACCTTTTCACTAACGTCCAATATATCCCCGCTTTCCACGCCCGACGCTCATTCCATGACTACCGCACCGTCCGCGCCCATCTTGGCGCCCGCTTCGCCCATGCATGGACCGCCGACTCCGCTGCCTGAGCACGACTGCTCTGCACCGTCCTCGCACATCTGTGGATGGGAAGGCTGCGGACAATCCTTTTCGTCATGCGAGGATCTGACCGTGCATATTACTGCGACCCACGTCGGTGGGGGTAAGGCTCACTATGATTGTCACTGGGAAGCCTGTTCCCGGCACGGCGAGCACGGTTTCGCCAGTAAGCAGAAAATTCTGCGACATTTGCAAGTGGGAGCGTTTTCATCCCGGAAATTATCATGCGCAGCGTTGATGCTTTGATTATTGTAGAGTCACACAGGTCATCGTCCCTTCCAGTGCAAGATTTGCAGCCAGAATTTCTCCGAGGCGGCGACACTTGCGCAGCACATGCGTCGCCACACGCAAGAAAGCGAGTAAATGCGATACAATTTTCGTTCGTCTGGCTGACCTTACTGGTCATGCAGAGCCGTACGCTTGTGACTTCCCCGGATGTGGCAAGGCCTTTGCCATCACAGGTGCACTCACTATCCACAAGCGCACGCATAACGGGCACCGACCCTTCAAATGCACATACTGCGAGAGGTGAGCAGCAAAAAAATCTGGAAACCTCAATCACCGAAGTGATGTTGAATATCGTGCAGGGCATTCGCAGAGTCATCGAACCTGTCGAAGCATGTACGTCTGCTCTTTTTTTAAATCTTTATGGACTAACTGTCCGCAATCTTCGCAGCTGCGTACACACACAGGCGCTCGTCCGTACCAGTGCACGGAACCTGACTGCGCGAAGTCGTTCGCACGGCCGGATCAGCTGTCGCGCCATATGAACGTGCATAGAAAGAAGAGTGTAGACGAAACGGCGAGTCCCATTGCCGTAGTCGCTCTGTAATGCAAGACTGTACTGCAGGATTTGGCCCCTGTATTCGAAGCTGCTCCATTGGACTGGACGGAGCACTGATTATCAGGTTACCGCCATGTTCGTTCCATACCCCATGTCGCTAATCACTGTAATTAGCGATGCCTTGTTCATGCAACGGTGATTGTGTGGTCGACATGACATTGTTTGGATCATCACAATAGGAGATCTTTAGACTCGAGT
This sequence comes from Sparassis crispa, assembly GCF_003851025.1. Classification (NCBI taxonomy): domain Eukaryota; kingdom Fungi; phylum Basidiomycota; class Agaricomycetes; order Polyporales; family Sparassidaceae; genus Sparassis; species Sparassis crispa. The sequence goes on from NW_020939755.1 coordinate 1,414,753, forward strand.
GATACATTATTGCAACTTCGTTGTTGTCAGATACATTTGTGACACTTCCGCACTCCCGCAACTTTCGTTTCATCGTCTGCAACTAGTGGTGGAACAGCCTGATTGACGTGTGCGCAAACACCATATCGTGCTCATCAGCAGCCTTGATGCACTCCACATCCATCACGCTTCCGCTTGGCGCCGCCAAGTACTTCACCCCACTCCTCCTAGCACGGTGCACGTTGTCGGGGAAGGGGAAGAACGCGTCGCTGGAGCACGCCACGCCGTCGAGCTGCTTGCCGTAGCTCGCACGCTCCTCCGCGCTGAGCGGCTGCGGCACCTCCTCGAAGAGGCTCTCCCACTGCGCCTTCTCCGCGCCCTCGAGGACCTCACCGCCGACGAAGAGGTCGATAGCGTTCGCCTTCTCCGCGCGCTTGACGCCCTTCTTGAAGGGTAGGGCGAGCACACGGGAATGGTGGCGCAGCCACCAGAGATCGGCCTTCGTGCCCGCGAGACGCGTGCAGTGGATGCGCGATTGCTGGCCGGCGCCGATGCCGACAATAGCGCCGCGGTAGGCGTACGCGACGCTGTTGGATTGCGTGTACTTGAGCGCGAGAGTCGCGACGATTAGATCAGTCCGTGCTTGTGCAGGCAGCTGCAGAACGAAATTAGTGAGAATAGCCTCTACGATAGCCGGAAGAGGAAGCGAACCGCTTTGTTCTTGGTGACGATATTCTGGAAGAGACTCGCGTCGATCTTCGCGTCGTTGCGCTTTTGTTGCATGTGGACGCCATAGACCTGCCTCGTCTCGACTTCTGCCGGCTGGTATGACGGGTCAATCTAGAAGGTTGTTAATAACTGGAATATCGGAGCAAGGAGGTGTTGCTACCTGAAGCACGCAGTACTTGCCCCCCTTCTTCTTTGAGAGAACGTCAAGTGCCTCGGTGGAATAACCTGGAGCTATGATTCCGTCTGAAACTTCACGCGAGATGACGCGCGCAGTGGCCAGATCACAGGGTGCGGAGAGCGCGATGAAGTCTCCGAACGAGGACATGCGATCCGCGCCTGTGTGCTGCCGTCAGCTTCGTGAAAAAAGGCAGTTGACTGGAAACACACCGCGAGCGCGCGCATAGGCACATGCGAGCGGGGTGAGAGGTTCCTTGAGGTCATCAACACCGTACACCTTCTTCTCGGTCTCGTCAAGCGCGACTCCGACAGCTGCGCCAGCAGGAGATACGTGCTTGAAAGATGCAGCAGCGGGGAGGTTGAGTGCTTCCTGCAGCTCCTTAACGAGAGCATATGCATTAAGAGCATCGAGCAGATTAATGTAGCCAGGCGAACCGCAAAGGGCTGTTGGTAGAAGGGAGCGCTGTGAAGCCGCAAGAGTAGCAGCACTGGAGTGTCCTACTTACCCTTGAATGGCAACTCTCCCTCAGTAACATACGCCTGAGCAGGCTTCTGGTGAGGGTTGGCACCATACCTCAGTGTCATGCGCTGCACAGGTCCGGCAAGCTTCTTCGGCGGCAAATCTGCAGAGGCGTACTGCACCCTGAAATAACCGCTGATAGCATCATCATACTCCGCCGTCATCTCGAACGCCTTCAATGCAAGCTTGCTGCGAATCGATTGGCCAACATCTCCGTCACCCTTGTTCCAAGCATCGAGGAACTCGGTGTAATCCGAGGGGTCTGAGAGCACGGAAACACGCTCGTGGTTCTTCGCCGCTGCACGAAGGAGAGTCACTCCGCCGATGTCGATCTCCTCAACAGCATCAGTGAGCGTGCATCCTGGTCGCGCAATGGTCGAAGTGAAAGGGTACAGATTGCACACAACAATGGAAATGGGCGAGATTGACTGCGCTTTGAGGTCTTGCTCGTCGGAGGGGATGGATCTTGCAAGGATGCCTTTGAATGGTTGACGTGCGACTTCATCCATCTGCAGTTCGGAAGTATATAATGCAACAGTGCTCACCACCGTGTACTGTCGGATGCAGGGTCTTCACCCTCCCTCCGAGCATCTCGGGCGCTTTTGTGATGTCCGAAACATCTCTACGACCACCACCGTTAGTGAGTGAGAGAAGGAAGCATGTCCAAGAGAATGCACTCTATGGGAATTCCAGCCTCCCGGATTTTCTTCGCGGTACCTCCTGATCCCAAGAGACGCACTCCGGCTGCATGGAGCCCGCTTGCGAAGTCGACTAGATTTGCCTTGTCGTATACGGAGAGCAAAGCTTGATGAGACGTGAGCCTATCAAAATCAACACCGTACTGCATGGTGAGTGCAATGCCTACCAATTGGCACAGCCATGGCTGGGAGAAATTCAGATACAGCCAATTGCCGGGTTAGCCTACACAAGAGTCGGATATACTTCAATTTTTCGATCGATCGTGAATCTCGTAGTAGCGCTCATCGCTCAGCGGCGTCAGACAGGACCCCCGACAATTGGGGAGGATCCCTGAGCCGATTTCGGACAAAATTTGGACTTTTGAGAGCGCCATCCCTGATTTTTCACGGACAAATCAGGGGGTCAACCCGTGGACGGCCTGAGGTTTTTCACGGACAGACGTACCAGACATCATTGATGCCTGATCCCCCTCCGGACAAAGTTCGACCCCGGCCGACTCGGAACCTATCTATGTATGAGGCCGGCACCGGGGCGGAAGGGGGCTCTCGGACAGGCTCAGACTTACTACTGTCTTCAGAGGCTCTCTAGGTGCTGTCTGGTCGCACAGACACGCCGCTTCGAAGTTTGTAGTTGACATCTCAGCGGCCTCACATAAGTGTCTTCAAGATGGAAACTTACTAAGAACAGTAGAAGGTACTTACCTTACGATGTCACTATCGTAGTAGCCTTGAATTCCATCTCAAGTAATAGACAGAATGCATCTGGAAGTTGCAAGAAGTCTACATAGCACTATGTAGCTCGGCTAGGGACTACGAGTCTCATTGCCAAGTCCCCTGTATATAGAGCTCTGTAGAACAGGATGCCCTATGGTAGGTCAATATAGACTTGTAGCAGCATTGGGCGAGAGGCCTGTAGCCCCCTGTAGACATGCAGAAAATCTATCTTTAGGATCACAGATGGAGACATGCCAGCATGCGGCGCCCTGCGGCACCTTTTGGTCCGACAACCTGTTGACAACTTGCTCCGGTCCAGGTATGATTCTTACGAAATAAAATTCTGGCAGGTGTATCTTATTTATTGGAGAATTCGAGGTACATAGAGCATACCGCTAACAGTCATTTTACTACGGTAAGGAGCAGAGTACAACGGTGGGACCATAGGGCCCGCGAGGACAGTGTCAGGGGTCAAGACAAGACGGGTGTCATACTCACCGTCCGCAACTCACTAGACTGAAGAAATGGACCTCCTCCTTATTAGCAAGTAAGCAGCATAGTCAGCCACACCTCTGGAAGAAACGACTCAGGTTAGCTAGCATCCTGTAGCTCAGCTAGAAAATGCGTGAATGCTCTCGCAGACGCAACGTGTCCCGGCTTCCGTTGCCGAAAGATTCACTAGATTCAAAATTCTCCCGAGTCCTACACGGCCATCCCTTGGAGGGCTGGTAATCAGCTAAAACCGATAAGATGATGAGTGGTGCCGGAGGATGCTCCGGAAATGTTCGGATGACCTTAGCCAGAGAGTGAATACGCATATCCCGGGACCCTCTCGAGACAGGACCCCTGAATATACCCTAGGACGTCGTTTCCATATCCGGACAAAAATTTGGAGGTTTTCAGCTGGACGCCGTATCCCATCCGGACAAAAACAGGACAAAAACGGTCGACCGCCGTGCGGTTCATCCGGACATAAAATTCGAGGTCCCTCGGAGGCCATCTGACCGTCCGGACATTTTTCGGGCCTATAGTTGTATGTCGTAGCGGTTGGCTGGAGTGTGTACCGGAGATCTGCTAATTTGTGCGAGCATGTGTTTGAGTCCCAAGAAATGCACATCGGGGATATGTTTACAGCGCTTTGCAAGTATATGCGGAATCGTCGTCGATGGATTTTTGGCCTCAGGCGCCCCGAGCTTGCCCCGAGCCCAGGACCCCAAACTGTTGTAGTGGCACGTTACTACCGGAAGTCTAGCGGAGGATACCGGGAGGGCCATCGGTGACGCGAATTTCCCAAAAGCAGTTGTCCGAGGCATGCCCAAAGCTTGTCTAAGCTCCTGCATTAGGATGCCATAGAAAACCCACGTGGGGCGATTGGTTGATGAGACACTCTGGGCACGGTCTCTCTGGTTTTGGCTAGGCTCGGACTCTCGGACCTGATCAATTGGGCAATTTACCAGTGGCTGCAGTGGCTGAGCGGTTTCGGGTCCTGAGCTCGGTGCAAAATCCATCGACAACGATTCCGCATATACTTGCAAAGCGCTGTAATCTTTCCACTACTGAGAGCCTAGGTTCACCTTAAGCGGCAATGTTCAGTTTTGCATCAGCATCCAATCATTGAACTTCTCAGCTTCTCACTGTGATTGTTGGGCACAAGATTCCTTTTCTATATCAGAGGAAACAGAGTGAATAGAAGTAGAAGTACCCTAGTAGTAATCTACAGTACATGCATTCTACCACTACTGTGCCAACTGATGCTATCACCTGTTTCCTCTGTGCTATCCGGACAAAACAATCAGTTCTTATAGGCCATTTGTGCCATCCGGACAAAAATTTGAGGTTTTATAGGCCGTTTTCACCATCCGGACAAAAATTTGGGACTTGTAATGCCGTCTCCGTTGTCCGGACAATTTTTCGGAAAAGTCGCCATCGTCTCCGCATCCGGACAAAAAACTCCCAAAACCTGCTGAAAAAAGTCCGGACAAAAAATTGGAAAATCGATGATTTTGGATACGACGTCTTAGGGTATATTCAGGGGTCCTCTCGAGACCCACCTCTGATGGGCAGATGATCGAAGGGGTCTAGCTGAGCTGACCGTTCAGCGCCACGCCAGCCAGCTTACGGATCTTGAATTTCGTGCAGCCGAACAACTGTTAGGCGCCAAGCGGGCCGTCTGTTCGGGTTGACTGGTTTTGTGCTTGCCGAATTTGCCCGGCTTGAGCCCGACGAGGATTTCAGAAAAATAATTTGCACCAAAATATATTTGTTGCCTCGACTACACAATACATGTCTAACTATGTAACAATAAAATACTCTGGCAACCGTCCATGCGCGTCGTGCAGATGTCAACAAGAATCCTGCCAGGACGGTGGGGCGTAAGTAACCACTCATGCCGGCTGTGACGGCAGGGCATACCTTTCACAACCTTGTGCAGAGTGCAAACCGCGCGCTGAAAATTTCTGTTTGTCGAAGGCCAAGTCAGTGTGGTGCCGCTGTGACCTGAAAGAGGACCGCAGTGCTGGCCCCAAAGCTGAAAACTCCCACATCACCTCCAGCAGCACGATCTCCACCGCCTCCGCCACTGCCACCTTTGTGTTCATCAAAGCATCGAGCAAATGAATGATGTACTTACTAACTCCATCGCCACTGTCTTAGGGTGAGAAGTCGACGCACTTGAGTTCGAGAGGTTGTGGGCTCAAAGGAAGAGGTGGTCAGAACGTGAGCTGGCGCCTTCGAGAAGATATATTTATGACTTTCCAACTCCGCTCGGTTCTCGCTCCAGGTGAGCACGGCATGGTCGGCTGTGGACGCAGTCAAAGGAAGCCTGAAGTCAAACCTTCCCTTGGGTGGCCCGTCAAATAAATCAGCTCAGCTTTTTTTAAGACCATAGCTACCAATGTCTACTTATTTGAAACAAGTGCACAACATAATTTTTCTATCTAAAGTGAGGAGCATACCCCGATGATCCATAGATCACCTCCCGATTCCGAGAGGTGACGGAGACCTGGCTCGCGTCGCTTTTCGTAAGAGGCGACAGGATGTCCCCATAAGCTGAATGCCAATCAGGCCATCCTCAGGTGCGGGATAAGCCGCCGGCCAGGCTTTCCATCAGCCCAGATCGTGCTGGCGCTCCAGGTGGGTTGATCAGCCCAAACAGGGTTGGGCGTGTACATAGTGATCATTTTTCTACACGGTTCTACATAGGGCTATATAGGTGGGCAGATCTACTGAGACCTATATAGAAGTGGTAATATTACAATAGGAAATGCACCTTTGCAGATGTGTTACAAAAGGGGCACGCTCATTCCTTCATTCTCGCAGCTCGGAAAGCAGTTCTGAAAATTGGAGCCTCCCGAGGCCTGATTCGTGAATACGGACAAAAATTGGAGCCTCCTGAGGCCTGATCTGGGAGCCCGGACATTTCTGTGCTGAACCGATGCCTGGTCCAAAACCCGGACAAATTTGACCTCCGAGGGCCGGAGGCCTGGTTTTTTGCGGACATTTCAGGCCAGAAATCGGCTTCTGCTAACGGACATTTTGGGCTTCTCAGGATCAGGCATTTCCGCCAATTGTCGGGGGTCCTCGTCAGACACGGATATCCTGGGCGCGCACGAAGGTTGAAGCAGATCTAGAGAGTCTCTGCATGGGAAGACTACGCTCAGCGCAGCTCGGTCCAGATGAGATGCGCACGAAAGCGGCTACAAGACATATCTCAGGGGCAGTATAATACAAGTGTCGCTGACCGAGTGATATATGTCCTTCGAATGTTTAAAGCTACAGCAATTTGCCTCGCGCGCAAAATGTCATTTAACGCATCCTCTCTCGTTCGGCAATAAGATCTTGTCCCCATCTTGTCACTTCGGGATGTTGGACGAACGGAAGACTAGTATCGAGGAAGGGCTGTAATTGCATAGAATGCTTCCTCTCGTATTCTGACGCTGAAACCGAATCGAGGGTCCAGCTATAAACGTACTGCGACTCAAGTGAAACAATTTACCTTGTGAAGCCATCTCGAATCTGTCAAGATCTGTATGATGACACAGTAAGGGTGATTTTTTGAACATTCGAAAGTAGCAAGAGTATTGGCTGTTGGTTACGCACCTTTGACAAAGCGGGCTTCATCACTCTCGCCGTCTTCGTATTCCTGTGCCACGGATACCATTGGATGCGTCCGCCGAGCAAATGAAGGCAGCTATACCTTCCAGAGAGCTTCTATGCGCTGAGCGGCAGCGCTGTTGTGAAGCATATCATGAACGAAGTTGTGCATCGCTTCCTGGTAAATAAGTAGGAGCTCAAATTCAAATTCATGACGCGTTCCGGTGATCGAGAAAACATACCGCTTCCAAGCGTCTCTTTTCAGCCTTTGGCATGCCTTCACGCGGTGCGATATCACCTACTGTAAGATATAGGACAAATGAATGTCAGTTGCGTAGCTAAGGGAGTCGCTGAAACAACTCACCCTGTGCTTCAGCGAGATCGTGGACAAGACACATCATCACACATCTGAGTAGACATCACGCGTACTGACAGATGGTGGACGGAGATAAACGCTCACTTTGACGAGTCAAGACGAGCATCGGATGTGCACATTGCAAGCATTGCCATTCTATACATATGATCGGAAATGCTGAATAAATTGTATAAACTCATGAGTACGGCAAGCTACGAAGAGACGAGTGAAAGCTGGGACATAGGTCAAGACAATATTCATAAACAAGGTATTAACTGGAGTGATGCCTCCGGCATCGCCGGCAGACACAACTACGTTTCATTAAAACAATCTGATAGTCACCTTTCTGGGGCAGGAACCTGCTCAAACATAAACAAATGAATGAGATTCTGGGAACTGCGTCAAGAAGACCTTGTGGTCGACCCATCCAGTCCGTTTCTGAGTCTGTTGCGTGCGAAAAAAAAGTGTCGACGTTTTTCAGTTTTTCACTATGTCAAAGCATCAATCACAAGGCTCACCTTCAGTCTTTCCAATATGTGGAAAAAGGCGAGCCTATCAATGGATACGTCCCCGGTGGAGACATAGAGAGGAGGGAAAACACGGCTTGCGTTGGTTGTTTCTGCACGACCCTGGGGGTTTTCCCCAATCATTGCCCACAGTTATTAGTAGGAATAAAGACCGCGATGAACGGCTTCAAGTTGTTACCATTGCAGGCCTCGAAGGGAGCCGAGAGTCTGGCTCCGGAGGCGCCATAGTTCCCTTACGTAACATGACATTTTTGACCATTCGCGCGTCTCCGAGACACCACTTCTCCACTGTGTCCCTTATTCGCAACCACCAAGGGCATCTGGCCTCTCTGTCTTTCGTGTCAACGCATTGCTGGTCAAACTAATACATTGAAGGTCATACTTTAATCCGTACTCTATTCTTATTCGAGTCCATATATTGCACGAAATTTCTCTATGCAGGAAGAACAAGGTGTGTATGCACGCTCTATGTTGGTGCACGAGGAAGTCGCTCACTTATTTGCAGATACGTGTCGCATTTGCAGCGGTCCCGCAGAACCAGACCAACCTCTATTCTACCCTTGCAAATGTTCTGGTACCATACGCTACATACATCAAGATTGGTGAGCCCCCGCTTCGTCTTCAACCGCAGACACGCCCTTATCATACACAGTTTAACCACATGGTTGGCACACAGCAAGAAACAGACTTGCGATGTCTGCAAGCATCCGTACGCCTTCACGAAAGGTGGATAGATTCGTGTGTCACTTCAGTTCTTCACCCTGATGCAGTTGCGCAGTTTATTCGAAAGACATGCCAAAGACGTTACCTCCTTGGTTGCTCGTTCGACAAATATTTCGTCAACTGATATCGACCCTTTTTCTTGGCATCCGTTCAATCGTGGTGGGAACAATGTGGCTAGCGGTATTGCCTTGGGTTACCATCTGGACTTGGCGGCTGTACTTCGCCATGGGTGATTTTATGTGCGTGATGTGGCAGCTCTCCAGAGGGAGTCTCCTGACAGTCCATGCGGTGCGACAGTGCTTGGATGCTCAGCGACCTTCCGCGACCACATGAACTAGGCGGCTTTAGCATAGTTGCGCGTAATATGACCTCGCTATCATCAAACAGCACCGCAGCAAATGCGACTTCGCCACAATCACTCTTGTCGCATCCTGTCGTTCGTGCGGTATCTTCGGACATCGTCGCGGGTCAAATTGTGGCGTCAATGATTGTGCTTGTGTTTGTTGCCGTCTTCCTTCTCCGCGAGTGGATCTCGCAGAATGCACGCCCAGGTGTCTTCGAGGATGCTGAAGGAATTGACGAACCTCCGCAGCCAGCCGTTCCAGAGCAGGAAGCTGCTCAACAACCCCCAGAAATCCCTAGATTACCGGACCCAGCACAGCCAGTACGTGAAGACGACGGGGTTTGGCAACGCGTATGGCTCAATAATACTCGGAATCCACCTGTACCTGACCAGCCAGTTCCGGGTGATTCTCACGAGAAGACCGATAAGAGTGACGAAGCGGCCAATCGCAGTCCTCACAAGAGGGTCCGTCGCATGGACGATGAATCAACGGCACGTCAGTCTGGCGTTACACGCAGGGAGAAGGGCAAACGTGTAGAGCATCGCGACCGTCACGGTTTACGTTACCGTCCAGACCACTGGAGGCGAACCTCGGAACAATCGGTCACCATTGGGTCTGATATCGACGAGGAAGATTTCATCGCTGAATGGAGGGCACGAGAGGAGACAAGGCTGCGGCAGTTCCGTTGGCCTGAGCAACCCTCAACCTCGTCTCTTAACCTGCCATCTGAGCAAACTCAGTTTACTTTCAGGGCACCCACAATTGAGCAATCTACCGTAGCTACTTCAGAAGATGACTCGATGGCAGCTGATTCTGTTACTGAGCAGAGTCAGTTCACCTTTGCGCCACCTATTTTACGTTCCACTTCAGATATCCCAACCGACATCGCAGAGCGATCCTTTCCTCATAGTTGGCATTCCGCGGATGCGCCTTCACCACAATCGTCTACGTCAACAAAGGTGGAAGATAGCTTGTCTGCCGCACAGCCACTACTGGACAGCATCGAAGAATTCAGTTTTACTCGCATACCTTCCCTCCCAACTCCGCCTGCTGAAACTCCAGGCAATTTGCGACGTCCCCCTCTTCCCAGTGTCACACTCCCTCCATCGTTAGGTGCATCTCCGTCCGCAAGTGCGTCCCGAAGTCGCAGCGACACCCCTCCGGCCTCACCGAGTCTAGCAACGTATCGTGCACCGGAAGAATTCGAAGCTGGTCCATCCAAGTTGTCCGGTTACTTCCATGATGATACCCTGTCTGAGAATGGCAAAGCCGATATGGAAGCGGATAGCCAGTTGTATTTTGCGAATCCAATTAAGCAGGGAGATGCAGAGGAAGAGGAAGTCGATGCCGGTGGACCGGAGGCCGACGACGAAGGTGAGGTGTATCGTTGGTCCGACCACGATCCCCAAGACGCGGACGAGGAGTGGGACGCGGAAGCTATGGGAGTAGAGATCAGAGACCTGAGAGAGGTGATGGAAGAAGATAGACTCCTAGCTGAAAGAATGGCTGCTCCTGGGGCGCGAAATCTCGTATTCTTTGACCGGCAGCCCCGTCCACCCCGTCCACCCCGGCCAAACGACGAGGTGGATGTAAACGAGAATGAGATGGATGGTGCAATGGAAGGTAAGATATAGTGTCGAGCCTTAACCTGTAACGGGCTTATACGTCTCGTTAGCAATTGGATTGAGGGGACCGCTGTTGATTGTCCTACAAAATGTGCGGGATACTCTCATCGCTCTACGTCGCATACCACTGATTAACCCAACAGGCGACATTAGTGACTTTCATCCTCGATGCTAGCATTGGAGTTGGCGTCTGGTTACCTTTTACGCTTGGCAAGTGCACGGCTTTACTTTCTGTGCGTGTTTTCATTTGGTTTTACGACACAATCGTTATCTCACACCCAATGCAGTTGAATCCGCGACGGTCTGTGCAGATCCTACAGTTGCCTCTGCGATTGATCAGGCTTGTCACGGACCCCGTGGTTGATTTCATTATTCTGTGGATTAGACAATCTTTTTTCCCGTGGGCTGTGGACTTGGCATCAATTGGTCTACAGCGTGCGGACAATGTACTGGCATCAGCGGTAGGGCACGAACGAGCTACTCAAATCTCGGAGTCGTGCCAGCATATGGTACGTATGATGACAAGTTCGCCTGATTACAGCTCATAGGTCTGTGTCAGTTCCGCTACATTTCCGATACTGCTGCGCGTGAAGCACAGGCTAGAACATCCACTTCGTTTCTTGTTCGCATGCTAGAGGATCACTCCGATACTTTGCGTCGTATTGAACTAGTTTTCGCACCCATCGGGAAGGCAATGCGAACTCAGTACAACGAAGGGAAGTTCATCTGGCTGCGTCTTGCCACGGGAAATGGAACACCGGAGAAAGTTTTTGCGACTGTTCTAGGATACTCTGTGCTGGGTTTACTTATAGCGATCTATCTGAACATCCTGAATATCGCAAGTGTCAGATCTGCAGGACGTGCTGTCCGCAGCGCTGTTCGACAACAGCTGATTGTGGTTAAGGTACGAGTGTGCGCGGAGCGCTCACTACACATGCTTAACGTCTTCCTAGGTGGCTTCCTTTATAATTGTCGAGCTGGTCATCTTTCCCCTGGGATGTGGAGTGATGTTGGATTTGAGTGCGACCTGGCTTATGCCTCAAGGTGACATGCGAGACAGGTTGGCATTCCTCAGGCTTGCCCCGATCACTACAACGTTTTACCATTGGGTGATGGGGACAATGTTCATGTATGTTGAAGGCCAATCGTTGTATGCTCATCATCTCATGTCTTCATCCAGGTATCACTTTGCAGTCCTCCTCGCAGGATGCAGGGCAATCATGCGCCCTGGGTCTATGTGGTTCATCAAAGATCCCCAGGACCAGAACTTCCATCCAATCCGCGATATTCTTGAGCGACCCACTCTCGTGCAAGTGCGAAAGCTTCTTGTGAGTGCTGTTATGTATGGCTTTGTAGTGTCAGCCTCGGTCGGCACTGTCTCTGGCGTCCTACGGCTGTTCAGCGGGACGGTTCTGCCATTCAGATGGAGAATTCGGTGCGACTTCAAACTTCCTCGCCGGTTTCGTATCTGATCATGTTCAAACAGTGAACCATTGTCGAATGTTCCAATCGATTTGCTCTTCCTACACTTTGCCCTGCCATACACGATGCATTACTTCCGGCCCAAGAAGGTGCTACGAGAGTTCGGAATCTACCTATGGAAATATCTGTCAAGACAGCTGCGTCTCACGTCGTACATGTTTGGTGATCGCTACCCTTCTGAGGAGTTCACTCCCAATCATTGGTCGTGGAGGATGTTGGTTATGACATCCGAGATCCAGATGGATGACGCGGAGGCCGTGCATGATGGCAGCTTCTGGCGAGTCCCAAACAGCGATAACGTCGTGATTGCCAAGGATGTGCCAGCCACTGCTGAAGTCAATGAGAACGGACTTCCTTTGGGTGAAGAACAAGCCGCCTCGATTGCCGTCCAAGATGCGGAGGCGGAGAAGGCAAAGAGAAGCATCAAGACTGATTACACGGTCGCGTACATCCCTCCTCATTTCAGGTACAGAATCGCGGCATTCATCGTATGCGTTTGGACGATCGGCTCTATGATGTTGGCACTGACACTTGCTCTACCAATACTCCTGGGACGGAGTTTCTTCAAATTGTTCATATCACGCGAAGTCCATGATGGCTATTCGTTCATCACAGGTTTTTACCTCCTGTGGTCCTGTTGGCTTGTGGCGAATGCTATTGATCGTCTGGACAAACGTCGTCAACGGAGAGGTGGTGACGAGCCTCGCGCGGAATGGCCTTTGTATCTGGCTAAGCGAAGTCTTCTGTGGATCGCCAAGACGTCATACATGGCTGTCTTCCTTGGTTTTGTCATCCCGACACTTTTTGCCCTCGTCATAGAGTTCTACACGGTTCAGCCCCTTCGACACATGTTGCATCCGGTCCAGGAAGTGCGGATTCGTATCGTCGACATGTGGGCAACGGGTTTGCTCTTCACCCAAATCTTCCTTCGAACAATGCGAGCAGAACCTACTTCGAGGATTATCACGGGAATTGAACAGGTTAGTCCACTGTTGTTGTTGGACCAATTTCTGACAAGAGCTTTTCAAGATCCGGCGAAATGGGTGGACACATCCCGACCCCATCAAGGCGACGCAGGATGTGATCTTCCCTGTGACGCTTGGTCTCCTCGGTGCGCTCTTGATGCCCCCTGGCGCTCTATGGGGCCTGCGTCAGGTGTTGTCGCTACCGATCGGCGATAACTTCCTTTGTGAGTGCGGCTCTGTTTCAGATTCCTACTTCTGGCTCACTTTATGCCGCAGTTGTCCACCTGTATCCAAGTCTTTTCACCGCAGCAGGACTGTCGCACGGCGCCCTGTTGTTGTCGAAGGTTGTTGCATCATGGTCACAAAGCATCCGTGACAAAGAGTTCCTTGTGGAGATGCGTCTCCGCAACCTTGAGCCACAGCAAGAACAAAAACCGGAGCCGGCGCCGATAGTAGAAGGTGTAGAGGAAGAGGAAGAAGAGTACTAGTTGCGTACGACAGAATCGTCGATCTCTCATCTTTATTGCATTCGCTATCACCTTACTTGCACTTGCAACCTGTATTTTACGCATAATCATACCCTGGACACTTCTTTGCATCGCATCCTATCACTAGAACGACCCTCCTCTCTTACACGTCCAAGAATTAAATCGGTGAAAGGAAAGCTGTATTGTCACATTCCGATCGTGTACACTGATACGAGAGAAAGCGCAAGGTGAGAGCAATGTGCAATAAAAACAGAACAGAAAATGAGAAAATCTATATAGTGCTTCGAGTATTGTCAAGGACCTATCTCTCAATCGCTCATTAGGTCTGCCACCCACGCCTCAGAATCGGTAGTGGAATACTCCTCATCATCATCTTGTGGCACAAGCTTCCAAGCCGTCCTGTTTCCACGATCATCGTCCTCGAAATCCCACCTCTCCGGACGCTCATACATATCAGCGGTGATCCAGTCCATATACTCCTCGCCCGACTCGTCGTCAGGGTGCAGGAAGATGTTCCAGCCGAGATACACTGTGGTATTGATGTCCACGATGGCCCTGAGACCCGTATCGTGAGTGTAACTCATACCAAAGAGGTCGATCATCTGCAGGGTCGCGCCGCGCCGTAACATAGCGATGTCGAGGTCCTCCGAGTCGTCCATGAAAGCGAAGTCATTATGTACGGCATGCACCGTCGGCGGGGACCATCGCGGACGGACGTACACACCCTCGTAGTGCTCCTCGTCGTCTCCGGAGCCATATCCTTCGTACGACCAATTGTCTTCTTCGTCGTAGTCTTCGTCCTCATCCTCGTCGTCCTCGTCGCGATCTTGCTCATCATCATCGGTGAACCAACCACCGTGGACATGTTCGCGGAATATGTCCGCCCACGGGTCCCCCTCGTCCTCCCGCGGTGGCGATGGGCGACGAGGTGTGTTCGCCGGAGTTTTCGCCTTCTCAACATCGGAGACAAGTGACTTCACGAGGAAGAGAGGGATAGGACGGCTAAGCACAGAGGCACGGCAGCTAGGACAAGTTTTCTTGCGATCAAGAATAGAAGGCGGATCCTCGTCGTCGTACATGTCATCATCATCGACGGGAGCAGAACGGAACCACTCTTGCAGACAAGTTTGGCACAGGACGTGACCGCAAGGAGACAGGCTGGGGAATGTTAGACGATGATCCTGAAAGTAGATGGGGAGCATACCCATGTGGCTTTGAAAGGACATCTGTACATATGGGACAAGTCAAAGTAGCCTCGAAGTTCGCGACGATCTGACGACTATATAAGACTCGCAACAGAGAAGATACAGTCTTGCGGTAGTCACCTCATCCGACTTTTTATTCTGATTTCGCATTGACTCAATCTCCTTAGACCGCTCTTTCTCCGACTGCAAAGTTAAATAAATAGAGAGCAAGGGAGGTACAGAGAACAATTACCTTCGTCAGGTTGGTAACTTCCTTCCGTAATTCATCGATGGTCTGAAAACTATAATGTCAGGGACCGTCCACATTAGACTTGCGACACGATTCACTCTACTCTGTTTAGCGATCGTCTTCTTTGACACAGCCTTTTCCTATGAGACTGTAAGTCCACTGTACAGTAATATAACAGTAAAAGAACCGCACCTTTCTCAATGCCTCTAATTCGTGCCTCATACGATGAAAGTCTGCCATAGCCAAAGGACCGCAATAAGTCGTATGCTGGGGCTCACTGTCATCATCCATAGGTTCGGGAGACGCCGTCTTTCTAGATGGACGTTGAGACGTTTCATGCGACCTGGACCGCTCCCTCCGCTTGCCTCTGCTATTTCCCGTGCCACGATCACGAGCGTGCTCTCGAGTAACAGGACCGTCACCCTCTTCAGCAAAGAAAAGCACTCTAGACGTCCTTGCTTTGGCCCTGCAATCACGGTCCATAGGTACATCGTCATGTGCAGAAGAACATACGACAGCCTCGTTTGTAGAAGGCTTCTTCTTTCTTCGGCCATTGTGAGTGTCATTTCTGGACGAAGATTCCTCTACGACACGGGGCTCTGGGGAGCGCGACCTGCGCCTCCTGCTCGAGGAGCTCCCAGCAGTCTGCTGAGGGTTTTCCCGTTGTCTGAAATTTCCATTTGAACGACGATTCGACGTCAAAGAGGTTACGAAGCTCGGTGGCATGATGCGGCCAGACAATGATTATGAATTGCGCTGCACAGATGATGAGAAGATGCACATGCCACTCCAATTGCAGGAAACGCACATCACAAAGCTAGGTCTGTTCGCCTCAAGAAGATATACAAGGACAGCGAGATGAGAGTGTAGTCAAGGTCTAAGTCTGAGGCACTGATGTTGTCACACTTGTCTCATATGAATCACGTGTGTCACACTCACAACCAGCGCGTCGTCTGGGTGGATGTGCGGCATGTTCTCTCTGCTTAACAAGCTACCTATCTGCAAACAAAAGTTCATATTGTCACAAAATCTGGTCAGACACAGATATATCGGCGCTGGTCCGCAACTCAAACTTGGCGCTATGGATCTAGAAAAGGAGACGAAGGAACAGAACCGGAAGGATCGAAAGGAACGCGACGCGCAGTCTTATCGCGGGAAGCCAGGAGGCAAGCTTAGAGGACGACCAAATGATTCTGAGGAGACACGAATATCAAAAACACTTTCGTGGATATTGCGCCACGGCTCGCAGTCAGAAGGACTGGCGATGCGCCCAGACGGCTACGTCCAGGTAGAGCATCTCGTAGGTCATAGCTTCTGTCTGTTGTATCGTGTCTTGTATGAATGCATCCCGAAGTAGTTGCGACTCCCAAAGATGAAGTCTCTGGATTTTGCAATGCTTCAGACCATGGTGGAGAAAGACGCAAAGAAGCGTTACAACCTTGTCTCTGAGATCGACGTAAGCACAGAGACAGAAAGATGGTGGATTCGAGCGAACCAAGGGCACTCAATGAAGGTGCGCATTCTTCTCAGTTCGTGCTTATTACTGAGCTCAAGGTGCTTCAGTCGGTAAAGTTGGACCTGAAGTCCGTTAATTCGCTCGCCGATATACCCACGGGGATAGCTGTTCACGGCACTACTCGGCGTGCATGGGAGAGTATTAGTATGTCTCGTTATCTACCTTAACGATGCCCCATTCGTCTCACCCTTATCTCGCCGCAGGTGAGCAAGGTCTCAGCAAGATGTCACGAAATCATATCCATCTGGCGCAAGGCGTTCCGGGAGATGGTGTCATCAGTGGTGGGTTTTCACTTGAAACCTACACCGATGTCATGAGCTGAATGTTATTTCCCCAGGCATGCGCAAGTCGTCTCAGATTCTCATTTACATTGATGTCCAGAAGGCACTTGATGATGGTGTCAAATTCTATCTTTCTGATAACGCAGTTGTCCTCACCGAGGGAGATGCCGCCGGGTATTTGCGCCCTCAATACTTCTCGCGCGTAGAGACCCCTGACCACAAGTCTATACCTGGATGGGAGGGGACACCAGAAACGCTAGAGAAAATCCAGAAAGAGAGAATTGCAGTAGACACAACAGAGGGTATGACGACGGGGCTTGAGCAGAAAGCACATGCTCTTGTATTATAAAGTGCAATAAACTTGGATCAGTGGTCAAAAGTGATAGTTGTGCAATATGGCATCTAGACGGTGCATGACGACAAGCAGATGAGAGTCCGAACATTCGCAACACCAAGATGCTTGCTCCTAACGAGATTGTGACGTCGATGGAGTGGAGGGGTCGCTCAGCAGCCAGTGGTAATTGTCCTCTGCAGGCTTTGGACTGTGGCGAGTGGGATGGTGTGAATACTTGGAAGCCACCGATGTATCAGAATACGCAGACTCATCAGTGCTCGTAGCAGGATCCGTCATTTGACGTGACCACATCTCTAAGTCTGCTTCGTCTCTTCTGTTTGGTCTGTACATGCGAAGGTGTCACCAGGCCAATCAAAGCAATGCAGGCTAATGACTCTGACCGTTTAGTCCCTTTTAGCCTGTCTCTGGCTGCCTGCAAGGGGAAAAGGGAATGTTTCGCTTTGTCCTCGTCCCTAGTGGTACGCGGTTCTGAGGGGCTGCGACTCCGCTTCTTTGGTTTTGGTGTCGCGTCTATGTCGATGACCTCGTCTTTTGCAGGTGGTATATGAGTCTTGCCTCTATGGCCTCGAGTAACAGGCCGCAATATTTCCTGGCTTGAATGTATATTCTCACTCTCCTCTCCTTTGTCTAGATGTGTATCCGGTTCGCGCGCCCTCGGTCTTGGTCTCGGTCTTGGCCTCGCTTGAGGATTAGAGCTATCGACTGGACCGTCAGTATCAACATTCATATCCGCATCTGACGATCCCATTCCACGGTCCGTTCTGCACTTGAATTTTGAGCCATTGGAACGGCCCCTCTTGGAGGTAGCCTTGACTTGTTTCTCCGAGCACGAGTCGGCACTGTCAGTTAGCATGATCACGTCCAAGTCCTTCTCTGACCTATCGCCGGAGGACTGCCCACGGGTCATCCTCGACCTCTTCCGGCACCCTTTCTTCGCATTCCCATCGTCATCATAACCGGCCAGATCCTGCTCACCAGCTTCGCTCTCCTTCGCCCTCGCCTTCCCCTTCGCCCTCCCTCGGGTCTTTCCTTTCTTGTTGTTCTCACTCCCTTCTCGAGCCTTCCACAACTCGTCTTCCAGTCGTTCCTCCTCCTCTAGTTCCTTCCTTCTTGCCATTGCTCTCTCCATAACCAGCTGGTCGCCAGCCTCCACTGCGGCAGCACCGTCGGAATGGTCATCGGGGAACATGGCTACACCATATTCTGCACTCTCGCGCAGCGTCTCGATGGCGTCAGTCCGGCTCTGGTTCATGTCCTCCATGATGAGCTCCACCGCAGCCTCGGGAACCAGGATGAGCTGGATGAAGTCCGTTGGCGTGAGTGGGAGCGCCGAGTCGGGGTCGAACGACGTGGGCGGGAACAAGTTATATATCGTCTGGTGGATGATAAAGTATCCCAGTTCCCCGTAGCTGGATGGAGGGCACTTCAGCGTGCGCGCGCACAGGCAGCGAACAGAAGATACTTACTAGCCGGGCTGAGTCTTGCTGAAGCTTGCGAATTGGCCGCGTACGCCGGCAGTCTGCCGTGAACCCTTCATCCTGACGCTCTTCACGACATCCTTCCAGAAGACACTGTTCATCCTCGACCTACTAGGCAACTCCTCGTCGCCGTTCTCGTCTTCGTCGCCGTCGACCCTCGGCGCGCCAGGCAAGAACCGTTCGTCGACGTCCTGGACGATCTTCTGGAGACGCGCTCTCTGCGCCTCCACCCGCGCGTTAATGAGCTCCCAGGTAATCTCCATCGGCCAGCCCTTTTGCTGCGCGAGCGGAACGTGGTGGCTTTCGAAGCGGTGGCGCTGGCACACCGCGACGAATGCACCGAGGGGGGCACGCAGGCCGAGCGGATTCGTTGGGCGTGCGTCAGGTGAGGATGCATGGCGGGCAGTGGTTATCATTGCCGAAAGATGGGGTGTAGGTACCGGAGGGAGCTTCTCGTCGCACCATGGGCATAAGGAGGCAGGGTCCACGTTTGGATCCAGGAAGACTAGAGACGGCCGAGATGAGTCGTACAATGGAGCAGAAGCACAGGATGTACATACAAGAATCATCATCGTCAGACATGTCGTCGGATCGCATAAGCTCTGCCAATCTATGTGCGAAGTAAAATCGTCGACAACATGAGACAGGGAGGCACAAGAACATACATGAGATCAGGATTCTCTCGCATCTTCTTCCTGTGACGCCGGGCCTCCTCTTCGTCTGCTTCGTCACTACCGTCCACGTACGCATGGTTGGCGGTAGGGGAACGGCCGATACTCTCCAGTAACTGCGTCTGCATGGGAAAGGGAGCACACTTGTGCGATAAACCGTCTTCTTCAGAGTTATCGTCGGGGTTAGAGTCAGAATCGTCAGTAGAAGTAAGGATGGTTCTGCAATTGCGTTTGGACTTCATGCTTGACCAAGAAGAGGTGGCAACCCTAGTGCGTCTAGGTTGAGACTCTTGTTTCGTCGCAGGAGATGAGAGAGGTGACATAGCAGGGAAATCTTGCATGACTTGCTGTGACCTTGATTTTGTGATTCGGCTATGCGCAACCGGGGTCGACAGTGGTGATAGCGCTGTGATAGGATTTGTCTGCTCCTTTCCCATTCCTTTGGCCTTCGATTTTGACTTAGTTTGAGATTCATTCTCATCTGTGAGTGGAGGAGGAAGGGGAAATTTCTTGACACTAGCGGTCGCGTCTCGATCACCGAAATCCCTTCCTTTCCCCTTATCGGAAGACAGAGGAGACATTAGGGGGAAGACTTGCGGCTCCTGGGCTTTCGTCTCTTTAGCCTGGCCCTCCTTGACTTTGTACGCAGGCCTAGGTCTCGGACGAGATGGCCGCGGCGTGTCAGTCTCATCCTTGTCTTCACTGGAGTGCACGAGAACGGGAGAGTCAGAACGACGCTTGTTGGACGTTATGTCCCGGAGCGGTGCCGGATTTCGCCGGGGCTCCTTTGCCTGTAGACTCGAGGAGGAGCTGGTTGTTGGGGAATCGAGAGTCCCGTCGGCTAGTTCCTGAAGAGGTTTAGGGGTAAGGCGCGATGACTTGTCCTTCCGTGGAGGAGGACGAGGTAAGGGAGGTGTTGGTGGACGTGAAGGCGCTCGCACTTTCTCAGTACTAGCCTGTGACGCTATTACTCCAGAGGGAGCAACAGGTTTAGACGTTCCAGCGCCCGATCCGCCCTCATCCGTCTTCTTCTTCTTCTTGAAGTCGGGAAGCTTCTTCTTGGGGTAATCGGGGTGATAGCGGTGGAACTCTCCTTTAACGACAACACCTTCTTCGTCAATGTCCTTCCCCTTGGCAGCCTTCTGCTTGACCGGACGTAAGAGCAATTCGTCTGCACCAGACTCTTCGTCCAAGATCTCCACGACGTCTTCCTCCTGACGCGGTTTGGCCGATGCACCACGCCGAGTCTGAGAGCTGCGCTTGCTACCCACGTCGAAGCTATTTCCGAAGTTCTGGAAACCTTTCCCTCTGGATGGAGAACTGGGTAGCGGACGCTCTTTTTGGCGGACATCTTCAGAGGTGTCTGAAAGCAGGGTTGTACCTTCGTCTCGCATTTTCCCAAGCATGTTCTCCATGATTACTGGTCGTAATACAAAACATAGATATCATGCTGTTCCAGCAAACAATGCCAGTTAAGCGAACGCGTCATACAATGAGGCAAAGATCGTCATAGTATGGACACTTACCACAGCCAGGGTCTCCGCCAAACCGACCGCCAGTGTGCCGGATGAACGTTCAAGGTGGTTTTGTTATAAAGAACGCGTTGTGTCGATTGTGAAAAGGCGGGGAGTTGAGAAAATGCTTCTCTGAGATCGTGTGGACTTTGTGGACGACCCCCCACGGAACGGTGTTCTGAGAAGAAGCCAAGCGCGTCGTCACGTTGTCGTGATTGGAACTGGAACATGTCAATCTAGCGCTTAGATCTTTCTCCATCTAATCTTATCTGCAACGCGCTCAATGTGACTGCTCTTCTTGATCACCAACTTTCATGCTCGACCACGGCATTCATCATGGCGAGGACGAGGCTAACGATGTATCCACGCTTCATACTTCAGAAGCTACCAATTTACTTGAAGATATCCCGGGCGAGATATTTCTCCACATCGCATCTTTTCTGGATGATATCGCTGACATTTTGGCATTGCGTATGGTCAGTATCTTTCTCATCACCGACTGTGCACCGATGCACGTAGACTTCCTGACCAAGAGACTCTAGCGTCGTCTGTTTATTATATTTTGCACAAGCGGCTCTAGTGTCTGGTTCTCCAATTCTACATGCACCGCTGTAACTACCGCTGCTCCATCTCGCTAATATGTGCTGGCAATTTTCAATAATCAGACATGCTCTGCAACATACCAACTCACCCACGACAAAGCTCTTTTCTTGTCCTTTTTGCGTTTTCAAAAGCGATTTCTTCCATTGCCTCCATCTTGTACCGATGAGGCCATCGTTGCGTTGTCTCTTCAAGAGGTCGAACGTCTAGTCGTCTCCGCACACCGCATAGACCGTACTTGGCTCCTTCCACGTCCACCTCCGCTTTCTCCCAACCTTCTACCGAAATTTAGCATCGAACGTGGATTCCATGGTGCGGATGGTGGTGGTGCCAAGACAATCCTGGGGATGGAGGTATTTCTGGAGAGATGGTTGCTTTGCGTGTATCAAGAGCGACTGGTAGAACTATGGGACCTGCACCCAGAAGGGATCTTGCCTGGGTCGTCGGAAACTGATGCAAACGGACATATTCAAACTGTCTGTTGCATGAGCGCGCAATTGAAGGGCGCAGGTCCATACTCATCCTCTTCGACGTGTCTGAACGATGACAATGATTCATTAATTCTTGCTGTCACTTCGTGAGTGTTTGCCTGACCTAGTTGTCCTTGGCAGGTAACGAAACTTGGAATGACTCATTCATATGCCAGTAACGAGGGTTGTTTGTTTCTCCGTATCCAGTTGCCCATCCCGTCCGTCAACGGGACCGCTGTGGAAGCCGGGATTGAGATCATAGTCGTTTTACCCATGCCAACACCCATGCTTCTGGTTCGCGCGCTCTATCCACCTGGTAACCTTGCCATCATATCTCACTCCAACTCGTTCATTCTACTGAACTGGGGAACAAGTGAGCGCTGGGAAGTGGATACTTCAAACCCAGATGAAGAAGAGTTGGTTAGTGCACTTGCAGGTATATTCTGACCCGTAATATCCTGATAGGAAGACAAACAGTGGAACGGCATCATAGGAGCAAAGTTCCTTTCTGCCCGCCATATATTGTGCATCAAAGTGCACTGTATCGAGCTGTGCACGCTCCCTGCTTTACCTTCGCGTTCGAAGACCACCCAGAGGGACACCATTCAACAGGAGGCGCGCATACGGGCACATGTCGTGACGTACACCCTGCCACGTACTACATTCCGAGGTGGATCGTTTTCCGCGCCGCACACGTTGTCGCAGCCAGACCCATCTCCTACTGAATGGTCTACTACACGCATGTCTATCTCATTCCTCGCATTCGACATCATACGCGGCCTCTTCCATTACCGCGTGTCCGTGGATCTCCCCTGTCCACCCATGTCTCCTCCGCCATCGTGCATTAGTAAAGAGGCTCCAGCACCGCCGCACATGGCTGTCTACCTCGTCGCTGCCCATCACATGGCTGTTCCCGCGGGCGCGTCAGCCAGTAGCCACAGTGGTTCCATGCGTGTTCCCCGGAGCGGCCTCACGCCGGGTTCCCGCGGATTCGTCACATCGTGTGTCCTTGGACAGACGGGGCGACGAGGCGTGTGGGTAGAGCGGCGGCGGGGTAGCGTCAGGAGGGGCATCGTGGGATTTGCCACTGCCCGAGACGCTCTCGAGGAGGATGGTCTCAATGAGCGCGCCACAAATGGCACGCAGCAGGCGGGCCAGATTGGTGCAACAGGAGGTACAGACGAGAGAGACAGCGACCCGAATTGGTGGGAAAACGGCGTTGAGCCGGGTATTGATGGACGGACTGTGTATGAGATTAATTCTTATGATCTGCGAGGTGTGTGGAATTTTTCGAATGTAAGAGAAGACCGACCTTCTAACCGATTGTCGTAATACAGACGATATTACTCACTGCGCCTTTGCAGAAGCGACTGGCAGAATTGTCCTTGGTACGAGGAACGGTCGGATACAGGTGCTTCGATGACCGTATAGATGCGAAAGAAGATCAGTTGTATTTTCGTCTACACAAGATTAGATTCTGCAGGCGGTTCATTTTTACAACACATCATTTCCTACCAAAACACAGAGCACGCATTGCCAATGCCAGCCTTTTAAATGTGACCGTTTACACGCGACTGCCGTAGACGTCTTTGGGCGTAACGCCAGCCTGGCCTTTACGGATGTTGGCTTGCGCCCACCTGAGAAGCTTTTTAAGATAAAAGTCCGGTATCAATGTACAATACGAAGCTCACTTTTTGATGCGAATGGACTCGATCTGGATGAAACCGGTCGTGTCAGTGGGCTCGAAACCGCCGAGCTCGTCCATGGACGACTGCTTCTCATCGTACAAGCCCTGCAGTGACATGTGGGAAGAAAGTTGACAAAGTAATGTACCCACACGAACCTCGTCTGATGACCGACCCTCCACCACGACATTGCCTTTGTAAAGCTTGAGCCTCACCACACCGTTAACGGTGCGCTGGCTGCTGGGGATCGCGCTGATCACGAATTCCCTCTCAGGCGTGAACCAGTGGCCGTTATACAATATCTTGCTGAGCTCGATTGTGACAAACTGGTCCCGGAGCGCACGGACATTGCGGTCGAGCGTGAGGCCCTCGATGTCCATATGCGCGATGCGGAGGATTGTCGCTGCGGGTGATTCGTAGCAGCCCCGTGACTTAACGCCAATGAAGCGGTTCTCGACGATGTCAATACGACCGATGCCATGCTTACGGGCTAGCGCGTTCAGTGCGTTGAACACGTCCACGGCATCCGTATACGTTTTGCCCTCCCCAGGCACCGTCACCTTCACAGGGAGACCGCGCTCAAATTGGATCGAGATGCGCTCCGGAATAACAGGTGCGTTCTCCGGGGCTGTGGTCAGCTTCCACATGTCCACAGGAGGTGTGGTGTCGGGATCCTCCAAGATGCCCGCCTCGTACGAGATGTGAAAGAGATTCTCGTCTGTCGACCAGGGCTTCGAGGCGGTCTGCTGAACAGGGATATTCTTTTCGGCAGCATAGGCTAGAAGAGCTTGTCGTCCAGGGAATCGATTGTAGAACTCTAAATGAGCGCGTTAACCATAGAGTTCATCATCAAATGGTCAAACCTACCGGGGATACGCCATGGAGCAACGACCTTGATATCGGGCTTCAGGCCGTAGAAAGCCAGCTCAAAGCGCACTTGGTCGTTGCCCTTCCCTGTGCATCCGTGCGATACAAAACTGTCGAGAAGTTAGAACGCAACCAAATTGTGAGTAGTGGAATCTTACTCGCAACCCTCCTTGTCTGCGATGGCCATCATGCCTCGAGCAATCACAGGGCGAGCGAGGGATGTACCCAATAGGTATACATTCTGCGAGACGCGTCCTGGATCTCAATAATACAGCAAACGTAGCAGAACGGCGAACCTCGTAGATACAGTTAGCTTGAACGGCGGGGTAGATAAGTTCGGTCACAAATTCACGCTTAAGATCCTATACTCGCAGTCACGTATTTGCACGGATCTTTACGATGATGAACGTACTTCGAGGAAAAACTTCTTGGCGCCCACAGTAAGCGCTTTCTTCCGTGCAGCCTCGAAATCCTAGCAGGGCATCGGCATGATATGACAGACAGCCTATGGGTGAGGTTGCTGACCTCCTCTTGACCAACATCGGCCATGAACGCGTAGACCTCATATCCCTGTTCGATCAACCAGGCAAGGATACAGGATGTATCTGATAGGCCATATCAAAACGTAGTTTCTGATCTACTCTGTGGGGCTTACCGAGACCCCCTGAGTAAGCAAGCAGAACGCGGCCCTTTTTCTCAGACATGGCGAATCGCAAGAGCTGACTGGAATATATGGTGAAGGAAGGATGCACAGTGACACAAGAGCAGACTTCGGAGTGGTGACTCGAAATTTCACTTCACGTGACCATGATCATCAGGCGTCGAAATCGACTTTTCAAATTTGTCTGCTGCAAGGTGACAGTGCTTGTCGAATCGTCGACCAAGTTGCTTGATCAGAGATACTACGTACCTGCTGCACATACTTACCCACAAAGGAGGACCTGCCGTGTATTCTGTCTCTTAACATTCTGTCTTGTCAATGCATACCGGATGGGCTTGATCAGTGTGAATAAACACTCCGAGGCTCGAGAAGTTATAATTAGGACCTGTGTCCCGGATCCATTCGCCGAATGGACTCGTCACTCGGCCAGTCATTCTGAACAGATTATCAGGTCCATTGTCAGCGATCGAGTTACTTCCCAGGAGCTGATGGACCTGTGTCCCGGATCCATCTCCCGAATGGACGCGTCACTCGCCAGCCGTTCTGAACATCGTAAACAAGCACACGTAAACCTCTGCAAATCATATGGTTACCGGGCGAGCCCGGTGTCACTGGTGTACTCTATATATGAAGTCACTGGGCGTGGTGCCATCGCCACATTCACCTCGAGCAATCACCTCGTCGAACTGCAGAATACCTCGGCTTAGCTCGACAGCTGTGAAACAATTCGCTCTGGTCCATCATGAGCATGTGCGCAGATTGTTTCCGCGGTATGTATCTCCTCGAGACTTCAACGAGAAACGCAACTTGACTTGCATCAACGTTTTGTGTGCCATCGCACCTGACATCGATAGGTGTCCGTCATGAGGGCGAGCCCGAAGGTAAAAAGATCCCTCCAGATCCATAATGGCCTCTGAGATCTGATGCGTGGCGACTCAGGTAAGATCGAACAGATTGGAGGCATCGAGTGCTACGTCGCCACGCCTTCCGTTGATTATGCGAAGGACAAGGTCATCCTCTTCTTGACCGATGCGTTTGGAATCCCTCTGATAAACAACAGGGTATGTGAAATCTTAGAAGTGAAAATTTGTGCTTACTAGGAAGCTCCACATGTTCAGCTCTTAGCGGACGATTTTGCGCGCAACGGATTCAAAACGATCATCCCTGACTTGTTCAACGGTGACCCGATTGATGCGGCAGCGTTCGAATCTCCCGGCTTCGATTTCCTACCCTGGGTGGCCAAGCACCCTCCTATCGCGACCTCAGCAATAGTTGAGAAAGTTGTGAAGGTTTTAACGGAGAGCGGGGTAACGCGCATTGGAACGACGTCATACTGTTTCGGTGCTCAGGCCGCGTTCTACCTGGCGCGTGCCAACATCAGTCGTGTAACAGTGCTTAGTCATCCGTCTGCCCTAGACGTTCCCGCAGATTTGGAGGTGCGTGCGGGACCTTTTCCTTGACCTCGTCTACCATTGGGTCTTTGTCACAGAGCTATCACGCAAAGTCGAAGGCGCCCCTTCTGATCAATAGCTGTGAGGTCGATCCGCAATTTGGTCCAGACCGTCAAGCTGTCGCAGATGAAATCTTCGGCAGCGGGAAGTTTGCTCCTGGTTACCAGAGAACGTACTGGGAAGGCTGCGTCCATGGCTTTGCTGTCCGTGGCGATCTGGTGCGTCGAATCTTGCCCATAATCACCGAGAATGTAAACACATTCTCATGTACTCCGCAGAGTGATCCGAAGGTGAAGGCCGGGAAGGAGGGATCGTTCAAAGCAACCGTTGAATTCTTTGCGAAGTACCTTTGATGTCTTGCGACTTTGATGACTGATCCAAGCCGTAGTAGCGGACTTCGAAGCAATGTACTCTTAAGTTCAGTGACGCGATATTCAATATGCTGAGATGTGTCCTGTCAGGCTCGCGATTAAAACTTCCAACAGCGAAATCCACACGAGACGTGTTATATCTCCTCGATTCTATTGTCTTCATCATCGTCATCAACTTCATTGATCCTTGCACTTGACTCCAGGGCTGGTATTTGGCCGCCTTGCGCAGTATCCGGCCCTTCATCCCTCTTCAGAAGGTTGACTAGACGCTCAACGTGCTCCGATACCTGATTAAACATCAGCCTAGGTTTACCCCAATAGTAGACATGCTATTCGCCTCGTCCACTTCCTCGTTCTCATGAAGGGCTCGGATGACCTCGTAGACGCCGTTATTCCTGAGATGATCTCGCCCCCATCTCGTGGTGGAAAGCAGTAGTAGAGTCTCCACGTGTGTCAAACGAAGCACTGGGTCTGGCTCGCGCTTTTTGGTTGGAGGAAGGAATTGGAGAGCCGGAGGAAGGAGCTCTTGGTCCTGACGATTATGGAAGAATTCATTATGCACGACAGAAAGGTATTACTAAGGATGAGCAACACGAACCTCGAGGTCAAACTCTTCAGGACCGGCCAGAGGAAGTAGAACATATGGCAGGATGTCTAAGCCTAGTGCTTCCAATGTTGACGGCGGAATTGTTACACGAGTCGAATCGGGGGATAGCAGAGCATGGTGAGCTTGCACATAGAATGCGCAATTTCTACGGAAGGTATAACTCAGCATAGACTTCGGATAATTCCTTTCCTGAGATGATACATACTTTATGGTAGAAGCGACGCCACCTCTTCGTATTGTATCCTTGTGTTCTGTAAAGACGAGAAGCTTGGATAACGGGTACTCGTGATTCCCGTCAGACTTGGTTGGGTCGGCAGGTCTGGGTGTCATGAAAAACATTCGTCCAGGAGTAGTCTGACAAACGACAAGATGTCGCGGTGCAAGATTTAAAATTCTTAGCAAGTACTTACGATACTCAAATTTGCGAATACACTGGATAGGAAATGCAGATCACCTCTGCGCAGTCGCTTGTCCACGTCTTCGGTTTCAGCCGCAACTGCGCCTTGTACAAATGCGTCGACGAGTAAAGGTAGGGCTAGTACATCTTGAGGTTCTCCGGGAGGGTAAGGTACAGGAGCTGGACACGTCCCGCAGCGAGATTGCACAGGGAAATACATGATTGGAGATTTTGGGTCGGGTAGCATAGACACATTGAGAGATAGTAGTGCTGAACATGTGGCCGCCGATACCGTCAGATTTGAGAGAAGCATTGAGGCAAGGTCTGCTAGAGTGGATTGGAAATTCTGTAGTTTCGTTGTTTCAAGACTCGACAGTGCGGAGAAATAAATCGGCCTACAAGAATATAAGATACGAGAAACCCAAAAAATGACGGCTCTGAGAGGGATCCGACTAGTAGCGAATTGTCGGAAAGATTCACGAGTGCACGAAAGGCATCGTGAGCAGTTGCCTGGACCGGTGTAAGAAAGTATTGCTATAAATTGTCGGACACCGAAGATACCAGCTGATCGCGACATAAGAGCTTTAGATCCCTTACTACATCGCTGTCTTGAGCTCGTTGTAGGCCCCCTGCTGGCAACCCGGACAGGAATATGTCTCGATGAGGGGATCCTTTGGGCGTCTGACCAAGCAGGTTGGATAGAGCAATTTGGCGAACTTGTGGGTTTTTATCATGGAGGAATGGGATAAGCTGAGAGTAAATTTCAGCAGCTATATTTCATTGTCATCCTCGCTAGGTCACTCACCTCTTTGAGTTGGTCTTCCGACATACGAATGACTCGTTCTTGCAGTGTTCCACAATTTCCATGCCGGGCGAATTATCTACTGATCGTCTTACGTAATGCAAGCGCGTGAACGTGACTGGCGCGACTGGAAGGTGGCACTGCTTACGCTGCTCCCACCGTAACATTCTGCAAGCACTAGCTGTCGTTCCATGTACCGAGAAAAATGGTGTCCTATAACATTACTCGTGAAGTGGAGCGGCTACTCGAAACATACAAATCGTCTCCGCCTTCCTTCATAGTGAAGCTGGAACGCCAACATTGGTATGTGAACGAGAACAAGTTCACATACAACCACCAACTCGCGGTCAGACCACTTGTTGAACTTGGCAGAGTGACCATTCTGAAGGTACTGCGTCGATAGCCTTTGTTAGATGACATTCGGGCGCAGCGCATACCTGTGGATTTCTTGGAGCTTTTCGACTCTGTCGGACTTCCCTTCTACGATGGTTTGCCCTGTCACTTTCCTTCTTTCGTTCGAAAACGCTGAATGTGTCTTTAGGATGCATGATCGTGGAACTTCATGATTTTCGTTCCCCAACAAGGGCCTCAGATAAAGACATCAAGGAGCCCGTTAAGACACGGGTGGTCCTCAGTCCGAACGGAGAAACTCTCTGGGCAGATATCTGTCTTCTGAACCAGAAGACGGGCAATACATGGACAGGCTATGATGCATTGGAAGTTGAAGCTCGTCTCTTGGTGCGTCGTTTTTCACTAGGCATCTATTACAACGAGCTCACATATTGGTCGTAGCTGGCAACATCGCCGCCCCTATGTCTCGATCCTGATCCTCACTTAGCCCGTGTAGCAAATAATATCCTGAGGACATCAATACCTACCCCTCCGCTGTCCTTGAAGCGGAAGGCCGGTGCTGCAGAGCTGGAAGAAGACCCGAGCGGGAAGGCACGTCGGGAAAAACTGATGCAATACATGAACCCTCGAACTGGCAATGGTGTTCCAAAGTGAGTGATTGTCATTACAGACAACGCTCAAACCTCACCTTGCATGTCAGTTATGGCATATTGGATGCCATACGGCGCACGAACATGGCAAGGCAGATACCGGCAGCAGCCCCTCCGCATCCTGCCACTATTCCTACAATGCCCGTGCAGGTACCAGGTGCCCCTGTACAAGTACAGGGGGTTCCGGTGCAAGCACCAGGAGTGCCCGTGCAAATGGCCGTAGCGCCAAGCCAGGTGCCAACAGCTGTACCGACGCCTGCTCCCGCACCTATGCCGACCCCGACACCTACCCCGGCGCCTTCGCTCGCACCAGGTTCAGCAGCTTTCTCACATACAACACCGGTATCTGCTTCCACTCCCGCTCCCACGGTCACTACTCCACCTGTAAACGTAGAAGCAAAGAAGAAGGCGAAGAAAACGGAAGCAGCACCATCGCCTCGTGTGACGAGGACCTCGGCAACACCTGGAACAACTTCAGTTCCACTACCTATACCACCACATTTACAAACATATCCAGCCCACTTCCAAGCTCATATACGAACTCCGCCGCCGCCATCACAGTCTCCTCATCCAGCAACCCCCTCAACTCCCGGACGTAGTTCTACCGGAGTGGAGACCCGACCACCTTCAAGGTTGCAACAATTGCCGACCCAAACGAATCAGCATATACAGCCTGTACAACCCCAGCAACATGCAGCTCCGACACAGCCTCAGCAAGCCATTGCCGCCTATCAGCCTCACACACCCGCAGCCAACTACATCGCGCAAGCCCCTTACGGCAAGAAAAAGGTGTGGTACCCAGTGCCTCTGTTGTTAAAAATATCTAAAGCTGCACAGGCTGCACAGGCCGCACAGCCAGGGACAGTCCCATCACAACCTCAAGCCATCCCTTACGCTCAAATCATGTACCACTATTCGACCTACCAGCACCAGCAGCAACAGGTTGCTGCCGCACAGCAACGCCTGCAGAGCGCAACGCCAGTCGCGCGCAGTCCTATGGCTGCTAGTCAGCAAGGCACTCCCCAACGCAGCAGTCCGCTGGTCACAAACCAGCCCCCGGTTGCCCGGTCGCCGATGCCTACCGCCGCGCAACAAAGTGCGCAAGCGACTCACGCACAGCAGCAACATATGTACAACTATGCCCTACAAGGCCAGTACGGCCCCGCTGCGCACATGCGTCCCATGGCGCATCCTCAGATGCAACATCATATAGCGGGCGGCGGTGTACAGGCTGGCGGTGCGACAGCGCTGCAGCAAGGGGCGCAGATGACCATCCAGGAGCAGACGCAGGCTGCACAGGCGCAAATGCTCGCTCAGTACCCACAGCTCTACGCGAACTACCCGCATATGCAAGGCAGGGTGCCTTACTGGCCCATGGGTGTTGCCAGTGGGCGAGGTGCACCTGTTCCAAATCAAGCCGCTCAGATGGCGCACGTGCAGCAGATGCAGCTCGCCGGGAACAAGGCCGCACAAGGAGGAATTCAAGGATCATGAAGCCCTTGTATGATATTGTATCTCTGGATCATTCACCACGTAGGAGTATTTAGTGTAATGTGTTCGTGGACGTCCGCCAGGGCCGTATGTCATATACCCTCCACAGTTAATTGTGTACATTTGTATTGTACTGCAATCCTTACTATCCTCATACGTGAGATTCGTAGTAACATCCGCGTTCCCATGCACGTGGCTCCCTGACAGGCTTCTCCAGATCTGCCAGGGGTCGGAAGCTAACAGTGGCGCAAGACGCGTCTGGAAGGCGAATTGCACCACGAAGCACTTGCCACGTAAATCGTCTGACCTAACGCACGTAGAGCAGCTGCAAGGTCCTTCCTCGGACAATGGAGCGCACGATGCTTTGTGAGCCACATATCCCACCTAACTCCACCGAATTCGCCCTTCGCAGAAAGATAGACCTCCACTTGCTTAACGGCGATGCAAGCCGCCAGTATCCCGACCTCGTCTCAAAGGTTACGCGTCTCGTAATGCTGACGTTGGCCGTAGGGCACTGTCAGCCTGGTGCGACCATCAATCAGACAATTAGGGGGGGAAATCTTCGCATGGACGTACTTACTGCGATACGTGTCGGGGACGCGCCGTGCTTATCGTACAGTCTACCAGCGTATGGCGTGCTGGCATTTGTCCACCTGCCATGTCTCACAAGCTCAGCGCTCAGCACTTAACTCGGAGGGCAACCGGTGCGACAGCGGGCAGGCTGCGCGATCGTAACAATAAGAGGTCATGGACTTCTGCTGCCGATCCGCCCATGAGGCGATAAGACATGAATGTAGGTAGTAGCATCATGGGTATCGGACCGACTAGAACAATAAAGATTGAGCGCGTGGGGGCAGACGCTTTTAACATAGACGAGCTGGTTAGGCAAGCCCCTGACAATTATGTAGACCTGGATAAGTACATCGATGAGCGCTGCACGACGGTGAGACACGAATTTTGCGCGACGCACTTAAGACCCTAAGTTTACAGAGCAAGATGGCCAAAAAACAGAAACAGCATGAACAGCAAGACAGAAGATGCACTGAGCAGCAGTCCCGCGAACCTCCACAGAAGACTCCGCGCGGTATCACTCTCGCCCACCGTACCCTTCGCTGCGGCGGTCTTGGGAACCGTATGAATCGTCATCGTCGCTGCCGCCTTCGTTGCTTGATACTTGTGCGGATTCGTCGACGGGTCCCTGCATACCTGAGTTCCCTTGTAGCGTACCCCGCGTACGCGCCTGATCACCTCGGCTGCGCTTCTTAATCTGTTGTCCGTGTGAATTGGCTGTGTACGACATGCGAACAATTAAACACCCACAAGCTTAGCGTAGACTAGTCCACATGCATTGCATAGGGTACGTGGACCTAGGAAAAGGATATTAGACCGTAAGCATATAAATCTCGAAATACACTGACCCATAGGGCCTCGTCGCCATTCTGGGGTAGACGTCGCACCGCAACCTAAACATGTCTGCCCTTCTGTACCGGGTTGAGTCTCTGCTTGCTCAAGAGCCGCAGGCTGTTCGCAATCAGCGTGGGTGCATGAATCGTTGAGACGTAAACCTACCTGATGCCCCTGGCCATCAGGCTCTTCTGGACTGCGGTCATTTGCTCGAGGGGGCTCTGGAGGAGAGAGCTTGCTGGCGGTATCCAAGGTCTGCACACCATATGTGGCAGCCTGTAGCATTCGGTCCATATTCTCGGGCGAGGGTGCAGAACGGGTAAGTGATGGATCTTGCTGCATCAATGCTGATGCAGTATTCATTACAAGACGATACGAATCTAATAACTTGCGTGATTGGATTCTGGTGTCAGGCCAAGTAATGTGTGTCTGAGCACAATGAGCGAGTCACCTTAAAAAAGTCCAATCCGAGAGGAGACGGCGGTGGAAGCGCAGAGGCGGGTGCGGGGGCAGGAGCGGGCGGAGGCAGAGGATCATTCTCCCTGGTTTTACGTACTTTAGGCGGCGGAGCGGCTTCTGGCGCCCGAGCCGGTCGCTCTTCGTTGCGACTAACATCCGGTCTCGAGGGGCCTGCGGCCGGATATGGGCGATGCTCACTAGATGAACTCGGCGACATTTCCGGTCGGGCACCTCCAGCATAAGATGCTTCCTGACTTGGTGGAACATGGGACGGGGGGAGAGGAGGAGGGTAGTGAGGCCAACTCTCGCCTGTCCATTGCCCTGACGGTTGAGGAGCCACACCGTAGGGTGGTGGAGGATATGGCGGCTGCGTAGGGTAGGAAGGAGGGGGAGGCGGATTGTATGGTTGAGAAGGTTGGTGGGGAGAATGGGCTTGGGAGGACGCGGAACGGACTGTGGCCCGTGAAGAATTCTGTTGCTGCTGAAATTGTGGAGGCTCGTACTGTGCATAGGGGGGGTAATTAAAGGAAGGCGAAACTTCCTGAGAGTTAGGATAGGCGTAGCGGCTATCGGACGCCATTTGGGACGAGGAAGACTGGGCTGGTTGAGGAGACGGTTGGTACGCGGTATCGCTAGTGGCTGGCCGTGTATCTGGGTTCAACGCGTTGTTAAGGGACGTGTAGGACACGACTGGATTCGGTTGGGCAGAAGCACTGGAGGGAGGAACGGGGACCTGTGAGCGGTCGAAATGGTAGAAGGGAGGCATGAGAGGGACAGATGGAGGAGAACGGCATTTATCGAAAGTTGGTGAAAGGAACGGCAGCTGGGAAGACGCTAGAAGAAAAAGAAGAGGAGCATGAAGAGAGAAAATGCCAACGTCGAGTGCAAGACAAAGTGGGGCAGCACAGGGGGACGCGAAGGATGCTGCTGATTGTGCATCAAGCAGCGAGCGACGCCAACCCCGATCGGCAGATCTGACGAGGCGAGCGCACGGTAAGGAAATCAGGTACTTACGTGCACTCAGCAGTTTTCTGCTCGTCTCCTCGCCCGAACGAACGCGTGTTCCAAGTCCTGCGTTGCCAGTTGCTCGTCGGTGGCCGTTCCAAATTCACACTGTCGCCAATTGAGCTACCGCCGGAATACTCGTTAGCGCCCACCACCGAGGCCGCACCTGCCAGTGCTACCTTTGTAATCTCTAGATCTCGCGCACGCACTGCGCTCCCGACCTTTACCGGTCACTTTGTCCAGATGTAATGTCGGTGAGCTCTTGCTACTCCAGTTACTCGCTGTGTTGTATGCCGTTCTTTCTGGGTTCAAACAGGGTTCGAACACAGAGAATCGGAGAAGCTGTCATCCCCATTGTCCGGATCATGTGATCATGGCTGGCACAAGTGGTAACTTATGAATCTGATGTGGCATGCATCACGCAAACCCATCAACTGAAATTCATTTAATCATTAGCTTTCAAGCTTTCTCGCACCAGTCCGCGAACCTGCCACATAAACGTGAACGTTTGAACGCAGGTAAGGAAAGAGTCATCAATCAAGCCATGCTTGTTATTATCCAATGCGTACATGGGTATGCAGATGTTAAACTCTACCGTGCATGTATGTCCGTGAGAGATTGGCGATTATCCCAATGCAGATGCGGTCATGCTGTGCCCTCCGCGGTCCCTCTCCTCCTTATATCTAGCCTGCTTGCCAGCCACAGGCGTATTATCTCCACCCGCAGGAACGTCGTACCCAGGGTATACCTCCTCGTTCACAGGCGTGTTCTTGCCCGGCGCAATCGCCGGACCGGTTCCACTGGCTGCGGCTGCAGCACGCTCTCTGGCACGTCGCCGCCGCCTCAGGATCTTCTTCCGGTTCCTTACCGCACGCTGGTACCCCAACTCATCTCCATAGAATAGGCCATATTCACAGAAGGGGCATATCCACTCGTCGGCCGGATCGCTCAGTGTCGACACGGGTGTGACCACCCGCTCGGAGCCCTTGCGCCGCCGTGGAGGTATCTCTGCGGAAAGAAATCGGAGAGGAAGGGGGCTGACGAGATTCTGGTTATTGACACTGGCCTTCGCTGTGTTTGCCTGACCCTGGCTAGGGAGGCGAGAAGGAACATAGTTGCGTAGATGATGTGGGTTCGAAGCATTAGCCAGCGCAGAGCGCTTTTTCTTCTTGCCGCCTCGATCCTTCCCGCTCGAGGGCGATTGATCCAAACTACCAGCGTTCGGATCTGCACCGCCCCT
The DNA here is from genome assembly GCF_003851025.1 of Sparassis crispa. Lineage (NCBI taxonomy): Eukaryota > Fungi > Basidiomycota > Agaricomycetes > Polyporales > Sparassidaceae > Sparassis > Sparassis crispa. The sequence continues at coordinate 1,449,931 of NW_020939755.1, forward strand.
TCCGCGGCCCTGCTTGGACGTATCATTGCGTTTAGCAAAGGGGCCGTTATTAAGAGCTGCGGCTGCTTGCTTTGCAGCCTCGGCAGCCTTAGCAGCTTGCCGAGCGAGCTCCTGCTCAAACCGAGCGTGAAGGACAGCTACCTCCTCTTTCGTCGCAATGAGACGGTCGGACGCTATACATTAGGTCAAATCTGTCAGACTGGCTCTTTAGATAAAATAGGTCCTGCCACTCACCTGCACTGTGGCATACAAATGAAAAATCTGACAAAGGTAGAGCGGCCTCGCGGTTATCTGGCAGCGAAGGGATCGAAGCATGGAAGGCACGATATGCTCGAGCGAGGCGAGGGCCTCTCCGGCGAGACAGCCGCATCCTCACAAGCTTGGGGTCACCAAGGAGTCCAGCAGTGGTGAATGGATGACTACCCGAAAGCGCTTGATCGAGGGCGAGCGTGTCCCCGTGCGACAGCGCTCCAAGTACGGCAGCCAACTGACGTTTGCGGCTCTTCAGCATCTCTTTGTGCTGCAGCCCCGCTAACGTCGCCTTGGACATCTTCCCCTTCTTCTGCGCCAATGTCCCGGGGGATGATTGCGGTGGCTGGCCACCGACGACGTCGTAGTCGCGATCCGAGCGAGCGCCTGTGGGGATGGCCCGGTCGGTGGGTTCCTCGTCGTCTCCAGCGTTGCCCGACGTCTCATCATGCCCGTGGAGTGAGCCCGACATGTTTGCCGGCACCTTCCTCTTCTTCGTGTTCCCAGGCTGCTGCAGGTGATCGATGTAATCCCCATCGCCGGAATCGTCATCTTCGTGGCCTCGCGGGTCTCCCAGACCATACATGCCGCCCAGGTTGAGCGGTGTAGAGGTGTGCGAGTTCGTATCGCCTTTGAAGAGGTCCTGCACGCCACCGAGCACCGGCATGTAGTACGACTGCAGGGCCATTTGCGCCGTGAGGGCGTCCGCATGAGCAATCAGCTCTTCCGTAGTGGTGCAGGAGTCGAGCATGGTTGGAGCGGAGGGAACGATGTTCTCTGCATCATCATGCGGGAGCGTTTCCGATGTCCGCCTGCGCTTCGGGAGAGGCTTTACTCTTCTCAAAGGCGGAAATTCGGGGACGTCGAAGATGGGCGAAAGCGCTCGATACATGACTTGCTGTAGACTACAGGGGCAAGATTAGTGTCTTCAATTCAAGCTGAGGGAGAATCGGAACAAAAGGCTGACTTGATGGTTGAAGTTATGAGTAGAAATGAGAAGGAAAAAGAGAGGCGGTGGCTCTGTGGCCACGCAAGAAAGGACACGCTAATTCGGCCGGTGCCATAGGCACCTCCACTGCCGGGCGATCAAGATTCACGATATTTCATCCGAAACCACAGTCCACTTGGTCACACAACTGCCCCACAAATTACAGCAAATAGACAACGAAACCATGTAGAAGATGCTAGACTAGACTACGTTACAAGATGTGCGATGCTCTAACAGATTGTCTCGTGATGCTAGGATATAGAGAATGTCCGACTGCGCGTCGCAATAAATCAGGGTATCGCGAAACGAAGACCGACACTACCAGTCTGCTCATGCTTGTGAGGATGGCCCTCAACGTCTATAAGAAAAGGGATGCTGCCACGCAAGTGGAGGCGTATGTGAACGCCCGACTATTGAAACAAAGGCGAGATTAGGTGGGGCCCTACGATAAACGATGAGCAGATAATGCAACGAGACGAGAGCAGCGCATAGTCCAGGGGTCGGGAAAGGGAGAAAGACGAGGCCTTTGGGATTTTGTGAAGTTTTCAAGGACATAGGACGATATGACGACGATGTCGAGGGATGACATTCGTGTTCAACATGGAGGACATAGAGCATAGAGGGGGAATGCATGTTGAATCAGCCAGATGGAGGATTTACCACCAGCTTCCACCTCCACCTCCGCCTCCACCTCCGCCACCGTAACCAGAACCGCCATAGCCGCCGTACTGAGTCGGTCCACCGTAGCCGGCTGCGCCACCACGACCACCGTACCCGCCGCCGCTGTAGCCTCCACCGGCTCCACCGGCTCCACTAGCCCTGAAGTCCCGAGCAGTTGAGGAACGACCTCCACCACGGCCACCGCGACCACGGCCACCACGCATGCCGCCGCCAAAGGCGCCCTCGTGCGCAACGGTCTCAAGCCAAGGAGGAACCTCCTGGTTGGCCTCGCGGAGGAGTTCTAATAGGTCTCGAACGATGTTGCGGTTGCCACGATTGAAGAAGGCGGTCGAGACACCAGTGTTACCCGCACGTCCGGTACGACCGATACGGTGGACGTAGTCGTCAATATCGGAAGGAAGGTCATAGTTGACGACGTGAGTAACGTTGGGAATATCCAGGCCACGAGCGGCGACTGCAGTGGCGACCAAAATGGGTGTGCGACCGCTACGGAAAGTTTGCAGAGCCGTCTCACGTTCGCGCTGGGTACGGTCGCCGTGGATGGACGTCGCCGGGAGGTGATTGGCAAGGAGAAAGTCGGACAGCATGTCTGCCATTCGTTTTGTCTCGACGAAGACGAGCGTCAAACCGCCTTCGCCACCGACATGCGCCGAGAGCACATCAAGCAGAACGGAACGTTTGTCATTATCTTCCACGTATTCGATCTTCTGCGTGATATTCTCTGACGTGGAACCGACACGACCCACAGATAGGAAAACGTAGTCCTTCATGAAGTCTCTCGCGAGCATCTGGATGTCGCGAGGGAAGGTGGCACTGAACATGAGGGTCTGGCGGTCCTGTACACCTGGCATGTCCTCGCCCTGGACGATACGGCGAATCTGGGGCTCGAAACCCATGTCAAGCATGCGGTCGGCTTCATCCAGAACGAGGTAGCGAATGTTGGCGAGACTGATGCGCCCGCGCTCGATTAAGTCGACCAGACGACCTGGAGTCGCACTGAGGAGATCACAACCGCGCTCGATTAGGCGAAGTTGTTGATTGATGTCTGCTCCACCGTAAACAACGGCAGGGCGGACCCATGAACGATAACAGAACTTGCGAGCCTCCTCGTGAATTTGGCTCACCAGTTCGCGAGTAGGAGCAAGAATTAAGGCGGTAGGGAAAGCCTTGCGAGTACGACCATAGCCACCGCCCTGCGAGTCGGCTGGAGGGGCGCGAGGACCATTAGTGAATGAAGCCGATAGAATTGGGAAAAGGAAACCGCCTGTTTTCCCAGAACCAGTCTATGAAACGCAGAATGTTAACAAAAGGAACTCACACGGGTTACTTGCCAACTTACCTGAGCACAGGCCATGAGGTCTCTGCCGAGAGCAACGATAGGGATCGAGTACTTTTGCACCGGGGTCGGTGTAGCGTAACGAGCGAAACCGATGTTCTCCAAGAGAACAAGATCTAGCGGGGGGTTCGTGAAGGCCGTCACAGGCTCTGGCACGCCAGCACCTGTCGCCTCGACAGGAATCTCATCGTACTTTTCAAAGTTGATGCCAGTGTGCAGCTTGGAGGGATCGTCGTCGTCTCCGAACAGTTCCTTCTCCATGCGGACATTTCGACCACCGGGAATATGGACACCGTCCCGCCAAACACCATACCCAAAAGTCTCCCGTTGTCCGTCTCCTCTCGGGGTATGTCCAGTCCAATTGCTGGTAGGTTGGGCGCCCCATCTGTCCCCGCCTGCAGCCCCTCCCCTGCCGCCGACTGCACCACTGGCAGTTCTATCATACTGTCCGCCTCTACCTCCACCATAACCGCGGTTTGGAGGAGTGGATAAAGGAGTGGATGAGCGGGAGTCGTTCCAGCCGTCCCTAAAGAGAATGTCTTTCAGCAAGAACATCCAAAGTAAGTCGACAACTTGACATACCCGTTAGTAGGAAGGGTGGGACTAGATGCAGCCCGCTGCGAACTCCTCAAATGAGGAGGAACATAGGCTGATTTCGTGCCGTTTATACCAAGAGAAGCTGAGGATTTGGTCAGCTGCTTTGCTGCACGTCACAAAAAATAGAAGGCACCCACCAAACTGATTCTCTAGGCCAGTACCATTGATGATTCCATTTGTCATATTAATGGGAAAGCGAAAAATGGGAGACTTTGATGTGGAAATGCGTTATCGTCTATAAAGCCTTGAGCTAGAAACGAGATGATGGTGGTTCACCTGAAAGGCGATTTGAAGAAATTTGCGGGTCCGCATTACGAAACACAGCATGAAAAAATGACAAAGCATCTCCTTTTATGGATATTTCTTATATAATCCCACCCTTACCGCGGCATTCAGCAGTGCATTATGATGTAGTTCCTTGCAAACATCTCCTGCACGCGCTACCTGCATAACTATCCTCCTTCCCGTCTTCCTATCCACAGATGGCATATAGAATGGGATTACAGCCTACTATGCTCGACCTCTTACAGGTGCGGTCTTACATCCGCGCCGTTATTGTTTTGCTGAATACCGTCAAATTGTACCACAATTATCTATGAAAGACCGAATTCTGCCCACCGCTAGATTCATCTCTCATTGCAGCCATCGCTGCTGATTATCTCCCTGATAGTGACAATTTTTCAGGAGAGTTTTCTCAGGATGATCTGCAGGCCGCTAGGGCAGTGCTCGCTGATCTCGCCGCCGAGGCAGAAAGACAACTGTCAGATGAAGATGCTCTCTCCGAACGAATCTCGCGTGTGCGCATATGCCCAACGTCCATCACTGACGAAACCAGCAGCTCGCACGACTATTTCTCCGGACGCAACTCGAATTCTAATACCGCCACCAGTTCTACCTCGGATGTGTCTGATCAGCATTCGTTCAGTTCTCCTATCGGTTTCCTACAAGCTGCTTTCCCCCATATACCTATCGCCAAACTCAAGTCTACTCTAGCTGACAGTGGAGATGCGGAAGACGTGGACATGGAGTCGATCGTGGAAGGTCTACTCACGAATGAGTATGTGCGCGACCTACAGGAGCGCGGCCTGGAAGACGACGAGTTGCCTGTGGAATTTGATGGGCAGTGGCTCACTGTTGAGTCAAAGAAAAAGAAAATCGACCGCGTGCCACCCTGGACTCCGAAGAAGGGAAATAAACGTGGTACTACCTTTACTATCATCGACATACGACAGAAGCAGCATACCCGTGCCACTCCTTCCGAAGTGCGAATAGCTGGTGCTGATCCATGGACACAAGTCTCGTCCGTCGCATCCTATCTCTCTACATTGCTCCCAGAGTATTCTGCGTCTTATTTCCAGTCTATCTTTCATGCTCCAGAGCACCCGACCCCTGCCAAAGCACTCCGCGCCGCTCTGCTCTCCATGTCCTCCGCTCCATCGAACCCCAGATCCCTGGTAGAGCTCTCGTCTGAGAATACCTCCCATCTCTTTAGCATGCTGGGGCTTCTAAGTGCCTCGCCGATCTATGCCACACTGAATGCAGAGGAACGCAGTCAGCTCGCATTCGATGTAGAGCTTGCACTTCGTGCCACGCACGGACAACCTGACCCCGCAATCGATCTCGTCTGGCTTCTCCGTGATCTGGAGTCCGACTCCGTTTCCGGTGAAATGACATGGGGAGTATACCATGCACCTGTACCACCACCCAGTTCCTCCTCTTCGTCCTCCCTTATACACCCACCGAGAGGCACTCCGAAGTTGCCCACAGGTCCTCCCCCGGTCCAGGCACCACCGTCTCCCCCGTCTTCTTCTCGCTTTTCACATTATACTCCGCCTGCTAATACTTGGAAGACCGTCCCCCAGCGTACGCCGACCTCGCACGAACCTCATCCACTTGTGAGCTTTATTCCTGCATATGCTCCCTCTCCTGGCAAGCGCAAAGTACGCGGCGGTGGCAACGGCCTCGGGAAGGGTGGAAAGGGTGATGTCGGTGAATTGCGGGGCTCAATGGCGAGGCATAGAGGCCGTGCAATGGACCTTATGGAGAGAAGGAGGGAGGCGCTGAGGCAAGCAGGAATGGCTTGGCAGAGGGGAAACGCGAGGACGCACGGTGGAGAGGTCGCATTGTTTTTTGCGGAGAGAGTGAGTAGCAAGTCTAGGTGGACATCGGATCAAAGTTGTTTATTGAAACTTCCGATCGGCGTGACAATCAGGCTCGTAAGCTGCAGCAGGAGGCTCGGGAAGAGCAGATGGACGCTGTGCGTGAGATGGTGCAGGCCAAACGGTGGGTCTCATAACTTACGAACACATCGCACGCACTCACTCTTGGAGCAGAATGACGTCGGCCAACCGAGACACTGTCGATCTGCACGGTACTACCACCACGGAAGCCGTCCGAGTCGTAAAAGATATTCTCAGCCAAGAAGGCGCATCTGCTGGTAGGTCTTGATCGTTCAGTGTTGTCGTCATCTGCGTGCTGAACTGCCTTGTCTTGCGCACAGCTAAACCGCTCAGGATCATCACCGGCCGCGGCAAGCACTCTGCGAACGGGGTCGGGGTGCTCGGTCCCGCTGTCAAGAGCGCCCTCGTGGAAGACGGGTGGATGGTGGGCGCGCACGACGGTGGATTGGTCGTTCGCGGTCGAGCAGCCTGGAGGACATAGCCATCCATTATTTCACGGTGAGCATGTTCCTAGCTCATGCTCATGGATGCGTCTGAGTTGTCGAGTGTCGGAGACTGGTATCTATTGGGTTATTCTTTACTTAATAATTCTAGGAGTTTTTGGTCTTGTCTCCCTAAGACTTGGTTTTGTCTCCATACGTCTTGTCTCCGTACGTATTGGTTTTGTCAGGTTCTTGCGAGTCTGTCTCTTGTACGTCCGCTGTCATATGTATTGTCGACGATGTAGCCAAAGACCTTACTGTATCCGTTAGTTTTGCGTAACACCCACAGTTACATACGTGAAGCTTCAAGTTCGCTTCAAAGCTCCAAGGTTGTATAAATTCTTGACGTCATCGATACCCATTTATCCACTTGTTCAATTGCTCAGGCTCATACGGGACCGTTTCCGATGTTGCTTGCAAAGGGGAAGCCCATGACAAAAAGCATGAGACATAAACAATGCCGCATCAGCATATGTATGGTGCCACCGACAGACTTGTACGCTGCTTCTCGAGCAGTGCCGCAGAGGATCCCATGATCTCTTTATGATTCATCCGTAAATGTTTCTTCAAAACATCGCCGATCTATGCTGGCAGTATTTCGCATATATCCAATCAACTAGGGGGGAAATTCCTGCCTTGCAGTGCCTCTAGCTCATGCCTGTCAATACAGTCGCGGAGAATGTCCTTGGTACGATCGGTGCGTTATCCAGTTGTACGCACTGGCCTGAGCACCGCGTCTCTCTGTGCAAGATTGGCTGCTAAATGTTGCGTTTTAACGTGAGTTGTAACTTTGACACTTACACCGACTTTTCCTAGGCGCCATTTGCTGGACTGTCCAGTTAGTTCCGCAAATATGGAAGAGCTGGCGGACCAAGTCGACTGAGGGCCTCTCCGACTGGTTCATGTAGGTCTTCCTACCGGGAGATCATGTCACTGACCGTTCACGAATTTCGACTCCCCAGATTGATGTGGAGCATCGGGGCGGTGTTCCTCGGGGTCTAGGCGGTGGTGCAAGACATCAACGTGCCCCTCATTCTCCAGCCGCAGCTATTCAGTGCTCTGTCCCTGTTTTCGTGGGCGCAGGTGTGCCCCCCGTAGCAGGCTATGTGTCGTCTCGTGCTCACGTTCCGAATTTCCGCAGTGTATGTATTACGGTCGAAAATGGTCCTTCAAGACATGTACCGTTTCGTTCATCTCCCTGGCGGCCACATTCGGCGGCTTTGAAGCAGGCATGGTATATGCCGTTAGAGTCAGTCAGCTCTCGCGTCTCTTATCGCACCGATCCTGAGGTATCCCCCAAAGCCGTCGTACCGCAGGGGCGACCAAGGCCCAGTGGAAGCCTTCGGCATCCTCAGCTCTGCCATCATCTCGCTCGCGCTCCTGTACACCCTTTTATCTTACCTGACACTCCCCGCGATCTCACCGATCCCGCAGGCCCCAATACTACGAAATCTACAAGCACCGCGAGGTCGTCGGGATCTCCGTCACGTTCATGACGGTGGACATGCTCGGCGGCGTCTTCAGCGACCTCTCGCTCGCGTTCAAGCAGAAATTCGACGTCATCGCCGCCGTGACGTACTCGCTCGTTGTGGTCCGTCTTCCCCCCCGCCTCTCGCCTAGAGGCGGATGCTGACCCCCTCGCGAATTCTTCAGGTGCTGGACGGCATCGTAATCGTCCTAGCCCTCATACTGAATCCGCTGGCCGCGAAGCGTCGCAAACGCGCCGCCCTTGCGCTTACAGAGACGGACGTGCACGCGGAGGGATCCCAAGCCGAGGTGGGCCGGATTGTAGGCGCATCCCCCAATTCGCGCGATTCGCTAGGGGACAGAGATCTGGACGTTATTTTGGAGGATCGCAATACACAGCTCGTGCTGCCCAAGGGCGACGACGGACAAGAGGAGAAACCCCACGGTTAGCATGCTACGCCTCTTAGAAGACAGAAGCGCGTATACACGCTGGGCCGATCCCATTACTAGATCTATATAGAGCTAAGGTATATACCCCATAGCTTAGTATCCAATGTGCAGAGAACGATACCGGTACGAATCAGATATAATGCGGGCTCATTGCGTGCGGTAGAGTCTATACGCGTAGCAGTATGAGAGCAGGGAGAAACGATCACACTCTGCTCCCGCTATGTCTTCTGCTGGGGTTCCTGCTCTGGCTCGCGCTGATGCTGCTGCCATCGTGCGAATCGCCGCTCGTGCTCGCACTCTCCTCGCGCCCGTTGACCGAGCCCGGCCCGGCGAGCTCATCCTCGTCGAACAGGACTTCATCCACGTCATCCGCAGTGTCCGCGCCTGCGCTCTTCACAGCGCTATGGCTTACGCTGAGGCTCGACTTGCCTGGCGCAGGCCGCGTGCGGCGGCCCACAGGCGGGGCACTGATAAAGTCGCCGTAACTGGAGATGGAGGCGCCTGGTGCGCTGGACTGGCTCAGACTGGGGAGCGGGCTGTGCTGGGGAATACGGACGGGGAGGCGGTAGAAGTCCTCGATCTCCTCGTCCTCCTCATCCGGGAGCGAGCCGATAGCGGCGAGCGTTCCGGCGATGACGGGGCGCGAGTGGGATAGGGAGCGGTATGTGCCTTTTCGGAGAAGTATCGCATACGAATAAAGCAGGGCGGCAAAGTAGAACTTGAACATAGGAGATCGGCCGGTCAGGATGCAAAGGAGTAAAGTCGAGTGGTATTCGACGCACCTTGGCGAGCCAACCTAGGACGATGACGGCGGTGGCACGGCCCTTCTCTTCGTCCCAGATGGCCATGGCGGCGTCCACGCGCTCGAGCTCGGTCATGTTGCGGCTTCCGCCGACCGGAGCACCCGAGTTCATCATCTCGCGCTGGGCGTCCGAGTTGGCCTGGCGGCGGCCATCGTGCGGGGTGTAGACCCACCAGAGGACGGCGAAGAAGACGAGCCAGGCGGTGGAGACGACGTGGTCGGCGAAAAAGAGGTGCGCGAAGTAGAGGCTGTGCTTCGGGTCCTCCTGATGGCAGATGAGGGGTGAAGTGGACTGAGAACGGAGCAGAACGCACCTTTGTGATGGCTTTGAGGCCCCAGACGAGGGCGGTGAGGCCGATGACGGAGTAGATGTAGAGACTGAGCTGGGCTGCGGAGCCGCCTGCGCCTGTGAGGACGGCGACGAGACCGTACACGCCTGCGACCTTGTTGAGGACCTGGGAAGACGTCAGCACTGATCTGAGTCATTTGTGGTGTGGAAGACGAGCACGGACGGCGAAGAGGAGGGCGATGGTGACGCCTGTCTTGAGATCAAGGACACCGAGGAAGGAGGTGAGCGGGCGCAGGCGCCATTCTGGACGGAGGGTGAGTTTCATGCGGTGAGCGAGGGGAAGCGTGCCGGTGTGCGCATGAACTGGGACGACGAGGAGAAGGAGGTGCGAACGAACGGACTGGTTGGAAGAGGAGAGGAAGCGGATCGACGACCGAGAACGTCTGCCGGCATGTGTCCTTCTCACACTCATTTCCTCTCCTTCTCTTCGCCGTCCACCCCGTCCTCCTCGCTGCCTTCAATTTCCCGTAACCAACGTCTGCACATCGTACTCGGACCTCCAAGCAATATAACAAGCAGCGTCTCGCACTAACCGTCCCGCGCGTCGCCCCAATGGCCGGATACTTCTCAAACCACTCCCAGTCCCGCTTCCTAGCCATCTCCAACTCGACCGCAGCCACCTCGACCACCTCGACCACCACCACCACCACCGCAGCAGCAGCAGCAGCAGCCGCCAACCCGCCACCAGCGGCGACCCCGCCCGCGACGACGCGCCCGCGTGCGCCATCCTCCAAGCACTTCTCGACCTTCGTCGCCCCCGCCGCAGACGACAAGGCGCAGGGCAAGGACCGCGCAGCCGGGTCCGGCGCAGCGAACGGCGCGCCCGCCGTGCACCCCCTCCATCACACGTATGTTCGTGCACCCGTCTCCCCCCGCCGACCCGCGCTCACCTTCCCCCACCACACACAGCTGGGTCTTCTGGTTCCGCCAGCAGCGCGCCCCGGGCAACAAAATCACAAACTACGAGGCCGGCATCAAGAAGATCGCCGCCTTCAGCTCCGTGCGTGCCCTCCCCCCCCTCCTCGCTCCCGTCTCGCGTCTCGCTGACCCGTGCGCGCAGGTGGAGTCCTTCTGGTCGCTCTGGACGCACCTCCACCCGCCCTCGTCGCTGCTGCCGACGACGGACTACCTGCTCTTCCACGCGGGCGTGCGCCGGCCCGTCTGGGAGGACCCGCTGAACCTCCCTGGCGGCAAGTGGATCGTGCGCCTCCGCAAGGGCACCGCGGACCGCCTCTGGGAGGACCTCGTCCTCGCCGTGCTCGGCGACCAGTTCGTCGGCTGCGGCGACGGCGCGGAGGGGGGCCCGAACGGCGCGGGGAAGGAGCGGGCGGCGGCGGCGGCACCGGAGGGCGACTGGCCCGAGATATGCGGGTGCACGATCAGCGTGCGGCAGAACGAGGACATCATCTCCGTGTGGAACCGCAGCGACGCGGACGCGAAGGTGAAGGAGCGGATACGGTGCGTGCGCCCCCCCGTTCGCCCTCGTCCTCGTCACCGTGGCTCAATTTTTTTTTCCCACTTTGTCGCCTTGGACCCGTCGGACAGGGAGACGATCCGCCGCGTGCTGAACTTCCCGCCGACGACGGTGATGGAGTACAAATCGAACAACGGTGCGCTTATTCCCCCTCTTCCTCCCCCCCCTTCGATTCGCGCGGCTGACGCCCCCCCGCCCCAATTTGTGTTGTCGTCGTGCGCAGATTCGATGCAGGACAAGTCGAGCTTCCGCGTGCCCGCCGCGGACCGCACGCCACTCTCATGACTCGGTGCAAAAGGCCGCCCCATGTGTAGCTCTACGCTCTACGCCGATACTTGGTACTTATTGCGTATGTACTCGCCGCGCGCGCTCTCCCGACATTATGCGATGCGCTGCGCCATCGCTTCTATTGCCCGTATCCTCACCGAGGGGCGCGAAACCAAACCAAAAAAAAAAACGGGTATGCAAAAAAGCCGACAGAACGTCCGCATGAAATACGTGAGCAGCAGCCAAGTAAATACAAGTCCAGAAAAAACCACCGCTCGCCGAACCGGCAAAAGTGGGGGGGTATTATATGTACGTCTGTAGGCGTGTACGTGTCTGGGGGAAGCACCGTAGCGTGCGAGGATATAGTCTATCCGACTAGACGGTCTACCCGCGCAGTCCAGTCCTAGAGTAAGCTATCGTGAGAAGAGATAGAGATCTAAGCATCCGTCCTCGCTCCCGAGATGAAAACCAGGCAGGGACGCGGAGGCTACGCGACGATGGCGGCGCGCGGCGCAGACGCCTCGAGCATGGCGTGCGGCGGCGGGTGACCCGTGACCATAGACCCGCGGCGGGCCGCGGGCCACGCGGGGTGCTGCGGCGGGGGCGAGTCGAGCGAGGGCGGCGGGGAGGGGTACGAGCCGACGGGCGGGGTGCCGCTCGGCTGCGCGATCTTGACGTGGAGGTTCGGATGCGGGTGCGTCTGCGAGTACGACGGCGGCGGCGTGGCCGGGACCGGCGCGGGAAGAGCCGAGGGGGGGAACGGGTGCGCAGCGGCAGCGGCGGTCGGGTGGATGTGCGCGTGCGCGCCCGGGCGGGTGTACGCGGAGGCGAAGGCGAGCGCGGGCTCTGCGGGCGGGGGGGCGTCGACGACGACGGTGGGGGGCAGCCGCATGTCCGGGTCGAGGATGGGGTCGCGCAGCGTGGTCGGGAGCGCCATGTCGCGCGCAGCGTTGACCCTGCGCATGCGCGTCTCGCCCTGCGCGACGTCGCCCTTGGCGCGGTTGTAGAGGCAGAGCCCGGCGAAGGTGAGCGCGATGCCGAGGCCCTGGACGGGGTGCACGGGCTGCGCGAACCAGACGAGGGCGGTGAGGATGACAGCGACGCGCTTGACGAGCGAGGCGATGCTGTACGTGACCGGGGACGTCTGGGCGAGGAGGACGAAGGCGATGATGTTCTGCGCAAAGTGCACCGTGCCGTTCGCGAGCACGTGCTGCGCCAGGGTGTGGAAGTGCGCGCTGTGCGCACCGCCGTCGTGCGGGGGGTGTGAGACATGGGCCGGATCGGCGGCAGCCGCGAGCAGCAAGGGCAGATCGTAGTACGCCCAGATGGGGACCATGAGCAGGAAGGCCATGCTGGACGAGTAGAAGAGGAGGTTCAGCTTGTCGAGCTTGTGTGCGGTGCTGCCTCCATTGGAGGGCATGATTTTCTTGAAGAAAATATTGGAGGTCACAAAGACCAAAGACGAACCGAAGGCGCATAGCAGCCCCATGGCATTGCCTGCTGTCATGTCAAAGCTGCAAGCGAGCATGACGCCGAGGGTCAGCGGCAGGAGCGAGAGGTAGGTCTTTGGGGAGTAGCGGACTCGGAAGAGGAGTGCGTAGGCTGCGACGGTGAACAGCGGTGATAGAGCCTAGCAGAACTATCAGTAACGCGAAACTACAAGACGATAGGTAACCGAGGATGAAAGTGGTCAGAAATGGGGATCGCGATGGACTGACCTTGATAGTATGCACGGTGCTGACGGGTATGCGGGAGATGGCCATGCTGCTGAAAATGTGACCGCCGACCTGGAAGAAGCCCATGGGGATGGTGCTCTGGAAGATGGCGCGAGAAGGGGGCCTGAAGGTGGAGAAGTGTACGAGAGGGCTCATGAAGAGGAGGCAGTAGGCTGCGACGAAGCCGAACTGGATGAAGGTGAGGGTGATGGGGTAGCGGAACTGTGTGAGGATGATTTTGCCGGTGTTGGAGGACAGGGCGGAGGTGGTGTACCAGAGTGCGCAGAGGAGGACGAAGCGGACGGCGGAGGGAGAGGGAAGGGGAGGAAGGACAGGGAGCTCGAAGGAGGGCAGTCTGTGGCGGGCCCATCGGGAGACGCACCTGATGAGGGACGGGTCCGAAGACTCCCAGGGATGTTTCTCGCTGAGGGGAAGTGTGTGCACGGACGGGGCGAAGCTGGCCAGCCAGGATCTGCTCTGTGCGCGGGAGAGCTTTTCGTCGCGGGGGTGGTACTGCGACCACGAGGGTTGGACTGCAGCCCAAGGCTCGCTGCTGGGCACAGAGAGCATAGGAGAGGAGGATGTCTATGGGCGAGCTAGTCGCATGCAGAACGGTTACCACGGCCGCTCAAGTACTACCTCCACCAGGCGCCTCCTCCTGTTTGCCCGTGTTTGGCCCTCCCGCTCAACTCGGCGTCCCAATCCGGTCTCTCGCCTGCGGATACTACTGCCCTGTTCGTGTCCGCTTCAAGTCATCCTCAGTCTGTCCATTGGAACACTCGTTCACCAGACCTGTTTCTTTTGTTTTCGTCCTTTCCCTCACACTTTTCCTTATCGCTCGCTTGTGGCTGGACCGCCCGCGACATCCCTATCTCGCAGGACGTCATCACCCTGCGGTCACCACACCGGCGTCCCTATGCGCTCTTTGTGCACATCTCCCTTCGTGCGCAGGCTGCAAGGGCGGCGAACATTCGACCCGGCGTCGTGCGCGTCCGACAAGCGTTGTGCTCTCGGATCCCGAGTACGTTTATTTTCTTAACCCACGTTCGCTCATCTTCACCTCATCGATGCGGCGGCAACACGCCGCTACCGAGGCCCACGAGCGCTACGCACGTCCAATGTATCGATCGCATCGGCCGCTGGGTCCACATATAATGATATCATTTTCCCCCTTGCGGTGGAGCTCTACCGCCACGTCACAGACGATCATCACTGATCGCACTAGGTCATGATTTCTGTCGTCACTCACTTCCTTATCTTTGTCTCTCCCAACTACAGCAACATCTCGAACACTGTGAACGCCAGGGGGTGTGAGAGTCAACCGTTTGTCGTCGGGTGAAAAAAGGCCATTGAATCACCCGGGATGTTCACCATGCAGAAATCTCCCTTCAAATGGTACCGGCGAGCGGTGATTTCCGCCATGCAGAAATCCCCCCATTAAATGGCTGGGCTCCGGTGAATCGCCTCATATCAAGGGCGAACATCACCCGGCGGATACCTGAGGTGTTGTTGATTCTGCTGAAGGTCACCCGCCGAATGGGGGGACGGAGCGATCATACTGGTGACTTTCACCCAAGCTGGCATCTACAGTGCTTGTCGTTCAGTCCACAATTTACCCGTGTTGGCCTCCCTTCAATCGGCGCCGGCGTTAAAGACGGGTGCCAGCCAGCACGAAGGTCATGTTCGCCCATCTCGTCTTGCTAGAATTCTCCCTTGCGTGCGGGGGCGTACCGATACCGCTCCTCAAGCCCCTCCAGCACTACACGTCCCGTATCACAAAACGAATGACATGCAAAATCTCCCGTATGGTACGAGACCGTAGCAAAAATCCTTGTAAAAAACACAACCGTTACATACCCAAAAAAATCACAAAGACAAAACCGAACCTGAGCGGGGAGACGTGACGGACAAGTACAACAGAGACACTAAAATACGCTATGCAGCCCAATGTTACGCGTGGATCGAGTATATGCGAGAGGTGGTGTTATGTATGCTAAAGTCGGCCCTAAATGAATGAAATACGGCGTGTGCCATGTATCGTGTGAGGAAAAAAGACGAGTAAGCCTCGCGCAGCGTTTTGGTGAGAGTCACGGTCGAACGAGCAGGAACCGGGTGTTCAATCGCGCCCGCTAGCGCTGACGCTCCCCGCGCTCGACGCGACCGCGAACTCGTGGCGCGCGGGGTCCCACGCCTGCGCCCAGTCGTTCCGGAGCGCGCGCAAGCCCGCACGGGGCACGCCATCGACGCTGTCCGCACGGCGGATCCCGCCCGTCGCGAGCAGCGCGGGGTACGCCACGCTCATCGTGCGCGCAGACTGGCTACGGAGAAAAGGAGGGGAGGGGGGCAGCGGGCACGTCAGTTCGTGCACACTCGCAGCGCGCGGCGCGGCTCACCTGGGGCGGAGCGTCGGCGCGAGCGCGAGCTGCGCGAAGCTGCTGGGGAAGAGCGGGTGCCCCGGCCCGCGCTCGCGCATCGCGTCGTACGGCGCGTCGTCGCGCGGCCCGAGCGCGAGCGGGGACGCGCTGGGGCTGCTCGAGAGCGCCACGGACGCGCCCGGGGCGCGCGTCGGGGACGTGCTGATGCGCAGGCCGTGCACCTCCGGGCTCGTGGGCGTGCGCGCGTCCTCGGACTCGTCTTCCTCGCGCACCTCGTGCAGCGAGAACCCGAGGTCGTGCGAGGACGTCGGCGGGGGCGCCGAGGAGGCGAGCACGGGCTCGATCGTCACTTCGTCCTCGGGGGGCGAAGGGGGCTGCATCTCGATGGAGGGTAGGAGGTCGTCGGGTTCGACGTCGCTTGCGACGGGGCGGCGCGAGGGGAATGGGGTGATGAAGGACTGTTCGGGAGACCCGAGAACTAGCGCGGACTCGGAGTCGAACTGGCGCTGGCGGGCCTCTTCAATGAAGACCTCTGCGTGCGTTGCATGTTCGGGCTCCACATCAAGCTCGGGTGGAACGCCGAGAGCGCCCTTGATGCGCTCCCAGATGAGCTCGCTGTGCGAGAGGACGCACGCGCGGGCCTTGGCGACCCACTCCGCGTCGCTGGCCTCGTCACGGTCGACGATGGTAAGCCAACGCTCGAGGTCCCTGTAGGACCAATGCTTGGGGTCGTCCGGATAAACAGAGGTGGGCTCGTTCATGGAAGGAAACGTCTGGGCGAGCAGCGCAAAGAGCTTCGCGGAGGGCGGGCTCGCAATCAGCTGCGCGACCTCGGCGGGGCGATCGACGAACGGGAGGAAGACATCGTCGGGGAGGGGGGTGAATGAGACGGGAGCAGGAGCGGAGGCTGCGGGAGTGGGAGGTGCGGTGCCAGCCGAGGTGGAGGGACGGGGATGGCATGACTGACGGGCGAGCTCGACGAGTTGGTCGGGCGAGAGTTTCTGCTGGTTCGAGAACGCGCTCACGCCCGAGCCCGAATATCTGCGGGTGAGGGTGGGCGCCATCCGGGGTGAGCCAGGACTTGCGGGGCGCGGGGGTTGAGAACCAGGGCTGGGACCTGCGCCCGGGGAGGGGGGCTGGGTGAAGGACGCGAAGGCGAAGCTCAAGCGGGACGGCTCGCCCTTGGAGGAGGTCGAGCTGAGGGATGCATTGCTGCCGTGGCGGCGATGCCTGCGAGACGGTGTGCTATCGTCCTCGTGCGGAGGGGGAACTCGGACGATGGTGAGTCTGCTGGACATGGCACGAGCAGGGTTATTGAGAGACGCGTAGGCGCCCCACGGGTCAGAGGCTGAGACGGAGCCGCGACGGGCAGAAACTCTGCGGGCGCGGGTTGGGCTGTTGCTGGGCGAGGAAGAAGAGCTCATGGCGGACGACGACGCGGTCTGCGTTGGAGCGGGGCCCCACGGGGCGATGTCTTTATTATGCAGCGTGCGGGGCATGCGAGAGGGGTCACTCACCACGTAAACTCTCTGCGTGCGACGGCGAAGGGGACAAGGGGAAAGATGGTGGTGAAGAACAAGAGAGGACTTGCATCGCAGCAATATAAAGTACATCCGAGTGTGGATGCGACTCTACCCGCGAATGTACGTCAATCTGCTCCCTTCCTGCTATGGCCCAGCCGTCGACGCCTAGACCTCCTGACGGCCCCTATTCCAGTCCACCTGCTCCTCCAATGCGACGTTCGTCTCTCGACAGAGTACATCAAATGTCTGCCCTCTATGTGAACATCGATGCATCGATTCACCCCCGCACTCCCAACGTTGCCCGCCGAAACCCATTCCCAGAATACTTCAAGACACCGCACCCATTCTTAGCTCCTTCTGTCGCATCTCGTCTTTATGCCACGCACACACCCCCGAGCCTGTCCACAGCTTCTGCAATGCACTCGTAGTTCACGAGACCACAGAATCCCCGTACATTTTTCTGATGCGGCATCACGGCCTGCGATGTGTTCTGCTGCTGGTGGGTATTCTTGTGTCAGCGTCGCAAATTGTGTCCGCGTGCGACTGGCTGGACCGCAGGTCTGGCACGCAATTTCCAAGACGCACTCCAGATCTCGTCTCTGGAACTCAGCGCTGAAGACGGAAGATCAGATCTCTTTTCTCGTGCAGGATGCACACCTCGATACCTCGCACTACCATGCTTGATTGTTCCTAGTCATAGCGTTGTCGTGCTCTAACCCGGAATGTCTCCACTGGGAAAGAAGCCAGCACGGTTCAGGGCGTGCAGATAACAGTTCTTCGCGAACGCAAGTTACAGTATACAATTGCGATAAGTGTTAGCCTCGTTCTCCGCAATTCAACCTGGAACACAAGGCGTTAGCTCCGGTATTTCGCCACCGCACCACAATGGACCTACATTTAATTTTATGACAAAACGCTCCACGGCCCGACTGCAACCACTACGATCAGCAAAATTTGAAGACCAGCGAGAGGCTTGGAGCGGCTTTACCACCCTGTTGCTGTTGTGCCGCAGCGCGCCGCATTTGCCAATGGAGCGGACGTTCGATGTTCGAAATTTGATAAGGCGAAGCCTTCATGGTGGAGAGTCTGCTCACGGCACAGGATCCACGCACAATCTGGATAGAGTCACGGAAGGCCCGCCCATATAAATCGTCCGAGCCACCTAGAAAGCAGTCCAATTGACGAGTGTGCTAAATTAGAATTTACCTTTCAGCGGATACCCTCTGAATATTTTGGAGGCGAAGCCTGGAAGTCTTCGTACGCCCCGCTAGAGCAGAAACAAACAACTGACACCACTCGAGATACCGACTTGTTCGAGCTATATTTTATGCTTGCATAGAAAACATACGTATGATATGTCGCGTGTTCCGCTGGAATACGAAGACGGTTACGCGTGGGAGAGGCGTCGACAGAGTATGTCTGTCGGACGTTCTGCAACCTGTGGTACGACTCGTCCCGAGAGGACCGGCGGACAGCCCCCGTGGACAACTAGACTCAAAGATGATTTGCTTAGCTGGTGCCTACATGGAACCCCAGAGCAGAATTCCGGAGTAAGAGGGGAAAGACCCAGAGATAAGGAGTATGTGTGCACCGTGGAGTGTGAAAGGACCCTGGATAATCCCCACAAAGGTCGTCGCCAAATCCGGACAGATTTTTGCGAAAATCGACCTCACGCCGTCGTCATGTCCGGACAAATGGACCCCCTAAGGACCATGTAGCCGTCGTATCCGGACATGGAACTGTTCTGGGGCAAAAATCGCCGGAAAATCGCCGGAAAAAGCCGAAAAAGGCTAAAAATAGCCACAAATTGCCTAAAATGGACATCCCCAGAGCGAGGATGTCGCTATTTCCGGACAAAAAACTCCCTAAACCGGCCAAAAATGGGCCGGACAGATTTTTGTAAATTGGGGGGGTTTTGGCGACGACCTTTGGGGGGATCCAGGGTCCTAGTGTGAACCGGTGTAAAGCGCCCAATTAGCGCCCAATGCTGTCGATCACGTGCAGGCGATACGGTCCGGGCGCCAACTGGAAGTGACCCAACCGAGTCCATTTCCTCGTTTATCTACACCGCACGGCCGTCTACCAGCTTCAAGCCCCTCCCAGTAAGTCTGACTGGGAACTATCCCGCGAACTCTAGACAACGATAGAAAATTGCAGCTGGCAACGTCCCCCGTATCAATTATTCGAGACCTCGACCCTCGCAGACCAACGCCGAGATCTCGTCCAATATCATCCGACGGGCATGCCTCCCCAACCAGGCTTATTCGCACTCCCCTACTCTTCAACGCACAAAGCGCGCTCGGGGACAAATGCAGAAGTAATAGAGACTACCGGCACCGCTCATCGCCATCAGGCTGTCGCCGGACCCTCTCGCACGCACGGTGAGCACTCTTCTCAGGCCCGGATCTTATGACATCATGCTCATCCGCATCTCCAGGATCGCAAACGGAAGACCAGAAAAGAGAGAGGAAGAAGAAGGAGATCGTAGGCAAGCTCGGGAAGGAGATGAGCGACAGACGCGACGAGTGAGTCTCAGCCACGCGCCTTGGTGTTATACGATATCTGAGATGGGCCCGCGCAGCGCCGGCCGCCATTACGCGGAGATTATCTCGGAGCTGCACAGCACCTCCCTCCAGCTCTCGACGCGCCCCGAGACGCTGCCCGCGTACAACCTGCGGCTGTACCCGCTCACCCTTGAGCGCTCCGCGCTGCTCGCGTCGCTTGTGCTGCAGGAGCGGCACGCGCTGGACGGCGTGCAGACTGCGTACGAGGAGGAGCGCGAGCGCGTCGAAGACGAATGGAAGCGTGGTCGCGAACGCATCCGCGAGCGGCTCCTCGAGGGCATCGAGGAGCGCCGGCGGCGTGCGCGGGAGGAGAAGGATGGCGAAGGCGCCGTCGTCGGTGAGTTCCGCTTCTCCACCTTCAGTGGCTAAACCATCACTAATTCATTCTTTGAATTCCCGTAGATGTAGGGATGGACGCGCAGTCCCGCCCGCATAACACGCGCAAACTTCGCAATAAACTCGGGGGAACGTCTCCGCCGCCGACGCCGCTCTCTGCGGCACCGGGGCTAGGACTGACGAACGGGACCTCTGGGTCCAACGGCAATGGGTCTCTGACGAACGGGACGTTCCTTAACCCTCTCTCGCTCTCCGTGGACGAGCTACCTTCTCCATTTCCTCTTCCGCTTACAGCGGCTCACCTACACCTCAATTCTGCATATAATAATGGTGCAGGTGGTGGAACGAGTAGGCGGCGCGCGAAGGGTACGGGGAAGGACGCGCAAATACTTGGAGGGCTCGGAAAGAGTCTGGCGATCCTGAACACCGTAAAGGAGTCAGAGGTCGAGCAGGACCTTGGGGAGATCAGGAGGGGGAACAAGAGGAGGAGGGTCGCGGCGACGACTCTAGCGGGTAAGGGGGGATAGTTGGCGTTCCACGATGAGGAGGGTATTGCATGCGGTGTCGTGTTTTGGATTTCTGCTGTCTGTTCTGTTCTGACAATGCACACGTTATTCTCTGGGGGCTGTAGAAGTTGTCGGTCGTTGATCACTCTTGAGGCACGGTCGTCGCGCGTTCGGCTTGGGGGTGTATCTTCTTTCACGGCTTGCTATCGATTACTGTCCGCTCCGCTGCATGAGGCTGCAGCGCTCAGCAATCAGCACTCAGCACTCAGGAGCATGCTGCAGTACCGTTCGCTCAATGTGTTACTCATGGGTTTCAGCTGGTGTGCCAGACACTTCGGATCATTGCAAATGTCCAATTGGGTTTCTGAGGCTGGCGGTGAAGTTAGGATGTGAGGTCTATCCGTTGCCAATGCAGTTTCCTCTAGTTAGCTAACGCTCGGTCGTGCTAGGCTGTTGCAAGTGCCACTTCTCTTGCCAGCTATCCAGGATCGCAGACAGCCGCGAAGTCAACACTCAGAGTCGATCATCGTCAAGTCCATCGATAAGATAAGATTGTTTAAACGTGTCGGCATCTGCCGGCTGACCTTTCCTTTCTTTTGAAACGGAGTACTATCGTGGACCCGGATATGCCAAATGTCCCAGAAGTGCCAAATTTTTTCCTGCGGCTCTATTCTCTTACCTGATCACTTCAATATTGCAGAGGTAGAAGCCTGTGTGTCTACTCTTGATGCTCTAAATTTTTGGTAAGTATGTGTGGCCCGCTCGGATCCCAAAAAATTCGCAATCACAGGACTGTACTTGGCTGGTGCCACACAGCGGCATCTCTCTACGATGGTCAACATTGCTCTAAAAAATACAGAAAAACCACCTGTTGTATTCTACGTGCCATATCAACATCATATGGGGTGCCGGAGACTATCGCGCCAGGTGTTGCGCGGCGGGACCAGAAGTGCCAAACTTTTGGCATATCCGGGTCAACGATAGTATCTGCTTCTCTGCTGTACGGTGCACCGCATCGCGATTCGCAGGTTTCGATCCGACGCGGCGGTGCTCCGCACTATGCTCGGCGGTCACGCCTGTGTCACCCATGGTAACACACCCCAAAAGGCAGGAGGTCCGCCAAATTTCATCACGGCGTGAGCCGGAGAGTGACTTCAGATATGTACGAAAACAAGGGACTCAGCCAATCCATTCACCGTTAAGCTCGTTCAAGCTTGAAAAGGCTGTAGATACACTACAAAGGATGCCTACCATGTAGCTAAATGGACAGAGAAGAGTGGATATACCGAGTAGGGGTATGCCGACTGTTCATGAACGGCCAGGAAGTATGCCGCTTGAGGACGGCGTATCTGTTACGATCTTAAAAGTATAATTGATCGCTTAATTATGGCATCACGTTCTACGATACTGCGCGCTAACGCGAGCTTACGCAGAACGCCCCTCTCGCAGCCATTAATTAATATTCGCTGAGTGGGAGGGCTCTATTTTTGTGGCATAATCCAGTGGATCTCTCTTTTCGCCTCGTTCTCACCGTGTCAATCGATGACATTGGAAGTATGATGCCGCGGTAGCATATGACAAGCTTGGTAGCAGACACCCCTCTCCAGTTCTCCCCTTCATCATCGGAGCCAACTACATTATGAGCTTGTGCGAATACTGCGTCACCGGTATGTTCCCCTTGCCTGATTTCACTGAACCCTGCTGATAGGAGCGCAGGTGTCATTCACGAAGGTGTCGCTGAGGGTGAGGCTCTATATATGCGTCTCAATTTGTTGTGTGTAGTCTCGCTGATGGACCCGCACATTAGGTAAATTCGAGAAGGTCGGGGGCATCGAGTGCTACGTCGCCACTCCAACCAAGGATTACGCCAAGGATACAGTCATCCTCCACCTGACCGATCTCTTCGGTATCCAGCTCATCAACCACCAGGTGCATCTTCTCCTCAGAAATTCGATGACGGCGTCTAACTTATGTTCGACCCCCACAGCTCCTGGCGGATAGCTATGCCCGTAACGGTTTGAAGGTGGTCGTTCCGGACATCCTGTTCGGCGATGCAGTGCCCTTGAGCGCGCTCTCCGGTGATTCGGATTTCGACTTCGATGCGTGGCTGGGAAATCATGGCCCGAATGTCATGAAGCCTATCGTGGAGAAGGTTATCACCGCGCTGAAGGCTGAGGGGGTCACCAAGTTCGGCGTAATCGGATACTGCTATGGTGCGCGAGGCGCAGTGGATTTGGCCTTCCTTGGTGTCCCGTCCGCCGTCGTGCTTAACCACCCGTTTTTGCTGCAGATCCCTGCAGATCTGGAGGTCAGAACAATTTGTATTACCTTTTCGCTCTCCTTGCTGCTAATTGCTAGTCGAATGGTCAATAGAAATACAAGGAAGTTTCGAAGGCCTCGTTGCTGATCAATAGCTGCGAGACGGACCCGATGTTCCCCCAGGATGCGCAGGCCAAGGCGGATGAACTCTTCGCATCTGGATTTGCACCCGGATACAAGCGCCTCTTCTGGGAGGGATGTGCCCATGGCTTCTCCGTCCGTGGAGACCTGGTGCGTAATTGTTGTAGAGTACATAAAATAATCGCTGGATGACATTTGTCGGTTGATAGAGTGACCCCAAGGTTAAGGCTGGCAAGGAGGGTGCATTCAAGGAGGCCGTCAAGTTCTTCAAGAAGCACTTATGAATGCGGTTGTATTATAAAGTATGAATCGTATTTCATGTTGCGATGTATACTCTATATATTATAGTAACAGCTGGAAGACAGACGGTCGAATGTTCAACTTGAATGCTTTGCCGCAGTTTTGTCGACTCGCCGAAAGCGGGCCTGGCCGGGACCCCATGATATCGTGCTCTTCGGCGGATTATCAGGGGTCCTGGTCAAGCGTCATCTTGGGTGCCTGGTGCGCTGCGAGTATTGTGACACGCGCCTCTCGTCTATGTCTCGGCCGCAAGTCGAAACCACAATAATATGGCCGTTGTATCTTACTACACTGGCGCTGATATAATTTCAATTCTTGTCGGCCATCCTCTCCTGTTTACTTCCATGAACCACTGCCATGTCTGATGAGATGCCCTCCTGGCGAGCCCTCGCGAGCGCGGCGTCGCGTTCCATCAAAAGTTATGTCTCCCAGCGCGACTTCAAGCGCGCTTTCCCTGTGACTCGAGACGTACGCGCGGACGGAGACAGGTTTTCCAGAGTACAATCATGGGGCCAATGGGCGGGGCAGAAATTGCGTCGGGGCTCACAGAACGACGGTTCTGCGATCGAGAGGGTATCTCTGTTCCCCGGCTGGGCGACCAGAGAATACCACCATGTTCAGGACAACACCGCCAAGAGTGAGATGAACGCGATATAGCACATTCAGTGACTGACGCTATATCGTAGATGGTACCCCTTTTGACGTCGAGGTATTCGTATCGGGTTTCGCTTCTCGTTCAAGCGGGCTAGGGTTCGGCAGCCGATCAGGTAGAGCATTCCTGAGAATAGCGAAAGGTGCGGTGCAATGCGCGCTCATACTGAGTAGACATTCATGTCCATATACACAGGATATGCTGCATTGCCGAAGCTTGCACCAGTTGGCGTGCCAGTGATTAGAAATGCCACCGATTCACGTGCAGTCGAGGATTCGAACCTATACTTTCCAGACGAAATGGATGAGGGCGCAATAGCTGAACAGCTGGATAATGAAGTCCGTGACTTGGACCCTCTCGAGGAAGACGGAGCAAGTTCCACGGCCGCAGGCCTCGCTGAACCCATGTCGTTCTCATATACCGGTGGCTCTCGTAACCATCCACTCAATTCTCCCGCATCTCCGAATAGTATCCCAAGACCAAAGACGCCCGCACGATTTCTCACTGCTGACCTACAAAGATGGCATGCAAATCTGGAAGCGCGCTTATATCCCTTTTGGTCGTCCGCACTGTCCGCTCGAACTATCCGCGTGTCTCTCTACACCATGGACCCCACAGTATTTGAGTCAGACAACCAAGCAGCCTGCTCTAATGCTGCTGAAGATGGCATAGAGCGTCGTCCAATAGCTGTTCGGGATGTATTAACAGCACCCGATGGCTTCTTCCAGATCAAATTCAACATACCGTGGGATACAATGTGCACTCACCCAGGAGCATTAGAAATCGCTTTTGGTGATGCAGCGTTGGAATACAATCTCTTCATTCTTGCGGAACTGTTCCCACCAATATCGTCTACCCCATCCGCCCATACAACTGTCCAACCTCCTCGATATTTCCCTTATCCATCGGCTACGACATCCTTGTCTGTACCCTTAACTTATTCGTCTGTTCGTGTGCTATCCGATATCGATGATACTGTAAAATTGTCCAATATGCTCTGTGGAGCGAGAACTGTATTCCGGAATGTGTTCGTCAAGGATCTTCGGGACAGCGTAGTACCAGGTATGGGAGACTGGTATATGCGACTGTGGAACCGCGGCGTTCGATTTCATTATGTCGTAAGCCTTGTATCTCCCCTCTCTCTACTGAAGGAAATCCTGACTTGTTGTGTTGCAGTCTAATGGGCCTTTCGAACTGCTGCCTGTCCTTAACGACTTCTTCCAGTTGTCACATCTACCTCAGGGTTCCATTAAGCTCAGGTCATACGCCGGTCGATCTCTCTTCAGTGGCCTGCTCTCCGCACCGTCCGTGCGGAAACGAGCAGGTGTCATTGATATACTGGATAGCTTCGCGACCTCGCGCTTCATGCTCGTCGGTGACTCGGGCGAGCAGGATTTGGAGCTCTATGCAAACATTGCCAAAGAGCGACCTGACCAGATACTGGCCATCTTCATACGTGATGCCAACCCATCCCAAGACTCGGAAGTAGCAGAGGGTGGACTGAAGCCCCTGGACGACCCCACTGGCGTTGGAATATGGCGGAGAGACTCCGACTCGGATAGCCGCTCATTCTCGTCCCCCGCAAGGCGCCCACTATCTAAGTACCGCGTGCGGAGCCCTGTGCGGTCCTTGTCGGAGATGCCTGTGAGGTTCTCAGTGCACAAGCCGATGAGGACGTACTCCGCGGACGTGCTAGCGCCGCTGAACAAGACAGCGAGCGGATACTTCTCTCCTTCGTTGCAGTGTGCTTCCCCCGTGTCGGAGGAGCCGCGGCCGCTGGAAAGTCCCTCGGTCACGCCACCTATCAGCCGCAGGGGATCGCCAAATTACGAATCACAGTCTTCCAGGGGTCAGATACTTATGTCGGATTCTGAGAAGAGAAGATATGATTTGCAGATACGGGTGTATAGGGCTAGGCTAGAGGTGCCGAGACATATTCCTCTGCGTGTCTTTCGACAACCTGAGGAATGCGTCGAGGCTGCTGCGATGCTTGACAGGCTACAGCTATGAGGACAATGGTGTTTTATTGCATAGATTACTGTATTACATCGGTGGGTCCTGCGTAACGGACGCTGTAAGTACTTATTAATAATCATCCCGATTTTCATTCCGTACTTATGCATAGACCCCAATGATCTGTTTTTGTAGGACTCACATGCTCCGCAGATAACGGTGAACGGCCCAAGACATGTGCCGCTGTCGGTGTTTCCGAGGTCTATCTATGTCAATGATAAGCACACACTATGTACAAAGTAAGCAAAGTCGAACCTCAGGAGTAATGTATGCCGAGCTCTAGAGAATGGGGTACAAAGTGTACTATGCAACGCACCGGAATAGCGTGACAATAATCATCGTACTGCATGAGGGGTCAGCGCATAATTTCCCTCCTACAGATGTAGACACGTACCTTCGGATAGGATGGGTTTACTACTGCCTTGCAGCGGAATAGATATCCTCGTCGACGAACCATGTGATGGTGGTCCCCTGGTTACCCCGCCCATTCTGGTCTTGATAGAACAAGATGTTAGTTCAGACATCCCACATCACAGCGCAGGCTTATGACTTACCGACGAGAGATCAGATTCCCGAAAATCGCCGTCTGCCTCGCTGTTGTTAATATTCGGGCGTGTGGCTTTCGTATGCTGGAATTGCAAGTCCGTGAGGTCCTGGATGGAATCTGAAGGGCGGCTCGAGACGGAATGCCTGCTGTTCAACCTGTTCCAGATGGTCACTTTTCCCGCCGGACTTCACACAACAACGGAGGGCCTCACGTAGCCAGTATCGCATTTGCGTAAGCTGTGACATACAACGGTAGCAGTTAGGATTATTGGTGATCGTTGATATGCTAGACGACAAACCTTTTGACAAGACGGCATTGAAAGCTTCCAGGATGAGAGTCTCGGGAGCGGCGAGATTCTGGGTACGAGATCAGACTCCCTAGACTGTCGGATCAAATCCTTTAGAATCTTACCACTATTAGGCAAGCTATACTGACAAGTCTGAGAATATCGAAGTTAACGGAGTGTGACAACGACATATCCGATAATTCACTAACGCAGGGAGCAGACCACTCGTGACGGTGTACAGGATCAACTGATCGATCATCCTGTCAGTCCTAGAGACGCACATACTGCCAAGTAAGGGAACGATCGCAGGATTCAGTACGACCCATTTTGTAGGACTCACTGTCTAGCTCCGGTGCGGGTCATGTACAGCTGCAGACAGAGCGTAGCAGTGATGAAGACATCAACCGCTATTCAGACTACGAGCGCAGCAGTCACCGTCCACTGCATCTGTTTGTTACATGGGATGTTCAAGAAAGCTAGGTGGGGGAACTGACGTGCAAATCCGAAAATTTCAGCTCTACCTGTGCGCCTGATGTATCACGAAGTCTGTGGAGGGGTCAAGCACCTATCTGCCACGGGTAGCAGGTTATTCACCCATAGTATGAAGCCACTGGAGGCACAACTCAGTCGGTGGGAGGTTACGAGAGGTTTAAGGGCAACGTACATAGTGCTAGCACTACGAGTGACCGTCAGATACATTATTCTAACAGAGCTACGAAGATGAAAACACACCATAACTCAAAATCGAGAGGAGCACCTGTTTGAAAACTACTTAAGAGATAATAATAGCAGACAACATTATAAACTTACAAGTGCAAGTGCAAGAGGAATAAGTTTCTTGTTCACTATTGTTGGAGATCTCAGTGCGAACGAATAACCACAGACCATGATAACTGGTCTTACAGCCCCAAATCCTATGGCACAAGAACCTACAAAGGTATCAAGATCAGTGTTAAAGCTGCCAAATATCCGCGTACAAATGCACGATGAAGGCAATCAATCCCTGGAGCCAGAATATTGTGTGAGCAGCTGAGCCAAAAGCACCAGAATCTAGATGCTTCTTAGATTGACGTCTGTTTACGTCGTCGTAGTTTTTGCACTGCTAACTGGAGTCTAGAGAGCATCAGACTTACCAATCCACAGTCTCCAGCACCAACGGATTCATGAAGTTAGTAATCATGTAGGTGTAAGCTCCATGCGAAATCATTGCCAGGGAGAGCGTATCAAGGATCCTGACTCAATAACATGAGATTATGGCCACTGCGACGGTGCTTCCCACAGAAGCATACCATAAGGAGAAGACCTATTGAGCTTCTAGTCAAGGAGTGGAAAGGGCATTTAATGCGAAGATCTTACGAGTATCTTGAGAAACAGACCGTCCCTTGGATAATTCATGTACTGCGAGCAGAATAAGTCCGAACGCGGTTGTTATCGAGAAAAGCTATTACATAGAAGATCGTCTGCAAGGTTGTGAATCCATGGAACCTTGACAACGGTAAGCGTAGGTTCAGCGACGTTGGATGAATAACTTACATAGCGGCACACACTACGCCGATAAATATCGGTCCCAGGATGGGATTGAGATTGATACTAAGCAGGGGGACTGTGGCAGCCATGGTGCTCGTGGGACTGAGAAAGTCCGGACCTGTAAAGAAAGGATATATATGTGGCAAAGAGCGCTCTGATAACCGCCAAAGTTTCATGAGCTCGTTTTCCTGGCACGTCTACGGCAAACAGCGAAGAAGTCTTCAAACGCCAAGTCAAGGCAAAGCTACCTGATTCCCCTTTGCAGAGGATCAGAAGCAACTGGTTCGCACTATAAGAGCCGTAGTGCAAAGTTAGCATGTGCTCCACGCCATACTGGAGGAATACGAACATTGTCACCGGCCGGTTTATACCCGCGAAGACATCCATGATCCCTAGACCTTTACAGGATGACCGACACCGCATTTTCACGTTGATTATTCAACGCCTCGATGGAGAGCGTCCCAAACTAGTCATCCACAGCGAGCTGTGCCTTGTTGATATGAGTTATGTATCAGCGCTCAGAATCTGACCAAATCGTTACGCTTGATTGTCCAATAGTACTAGTGCCCTTCATATCGATGGACCGCCACTTCCACCTGGCCGCGATCGGCCATTTATCGCGTTTACGGTGCCAGGGTAAATAAAGGGGAAAAAACAAACTTTCGCGCGCAGGCTGATCTCTGTGAATCATCGACTCTTCATCGAGAGCACACCTTGACCGACTAGCAATTGCCATACATGGAAGATGATCGGAGATAGTGTTACGTAATAACCCTTCGTCGCCAGTGCGTTGATGTTGGTTCAGACAAATACCATGTCTGTAATCCACAGCCCGTCGTAGGAGACCTCAGCTGCCAATGAGCTCGTGCCGTGGACCTGTCTCTTCTTAACCCTTCTTCGTCGCTACTTTCGCAGACACTACACAGGTACATACGGCTACTGCACACGTCACGTCTATGCAGTCTTTTAAGTCCGGGAGAATCAGCGTAGTTGGAGGTTTGAAGTCCTGACCCCACATCTCCATTCTCAGAGCCCAATATCCTCGTCTGGTTTGACATCGGTAGTGCAGTGTGCGTGCGAGTGTCGCTGCGGTACGTCCAGGGTTCTCCATTCATAACAAAAACCTCGTCAGCTTCAGGTTGTTCTTCTATGTTTACTTACTATACGTCGGTTGCAAGTCGATGCAATTAGCACCTGCGTCGTGAGTATCGTTTTCTGTCTTTGACCAGGAAAAATGTGCCGTTTACGAGGCACATGTATTTGCCTTTAGCAGAACCCATCCTGTCTTATCGGTGCAGAGTGTAAAACGACCGGGTACATGCGCAATTACTCGTATACAGTGAGTGCTAAGTTAAACATCTGGACTGTGCTATCATCCAACGATCTAATTGTTCGCCATGTTTTCAGGGGCGCCACGATGATAATTGTTCACTGCGTCATCTAGGTGACCTGTGCGTGGGCATTTTCCCTGCGGTGGTCCTTGCTAGTAGTCGACGAATGAAGCTTCTTATTCTGTGCTCAGCTCAAGAGTGCCGGTCTCTCTGGTGCATCTTGGGTGCATCATCTTCGAGTGTTTCTCTAAATAAGCATTGAGAGGATTACGGCGGGCAAACTGATGACAGTGATTACTCCCTTGTTTACCCTGCAATTTATGTATAAAATCCATGTCCTCCGTAGTACAATATACAGAGTTCCGTAATGGGTTTCGCTACTACTTCCGGCGAATCCGAACTTGCTCACCGCCCATCATTGTCAACATGTCGGAAGGTCCTTCAGATCCAAACAGAGAATCCACCAACGCTAATTACAACTCTCAACATGAAATACAATGGGGTAGAGGTATTGAATTCACATGTACTCCAGAATATAGCTAAAAACTCTATTACTCGCTGCCGTAGTTCTGATCTGCGGCGGTACAGACTGGTGGGTGGTTGCAAGCTCGTGCCCGCGCGCGTAGGGCGGGCTCCCGACCACCACTCTAACTTCATATTTCACAATGCAATGTCATTAGGCCCAAACTAGGTCGCAAAGACCGCGCAGGAGGAAGCAAGAAAGTGCAGGACGACACCAGTGTCCCGTTGGTTTCTCTGCGATGTTATTTCGGAATACAGACTAATTGAGAGCTTGAATTCATTCGCAGCGGCCCTGACCTACTCGAGCCTCATATCCTGCGCTCCCTCAGCAACGTCAAGGTAGTATCTATACATACCTCCTGTGTGGGGTGTCACGTTGTCGCTCTAGATATCGACGGAGTTGCATGGTTGTTTGGACGCAACGAGCGCTCTGCTTTGGCCGTGGCGGGTGTCGATGTAATCTCAGAAAACGAACCTCTCCGCTTGACTCCCCACGAGCTCGGTGCTCCTAAGGGAACACGTTTCGTTTATGCAGGATGTGGAAAGAACCACACGTTGTTGGTTGGGAGCGATGGCCAATTGTGGACTGCAGGTGCAAATAACATGGGACAAGTATGTGATGCTACTGACGTGGTATTACTCGCATTCTCATCGTCTTCTGCCAGTGTGGTCATCCCGTTTGCCCAGAAGTTGCCTCGTTTAAGCTTGTTCACTGGCCGAAACATCTTAGTGTCAAGGAGCATGTGGTTGCGGCAGCAGCGGGAGTAACATTTTCCATTGTTCTTACCCAGGGTGGCAGAGGTGAGTGTAAATTGTGGACCATGCTGACGGTGGATTGCCTTCATGTCCACACTCTACAGTGTACTCTTTTGGCAGTGGAGAGAAAGGTCAGTTGGGGAATGGAAAGACAGGAGAGCATATCGTAACAGCAGGCAAGGTAGCCTTTGACGTTGAACACGAACCAAGTATGTTCACCCCGGCACCTACGCTGCCCTTCTGTGGTTGATGCTGATCGGCATCCAGTCCTGGTCAAAGGTCTAGAGGACTGCAAGATTGTAAAGATTGCATGCGGTCAACAACATAGTGTGGCGCTTGACTCTGAAGGGTTCGTGCTCGTCCTCAAGTATATGCTCAACACCAACGTCTCGATTTAGACTGGTACATGTTTGGGGATACAACGGCTACTGCCGCCTTGGGCTGGGGAACCAACAAGACGTGCTTATTCCAAAGATTGTACCTCAGGTAGTACACCGGGCAAACTTTCAACGGCGGGGTTCTAACGCGTTTGTCTAGTTTGCAGGGCCGAGCGAGATGTCAATGGGGGCAGATGTTATTGCTGGCCCCTCCAACACAGTTGTCATCGACAAGCAGAGAATGTATTGGATGGCCGGCAAGGTGCGTCCGAAAGTGTCCTTCTTGGTACGGGGAATCTCATGCTCTCATATTTCAGTGGAAGAACACTGGAGACGGTACGCCCGTTTCTTGTTAGTGACGAGTGTGCCGAGTTCATGGCCTTCACAGGCTCTTCCGGACAGCCTTATTCCTCGTTCCGCTATTTGCAGGATATAATGTCAGTGCTACTGAACTATCGTCATAATGTTACTGAACTATTTTCTCTCTGTATCTTAGGGGTTGTAAGATTACCTACGCCAGTTGTGGAGGCGTGACGCATTGGGCGCTTGCTCCGGATGACGATGGTAGTGTGATGACCATAGCCTTTGGACAAGGTGCAGCAAATGGTAGATCGCTCTGTTTTCCTCCCGATAAGCAGCCAACTCATTTCCACGTCGCAGGCGAACTGGGTTTGGGACCGAACGAACCGAAGAGTCAGACGAAACCTACACGGCATCAGCCTCTCATTGGAATCGATGTCTTCCAGTGTGTCATGACTGCAGATACCGTGCTCATGTTCTCATCATTGACGACATGACCCTTTAGGATTGCTGCGGGCCAAAATACAACTTTCTTCCTTGCGGGGCCGAATGAGAAGATGTCCAACTTACCGAGGCATCCTGTCGACGTCGACGCACCTGAGTTGTGCGTCCTCTGCAACAAGGATAATGGAGATGACGATGCACCGTTGGAATGTGACAAGGTCCGGTATATCCGTACTAGGCTCTTTGTCAGTGCTGACAAGAATCCCAGTGTGACCATCCCTATCATCTGAATTGTCTTGATCCTCCGTTGGATGCGATACCGGACGGCGAGTGGTTCTGCCCTGAGTGCGAGAAGGCCTTGATTGGCGCTACAGAGAAGGGCGGTGCAAAGAGAGCTGGCAAGTTCAAGGGGAAGGCCGTCGAAGAGGAAAAAGCAACCGCAAAGGCGGGACAGAAGAGAAAGGCACCTGTGAACTCGAAACCGTCAGGCACGTTTCCATGCATTCTCAGTCCCGTCATCTTACTTAGGTTCTCGTTCCGCAGCTTCGAAACGCAAGAAGTAGGCCAGGAGTGGTCAAGTTCTGTGACGAGTAACCACTGGGTTAGTTTTTCTATCCATGTAGTACTGTGACAATCCAGCGGCGAAGCATATGGATGGCACACTAGTAGTGTACAGACATGAGTAATATACAGCCTAGGGTATCTCGTACGGGATCCGATATGAGGGAAGGGGCAGCCGCTCGATGTCCGTTCATTCCTGTCCTATAAACTTGACAAGGAGGAAGAAGCCACCCACGCCAACTGCAATGATGAGAGCGAATACCGCTCCAATGAGCATGACCAATTCCCAGGTGGGCAGCTCTTGAGGGGGCCTTTGATTGTGGAGGTTGACACCGGTCTTCCCACTAATCTCTTGCACGCGCTTCTGTATCTGCATCTCCTTGTCACGTTTTTGGGCCGCCTCCATAATCCGATAACGGGCGTCCGAGGAGTCGAACGTTTGGCCACTGGGTCTCATTTGGACGAAGGAAGGATAGTAATGCTCGCACCACTGCTCAATCTAGCGAAAGGATAAGGTTATTTGACCCGAGGTCCATATTACAAGGGAGATCATACCTTGCCACAGGCGATAGACAATTGGAGGAAGCTGGGGTCTTCTGGGATAGCCTTCTGGTGAATTCTGCGTGCATAATCCCGGAATATGTATGCCACATCGCGGGGATTGGACGACCGCATGATCAACTACACAAGCTGTGGAATTAGCGCACACAGCCGGAAACGAAAAAGCGACTTACAGATGCGGCTTCAGCTCTGCGGATTTTGATATTTCTCTGGAACATGTCATAGTTCATGAAACAGAGACCAAGCGTAGCGATAGCCATGGTTTGCGGAATTGCGCAGAAGTTAAAAACAGTCTGCGTCTTCAGCAAGCGTAGGTAGTCGAGCGAGTCGACTGCATGCCCTAGTACGTCTACAACCATTCCACTGAGAGCCCACAGCGCCTGTTGCTCGTTGCCAGGCTTGTACATGTCTTCCATATCCTTGAACGCGGGCCGTCCGCAGGCAGTACCATAGATCTCTCGGCCCCAAATTTCGCGTGGCCAGAAATACCGCCGCTCCTCGACGTCCTCGCGGTAGTCACGGATAATGTTTGTCTTTTGCAGCATTAGACCCATGGAATTCGCCAGTTCAAGCTGCTCGCCCAGCCATGCAACCTCCTTGCCGGACGCAGACCACAAACGCGTCAGTCCTTCACCGACAATACCGGCGACGAAATGGCAGTAAAGGTCGTAGTCAGCAATGGTCTCCAAGTAGATCGGTTGCGTTAGAACCGCTCTATGAGCGTAGTCGGCCATGCCAATGCCCATCTTTTTTGTGGTATCAACAATGACATTCCGATATCTGAGCGGAGGTTAGTCGACAGGTACATATCGGTCATCACATGTTGCGAACCTCTCCTCGACGAGATTAAGCTCATCACTGACGACATTGAACTCAACCAGCACCTGCCTGTCCTTCTCCCCTGGGCCATTCTGTGTGAATGTCCACCCAGGTTTCATAGCGACGACGTGAAAGGTACGGAGTAATGGCTGCTTCGTTTCATCCAGTAAAGTCATGTCGTCCTCAATAGTATCGAGGGCGCGTAAAACAAGATAAAACAGACATATCTGATGAGAAATATGCAATCAGCATGCGGATCCCTTTTCATGATGCGGGACCAGATGCATCCATCCCAGGAGAACTCGTTGCGCAGCGATAAGTACACGCAACTCGTTAATGGCGACAGAAGTGTCACATACTCGTCCGGAGAAAAATGCAAGACAATGGTAGCACTCGTCATGGCGTATGCGAACTCACCACCCTGGCCAAATCCCCGTCCAGCTCCTTAATAACGCCAGCGAAGCTCCTGCTGGTATCGTCGAGGAACTCCCAACACCTCCTCATACTCTGGCGGTCCCATCCTGAGTGCTTGAGCTGATTGGGTGCAGTAATGTCACGCGTCCCTTCGTGCCATAGTTTGTACTGAAGGAGAGTGCGGAATTCGAAGGGATGGGTAACAAGCAGCGCCAGCATGGAAAGAGCACCCATATTTATACAATGACTGGTACGATACCAATGAGCTGAAAAGAGTGCCCTAGGACGTTGGGACGTGGTGACACAGATGCGAGTGTGCACTCCCACAAAGCAGACAGTGGTACGATTTATATATACGCGCCCAGAACCGGCCCGCGGCCCTGACCGAACACCGTTCTTTTCCTCCGCATTTTGAGGGTCTGCGCTCCAGCGATCGATGTAATCCAGCTGCTTTTTCGTGTGTACAGGACGTTTATCTTGACTCTTCAAAGCTTCATGACCAGACAGTACTTGCAGCGTGGCAGCGTGAGTTTGACCACCATTTCAACTCCGTCCAATTGCAGGACCTGCCATTTCCGTCTCGGCAAACGCCCCAAGAACAGACAGTGAGCACCATTGATATCGATACTGCATGTTGAGGATACTGACTGGCATGCAGGCATCTTTTTGTGTGTGCTACATCCTACCACGAACGGTCGCAAACTCTGGTAGTGTGGTCTTGGTACCTCAGATCGTAAATTTCGATGTATTCCTCCTACTATTGTAACTGAGAATGAGCATCTGCACAGGACCCTAAGATACAGTCAGCATTATCAAGATCATGGATGCTGCGACTGCACCTCCACTTCGCATCCAGGTGATTCAATCAAGAGGAGTTTCTTCGTATGCCGCACAAGCTCGTGTGCATAACTTCCTGGCACACTTTCAGGATCGCAACAGTGCAGTCAACGGTGGTGATGCAACCATTTCTGCTCAGCTGCAGAAAGTAGTGGATGCTTTGCATGAGAATCATGGTGCGAGAGAGAGGCTGTCAAAAACCATTGTCTAGGTGAGTTTCACCTAGCAGACTTTCAATAGACTTACCTTATGTCTGTTATATCTAGTAGTCCTCTAGAGACACTGCTCTGATTTCACCCAAACATAACATCTTCCAATTCATTATACAGTCATTTACTGGTCCTTGAGACACTACTGGTCCTTGAGATGTTCAGCTTTTTCTCACTTAATTCTTAATTTTTTCCTCCGGAGTTTTTGGCAGTATATTCCAGTACTATGTATACTACTACTGCAAGCTGTGAAGTGGGTGTAGTGAAGTGGATACCTTCTGATCCTACAAAATATAGGTATTTGGGCCAAAACTGAATTTTCATAGCAAGATCTACAATAAACAAGAATACCTGCCACCATATTTTTGCTGAGGAAAACATTAATATACCTTTCAGCTTCATGATCAGCTATTTTCCACACAGATTGGTTCAAGAACTTGTCCACAGTGCACTAAGAGGCTGTCTGAGACATTTCTTATCAGGTGCGCAGTGTCACAAAATCACACTTTTAGCACCATCAATCTCAGAGGATGTGCAAGAGGACAAGGAGATGCACGATTAGATAGGTCAAATCCTGCTATATCGGGCAGGAGCACACCATGATGTGACACCATCTCAAGGATGTGTTTGTGCACTGATAACAAATTTTGACACTGATCACTTTTGATATCCTGCAAATCCTCATGATCTATCACATATACCTCCAGGTAGGACATGACAACGATTGAGACAGAATATCCTCGAGAGAAACTCCGAGACTTGACAAAATTTAGGTGTCTCAAGGACCGGTAAAAGACTGTAGTGTATTTGATTGGCACATTTATTGGCATTGATGAAAATCATCAAAAACCAATCTGACCAATTTCAACCCTAAACTGACAGATCAAAATGATCTTGGAGATCATATGGCACTATTCAATTTGAGGAAGGGTCAGATTATTATGAAGAAAAGTGCATTGTAGAGATCAAACATGCTGAAATACATGTTCAACAAGATATGAGAGACACACATAAGAGAATAGATAAAATACTAGGCAAATGCTGCCTGATGTTGATGATGGCCTTGCTTGCATGAACTTTAGTAATAAGAAATGGATTGTGTTATAATATCACTGAAGGATGACAGAATACATGTGATATCAGGAAGCTTCAATGCTGTATATGAAAGTGGGACAAAACCCTCAACCACAATGTTTGGTGAAGAAATCCATTGTTTTGCAATGTAAGCAGCCTGTTTGGTAGAGAATTCATACAGTATGAGAATGTCAACAGCAACTACATAATTCTTGCACAGAACAACAGTTTTCAACAACAAGCATAAAAGCAAGAGTAAGACTTGAGTAGACTGCAAAGGCTGTGAGTCATACATTGAATATGCAGACCAAACCACAGTTATAAGTAGGTTGTAACAGAATCAATCAGCAATGCCATAGAAGAAGCAATTACTATGACAGAAAGAAAACAACAGACAGTACAGCAAA
The DNA here is from genome assembly GCF_003851025.1 of Sparassis crispa. Classification (NCBI taxonomy): domain Eukaryota; kingdom Fungi; phylum Basidiomycota; class Agaricomycetes; order Polyporales; family Sparassidaceae; genus Sparassis; species Sparassis crispa. Next base: position 1,486,609 of record NW_020939755.1, read on the forward strand.
CACATAGCACAACTATGCCCACATTCAGTGCTTACAAATCTGAGTGAACAGACTGAACATCAGCTGGGCTGAAGCAACAAAAAGTGTAACATTTAAGTGGGTGGAAAGACCTCACAAGCAAGGTAATAAAGAAAAGAGCTGAAATGATGGGTGATAGGAGCATATGAATTGTAGCAGATGCAAACAGAGGAGGCTCACTAAGAAGAGGAAATGCAGATGAGAAATGCATGAATAACATATACATAGAGGGAACATGAAGAGACTGAAGTCATTGAACAAGTGTGAACAGTGAGCTCCACCAGACAACAAGATCACAGATGACAGGGAAAAATATGCAGAGACAGTGCAACCACCCAATGAAGGCATGCACAGAGTGGATGAGCAAGAATATGTTGAGTGCACATACACAAATTTGTTGGATGGTGTGAGAGTGCGGGCATGACAGGGTTGACAGAGCGAGCACTGCAGGCCCTGATGTATGGACTCTTAATCAGAAAAACACAACACACATAGCCAAGTATTTCTCAGGGAAATACCCTGAAAAAATTCATAAAGTAAAGCACGAGAAAAAACTTTGAAGAAACCATAATGAATTTTTGTGGGAAATACTGTGATTGTCCAATCAGCAGCTGAGAATCACAGTTTCTCCTGAAGAAATACTTTATTCTTTTTCCACAGTTTTTCTGTGTGCTTTACTTTAACCCTTTCTGGAGAGTTTTCTGTAAAAAATACTGGGCCATGCTTCTTGTGAAAGACGGGCTTGCAACGACGAAAGGTACAGGGGCGGACACAGCAAGGGGCACCGACGAAGGAACGACACGCAGACTGCAGGGTTCTGGTGCGAGAGGAGTAAGTTAACGACGGTGCTGGAGTCCTGCTCGTTCTCGGTAGCAACGAGCAAGAAAAATGATCACTTGATGCACATTGCTCGGCGTTTGCGTATGCGTCTGCTGGGATTTCCGTTCCCTGAACGTTTCGGTGGGTGAACAAGCTAAAAAGTATTGATCGCGCGAAATTCCTTGCCATGACTCGACCGAGACCTGTGATTGGTTGCCTTATTCGTCCCTCAGCCTTTGACCGCTTGCTCTTTGCCACAGCCCCAGCCGTGGATGGTGCTACAGTAGTTGCTTTCCACATATGTCTTCGACTCCCCCTTTACCTCAGACTGATGCCTTGGACGAGATATTCCAGGGATTGAAGAACAAGAATCATGACGTTCGAGTGCAATCCGCTATAGAACTCGAGCGTTACGTGCGTCCTTTCAGCTTATGGCATAACGCTCTTTTCATATTCTCTGTAGGTAGCCACCTCGGTTCCGGAAATGTCGTCAGAAGCTGTGGCGAAGCTGTGGGAAGACACGATCAACCGGAGACTGTTCGATCTCGTCCATAGTCAGACCAATGTCGAAAAGTTGGGAGGTGTACTGGCGATCGGTGTGTGCCAGACGTCATCTTATAGTGTGGCACGTACCGACGGTTTCCAGACCACCTGCTCAAGGCAGAAGCAGAAGGGACGATAGAGTCCAAGCTGAAGCTCTATCGATTTTACAACTATGTGAAAACTCTCCTTCCCAATCCCGACATCAACGTGATGCTGGCAGCCTCGAAGACTCTTGGCAAGATTGCTGCAGTCGGAGGGCCAGAGTTTGGCGAACGTTTCATGGACTTCGAAGTACAAGCCGCCATCAAGCTCCTGCAAGCTGACAAACAAGAACCAGGCCGATACGCAGGTGTTCTCATCTTAAAGGAACTGGCACGCAACAGCCCGACATTTTTCCACTCTCACATCAGCTTGGTCTTCGACAATATTCTGGTTCCGCTGCGTGACGCTCGTGTGATCGTCAGAGAGAGTGCAGCTGAACTATTGGCCGCCTGTCTGGAGATCATAACGCAGCGAGATCGACAGATCCGGAGCCCGGTCTTGTTGAGAATCTTGCAAGATGCACAATTGGGTTTAAAGATGGCGGCACCGGAGGTCATACATGGGTCCTTGCTAACGTACCGAGAGCTGTTTCTGCATGGGGGCATGGTCAGCATTATATGTACTATCCGCAATACCTTTCTCTCACAATTTATTCAGTTCATGAAAGAGAACTTCCTTGACGCCGCTGAGCAAATACTGTCTTTTAAGACTCATCGCGACGCGCTCGTGCGCAAGATGGTTATTACCTTGATTCCAACGCTCGCTGTCTACGACACGCAGACATTCACAGAACACCATCTACACAGAGCTATGGCCCATCTACTGACACAATTAGATAAACCAAATGAAAGATCGTTTGGTACGCCTGTGGTGTCCACGTTGCAAGCAGCCCAAGTACTAACAGCGAATTCAAGCGTTTATCGCTATTGGCCATGTCGCGATGGCTGTGGGTAGTGAAATGAAGTCCTTTCTGGACTCGATCATGACCCACATCAAGCAGGGATTGCAGATGCGAGGGTGATTTCTTACCTCTCCTTTTAGTTGACTCTCGCTCACCTCATTCACCTAGTAAAAAGAACGCGCCCTCAGAAGAACCAATCTTTCAATGCGTCGGCATGCTCGCGTCGGCGGTCGGTCCAAATCTGACCAAGCTTTTGCACGACCAACTAGATTTAATGTTTGCTTGTGGACTCACTGAACCCTTGCGGCAAGCTCTGATGAATATTGCATGTCACATTCCTCCGTTGCTCAAAACTATTCAAGGTAGAACCTTTAAGGCCTCTTTACCTGAACGTCCGTTCACGTGAATGCGTTAGATCGTTTGTTGGACCTCCTATCACAAATTTTGTCCGGGCAGCCTTACAAACCACTGGGAGCGCCTTCTTCTCTGCTTCGCGGCGAGCCTGCAGCACCAAACAGAGATTACACACTCTCAGAGGCGAGTTGCTTACTCTGGCATCTGTTAAGCCACAAGCCTAATTTACCATGACAGGCTACGAGTGCCGACAATAAGAATGCTGAGCTCGTCACATTGGCGCTGACGACGCTGGGCGAATTTGACTTCAGTGGTAAGCGGGTATCTGCAGCATGTAACCTTTCCTGACGTTGTATAGGACATATACTGAACGAGTTCGTTCGTGATTGTGCCTTGCCGTACCTTGACTCCGATTTCCCCGAAGTGAGGCGCGCCGCCGCAGAGACCTGTTGTCGCCTTTTCATTCGGGACCCTATCTGTTATCAAGCTAGTAACCACTCGATTGAGATCATTAGTGACGTGATCGACAAGCTTCTCACTGTCGGAATCGCGGATCCAGGTATTTTCCTTCAGCATTCGTTGCACTCAGTCTAAATGGTTTTCCTCAGATTCTTCGATCAGGCGGACTGTATTGTCGTCGCTACACGAACGATTTGACAAGCATCTTGCTCAGGCTGAGAACGTACGGTCCCTTTTCATCGCCATAAATGACGAGGACTTCGATAATCGCGTGATTGCCGTTGGTCTGATCGGCCGCCTAGCTCTACACAATCCGGCATACGTCATGCCGTCACTTAGGAAGACCCTTATACAACTCCTGACCGAGCTTGAGTATTCCACTGTCACGTATGTTAAACCTTGAACTTCGTCAGCTTTTCGCTGACATGTCCTTTCAGACGCAGCAGAGAAGATTGCACACGCTTATTGACCCTTCTCGTCAGCGCGACTCAGCGACTTATCAAACCATATGCAATTCCAATGCTGCGCGTGCTACTTCCAAAGGCCAACGACAATAATTCAACGGTAGCTGCCAATGTCCTCGCGTGTCTTGGCGAATTGTCTCGCGTTGGAGGAGAAGATGTGATGCCTCACGTTCCAGATCTAATGCAAGTAATCATCGCAAGACTGGCAGACCCGTCGCAGCCTAAACGAGATGCAGCACTTCACACATTGGGTCAGATGTGCTCCAGTACAGGATATGTCGTTATGCCGCTCGTCGACTACCCTCAGCTACTCCAGATCTTGACCAGGATACTGCGAACAGAGTCCAAACCATCCGTGAAACGGGAGGTCATCAAGGTTCTAGGCATTCTCGGTGCTCTGGATCCATACAGGCGTAAGGTCAGTTTATACTCCTTCTATTTTCGAGTGATAGGCTCATCACTTGCCCTTGTAGACCAAGCCGGAAGAGGAGACTACCAGTGAATTGACTTCAAGTCTGGCGAACTCCGCGCCCAGAAACTATAACAGCACCTCAGCAACATCGGATGACTACTATCAGACTGTGGCTATAAATGCGCTGCTTGACATTCTGAAGGACCAGTCCATCAGCGGTCAACACCACAAAGTTATCGAAGCAATCATGTCTATCTTCAAAACTCAGGGTTTGAAATGTGTGACATTCCTTCCGCAGGTTAGTTACTTCACTGCCTGTCTTCATGACGATCTAACTTCTTTTAGATTATACCAGCGTTTACTGCTGTCGCACGCACGTCTACCGCTCGTTTACAAGTATTCCACCTGGAACAGCTTGCTATCTTGGTAAGCATTATCAAGCAGCATGTACGCAATTTCATGCCCGAAGTTTTTGGCTTGATCAACGAGTTGTGGGAGAACGTCTCACTGCAACTGACACTGGTATCACTGGTTGAAGCCCTTGGGAAGGCGCTCGATGCCGAATTCAAACCATTCTTACCGACCATCCTGCCTCTCATGCTCAAGGTATTCGAAGGCGAGCTCAATGACAAGACTACGAACACGCAGATCAAGATCTTCGATGCGTTTCTCACATTCGGTGCCAACATCGAAGAATATCTTCAGCTTGTCATCCCAATTATTGTCAAGACTTATGAGAGGCCTGACGCACCTACCGCACTTCGTAAGAGCGCGGTACAAACAATAGATGGGCTTTCTAGGAGAGTCAATTTCTCTGATCACGCATCTCGAATCATACATCCACTGGTCCGTGTACTGGGACATTCCAATAACGAGTTAAGGATGACTGTTATGGATACCTTGTGTTCTTTGGTTATTCAACTCGGTCCTGACTATGCCATCTTCATTCCTACTGTGAACAAGGTAATGTATATTTTGCTTCAATGTCGGTCGTGTTCTCATTTTCTGCCAGTGTCTGAATCGCAACAGATTAACCCATCCCAAGTACGAGAGTCTAATCACGAAACTTCTCAATGGAGAGCGGTTGCCACAGGAAGCCGGTGCCTCCGAGTTATTGTTTGTTATCCATGTTGAATCTCATCTCACCGATTGTAACATACCTTTCACAGGCTGGGTGATGGATCGAAGGCTCCCGAGTTCTCTGCTCCCGCCGAGGCGACTAAGATGACTGTAAACCAACAGCATCTCAAGCAAGCGTGGGACGTATCACAGATCTCTACCAAGGATGACTGGATGGAGTGGATCCACAGATTGTCCGTGGAGTTCATGAAAGAATCACCGTCTCATGCTCTGCGAGCTTGCATGAGTCTCGTTGATGTTCATCCACCGCTTGCCAAAGAACTCTTCAATGCTGCGTTCATTTCTTGCTGGGGAGAGCTCTACGACCAGTATCAGGTCCTCACCGTAGCTTTATCGACCTCGCTCCTGCGCGCTGACCTTCTTATTTTCGCAGGAGGATCTCGTGCGCTCAATTGAATTCGCAATCACTTCAAGTCTAGCACCTTCCGATCTGGTGCATCGCCTCCTGAATTTGGCTGAATTTATGGAGCACGAAGACAAGGCCTTACCGATTGAGAATCGGACACTTGGAGAGTACGCGATGAAATATCATGCATACGCCAAAGCCTTGCACTATAAGGAGCTGGACTTCTTCTCCGAGACATCACCCACTATTATCGAAGCTCTTATTGGGATCAATTCCAAGCTCCAGCAACATGATGCTGCCTGGGGAACGCTGCTGATAGCACGTGAACAGTACGACGTCAGCAAGCACGAGGAATGGTACGAAAGGCTCGGCAGGTGGCAGGAAGCGCTCAAGACGTACGAAGAGAAGGCTCAGGAAGACCCCGACTCACTCAATATCGCTATCGGCAGAATGAAGTGTTTGCACGCTCTGGGAGAATGGGACGAGCTGGCACAGCGAGTGGAGGAGAACTGGGCCAAAGCCAGTCATGAGGATCGCAGGGAGATTGCTCCTATGGCAGCTGCTGCGGCGTGGTCTCTGAATGATTGGGACTCCATGGAGGACTACCTCGCGACCATGAAGCCCGATTCAGCAGACCGTCCCTTCTACAGAGCCATTTTGTCTGTTCATCAGAACCAGTTCCCCAAGGCTATGACACAGATAGCCAAAGCTCGTGACATGTTGGATCCAGAGTTCACCTCCCTGGTTGGTGAGAGCTATGGGCGATCGTACAAGTGAGTCTGATTTCAAAGATACTATCCGGATGGTAATGAACGATATATGTAGTACGATGGTCCGCGCGCAGATGCTGTCTGAGCTCGAAGAGATCATTACTTACAAACAGTATGCCGATCAGCCAGAGCGTCAGCAGGCGATGAGGAGAACTTGGATGAAGAGGTTTGACTGTCACTTCTTCTCGCTCCTATCGACTGACCATTTGCACAGGCTGAAAGGCTGTCAACCTGATGTGGAGGTTTGGCAACGAATTCTTCAAGTACGAGCATTGGTTCTGAGCCCCGATGACGACCCAGTCATGTGGATCAAATTTGCAAATCTCTGTCGCAAGTCCGAGCGAATGTTCCTAGCAGAAAAGACAATAAACTCTCTTCTGTCGCCGGAGAGGGTGAGTAGGCGCATGCCTCGAGATAACTGTGCTTACTGACTGGTAGACAGTTGCAGCAGCCGTATCGCGAGAACCAGCATGTGAAGGCGCCTCATATTGTCGTGTATGCGCATCTGAAGTTCATATGGGCTACCGGTGCGAGGGAAGAGAGCCTGAGTTACCTTCGTTCGTTCTCTGCCAACCTATCTCGGGCGTTGCAATCGGAACCTGGCAGCCACGCCCAGGTGGACGTCCCGAAACGGAAGATTGACGAAAAGATGGATGAACTCTCGCGTCTACTCGCACGGTGCTACTTCAAGCAGGGTGAATGGGAAGTCGCTCTAAAAGACAACTGGAGCACCGTGCGTTGCACTATACATTCGAGCGCAATTGCGTTTGCTCACTCTTGTAACAGAGGAATATCAAAGACATCTTGCATTCCTATTACCTCGCAACATACTATGATCCAACGTGGTATAAAGCATGGCATACGTGGGCGCTAGCCAACTTCGAAGTCGTTGGATATCTCGAAACTCAGAGCGAGAACAGGACCTCAGATTTGCCGAACCCCGATTTGGCTATGCATATTGTGCAAGCTGTGGAAGGTAAGCCTCATCTCAGGAACATTGTCAGCGAAACTCATTAGTTGGTTAGGCCTCTTCCGTTCAATCTCTCTGAAGAACGAAAATGCTTTGCAAGATACCTTACGACTCCTCACCTTGTGGTTCAAATATGGCGCACAAGAGGAAGTCAGTCATGCTATGAGCAGCGGTTTCACTGATGTTGAGGTGGATACCTGGCTCGAGGTGATCCCTCAGGTATGTGTCACCTTTAAAGTGGACCATCTAGATATCAACGAGATTGCAGATCATCGCTCGGATTCAAACGCCCAACGCCAACATTCGTCGCAACATCAACAATTTACTCAGCGACGTTGGCAGACACCATCCTCAAGCTCTCGTCTACCCCCTCACTGTCGCTTCGAAATCTTCTAGCGCTTCTCGAAAGAGCGCTGCTCTTGCGATCATGGATCGGATGAGAGAACATAGTCCAATTATTGTGGCTCAGGTCTGTTTCGTTGTACGGCTCCCGGTGTCATACTGATCTCCGGTTGGCAGGCGCTACTCGTGAGCCACGAACTCATCAGGGTGGCCATCATCTGGCACGAACTCTGGCACGAAGGGCTTGAAGAAGCTTCGCGACTCTACTTCACTGACAAGAATCCTGAAGGCATGATCGCGTTCTTGGAGCCATTACATGACATGCTGGAGGCTGTAGGTTTCGTGATTTGACGTTACGTTTCTCAGTTAATGTGTTTCGCAGGGTCCTAAAACAGCTCGGGAAACGTCATTCGCGCAGGTCTTTGGAAGAGATCTGCACGAAGCGCGGGAAGCTTGCAAGCGGTACCGAGTATACGGTGAGAACAGGGATCTGGAGAAGGCTTGGGAAATTTACTATGGAGTAGGTCAAATTTGAGTACCAGACCTGTTCTCGGCTAACGTCCCCGACCAGGTTTTCAAGAAGATTGAGAAACAACTACCACAGTTGACAACGTTAGATTTGCAATATGTTTCCCCCGAGCTTCTCAAGGCACGCAACCTAGAACTCGCGGTGCCAGGTGTGTCTTCTTCGTTCCTCCATAGCGTATGCTATGTTCGACATCCATTCATCACGACTGCAGGAATCTATCAAAGTGGAAAGCCGGTTATCAAGATCGCTAGCTTCGCCACGAAATTGACGGTCATCACGTCCAAGCAGCGACCACGTCGGCTATCGCTGAAAGGTAGTGACGGCAAGGACTACCACTACCTCTTGAAAGGTTTGTCGGTTTTCTAACTCGTTGCAGATCATCGCTCAGAGCATCCCTGCAGGTCACGAGGACTTGCGGCAGGATGAGCGTGTCATGCAGTTGTTCAGCCTGGTCAACAATTTGCTCTCGGTAGACACGGATTGCTTCAAGAGACATCTGAACATTCAGCGATACCCGGTCATTCCATTGGCTCCAAATGCCGGTCTACTTGGTTGGGTGCAGGACAGTGATACTATGCACGTACTTGTCCGAGACTATCGCGACTCAAGGAAGATCTTGTTGAACATTGAGTATCGTTTGATGCTACAGGTGATTCCAGCCCGTTACTATTCATGAATTATAGCTGATCGCATGTCTTGCAGATGGCACCGGACTACGAGAACCTGATTCTCCTGCAGAAAATAGAGGTCTTCGAGTATGCTTTGGAGAACACGACCGGCCAAGATCTATACCGAGTTCTCTGGTTGAAGAGCGTCAACTCAGAACATTGGTTGGAACGTCGCGCGACGTACACAAGATCTCTGGCTGTCAACAGTATGGTGGGTCACATCCTGGGTTTGGGTGATCGCCACCCTTCCAACTTGATGCTGGAACGGAACACGGGCAAGGTAGTGCACATCGACTTCGGGGACTGTTTCGAGGTGGCTATGCACCGCGACAAGTTCCCTGAGAAGATTCCTTTCCGATTAACGAGGATGCTCACGCATGCGATGGAGGTGTGTCCGATGGTCCGTCAACTGTGGTGTATGTTGAAGGGTCCTTCCAATAGGTCAGCGGCATCGAGGGCAGCTTCAGACATACTTGCGAAATCAGCATGAAGGTCCTTCGAGATAACAAGGAGTCCCTCATGGCCGTGCTTGAGGCCTTCGTGTATGATCCTCTCATCAATTGGCGGTTGATGCAAACCGATGTCGACGCCCGACGGCCTGAAGGTATGCTCTGTGAACTCGCGCGTGAACTCAAATTGAATTTGCTGCTAGGTGCTAGTACAGATGCCGGGCGCGAACAGCTCGCTCGCGTGTCTGCTTACCCTCAAGGTCCGATACGGAAATTGAAGGCAGATGAAAATGATATTTTCAAAGGTACATTGATTTAACTGTCCGCCTGATGACACGTCGACTGATAATGGAGAGCAGAAGCCCAGGAGGTGCGCAACGAGCGGGCGTTGTTCGTGTATAGTCGTGTGCAACACAAGCTCACTGGTGAGTCGGGTGCTTTTTATGTGCGATTTCCCGTTAATCCGCTACGTCAGGTCGCGATTTCAACCCCGATGTGGTTCTCTCTGTGCCTGCACAGGTAGACAAACTCATCATCCAAGCGACATCTCTCGAAAATCTGTGTCAATGCTTCTCTGGATGGTAAGTCACATCGCGTCCTTTGCAGTAGCCGACGTTGACTCCTGCGTAGGTGTGCATTCTGGTGATGTCGGAGGGATAGACGTTTAGCTGTATTCATATCTCTCACCGTATTTATCACTGCTAACGAACTGTACGTCTTGCTTTGATACTTGCAATATTCCTGGAATCTCCCACAAGTATTGTCACTCATACTGCGGGCCGCAGTATCTTTGTGGTATGACGACATCGGATAAGGTAATAGTCGGTGGCGTCACATCGCAGTACTATAGGCCCGAACTCTATAATCTACGGACTCATCCCTTCTTGAACCCAGATACATCGTTTCTTCTGTTTCTTTCAGTATGCCTGTCACCGATCTTCCCGTTGAACTCTTTCTCGATAACATCCTTCCACTACTGGCGCTTTCCGACCTCTTTCGGCTGTCATGTACCAGTCGACTTTTCTATTTACTTGCATCCGATGAGACTCTCTGGCACAGGAAGCTCCAGGATGACTTCAACTTCACTGGATCAGAGACGGCGCGAAACACGGGCTGGAAGTTTCTTTACAAACGTCTCGCAAACCCCAAAGTCTATGTATGGGGGTATGTAATCTGTACATCTTCACGTTGTGCAGCGATTATAACGATCCCATCACACCAGGGAGAAGAGTCATGGTAGACTGGGAATGATCAAGTTTCCTCAAACTCATGTCCTAGAGGGCGTCCCGTATCCGGTCCACTTGAAGATCCCTGGTGCTCGTATCATCAGCTTGGTTGCTGGTGGCATGTAAGCAACATATGTGTAATGCGCTCTTAATCTCTGTCTGACCGACAACCAGGTCGTTCCATGCCCTGGATTCTCGCGGCAATATCTACGTCTGGGGTAAGAAACATTGAACACAACACGTTCTTACATCCGTCTATTGAAACATTGCTCAGGCACACTTGATGGGACTAATTTTGCCTTGCGAAGTGAGGGCTATTCTTCGCCCGGCAAGAGGGCTGAGCAGCCAATGCGCCTCCAGCTTCCAGTCCCATTCCGTAACATTAGGTCAGTATTCCTTGCGGAGCTTGACAGCGGATGATCCTGAAGCTTCCGCAGTTGCGGAAGATTACATTGTACGGCTATAGATGCTTCCTCTCAGGTCTGGATCTTCACCTCTTGGGGTAGGCCTTTCCGCATCGCCTCTCCTCTTCTGGACAAGTCCTCTCCGGAAACCACTCCACTCCAAATTGAAAGCGGGTGGTCATTTTCCTCCGTCCTCACGCAGTCTGGCGATGTCCTCGTGTACTGGCCATTCGATGGCCGCACACAACAGGTGATTGCTACTACGAACGAAGAGCTTGACCAAAGCCCATCGCCTGCGACAAGAGCCAGAGTTTCCGCCACAGAACCTGACGTGATACCTTGTCACTGGTGGGTCATGCAAGATGTAGAGCCGACGAGATTGCCCGCCATACCCACGGGGAGTCTTCCTCAGCTTCTTGGGACGGGTCTGTCGCAAGACCTGCTCGGCAAGGAAACGAAGTTGATCAAGATCGCCGCTTTAGACAACACTGTCATTGGACTCACGAATAAGGGACACGTACTTAAATATAGCATGCTGCACGGTGAAGATTCGCCTCAACATGATGCATGGGAATATGTGAGGGTACATTTGCTCTAAAGTCTTGTACAGGAGTTCTGATTAGGCAATTGACAGCTACCTCACTTCTGTGAACTGGGAAAAATCAGAGCGCATCCGGTATTTTCTCCTCGGGAACCTAAAGACGCGCAGAGTCGCCTCGAGCCGCTCGAGATCATGCTCATAACTCACGTTCGTACTGTCTCGCATCTGCGCTCGTCTCTCATTTCTCGATCGTAGATCTCAGCCCAGTTCCAAACGTTTGTTGCGTACTCGACCGGCAGCCAATCGGTGGTTCTCTTGGGCAAGATTAACGATGCTCCGACTCCACATGCAGCGACACCCTTCATTCCCACCATCCTGCCCGCCCTACAATACCGATCTGTGATCTCTGTCGTCCTCGGGGACTACCACTATGGTGCCTTGACTTCCACCGGCAAGCTCCTGACTTGGGGAGCCTTCTCTAAGGGCGCTCTCGGTTTGGGTGACCCGACCAAGATTGAGCCTGGCCAACCCGGCGGTTTCGAGAACGAACAGCGCCTTCGGGCGGCGCTCAACTCACAGTGGGCGCATACACCACCTATTGTGCAGGTTCCGACGGAGGTGAGGTTCGACTATGGTGAGAGGGCGCGTGAGAAATATTGTTTCGCCGCCGCGGCCTCTGGGTGGCACATGGGCGCGCTTGTCATCGACCTAGAGGTACAGTCATATTGCATCTTGCGAGGATCCTGACGTGACGTTAATTGACAGCCTGAAGACGAGAGTCAGGATGACAGCGACGCGGAGACGAGTACACAGCGGATGCCCGGTGCTTTCCCGCAGGAGGAACCTGGGCCCAACGACCATCATGGCCCAGGAGAATTTCCCGTCTTGCCCGTTCGAGGTGCAGGTTTTGGTGGGATCCGTATTGGATTTGCAGGACGGGGAATGCACCGAGGAAACCGTCCTGGCTTCGGAGGGGGCTAATCTTCGTGTAATGTAATACATTTGTGATTCCGGTCGCGTATCTTGTTCTTCGCTAGCTTATGTGCCTCCAATATTTAACGTCAGTTGGCCTGACAAAAAGATCATACTCCGTCTTATAGGGTCTGGCCGGGAGTCGAACCCGGGGCCTCCTCCATGGTTTCTGCAAATGCCCTAAGAAGGAATCATACCACTAGACCACCAGACCTATATAGAAAATTTTTATAACAGCAACTTCACTCTATAAATTAATTAAATTAATTTGCCATGCACATTACTCCTATACTATCCCTTTCTGTATGGTAGCAACCATCATGCATCACACTGCAGTCATTGCACTGCCAAAATAACCAATGTCACACTCTGTAAAAGTGGGAAGCCAAAGTGTAGCCAGCCAAATTCAAAATTTTGGCAAATTTGACTATTCATGACTATTTGTATGGTTTTCTTGTAATGCATGACCTCACATAGTTTAGACCATGTGTCTACAGTTATATTCCAACCTCTCAGTGCCAAAAAAAGTGACATATGAGCACTGTAATGTCATGGCATCAGGAAAAACACTTTTGCTCTAGGTTTTTTTTTGTTCCAGTTTATTTTTCTTGAGGGCGAAGCCTTATGGTAGACAATATTTACTGTAGCTAGCTGATGTGTACTAACAGAATATCAAATGAAACATTGTGCCTGCATGAGCACAGGGCTTTGCAAATGGGAAAGTGGGGAGAGGTGTGAGATAAAGAAGTAAAATGTGAGTATACTAGGTTGGCTCGACCTGACATTTCCGGCCGATCGCGAGGAGTTCGCTCAATATTCCCTTGTCCTGACGACCATTTACAGACATTTAGAGCACGTAGTACGCATCAAGAATCTCCACATTTCTAACATAATGATGTACTCAAACTCATTCTTGATAGAAAACTTCAGAAGGATGGAGAACGTGTCGTCCTGTACGTGGATAGGTCTAATTTGACTGACAGACTGATGCAGACTTTCTGCCGCGGCTTCAGAAACTCCAGCTGGGTCGTTTACTGATTGTCAAGTTCGAAAACCCCGAAGTCGTTCAATCCTTGAATCGGTTCAAGGGTTGCCTATTGAAATGCCGCAGTCGCAATGTGATCCTTAGCTTTCTAAAACATATTTTTGTGGTAGTCTAGTACAGCGTGGAGGGGATGTGGAGTATCATCTCTATCATGTGGTATTAGTATATGTACGTCCTTCGCGTGTAGGATTACAAAACAAACCCGAATTGTGGTACAAAGCACGAGTCCATTAGATCTTACTTTCGTCTAATCCCTGATGTGCGCGCGCAGCCTACGCGGCATTCTGGCATAGCTGCACTACCCTGTCCTCGCACATGCGGTACGGCTCCACCAAGCTTGCATACACGGCGGCGTTCTCCTTTCTGGGCTCCGCAACGCACGTCATGCGCTCGCCCTCGGGGTCGCTCGCGCGCATCTCCTCGAACGTGCCGGTGCCGCCCGTGCGCACACGCCACCACGCATAACGCGCGAGCTCCGCGCCCCCCTCTGCCGCGCCCTCCTTGCCCGCGACGAATACGCGCATGCCGAAGACGTCCGCCGCGAGCTGCCGGATGACCTGGTTCGCGGAGGACCCGCCGCTAAGCACGAGCCTTTGCAGTGGAGCAGCGTCCGGCGGGAGGATCGCAGCGATGCGCGAAAGGATAGAGAGGAACTGCGACTCCAGGATCGCGCGCGGGTGTGCCGTGGTGGGCATGTCTGCTTCGGGGACGGACTTGATGTCCGCTACAGAGGAACCAGAAGTGCAGAAGAAAAAGTTGCCCTGGACGCTGGGCGGGATGATCTCGGGGAGCGGGAAATAGAAGCCCATGTAATCGTCGCACCCAACGGGCGTCTTCTCTACAAGCTCGTTGAAGCGCGTCCAATGCCCGTCGGTGTAATTGTCCCTCACCTGCTCACGCGCGAGCGCACCATTCTTATAGCAGAGCATGGCGATGTGCGCGTCGGTGGTCGTGGGATGGGTTAGTAGATGGGAGGTCGTGAAACATTTCGGAGCCGTATCTGCAGGAGGGATCGACAGAAGGAGGGTCGTTGATGTTCCGAGAGACAGGATAGCATCGCCCGGAGTAGAGAGCGCTACTACAGTTGCTGGGTTGTCACCTGTGAATGGCACCACTTCACATTCTAGAGTAATAGAGTAAAACATCCGGGGTGTCAGCAGATGCGTCAAGTGTAGCGAACAAAACATTTACCTGGATTAAATCCCCACCGCTTCACCCACCACGGACTGATTTTCCCCAGCAGGGTGCCGCCAGGAACAGGCTCGGGACCAATTTTGGCTCTCAATTCGGGCCCTCCACATGCTTCTAGTAGCCTATCATCCCACTTGCACGTCAGAACGTTCATAAGGTTCATCCCGCTTGCATCTGACAATTCTGCCGGTGCGAAAGCACCGAGGAAGAGAGACGGCATGAACGACGAGATGAGGGAGACGCGGGACGTGGCCAGATACGCTTCGGGGTTTATGCGACGGATCTGCCGAAGTCATATGGGTGAGCTTCGGGAATTTAGCGGCCCGCATACGGAAGAGCTCACCCTAGCAATCTGGTTACCAGTAAACCGTTCGTAAGCACGACTCCCAGTGAGGTCTGCCAGTGCTTGGGCACCGCCGACTGCAGCTTCGAGCTCACGGCACTCACGCGTTGTTGAGGAATCTTGCCAAATGGGTGCCCTGGGGAGAGAGAACGCCTTGGGCGACAGTTGTTTCAGCGGTTGCACGGGATCAAGAGAAGCAAGAAGTTTCTCCGCATCCAAGGACCAATATACGGAACCGTGTTGCTATGAACGTAGAACGGGATTCAACGCAGACACCACTAACTCGTCCGAGGTGCATACTCACTTGCCCATCTCCTGAGATAGCGAGAATGCGATTGAACTCGACGCCGGCACTCTTCATCCGCTCCATCAAGAGGTCGAAGGCTTCCAACCACATAAGGACAGGAGAAGTAACTTCGCCCGGTGCTGGTCCTCGGATGGCACCATTGGTAGTACCGAAATGCGGGAGGTCAACGTCGAAGTGAACAGCAGACTCATGGACAACCCTGCTGTCTTCCGAGATTAGGACGGCCTTGAGTCCTTGAGTGGAGAGATCCAGCCCGAGGAAAAGCGGGGAGCTATTGTGCGTTACAGACGCCATGGAAGGGGAAGTAAACACGGAGAAAGTGCTCGGTGTTGGTATGACGGTATAAAAGGGCAGGAAGGGGACCCTGCGACTGGCCTGTGTAATATTCTCGATCCTGAGGACGGGCGAGGGACTCTTCTGGGCAGCGGAGAAAGTGCATGCAACCCGGATCCTCCTCCCGGCCCCACGGTCCGGCGAGCTCGATAACTCGATCGCCCACTCCCCGACGCGACGTGACGCGACGCAGGGATGTTGCACGTGCCCAACGCGGCCAGTGCACATTCAGCGCTACAGACAACTTGAAGGTATACGCAGAACCTTGGACCAATGTTTCTTCCCTCAGCCGTATTAGAAAATACCGCAATTGGTACTGACGTGAGATGGCGGAGATCCAGAGTCTGACCAATGCCAGAGGGTCCAGGCACCGTGACCGTGTATTCCCTATCCTTGACGGGCGAGCAACCGCATTTCAAGCCGACTGATCGTAGACAGCAATAAGAGCCTGAAAAATACGCTAAGTGCTGGCAGCTTGCTAGCGTGAGCGCGTTTGAGGATGATGTGTTTCAGAGCTACCCGCGCGTCTTTATACTCGTTCCACTCTGTTCCTTGATAGAATGTAAGAGCTCGGATCGGACTCGGAGGGGTCATCAGTATTGGATCAAAAGGTCGCACAAGGGCTGTCTGACGCTCTCACAGGTAGAAACTCCCCGAAACGAGAATCCTTGACGGCGTCCTGTTTGAGATGAATCACTGCCTTCACAACAAGTGAGCGAGCCGCATCGGCCGCAGCCTGATGACTCTGCCAACGACCACGATGATACATCTCGAGCTGGACTGATGGGTGGTTGCATCAAGGCGGGTCGGCCTGGGCATCAGTCACACCACCTCAGAATGGGGAAGGCAACCTGCCTGATATAAAACTTTGTCACAGGATGTGACCAGTTTACCAGATCCCGATCAGTCACCGCTTTCGGCAGGCGCTGCAGAACGTTTCAGCTGAAGTTAGGATAACAGCCTCATCATCCGCTTCGAGGATATAAGGATACCATGCCCCACCTCCATTTCTTCAGTGAACGTTCCCTGGTTAACTTCACCGGTTCTTATTCCTTTTTCCTTTCCCTCTTCTTTTTAACGCCATGAACGCCCTACTCTTCGTTTTAATTGCATCGCTGTGCGGTCTTTCTAATGCCCTTGCTCTTCCCGTCGTTTCTCGATCCGCGCAGGAATCGCGGTCCCCTTGGCAGAGACCATCCATCCTCGCTGAGCGATCTATGAAAGTGTACGGCTTCCTGGCTGATGCCGGAAATGACAATGTGGTGAATTTCCAAGACACGGTGGTGAGTGGCATACAACCTTTGCGCCATGATTCACGGTGCCGACGATCTTGAAATCCACCACAGTATGCGACGAACATGACCCTGGGTGGTCAGAGTACGTATTCTATCCATGGTGACACACGTCTTTGCGCTGACTGTGATTCACAGCTTTCCTCGTCCAACTGGACACCGGTTCCGCGGATTTGTGGGTTCAACTGCCGACTGGACAGATACAGTACAGTAATGTTACGAATATCAATGCTACTGAGACGTACGGCAAGGGCGCGGTCGCCGGCCCTATTGCCCTCGCTAGTGCTTCCATCGGCCCCCACACTGTACCTAACCAAGCCTTTATCAACTCGACCAACGTGAGTATTGACATTTTCTTCACTATGTGCGACTCATGCTGAGCCTCTGCAATAGGCTACAGACTTCGACACCATCTTTAACTACGATGTTCGGGGTATCATTGGTCTCGGCTTTGATCAGGATTCGACCGTGGACATCGACATCTTGGAAAGTTTCGGCACGAACACGACAGCGGGGTCACCGTTTCTGTACCAGATCTTCCTGCAGAACACCAGCGCTCCCCCAGTGTTCACCGTCCTTCTCGGACGTGCAGCGGACCAGAAGACGACGACCGAGGGAATCTTCACGATTGCGGAATACGACCCCCAATACGCCAGCGTTGTTGACCAGCCGCAGCTCCCGCGCTACCCGAACTCACAGGACATCAATACGCCGAACAGGTGGTCCGTCATCATGGACGGCATGTCCGTGAACGGCAACCCATACGCTTTCAACACCTCTGGCGTGCCTGGCGTTCCTGAGGGTTCCGTCGTTGCGGTCCTAGATACCGGCTTCTCGTTCCCGCCGCTCCCCAAGACAGCCGTGGACTTCATCTACAGCAGCATCCAGGGAGCTACCTTTGACAACACCAGCGGTCTGTGGATTGTCCCTTGCGAGAACGCGACCACCGTGGAGTTCACCTTCGGGTAAGTTTTGGTTTGGCCCAGTAAGCCGAGCACGTCTGACTTCACCCGCAGAAACAAAACTGTGCCAATCCACCCGTTGGATTTGACGACTATCACGCAGCTCAACAACCAGACGGTTTGTGTGAACACCTTCCGGTGAGTCGGTCCCTCCGGGTCCATTTCGCAGCATTGTGACTTCCATCCACACAGGCCGACCACCTTCCCCATAAACCCGCAGTTTGATGTCATCATGGGCGATGCCTTCCTGAAGAACGCCTACGTGTCGTGAGTAGAATCATCGCAGCCTTTTGATGTTGCAGTGTCTAACACATGATCG
This sequence comes from Sparassis crispa, assembly GCF_003851025.1. NCBI lineage: Eukaryota > Fungi > Basidiomycota > Agaricomycetes > Polyporales > Sparassidaceae > Sparassis > Sparassis crispa. The sequence goes on from NW_020939755.1 coordinate 1,504,770, forward strand.
CCCAGCTTCAACTTCGGTGATTTCGTCAATAATCACTCAGCCATTCCTTTCGTCCAGATACTTCCGACAACGGATTTGGGTTCTGCGTTTGCTGAGTTCAACCAAGCTCGCAAAGTTGAATTCTCTGCTGCGCAAGCATCGGCGTCTGCGTTGGCCTCCCCGTCAGCGTCTGTCCCTGTGTCAGATTCCGCATCCGCATCCGAGTCGACATCCATGCCCGCGGCCGTCTCAGCGACTCCTTCCGTCCCTGCCTGCTCGGCACCTGTTTCTGCCTCAGCGACGTCGGTTCCCACCGACTCATCTTCGCCGTCCAGCATGCCTGCGCCCTCGTCGGCGTCTTACCCCGGCTGGTCGAGCTACGGTCCTTCCTCGTCTATTCCCACAGACTCCGACACGTCTTCTCCCTCCGCCACCCCCACTTCATGTTCCGGAGATTCCAGCGTTGATCTCTCTTGTTCTGCCTCCCCTTCTTCTACTTCAGCGCCCGGCTCTGACCCTAGCAGCCCCTCTGGCCCCTCTGATCCCAGCACACCGACCACCCCAACGGCTCCTAGCACTCCCACGGATCCTAGCTCCCCGTCCAGCTCTCCGTCAGACCCGAGCGCTGGTCCCAGCTCTTCCGCAGGTCCATCAGATCCTAGCTCCACGTCGGATCCTAGCTCTCCGTCAGACCCGAGCACTCGTCCCAGCTCTTCTGCAGGCCCGTCTGACCCAAGCTCTGTTCCTACCTCTTCCTCAGGCCCGTCTGACCCGAGCTCTGGTTCCACCACACCCTCAGACCTCAGCAGTGGTTCTGACAACAGCGACACGCCTATGGGCCTGACTCCCGACATGGGTTTCAACCCTGGCTCCATGCCCGGCGACAAGCGCACCTGGGCGCGGCGCGAGATGCAGTACCTGGCGCGCAGGCAACGTGCGACGCAGCCCGTCCCGGCGCGCAAGCCTATTACCGCGATCCCCGTCATCAGCTTCGTGCCCGTGCTGGAGATGTACGGTGCCATCGTTGTATCCCTCATCTGCGGAGCGGTCGTTGTGTCGCTCGTGATGTTCGCTGTGGGCATCGTGCTCGTGGTGCGGTCGTGGTCTCGTTCGCAGTCGCTGAGCATGGCTCAGTACTCGGTTGCTAGAGCGAAGGGACAAACTGAGGCAGATCCGGAGGCGGATTGTCTCTCATCACCACACTACTATTATGACGACTGTTGAACGACCGTTTTATATCTTTCACGCAACACGGGTGTTCTGGTAATAATTTATCCTTACTTACGACATTCTTTACAACTTACTTGACTATTTAATGAACGTCACTCATAAAAACATTCGCACGATGTGTGACAAACTGGCTTGGTCGAAGAGCTTGAGGGACGCCCAGTGTGGAATGGGTGGATACGTCGAGTAAGGCGGCAAGAGTTTCCCTGGTACTGCAATCCCCGTTGGCACGTTGCACAACTTGGGTATCTTTTTGCTCGCGCTTGATCGGGTAAGTCACCAGGATACTCTGGTGGCCAAGTACTGGGCTGTATAATTACTAAGCCACTCAAACAATGGCAATGAATCACCTGCGAACATACACACAAGCTACCCTGGCAGAGTCATCATGACGTTGTCAGCTTTCCAGCGCGTGGCGAGAGCTCCGATTCAGTGACATTCAATATTCACTCCTGTGCTGCCTTGAAGAAGAGTTTATGAACATCCATTGTGCCTGCACTGCACCTGTCGATGAAGGTACTCGAGCATACACGCGGAGCTAGTTCAAGTTAGCGCGACCTAGCGTGACAGCAAAGATCATATCGTTAGGCCCATGGTCAAAAAAGCGTGCGCAGGCGGCCTTTGGGCGGTCTGCGAAAAAGAGGCTCCCGATAGGTGGGACCTTAACCGCCTACACCTGGGCGCGAGCGGCCCAGGCGGCGTGACTTGGTGGCACCACGGTGCACGGTAGTCTCGGTTCCAGACGTTCACCCACGGAAGCAACCGAGAACCAATATGTCGGAGATAGAAAAAACCATTGCAACTTCCGTGGTAGAACGTCTGGTGAACTTCGGTAGAGCGGGTGCAGATAACTTCAATCCTCACATGCCGCCCCCAGAAACACCCGTTCAATGCCTCAGGAGGTCTATAGTAGACACATAGCTACTTATATTTGATGTAAATTAATTTTCCCGTGTGCTTACAGGGTTCTCTATGCCCATCATTTCGTGCTGTGTGTGCCGAGTTTCACATTGCTACTCTCGCGCAGGAGTGATATAATTTGAGATTTTGGGTCCCAGTGGTACACGAGCGTACTACATAAGATACAAATAAAGGATTGTATGGATAGAGGAGCAAGAAGAGGGAAACGGAGGGGGGGGCACAGCTAGCAGGTGCCGGTGTCTGCAGCTGAGGGTTATCATCTACACCTGCTGTACCGAAGTTCACTAGACGTTCTGCTGGGCAGGCTGCAATGTCCGATATATTGGCTTTCGGCAGCCTCCGAGGCGGAGCCGAGGAACGGCCTAGCACGATCGTCTGGCTTGCGAGACTACTATAGGTGCACGGTGGCGCCACCACCCACCTGGGTTTCCTGAGCATTTGATTTCGCAGTCCGCGCTGTGAACGGATTTTTTTGGAAAGGCCTATCGATATGATCTTTGCTGGAACCGTATAGTGTCGGGGGCAGAACTAAATTAGTGAGTTCTGCCGGCAGAACCGGTGACTCACAAACGCAGTCCCGCCACCAGGTTCAGACGATGGCGAGTGAATATATGTGGGTAGACCCGCGCTTGTCACTACGCTGCCACACACTGACCATGTTATTTGCTCTTCGTACATGTTGACAGCGGTGCACTTCATTCTGTCTGTGTTACGCTGCGTATTGATGGCTCGAGCCATGAGGCGATCACTAGGTCACTCGCTGCATCATTTTCCCCTCTGCGGCATGCCCTGCCCTTTGATGGGCCCCGCTGACATTGTCTTCCTCCTGTCCAGGTTAATCTATGTGACTCATCTTTGCATCTTTGCATAGAACACGACCGAGAGCCGAACCCCTGCCGTGACAATCGTGATATAGCAGTTTTTATGCGCTATATAAACACTAGCGTTATTCTTCCTCTGCACTGTGCTTGCAAACACGCCGGAAACTTCTCACAGAGAAGTCCTGGAGTCGCGTTCGATCACGATGATACCTCTCTTTCTCCTTGGTGCTGTCTTCCTGACGACAACGTCCCTCGTTCAGGCTCTGCCTGCTCACCCTAGCATTGAAGCACGTCAATCCGTTATCGTGCTCTCTCCGGTACAGATAGACTACTTCACGCCGTATACCTGGTACGCCAGCGCGGGATACTGTAACCCGTCACAGACACTAGTGTGGGACTGCGGGTTGAACTGCGAGGCAAACCCCGACTTCAAACCTGTCGCGTCGGGCGGCGATGGGAGCGACGTTCAGTACTGTGGGTGACCGTCATTGATGTTGTGAGCGCGAACTCATGCAGTATTACTTGTTAGGGTATGTGGGGTATGATCGGACATTCAACTCGGTGGTGGTGTCTCATCAAGGAACGAACGCATCTTCAATGTGGGTATATATCACATTTCTGTCTATGTCAAGTGTTGCTGAGGAGTGTGCTGCAAGTCTGTCCATCCTCACGGACATAGATATCATCCTCGAGCCTCTCGACCAGTCGCTCTTTCCCGGAATGAGCTCCGATGTACTTGTGCACAGCGGGTTCGCCAACCAGCAAGCGAAGTGAGTGGCACCTTGTATAAATCTGCATCGTGCGTTGTGTATCCTGCGTTGTCTGTTGCGCACTGTGATCATGCACTGTGTATCCTGTATTGTTTGTTGCGCACGGCGATGATCGCTCCACCGAACAGCCCCTGACATGGTCGTAGATCCGCATCTGCCATCTTGTCTGCGGTGCAGCGCACCATGTCCGAGTACGGCGTGAACCACATCACGACCGTCGGGCATTCGCTCGGTAAGTAGCTGTGCTTTCTGAGTCATTCTGTCGGCTACTGAGAATGAGGTGCAGGGGCGGCGTTGTCACTACTCGATTTCCTCTACCTGCCGCTGCACCTTCCGGACACGACGTACACCTACATCGGATACGGTCTACCACGGGTACGTCAGCTCCTTCTCCGCTTTCGTTCCCATCTCTTCCACCCAATCACTCAACCGTTGACCGATCGCAAACTCGCCGCTGCGACCTCGCAATACAGGTGGGCAACCAAGCTTTCGCGGACTACGTCGACGACCAGATCAGCTCAGTGACGCACATCAACAACAAGGAAGACCCAATCCCGATCCTCCCGAGCACGTCCCTCGGGTACATGCAGCCGCACGGCGAGATCCACATCGAAGACTCGGGCGACTGGGTGGCGTGTTCCGGTTCGTCGTCTTCCGATTTTCTTCCTCCTGTGATGTCGTTCGAGATGCTCAACGTTTGCGGTGTTGTGGGCAGGCGACGAAAACCCAAGCTCCCAGTGCATCGACGGCGACGTACCGACGCTCCTCCAGAGTAACTTTTCCGACCATGTCGGGCCCTACAACGGGATCCTCATGGGCTGTTGAACCTGAATGAAAATCCCACTTTCCGTACATCTCGCATTGTGCGCGTGGAGGGGCGCCAAGACTGCGGAAGTTCTCAGGAAGAAGGTTCGTTACAAAACACAGATCGTCCATCTATAACCGAACGCTCGGCGTCCGTAGCCATGTACACGCATGCGGTGTTACAACAACTACAAACACAGTACAAACAACACGGTGAGGAAAGGAGAAGCGTACTGTAGGGACACAATAGATAAAAAACAGAGGATGAGACAGAAAACAGGTAGGAGGCAGGGGAAGGGTAGACAAGAGAACATTTTACGTTGAGATGTCTCAATATAAATACAGTGATACAGCGGGTGGGCCGGAACGCCAGATACAGTTAGTCGGTGTGGCACGACGCATACACACATACTGTACATCGTATCGGGCTTGACGCGGCCGGCCGGTTTGAGCGAAGTGCCCGGTGGCTCTAGGGCGTACATGCTCATCCCGTCGCACTCGTGCTCGTCACAAGGGAATCATCATAGCGCGGGAAGAGAGCCGCTAGGAAAAAGGAACCACAACACAGACAGAGATGGTAAGTGAGAGAGAAAGACAGAACAAGACGGAGACAAATCAGAGCGAGAAAAAACATAGTGCGAGACATTGCCCAAGTGTACGTGACACACATACGGATCGAGATCGAGATCGGGAATCGGGATCGGGCAACATGCGTACATGCGACATCGAGCGGCGGGCAAGACACGCACAGAAGTGAGTGTCGAGCGTCGGTGAGGACTGACTCGGAACACGCGGTTGGAGGGCGGCGGCTACTCCTTTGCACCGCTGCCACGCACGCGTCCCGTCCAGCGTTGCGCATCCCGCGCGCGCATGCGCTCTTTCCGCACGTTGTGCATCATGTCCTGCCCGAGCGGCGACAGCTCCGACGATGACGCGGGCGAAGGCGGCTCGCCTCCCGCATAGTTCGGGTACCGCGCCTCAAACACCGTGCGTGCGCGCGCGGGCGTCACGGGCTCGCCCTCAGTGGACTTGTTTCGATTGAGGGGTTGCTGGAGCGGGTGCATGTACGGGTGTGGGTGCGATTGATTGGAGGGAGGATCAAAGTGCCGTAGTGGAAGTGTACGGTGATGTTTCGGACGCGACGCATCCGCGCTGTTCTCCTTATCCTCCTCGTCATCGTCGTAGGCGGCAGCACCGTCGAACCAGTCCAGCTTGCGGACATGGCTCGGACGGCCGGGCCTCACACGGTGCGCAACGGCGTCCGCAGCATCGTTCACTGCAGACACGGAGCTGCCTGCCGTAGATGGGCGGGAGGGAGTGCGGGATGCGGACAGCCCGCCGCCGCGTTCCCTCGAGCTGGAGCGAGACGCGCGGGGGAGTGCGAGGGTTGCAGAAGGTTGTGCGTACATGTGGGTGACAGCGGCGTCTGCTTGGTCCGCCGGCACGTCCTGCGCGGCTCCGCGTAGACGAGGACCGCGGGGTATCCGGGAAGGGGGTATCTTGTCAACCAACGGACAATGCTTCGGCGCGTGGTCCAGGAACGGATTTTCGGGGTCATCCTGCACCGTCGCAATTCGGACGGACGACGCCGAACGCGCGAATGCGATGGCGGGCGTCATCACCGTGACGCTCTGTATCTGTGCGGTGGAGCGCCGAGAGCGCGTGCGGGAGCCCAGAGATGAAACGGGGGAGCTCGGGGAGACAGGGCTGGCGGTACCCGGCGTGGGCGGCAGGATCTTGCTCGTCGTCGAGGACGCGGTGTCCGAGTCGAGGCTCGGGAGAGCGGAGACCGTGCGATCGCGGACGAACTTGCAGCGCTCGGTGAGGAAGCCGAAGACGGTGGACGCGCTTTGAGGCGTCTTGGGGTCCACCGCCCTTCCTCCTCCGGGCGTGGGTCCAGCTGTGTCGGGCGCTGGCGTGGGCGAGGGCGCGGGACTGCCAGCGCTGAGCTCAACCTCCATAGAAGAGATAGCGGGGAAGTCAAGGGAGAGGTCTGCGGATAGGTCCGCGAGGGCGTGTTCAGAATGACGGTCATGATCGGAGAAACGAGTGTGTGGGGGCTGCAGCGCGAGCGAGGACGTCTCAGAGCCGCCGTCGAGGCGTTCCCTGCGAGATATGTGGGGTGAGTTTCTTTTAATGCGTCTGCAGTAATATGCTACGGCGCGGGGCCCAAGTACCTGAGGAAGCGTTCCGCCCAGGAGATGTCTCCTTCTATGGCGTCTGCGGCGTTGGCATTCGCGTTGGCACGGTAGGCAGGTTGAGGCAGGGGCTCGCCAAGCAGCTCATGAAGGGTGGAGCCCGTGCGCCGGCGTGGCTCGTGGCCGAGGTGAATATGGTGAATGGGCGCGGGTGTGTCGGGGGTGTTGGAGAAGACGTAGGAGTCGAGGCAGCCGTTGTCGTCGTACATGTTGAGCAGGCTGGCTACGGAGGGATCGTGGCGCAGAGCGAGAAGGCGGCTCTGGTCCTTCGGCGTGAAGAGCGAATCTCTTAGTCTGTGTCGTCGTGCAGACGTATCGTCGTCGGGGGTCGTTGGGTCATTACGGGTCGGGAGGGGCGGGTTGGCGTGGGGGAATTCTGTGCGAGAATGCAGCTGGCGTTCGTGCACCTTGACAACGAAGGTGCCGCGGCGATGGACGGTGGTAGACGTCGCGGCGGAAGGTGCGGGAGATAGTGAACGTGCAGGAGTCAAAGTGTTAGTGGGCTCAGCTGTTGGGGAGGCATTAGTGACTGATGAATAATGTGGTGAGAGTGCATCTACAGCAGCCGTTTGCACAAAATTTCCGTGGATAGTCAAGTAGAGATGGAACAAGTGGGATCTACCCCTAGCGACAGTCACCCGCAGGGAGGGGCACGATACCTGTCCTCTGCCGTAGCAGCAGTGGACAGCGATTTGCGAAGGCTATGGAGCCTATATCACGTATTTTCACCTGCGGCGGTCGCAATGACGCGCAAGCCGACGTGCATTTCCATTCGCCCTCAAGGACGACGAAGGGCGGATTCAATAGTCACAAAGCGATAATGTGACTCAGTGAAGGCTAAACTCATTCATAGAATATGAAGATGAACGACATACGCCATCTATGCATGCCAACCCGAATTCCAGAGCGAGATGCAGAGTATCTAAGAAGTTTGAGATACTCAAGTTCCAACGCTCTCAGCTTTGCTGGTACTCAGATCTCGGCGCGCTCTACCTCGGCTAGGAGTACGCGAGTCGTTCCGTCATTTTCTGAACCTCGCCACCGCGACCTCTGAAAACAGCTTGCTAGCATTACGACTCGTACCTACGACTGTACCCCGCCAGGATACAGCGACATAGGGCATGCGTAGAAGGACTTCGTACGCTCAAGTTCCTCCGAACTAAAGTAGCACCTCAAAATGGGAAGCGTACAAAATCACAGTGCAAGGTGTAGGGCTGCTGCAAACGCGCTCTATGGATGAAGATAAGAGACTTACGCAGAGGGGGAACGTCGACGTCTTGGGTGTCAGCAAAGCGGGCTGAAGTGGTGCGGAGGAGGCGGTTGGCGTCTGGGTCTTGCCTGCGGGGCTTGTCCTGGACGATACGCCCTTGTGCGTCAGCCTTTACCGCGGGAGGAGGCTTTGTCGAGGCGCGCTTCTGCTTCTTCTTGGACTTGAGGCTGCCGAGGGATAGAAAACGTTTAAAAAAGCCCATGAGATCGTAGCGGACGTGAGGGGCGTGAGAGAGAGGGAAAGGCTGAAGGGAGAGAGAGCGAACGTCGGAAGGGGTCGTCGCAGTTTCGTAAACTCGTCAGAGGCTGTGCGCGCGCCCAAGCTAGTCAAAGGAATGAACATATGCCAAATACAGAACAACAACACGTCCATCTCACCATTCCGTGATCACGTGGCCGCGTCACTCTTTGAGCCTTCCTTTTCGGGAACCATGGCTGGGCCATGACATAATAACGTATTAAATATTAAGGATTAAATATTAAGGATACGGGCGGGCCCCCGCCCACCGCACCGACGCCCGCCCGCGATGCCGACCGAAGTGGCGATCCGCGGGAGCACCGTGCGCGACTTCCAGATGCTGGAGCGCAACCTGCTCTCCCACGTGCGCCTCGCCATCCTCATCTCGCTGCTCTCCTCCTCCCTCCTCCTCAACGCCCGCCTTCCCAATCCCAACAGGCCGCCCCCCGTCTCTGCTCCCCCTTCCAACGTCGCCGTCGCCGTCGCCGTCATCCAGGTCGTCGCCGCCCTCACCATCATCGCCGCCGGCATCTGGGAGTACCAGCGCTCGTACGACGACCTCCGCCAGATGCGCGGCTTCCTCCTCTCCACCACGTCTGCCGTTCTCCTAGGCTGAATTAATGCTTGTGCGCTGATTGTGTCCCGTTGTGCGTAGCATCCATTTCTTCGCCATGGTCATCATCGCCCTCATCGTCTTCGTCACCTGCATCGTCTACCTCGTCGACAGTTCCATATGACCCCCGCTCCCGAGTTGGCTGACCCGTCCTTTGACCCGTCCTTTGGCTGACCCAGCGGCGCCCTTCAATGTCCCGCTATAAGTAAAACCTCTCAGCACCATCGATCTGGGAGCGGTTCCGCCATGTCGCTCATCACATTCACGCAGAACACGCTCGTGAACGTCCGTGCTCATCCTTGCCTGCCACCCTCGTGTTCCCGCTCCCCGCCCGTCTCTCCTTACCAATGGGACCCACCCTTCGCACAGCAGCTCGCTAAATTCCCTGCTCCGTTCGACGTCCACGACACCCTCCGCGAACTAGAGCTCCTCGCCTCCTCCCTCCCCGCCCCGTCCCTCCCGGGCGCGCTCCCGCGGATCGTGGTGACTACCACCTCCTCGACCTCGCTTCCTGCACACGGCCCGGATGATGACGCGCCCGCGAGCACACCTTCGGACGAGGACGCAGATGACATGCGCTGGGTGGAGGAGTACGGCGCCTGGGGCGCGTCTGACAAGGGGAAGTGGCGCGCGACACTAATCGACGGCGGCGGACAGGCTTCAGACGACCCCGTGCGTCGATTTCCTCGCGCTCCTTTCTCCATTCCATCCTGACCGCTTTATAGCCGCTAACAACCACCCCTCCTGCGCCAGATCCGGCGGAGCGTTACTACATCTACGATCCCCTAGTATGTCCCACCTCCTCTGCCATCCCACGCCCTGTCGCTCATTCCGTTCCTCACGCAGACTGCCCCCGAGTTCCTTGCAGGCACCTCCACCTCCCTCATTGCGCGCTTAGCCCACGGCGCGCACAGCGCCCCGCCCCCTCTGCCTCGCCCGGCTCCCAGGCCAAGAAACATCACAGACGCAAGCGCAAGTCCGAAGCGCCCCACAGCGGTCCTCATTCCCCCCGAGTCCGCACACGACCTCTGGCTTATGCACGCGTCGCTGTCCAATTCCACTGCGGGGTCGGAGCCGAAGAGCGCGCGCTCCCTCCATGCGCTCTCGCACCTGTGCGCTTCCGAGTCCACAGAATCTCGCAGCGGCGCTTTCAAAGCTCGATTTGCTAGCCTCGACCAGCTGGCGTTCCCCAACCTGACGAACGAGGCGGGGAAGAGAGTTGGCGCTGGGCGGCGCACGGGGCTGCGGCACGCGGTGTTGTGGTCGCTGATACAGCCTGTTGTTGGGGATCCAGAAGCTGCCGCAGTTGGTGCTGGCGTAGAGGGACCGAGGGCGCGCCGGAAGGCTGGTGCGTCGGTGCGCCGGTGGTTCAGGCGGTTCGTTCGCTAGGGATGGTGTCTGTCAACACGTCCTGCCTGAGTGGCACGGCCAGAACTGTGAGCGACTTGCGAGAACCATGGAGCACGATGCACTGCTTATAATTTTTTGTTACGCTGTAAGAAACCACTCTAATGCGGAATGCAATGTGGACTTCGGCGCTAACGGCAGCCTACGGGATCTGCCGTCGGTCGTTCTCTCCCCTCTGAACAAGCACGGACAGTCGAAAGCGGCGGCGCCACACTTGAGTGTTCTGGCAGTCATTGTTAGACTGTGCGTCGCTGTCGCCGACGGTGTGCTGTCCGCGCCCAGCGGCGCCTGTGGACACGTGCTCCCGGGGGCCTACTAACTCTCTAACGTGCCTTTTAATTGCAAATACTAAGGCTGGTAATAACCTGTACTAACGATTCTAACTATCTTGCTCATGTTGCAGGGCTTGCGGGAGAAGCCCTCATCCGTGACGTGACTAGGGCGCCAATCGAATCCGACCCGGATCGACCATAGTCACCGAAATCCTGCATCTAACCCGTTCAGTTTGGTCTTCCGCTGATCAGCGCTAACAGGTAGCGATCACGAGCTGCGGGTAGCTTGACAATTTTGTTGCGGGTGGCTGGACGTGTGCAGCGTCCATGCTTGACGGGCGTCCTATCTCGCACTACTCGATGAACGTGTACGGACAGCCCTGGAAACCCGACTCTGCCAGCAGATAAAGGTGCCAGTGGACCACACTGTTGAATGCCCCATCTCTAGGTGTCCAATCTCCGACAAAGCTAGGTTAAAAGCTGAACGCCCCATCGTGAGTGGGCAACGTGTCGTTCGTTTGCCAAAGCTGAATGCTGAACTGATCTCGTGAGGATAGCCTGCGATTCCAGGCACCTTCCGTTGTTTACCAGGACCCATCCAATGTCGGACGCGCCAGTCTCAGCGTTCCCTGGACAAGAGAATGTTACCCGAGCGTCCTGCCGCGTATCCAACCTCAACGTCGCATGGAACATCATCCTCTTCTTCGGCGCCAATATCATCGCTCATGCTCTAACCATCACCATTCGTTCTGGCCAGAAGGCTTGGAAGACTTTTCTGGTGTCATGCGGAGTGATTTTTTCTCCTTTCATAGTTCGGATGAATTACAGCGAAGCGATGATGGACGTCCTTGACGCATGGCGCAACAGATGGAGAGAGGCTCGTACAGACATTTCTTGGAAGGAGCGTTTGCACGTCGCGATATTTGGCAACAAGGACAGCAGATGGCCATTGCAAACGGCGATAGATTCTGGTGCTGTTGCAATCGAGGTCCCCAAGGACCGGAGAGCACAGGCAGAAGCGGCCCATTGGCAGGTAGTGGATATGGAAGAAGGGATCGCCCTGTTCGTGGACGGGTTGGCAGTGAGTGAAGAAACAGAATATAGGTTGATTCCGGTGGGAGCCAAATCGGAGAGTGAAATCCAGGTCGCTCCATCGTCATCCGTGCTGAAGACCGTAGTGACCATTGCCCAATTACTCTACACATCCATCGAGCTCTATCAGAGCTACGACAGGGACGTTAGAATGAACGGATTGTCTTCTCCCTTCATTGTCATCATTCCGTACGTGGTTGGCAGTTTCATGAATCTGATTATCAATATCTTCCTGGTGTCCTATCCATACGTGGTTGTGATGCGACCTAAGAGTAAGGAGGGTATCACTAGTGAGTGCTTTCTCCCTCCCAGAATTCACGGTATGTGTGCTATTGAACCAGATCGCTAATTCGTGATTTTTAGCTACCAAGTCCGAGATGCCAGAGCCAGTTCCATCGGCGCCTCAGCCGGAGAAACCCTCGAGTGATCACGAAGAAGTGGCTGTGCCATCGTTCCCATCCTACGACTCAGACAAGGATAATGATGATACATCGTCATTGTCTGAGGCCTTCGTATCGCGTCCGTCAGATCATCGGTCCGTTCGTTCTGCTTCGGAAGAGATGGAACCAGAGAAACCTACAGCCAGCCGACCGGGCACGTTGTCGCATACAGAGTCGGAGCCACTTCTCCACAATATGGCGAGCAGTCGAGCCGAAGAGGGGCTTCCTCTCCCGGTCACTGCGTTGAAAACCGAAAAAGCCGTTGATGTAGCAGCTGCTGACTCTGATCTGCAGGAATTTCTGGCGTGGGTCTACGAGACATATGACCTGCAGTACGTGCCCAAGGTCGAGACAGATCGTTGGAACGGAATATTTCTCAACCTGGGCTTTTCTTCCACAATCGTTTTGACAGTGGCGCTCGTCCTCACCCGTTGCCGTTTCAGCAAAGTTGTACCTGCAGTCAGCTTCGTGTGCTGGATTTTTATTGATTGGATTGCCTTCATCGGGGTCGCTATTTGGGCACTGGCGGATACCTTGATTGAAACTATGTATGGTACCGACTTCAAGTCAACGTGGCGAAGCTTGTTGGAAAATGCGATGATGGTCGCGTGTGTCGTATCCTATGGAGGACTGACTATCTGGGGGATAGTGACCACTGTCATGCTCTTGATTCCCTATTTTTCCCAATGCTCATGACATGCAGCCATAGGTGAGAAATATATCCTTCGAGAACATCCCCTGTTAACCAGAAGATTTCCAGAATATCAGCTATACCTTAAACGCTCATGATATGGTTCTGTAGTGCAATGAGTGCCAAGTAGGACCTGTATTAAATAATTCCACTCATGTCCACTAATACCAGTTCCTTCTCCGATGATAGATCTAGCATGGAACAAGGCATCAACTTCCTGAGTACATTCAGACATCCAAGTTTGCTGTGGTGCATGCACTACTGCTAACTTATCAAAGTGGGAGGTTGGACAATTATAAGTTTAGCCGCCATCGTGGCTGTGAGACGCGCTCGTCTCAGGTATGACCCGAGTATTTGACTCATCCACTCTTTTTGTGATGAAGAAAAAAACCTAGGTGAAGAACATTCCAGTGCCTCCACAAGATCCGTGGTGTCGGTCATGCAAGTGCCGATACCCTGAATGCAATCGTGCTCAGACGGTAGTATTGCAGTGCATCACCGCAACTCCCTGCTGCAACGGCAGATCGTCTGCGACGGAGGTCGCGGAGGGCGGCGGGGAGCTCGCGCACGCGGGCACCGTCACTTTGCGCTAGGACCAGGAGGGCGAGTGCATGACGTGCATCGCGGGACCCAAGGAGAACGCCCGGCTCACGCTCTTCTCAATATCAAAAAGCGATCTCTATGGCGCTACCAATCCTCCTACTTTATGGTCCTCGGTGTGCTTCCCTTTGCTGAACATTACTCTAAACACCTTCGTTTACTTATCAACACCAAGCCAGGAGTGCCGCTGTCCAGTTCTACCACTTGGGCCTCGTTGTCTCGAGTACAGTTTCCATCGCAGATCGGCACCGATCAGCTTACCCCCGAATGACTTGGATGAGCAGCCCGACATGCTGCGTTTGTTTCCAACATTAGGTAAATTTTGGAGTCTTCACAGGAAGGCTCTACCTCGAGTGCCGACGTATATATTGGAGAACAGATTGCGCAGTGGGGGTCTTAAAAGCTGCGTGCTGCGTGCACAAGGGGACTGTTCCGTAATTTCCAAGTACATACCATCGTCGTTTTACTCTTTCTTGCAATTGCGCGCAGCCAGTATCTTGTAACTTCGTCGGTCTGAGATTACGCTTCCTAAGTGCTCTTTAGCTGAGCTATGGAATAACGTGTGCACGGCTTGCAGTGAGCCAGTTCGCCGTGCAATGCGGATTCCTAGTAGTTCGGGTTGGGGAGAGGTGAATTCCGGCCGCGGGCCCCGGCGTGAGGGGCCGAACGGAGGAGGCTGAAGCTCGTAACGCGCAGCGAATTTCCACCTGACAATGCCTGCGAGGACCCGACAAATCAGCGGGCGGCAGGTGGCAGGCGGAAAACGCAAGGGGAGCTTGAGCGGAGAGGAGCGCGGAATTCAACTCGAGCGTGAAGAGGCGGAAAGACGTTGAGAACACGGCTTACCACCCGAGGAGCGCAGCCCACGACAGTCGTGGCTCAACGTGAGCCCGCCGACTTCCCCAACCCAGGGCTAGCGGTCTGAAGTCTTCGAGTACGGAGTGCATGTAAAATTAGAAGGATAAGTAGTAAGTTACAGGGATCAATTACAGGGAATGCTTTTTCTTAAAGGAGTCCATGGCTTCAGTAGCCAGCTGCATACGAGATGACGAGAATGACTGGGAGATGAACAATGGGAGAATAGACTCGATCTTGCGCCAGTACTCCAGGAACGCGCGTGACTTCCAGCTCCCCTGGGTAGCGACAACATCCGGGTGAGTGCCGCGCAGGAGCAGCTCGGTGGCGCCGCCGATGCGGAAGCAGTGGCCGGTAAGGTGCTCGAAGCCCGCCGTGGACCAGACTTGGTTGCATCGGTTGAGGAACCAATCGCGCGTCATAGGGGCCCAGCCGGTGGAGTCGGTGGTCTCGAAGGAGAATAGCGGGGCGTGCGCGGGCACTTTGGCGTTTGCCTGCTGGTGGTGTCGCAGCGCAATAACGGCAGAACTGGGGTCACCGAGTTCAGTTGCGATAATGTCCGCGCCAAGTTGCTTTGTCGTTTTTGTCCACGGTACGTGAAAGACGGCGTACTCGATGCCACCAGGCAACGTGCGATATGTGATCGGTGCGGAGCGCGCGATGTGCTTGGATGGGTCAAAGGTACCAGCGGAGGGTATGACCAGCTCACCGAGTCTGTGCAAAGAGTGAGCACGAAACAAGGCAGAAAATAGAAAAAAAAAGGATGCCAGCCGCACCGTCGACAGCACCAGAACGCAACGCAGGCCACGGCGTATACGGCGGCATCGAAAGAGTTTGATAGGTCAAGGTGTGACCGCAATGCATACAGGTGCTCGATGGTGACTGGGGCACGCTTCTCCTTCGCGGCGGGTGCAGTCTTCGAGATAGCAGAGCAGGTGACTCTTAACATCTTGCCACCGGACCATGGTGCACCATGCAGAGCATGCCAGAAGGCAAGGCCGGCCATCCAGGTGTCCACCGTTGAGCGCGCAATGCGGCCGCTCCACTGTGCCACAAAGGCCGCAACAAGCGCTTCAGGGGCAGGCATGCGTAAATCCTCGGAGATGCCGAGGCAGTCACAAAATTGAGTGAATCGCAGCAGGCCAGCACCGTAATTTTTTCGAGTGCTGGCGTCAAGGGAGGAGAGCATTACATCGAATAATTGTATAGTAGCGGCATAAGAAAGTTTCGTAGCGAGAGCAGATCGAAAGCGGACAGCGTGAGGTGTGGACCAGAGAGCAAGACGATCACGCGCAAGGACATGTGGGCGAAAGAGAGAAGGAGTGATTTGATTTCCGGAACGGGGCTGTCGAGGTTTTCGCCGAGTCAGCATTCGCGACGAAGGGCCAGTGTCAGCCGCAGCCTCGGCAGAACTGGACCCCCCACACTGAGACGGCGCGCTCGCACGTGCGGGCGCAGAGATGATACGAGGCATGTCAGACAACAACAAGGAAGGGTGCAAGCTCATCTGGGAGCTTAAACGGTGGGAGGCGATGAGGCATCGAGGGGATCGGGTCGCCGCGAGAGACCGGATCTGCCAAGTTGTCCTTGGTGTTGACGTACTGTACAGTGAATAGGATATTCAGGGCCATGGCGATGACCTCGGTGCGGCGAATGGAACTGTTGACCTGGAAGTTGCGGCTGCGACCGCGAGCAAATGCGCCTTCCACGCCCTTGTTGTCCCCGCGGATCAGGATGTGCGCATTTTGTTGCCCGAGGCACTCAATTGTGCGGACGGCAAGTTCGACGGCGACCATTTCCGCCCAACCGATGTCGCGACCATTGCACTTCCAGACTCCGGGTTCACCACACCAACGCCAAGAACTCCACTCGCCGGCAATGATGATGCCAACCCCCCAGCTGGAGGAGGCATCAACCCATATGCCAAGGTCTTGAAGTGGGCCACGAGATGAGAGGGAACGACACACATCTGGTATGCTCAGTATAGAAAGCCACCACTTCATATCCGAAAGGACAGAGTGTGGAGCATAGCGAGGTGCGTATGGATTGTGAAAGGAGGCGATGAAGTTGCAGAGGCTCGTGAGGAAGGCGCGACCATGAGGATATACGAACGTGATATGTGAGAGTGTGCCGTTGATCGACATCGCATCTCGCTGTGACACGCGTCCCTTCTCGATTGCCGCGATAAATGTGGTTAGTTTTGCCAAGTACTTATCTCGCTTCTCTGGTGGCAGCGATACCTTCCGCGCTGCGAGGTCCCAAAGAAAACCGCTATATGTGGCCCGTGTTGCATAATCGGACCACTTGGTCTGATGCCAGGGGACACCGAGAGGGTCGGTGATGCGAAAGATGTCGGGGAGCGAGTACGCATACTCATGTGCACCCGAAGCGGGGTCTGTACGAATTGGAAAGCGAAAGTTGATCAGGTCGTCAACCCACTTTCGTGACGGCCCAATCCCGTGTGCTTCCAAAATGTCGACGATGGCATCCATCGGTTCTCCCTGCACACCTGTGCCAGATGAGACACCAAAGGGGAGAACATGGTCGATGTAGAAGTCACCGGGGTCGCACTGAATGACGAGGAAAGGTTTGTGTGCTGGATGAATAGGCAGGTTGCGAAACGCGGAGTCGATGTCGAGACATGCAGCCTGCGCACCAGCGGGTGCATTGACGATCTATGGAATGAAGACAGTCAGCGCTGTGCATTAGCGACTGTCTACGTGAACTCTCGCACTGCACACAACAGCCTCCGGAGACCGGACGGGACTGGAAGAGATGGAACACCTGAGCAGGGGTGTATCCATCGAGAGAGATAAGATCTCCCGCGCACCGGGCAATGATCTTGCAGTACGGCCTCCCGAGCACCGGGCAACAGCCTGAACACAGCCTCCTGCGTGCCGGGCAAGAGCTGAATGATGGCAGGTGTCCCTGGTCACCAGGCATCCACCTCCGAAGGCCCATCTCCCCATGGGGAGTGGCAGGCGCAGTGCGCAATGTGGAGGAATTGAAAGGTACTTACGATTTCGGCTACTTCAGCGGCTGTGCCCCACTTCGTGGGGAAATCGTCAGAGTTAATATAACTGTTCACTGAAATCCCGAACTCGTCCTGATAAGAGCAGTTCTGTACGAGTCGAAACTTTTTGGAGCCTGCCTTTGGCACAACAGCAAGAGGAGAGGACATAAAGAAGGATCCTAAAATACGCTCGACATTGGGTCGAGAGTACGGACCGGTCATGCGACCAAGAGATACTTGTTCTGCGATGTACTGTCGGATGAAATCGATGTGTTCGGAGCCAGAGGCATGATTGGCCGGTGAGACCGTGCGCGAAAGTGTGTCAAAGTTGCCGATAGGAAAGCCATACCGTAATTTTCTGGGTAACATAGGATAGCGATCAAGAGGGCCGAGCGCAAGAAGTGTCGACTCGAAGGTGTCGGCGTTGTAAGGCGTGATAACACGATCACGCTCCGAGGCACCGCTTAGATGAAGCGGCATGACCGTCGGAACCACAGAACGAGCACCGGTGTCCGCTAACACCGGGGCAGTACTGGCTGCGGCAGGGCAGGCGCGCATGGACATTCCAGCAGACACAGAGCTCGGCGCGTGAGGACATGGCAACGAGCTTCTTGTCTGACCAGACAGAGAATGTGGGCTTGCCGCTCGGGAATGTGGTGCGTCCGCAACTGCTGGCGCGGTGACCGCTTTCACTGCATATGAGGCAAAGCACCCCAGCGGGATTGGGTGCTTTGCCCTCGCGAAAGGGCTTGGCGGGCGTGTCGGTCACACCTTCACTGCGTCCGCGCCGTGAGTTAGAGGCAGATGCGCCCGAGGGCGTGTACGGCGTAAACGGCGTGTGTGGGGTGCTTGTATGTGATACGACAGGTGAGCGCCGCTCAAGATGCTGCAGACGGACCTTAAGAAAGTGGGCCTGATAGCTCGGGGATGCAACCGTGAACTTTTTCTTCGATAGCCAGTATCCACGGCGAACATCGATGTCGAACTCGAGGATCACCGCGAACATGGTGTTGAGCTCGTCCAACTCACAGAGCCACAGGAAGTGCTCTAGCAGGCGCTTGGTGATCGCTGGCTCGCAGACCTGCGGCAGAATCTCCATGTAGTTGCGCCATGCATCCCGCCATTCTTCTGGCTGCAGGGAGTCCTCAGCGCGCCACGCCGTGATGTCTATCAGCTCCCTCTTTGATCCCTGGCCATCGTGCATCTTACGGTATCTGATCTTTTCCGGATGCTTGTGCATCTCCCGGATGGATGATGTCGTGCACATTGAGAGAGGAAGGTGGAATCCGTTGGCAAGCAGTGCGATAAGTTGAGGGTGCGCATCGACGAGACGAGACTCGAATAAGTCTGCCTGTTTCTCCGATGCCTCACTGATTAGTGTGCCCTTCGCTTCGCTCTCAGAAGACTTATCTTCTCGTGCTCCTATGCCTCTACCGGCGCCGGCTTTCCACATCTCCAATGCGATCCCGCGCCCTTTTGGCGTCATTTTCATTACCTCGGCTAGAAGGGCTCTGCTATCTTGCTCTGGCGTCTTAGGTCGCGAGGGCCCGCTCGTAGCTGGCGCAGATGGCTCCCCCGGAGCGTCATCCCCCTCTTCAGGCTGGAGTTCGGCGTCATCGGACCCATCTAGCATATGTAGCGACTCGTCGTCGCTAACGTCTACTTCTCCGCCCTTCCTCCGAACATTCCTCAACGAGTTTCGGGCTTGTCTCTCTCTATTCTCCGCAAATAAGGCCAGCCTTCCTGGGTCAGGTGTCGGCCCCGTGCCGCCTGGTGCTGATCCATCGTGATCCTGAGTCAGCAGCCCAGTATCCTTACCCCCGACGCCAGAAGGAGGTCCTATGGGTGGCATATTAAAAGATCGGCCGAGATCGTGCGTGTGAATAACACCAGAATTAAAACCTTCGGCGCGGAGGCTGTAGGCGGAGGAGAAGACGATGGCGCCAAAGGCGCCTATTCCTCCGCCATCAGCCTCTCGCTTAGTAAGCACTTGTTTGACTTAGTTGCTCGCGAGCTCGCTACTAAGTCAAACTACACCCTACAGGTGCATTGTATTGAATTAGTGACTAGTACGCATAATGTACTTACTACGTTCGGTGCCAGTGTGGATGAACGGTGTCATACAGCAGTATTGCTACTTCATACAACCGTATCTCTGAGGGCTGTAAACGTTACTTTAACCGCAGAAAGTCGCGAATCTGCTAGACCACCGGGGGCTCAGATACACCCCATTGACCACTAAGTAGTAGTAGCAGCAGCGCGCGTGAACGTCACCCGTGTACTGAGGTACTGCATGCATATGCGCTGCTTGCTGCCTGGACTTGGTTGCATTGTCGAATGCAGGCTCTGAATCATCGACGGAAACCAAGTGCTGAGAGTCCGCAGACCACAATCACATTATGACAGATCGAATCTCTACGCTATTCTCAAGATATGCGAATACAACAAAGGATGCAGAGCAAAGCCGCACGACGCACCAGTGAAAAGTAGTACGTCAACCAGCCAGACAACTAATGCGACAGCCAGAACGACAAGTGCGAGATGACACAGGACAACGCTCCCCAAGCGGAACGGATACCGCGGACGGAAACAAGAAGTGCTATGAGCAGCCAACGTTGACCGTCCCTACCTCCGCGACTGCTGGCGCGCCGCCGTCCTTGTTTAACGCCTGAGGAAGCCCATCAAGTGTCATCGCGTCCAGCCGGTCCGCGAGTATGCCCTCTGCCCGTGGCTTGCTTCCCACCCGAACCAGCTCCCTAGCGTCCGCTTTGCTTGTACGCTCATGCACAGACCGGTTCCCGCCCTTGGGGTTGAACAGCTCTGCGCTGCCCCGCGGCGGCGGGCGCTCGAACCCTGACTCCTGCTCCTCTACCTGCGCAAGGCCGTTCGCTCCCAAACCAGGTGGGCTCTGGTTCGCGGTCATATTCGCGTTGACGTTCGTGTTCATGTTCGGATAGTGCACAAGCGCAGTGCCCTGCGGATTCATTGTGCCCTGAGGCCCCGGGGAGAGGATAGAGCGCATTGACGATGTGTTCGTCCACGCGCCGCCGATGACAGGTGTCCGCCGTTCTGGGGCGGAAGACAGTGGGGGGAAGTCGTTCGAATGCAGAACGGGCTGCGCCTGGTGCGGGGGGCCGAGGTGCGCCTGCCCACCGATCCGCGGGGACATCGTGCGTGAGTTTGGAGTGATGTGATCGTGGTGCCGGGGCTGGTGCAGAATGGGTTGTGGCTTCAGGCCGACTGCCCAGTCTGGCCGGGCGGGCAAGGGGTGCTTGGAGGATGTTGAAGTGAACGTCTGCCGCGACGATGAGGAATTGGTAGAGGACGACTATGAAACGACGAGAAATAAAATGATAGACGCGAGTGAGGAACAGGCGTCAATCATACACACAAAACATCGGTCAACATGACTCATCGAAACGGAACCGAGCATATACAAGACTCATGGAATGTTACTCACCGCAGTGGACGACGCCTCGTCTCCTGGGGTTCTTGTCCCTGTGCTTCCGCTGCTACTCGAGATTCTCCTGGAGCTTAGCCGTGGACCAACAACTTCAGTCCCTCCTATCCCTCCACCGAGGCCAGTCAGATTGTACGTATACCCGCCGCTACCTGCGCCAGGACCATAGCTCCACGGAGTACGCCTGGGTACACCCCTCTTGCTGCCGTGGCCGCTGCTCCTGGAAGACGCACGACTATGGTTGCCGGCGTTCTCCATTCCATTCCCAGTTGAATGTCCCATTGGTAAAGGGCTCGCATACTCGGGCATATACAGCGGTTGACCCTGTATGTGTGGTGAGGGTGTCATGGAAGAGGAAGCCATACCCTGTTGGAAGGATGATGAGGACGGGTAGCCATGCATCGGGTATGGGTTATAATGAGGGGCATATGTGGGAAAATTTTGTGGATGAGAGGGAGATGGGTGTGGCGAAACTGACGAGACGGGGGCAGCTGAAGGCATATTTGTTGTGCTCTGCTGCATATGTGGGGGATGCTGTGGTGGCTGTCCAGGGGAAGAGTGAGCCCACATGTACGGATTCACATAGGACCCATGGGGAGGCATCTGTTGCGGTGGAGGATACAGGCCGTCGGTGACTGCTGTAGCAGCGGAATCCGGATGAGGAGGTATTGCAGCAGGATGCGGATACCCATACGGCATGTAATAGGAATACGGCGCCAGATAAGGTGCGCCTGCCGGCTGTCCAGGACCATTCGAGTATGGGTAAATGTAGTGAGCGATATACCCTGGAGGAGGCTGTGGAACGTATTGAGAGAGATCAACTGGAGGCTCGTATAAGCTTGCGTAAGTAAACGAGGGCGAGGTGGCTCGCGAATTTCGCGAGCTGCCAGATCCATTGTTGTATGATGTTCGTGACCGCGAAGATGAACCCCCTGAACGCCGTCCATCCCACTGTTCTCGCGTGACTGGTCCTGACCACTCGCTCTCAGTAGGAACAGAGCTGGCGGAATCGTCCAGATCGCTGATGCTACCACCGCAACCACCACTAGTGGACGCGGAGCCAGAGTTAAGACTGAAAGTCGAAGAGTTGGCGCTCATGTCCTTTTCCTTTTCTTCGAAACCCATAAAAATCCGGGAACGCGCTTCATTATACGCAGCTTCACGTTCCTCCAAAGTCATAAACTTTTTGCTGCCCGCCGTTGCGTTGCTGCGACCACCGACGCTTCCTGTCTCGGACGGTTCAACATCGGAGAGGTCGGCATCTTCTCCTCCAATGGAACCCGTTTGTGATGTATGTCTGCCTCTCGCACCACCATGTACACCCCTTCGCATGATCTTGAATGCAGGCTGCGCGGACTCCTCTGGTGGAACAAGTTCGCTAATTCTCCGGGCAGGTCTGAAGAAGTTTGAGAAGGAGGAGACAGGCGTAGAGATATGCGCTTACATCTTGCTTTCTGCTCGGTAGTATACGAAAATGTTCTTCGACGAACCATCGGTCTCGGGGGACAGCTTATAGTAAGTTGAACATCTGTAGACTAGCATGCGCTGGTAGGACGTCGTTGGATTGAGGTCAATCCGTAATCTTGAAGTAGCGTCATCAGAATCAACAACAATATCATGGAGAGATCATGTGAAGAAGAGGACGGTCATCCCCACTGCCTCGTCGTACGGTAGGGTAACGTGTCGTGTGATGTGGGGCACTATATAAGTAACACATACACACCTGCGTTCAGTGATGAGACCTTCCATCATCTCCCCCAGCTTTAAGACATATATCCTGTCCTTGCTCCGCAGAGCCTCAATGATCTGCGGGTCAGGATCAGGGCTGTTACTGTTGGATGTGACGTCCCCGGTATTAGCCATGCTGGTAAGCGCATCGGGCGGTGCACTGCGAGGCGACAATACCAGAACGGAGTCCAGCGAAGGTGATACCGTGATCGAATCTGCAGAGAGAGGTCGTCTAGAGTATATCTCTGGAGCACTCGAGCTCGCACTGGTACTCGCAGCACTTGTGGCGGTGCCACGGCTTATAGCTGCAGTAGCCATCTGAGAGAGCTGCGGATAGGTAGGAGAAAGAGGCGGCGACGGGTACGTCGGTTGCGAAGAGGAAAGCAGCTGCGTGGGTGAATCTAAAATGATCAAACAGACAAGGAGGCAAGGTCTCAGCCGCGGCGACAAATTGAAGACTTTGGCTCGCCAAAACGCCTCGTGGGAAGTAAGAGTGGCTAATACGCACCAACAGACATGAATCGAGCGTTAGACGAGCGGATTAGAGAACGAAAACGAGACTTTGGGAGGGGAATGAGAGGATGGGTACATCAGGTCTGAGGGTAAGTAGGAAGGCAAGCGTCGACAACAAAGTGCCAGGGCGCCTATACACCCGTAACGTCGTCACGTTCACAATCCTCCTTTGCCAATCTGCCTCTGCCTCGGCATCAGTCTCTCGGATCATCATCATTGTTCACCGCCACTCCAGTGCTCAGGCCCCGAGGAGATTACACAGTCCAGAAATCATATACTGTCCCAGCAAGCGGCTCTTTATATATTTAATGTACAGACTGAGTTACTGTCATAACTTGATAGATGTTAAAACTCAGGCTGCAAGCCCAGGCCCGCCCAGTCAGCGTCACGCATAACAACATCCAGGACGAAATACCCACCAGAATACGAAGATAAAAATTCCATAGATGGCCAGCCCAAGGGCCGCTCTTGTCATGAGCTTGTTCGCACCTGGATCGTTCTGTGTGAGCTGAACGAAATAAAGATCGCGTCAGTCCTGACGGCCATGCGAGCGCCGCAACGAGATAAACCGGAACTTGCTCACCTTCCAGTAGAAGAAACCGGGCAGGATGAAGGAAATTGTCGTTGATCCGGTAGAACCCACGAATGACAGCACTACCAGGTAAAACAGGAGCATGTTAACACGCTGCAATAAGGTAAGGCGCACTAGGACAGACACGTACCCATCTGCAGATCGTCCACAAAATAAGCAATGGAAAACCCACTCGCAACGATGGCAACGGTCAGCAGAGTGTGTTTCAGTGGACTCATCTCGGAGTCTCCATACTCGTCCTCCACTTCATCGTCCTCGAGTTCCGTCAGCTGTTTCTGCGCGTGCCCCCAGTGGAACACCTTATCCAGGCAGTTGCGGCATGGATGTACCTGCAGTGGATATGAGAACATCACTAAAATGGCGATGGCTAGCTGCCCGATGGCGATAAATAGGGAGGTCGATGGGTACATGGCAATTATGTTGGCGCCAACCTAGTAATCATGATGTAAGAATGCAGCCAGTTTGGTGTAAAACAACGAATATACCTTCGAGCCGAATGTCAGATAGCCGAAGATAGCTATTATCTCATATATTAAGCTCGCTGAACCAATAGAAGTACCGATGACAATATTCATGCGATCTTGAGTGTTGGCGGATATCTCATTGTATATGGGGAATAACTGGGGAAAAGTGACCCGTCAATTCGATATTCATCACACAATCAAAAAAGGTAACCTACATTTTGCGCACATGTGTACGCAAAGACTTGTACCGGGAACGTTGAAACGAAGTTCGGTGTGAAGTGCACGAGGTGGATTTCTCCCGGAGGAGGGGTACCTTCAAGCGGGAAGAAATAACACACCACCACCACCACCACCAGATATGCTGTGCCAGACTGTTAGCGTAACGCACTGCGACGCAGTAAAACAACGAGGACCCACCCACGGAAAACAGAGCGATATAGCTCGTATGCCGAAGGCTGTCTAGTTTCCGAAGGAACGACAGTGGGGCAAGTATGGCCATGATGATGAACAGCCAGTTGCGCCCGTACTGTGACCATAAAGGAGGGTTGGTTGAAGCGAGATCATGATAGAAAGCAGCTAAGACGTTGGGAAGGAGAGACTTGATGATGATGAGATAGCTAGACAAAGGTCAGCACCTCTACCGGCCTGCAGAAAACACATGCACGACAACTAACCTAATCGAGACACCAAAGCACTTGACGGCTATAGCAGCGTCGAAGAAAATGGCCGCACGAGGAAACGTAATCTCCGAGACGGTAAAAAAAGACGCCCTGCGATGTGGTGCCTTGACCGCGCATAGGGATAGTAGGTATAGACCGAACGCCGCGACTCCTCCAGAGAAGAGGCAGGTAATCATGCCTGGTATAATACCGGAGGATGCCATTGCCTACGAGGCAAACCATACGAGCGGTCAAATTCCAGGTAACTGTATCATTCATTCCACTACTAACCAATGGAAAGGTGAGCATTCCTTTTAGAAAGTATTCCCATGTCAGCACAAATGGCGCTGTCAGGTGCGATTCACTCACCGCTGCCGATAATGGTATTCGCAAGATTACCAATAGAGCTTGCCAACGACGCCTGTCCGTCATGCAGAGGCTTCGGACTCGCTTCTGTACCAAGGAGGGCATCCCCTTCTCTAGCGCCATCTCTACGTTCTATGTCTACACCATTGCTGTGGGCACGCACTGCGCCGTACGTCTGCACCATTTCGTACACCTCAGAGTCGCCGTGATTGTAGGAGTCAATTGGACGAGAAGAGTACCGAGTAAAGGGTGGGAGGGGTATATATCTGGTTGGTGCGCGGAAACCACGCTTCGCCGTTTGTCAGCAGCGGATGGCTAGGGAAGGTTGTTTGTGCCTGTTACTTTCTAAAGCCTTTGGCCAACAAGCGTAAACAACCGACTTGTCCTTTTCTGTCACAGCAATGGCCACACCGCGCCTGCGACACAGACCACAGACTGAAGAAGAGGATGCCGCTTCATTGAAACTCGGCCCCGGTATTATTTCTGTGAAAATTTCTGTTTCGTAAAACTCATTCTTTTTTATCAGAGTTCAACAATGCCGGCTGCCTGTTGATCTCAGAGGTGAAGTATCTCCTTGAAAACCGCGACAAGGATGCACCAGATACTGCGTCTGTAGGACCCCAACCACATAAATTATTTTGACTGACGCGCATTATAGCGTATACAATAAGACTCTTGAATATGTGAAAACCTTTGCCAAATTTAACACGACCGATTCCGCGAGTGCAGTCCGGGAGTGAGTTTCCTTTCTTCCTTGTCCCATGTTGTGTTCACCCTCGTAATAGGATTCTACGGAGGGAACCTGCGTTGACGCAGTTTGAGACTGCACAAATTGCCAATCTGTGTCCGGCGAATGCTGAGGAGGCGAAGAGCGTGATACCAAGGTGAGGTTATCGTCTGTTGCCATGATGCGTCGAGATTCATATCGAAGTTATTTCTTCAGTCTTGTGAAGCTTGATGATGACAGATTACAACAACTTCTGGACGAGATTCAGACGACCAGGAAGTTCCAGTCATAGTGATGTTGCGTTGGCTACTTCGAGGCAGCTGTCAATGGTGTGCACCACCATACCTGCCAGGGCTTCAACCTGTACAAAGGTATGGCACCTACATGATCCGCAGATAGTTATGTGGGTTGCTTTTACTTTTCGAAGCCGACTTGGTTTGCTACCCTGCTACGGTCGAATGCTGCACGGGTCTCTGCTTCTTGGCTGATAGGGATACCTTCGTGGTGTATCAAAGAGCGATATCGCTATTACATTTGAGGTGCAGCGTATCACTGACGTCACACATTGTTGCATTTACAGTGTACACAAGCACGAAAATAATGTATTATCTCCCTCTAACACTTCTACCAATCTATCTCTTCTAGCCGCGCCAGCATGTCCATTAATCTTGCATTAGTAGCTGCCCAGCTCTTCATATGGAATCCGAGATTCTAGCCACTCTGAGCTCGCGCATGCGCCTCTTCGCAGCGTGTGAATGCTTGTTCATACCTCCATGGAAGGCCCAATTAGCGCTTTCCGTGTCCGTGCCCGTCAAGTCCTGAATGCTCTGTGCAGCTGTCTCTTTGTCGCACCCCCCCTTTTTGATTGCGCTTACAGAGTAGCGGCGCAGGAATGCAGCCCCGCCCGGCTGTCGAGACAAATAAGTGAGCAACCCATTAGGCGCAGAAAAGTATGAACGCACATGCTCTCCAAGGTATCCCGTCACATCCACGACGTAGCCGTCAATAACGACCATGCATGCACCTGTTCCCCTCCTCGCCAAGACGTACTGGTTCACATCGTCCCACGTCCACGCTTCGCCGGACCACTTGTCTTCGTCTTCATTGCCTCCAGCTGCATCCTGTGTTGGCAGAGATAACTGGCGCACGGTGGTATGCGTTTCCTGGCGTATCATGTGAGCCTTGGCAGCCTGAATGTCTTCCTCGCGGGCGATTCGGAGGCCATAGATGAATCCGAGTCGATGGATGAGCAGGATAACCCACTTCGACGGATCCCAGTCAAACGGAGCAGGTCCGGAGCGATAGTCGTGCGGGAAGGCATGCTGCAAATCGTTGACCAAGTGTGAACGTTCGTACAGGGTAGACAACAAGTAATCTCACATGCTAAGGCGTGGCAGGTCACCACAGAGAACACAAGTAGTAAGCAAGAAGTAGGAAACTGTCGGAGACGTACAAAGTTATGATTGCCTTCGCCACAGGTGAGTAGAGCAAGGATCTAGATGATACCATTACAGTTGATCACAGCCACATAATATGCGCAGTACCAGGTTAGTCTTGGAAGTGTTGTCATCAGAGTAGGGTTGAAGACCCTCCCAATGAGCGAGACTGGTATCTCCATGTCAGTTTTACACCGAAACTATCAAGAATAGCATGAAAGCCTCACGAGTTGATGAGGAAGGTGCAATGCCAGACTGGTCAAATAGAAACTCATCGATGTTACTCTGCACGCACACGGTTACAGACAACCTACTGAACAATCTCGCCACCAAGCCTCCCCAGACAAACGCGCCGTATGGATCACCCCAGAGTGTCCCAAGGACTGGAGGCAATATCAGACCGAGGGACACCGCAAGTGGTACTAGCATGTCCAAGATGAGAGTCACGTTTCGGGTCAAGTCACACGAAGTATTACCATAATACCGATGCTGAAAGTTCACAACTGTTCAGACACCATGAGCGAGAGAAAAACACTGCGATATGTTAAAGGGGCGCACTCGGATCTCTCTCAAGGTCTGACTTCTCTATCCTGTCTAGTCGCGTATAGTGAGATTGGAAGAAGATCCACCCCATATGAGACCAGAGCAAACCGCGTGTCGCGGCGTAGCTGCATCGCCAGACAAAATTATATGAGCTGAGACATTGACGTACGACAAGGGGACATACGGGTCATGTACAGGATCATCCGTAAAACGCTGTCGAGCTAGTTCGGTCTCTGCGCACAAGTGATTTTGAAGGAAGAAGCTTACATGATGCAATCGATGTCTCAAACACCTTCGAAATAAATTCAAGTAATAAGGAAGACATGTGAGACACAAGCAGCTTGATCTAAATACTCACCACCACTGTTCAAATCACGCAGGTAATAAGAATGATGACTGTAATGATACAGTGCGAACACTCGCCTTGATGGATCCCTGGAAGGCACTGGCACCAAGAAGCGCGGCCAGTAATTTTACACCAGCGCTTGCTTGAAACGCACGGTGAGAATACAGTCGATGATATCCAACAGTTATGCTGAATATGTTTGTCAGTAGCGATTCCGAGACAAGCACCATATTTTCTCTCCTCACCCGAGTGAAGCCAACTGCCAGAGAACGACAGCCATAACAATACTGGCCCGGGAAACAGCATAAATGGGATACCAGATCACGCCTACCACAGTGGCTACATGTATCAATATAAAGAAGAAGCCGTTGCCCCACCAGATTCTGGTGGGAGCGGAACTGGATTGAGCGTATGAAGCGGACGACATGGAGGCCTTACAGCCTGGGTGACGACGTCGCCATCGCCGGGGGAAAAGTTCACAGCTTGGTCGGAGCTCTATTTCTACTGTCAGGAAGGTAGATATGTAACCCGACTTCCCAAATTTGCAAAGGGAGGAACATCGACTCGAATGCCAAAATGGGCACGTACGCCAAGGAAGTACTGTGCCATGATGCTGTCAGTACAGTTTGACATTTCATATTTCAACGTTCAACGTTTAGCGTGCTTCTGACGAGGGTTCGCCCACAATTGGCCCAATATCGGTCAATATTTCTACGAATCAAGGCGTGTATATCGTCAGCACCACACGAGAGCGGATAGATATGTCACGCACTCTATGTCCCAAGTACCGGAGACATCGTTAGCTAAACTGGTCATGCATGTCATATCGTTAGCAGAGCTAGCCGTATCATCAGCATAATCAGTATCACGAACAATGGTAAGTTGTCCGGCAGGAAAATCTCCCATCATATTGCAGACAAACACATACGATTATCCCCCCCTGTGAGGGAGCTGGAAGCGAATACTCAATCTAAAGGGACTGCGGCCAAGTCGCGCACATTGAACCTTTCTGAATAGCGGGATGGCGGGCGCCGCCCTACACGATGTAGTCGAATACCAGCAGAGCATCGGAGAGAGGGGGAAATATTGGGTGAATATAGATATATCATACTTATAGCATGCTGCAGCGACGCAATGACGAAGAGGGCCGCTTTCTCGCCTCCAGCATGCGTCCGCTGCTAGTCAGGGAGACAACGCAAGCTTAGCCTTCCATATCCGCAAGCTTCCTATGGTCTAACACCACCTTCGCGTCCTCCTCCTCTTCTCGCTCCTCAATAGCTGCTTCCCCACTCGAATCCACAGTAGCCACAGTAGAGTCGAATCGTCTCTTTTCCTTGAAAGGATTGCTCCTCTGTTCGCCCTTCTTGAGCACCGCCGCGGCAGGGATAATCCCCTTCGGATTGAGGTAGAGGAAGTCGTCCCCGGCGTATCCATCTATATGACGGATCCACGCATCAAACCTTGCAACCAGAGGAAGTTCAGACTCAAAGTTGGGTGAAGAAGGAAGGTCGATGGCACTCACATTCCTTCCTGCTCCTCTATGCTCCGCATGCGGGAATAAATATGCTCCTGCTTGAACCGATCGAGGGCCTCGCGGTGGATCTCAAAATCGATGGGCGGCCGGTAAGCAGGGTCGGACTGCTGCACGCCCTCATTCGCTGCTGCGATCCGCTTGTTGTACGACCCAAAGATTGGGTACTCTAGGAGCAGACCGAGCGCAGGCGTTTTCGGGATGCGGACCTTTCTAGGTCCGTACAGCTGCGAGCGCGCAGTCAGTGTTGGAGCTCACTGCGCGTCACTAGTCATGCTTACCTCGTCGATGAGCTGCGGTGATGTGCCTGTGTGGCATGACAGGATCAAGACAGACATCATTAAGCGCTGGATGTCTACGGTGAGCGAGATGATGATTCGAGTAGCGGGATACCCACGATCTGCGTATTTGTTCTGTCAGCGTGTGCATCTTCGCCTGCATTGGGGGGTTTACCTGATGTAACATGAAGCTTTGCCCGTGGAACAGCACGCTGATCCACTGCGTATTATTGTACACTTGAGGATCTGCGACCTTTCGCTGAAGTGAGAGATGTTGGCTAGAATACACCGAACGATATACCTCGATACTTTTCATTAGTCTGTGACAGCTTCGATCATTAAAGTCCCGCCCGATAGTGAGGTTGTGAAAGTTGTGTGTTCCCTCGAACTTCTTTGCCATGACTCGAAGCTCATCTACCTTCTCCGAGGGAACCCTGTACGCGCGCTTTCTGCTCAGATCGTCCTCGACAGTCGATTCTGAACCAGCTTCTGCCCAGAAAGGATGCAAAGGTTCATCGTAACCGTGTTCCCTGAGTGTTCTCTCGAGGCCACAGCCAGGTTTTGGAGGAACCAGCATGTAGCTGGGAAAGAAATAGGTGTATTTGCGGCTATCACACAACCTGCAATGCGTACAAGTCAGAACGTCCCGATAGAATTGAAGAGACTGTGTACGGACGCCCTCGCATCAAATGAGCGTTGTACGCGCGACTGTAAAACCAATGGAAGCTGAGTGAGGATTTTAGGTACCGATACAATACATGACGCACGACACTCCATAGTCGGATTTCTGGTGGTAGCTCCTCATTTACGCGAGCCACGAAATCAGGTACCCCTGGAATCTCGGTGATGAGCTTGAGCGACACCAGATTACCTGCGGCGTGCACGCCAGCATCGGTGCGAGCAGCTCGGTGAAGAGCGACCTGATCGAGGTGTCGGTAAGCTGTACCTCTTCGTTGTGAGATGTCAGAACACACTCACTTTCGCGTGGTCATCCGCGTTGTCTTTCGACACTGCACCTATTCTGACGAGGGCATCGAACAATGTACCCTCAATCGTCTTCACATGCGCTTCGTACTGCCTGCCAGATAATCTGCCATGCGCATATAGTGAGGGAGAGAATGTGTGGACGTACATCTGCATGCCTTGATATCCGGAACCGCAGAATCCGATGAGCATTGCAGACTTTGCCTTGGGCAACCGGGCAGCCTTAGGCTCCCCGTTGTCGCGGTGCTCAGCAGCAGTTTCATTGCGCGTCCCTCGCCTCGAGTCCCTCTTCTCCTTCGCCTTGCCCTTCCTCTGCCTCCCACCCTTGTCGTCATCCCGGTGCGGGGCGACCTCTGCCTCTCCCGCGCTTTTCTTTCTATGTTCCAGGTCTACGGGCTCAGCAACGGCCTCACCGCTCCCAGTGGTAGGCTCGGGGTCGATTTTGACGCGCTTGGAAGTACTGGCAGAAGGAGAGTTATCGTCCTCCCGTGGTCTTTTAAGACTCGGGCTAGTTCCGCTGGATAATTCCGGAGAATGTACTTCCATGGTAGTGATGTGCCGGCCAAATTTCAAGTAGAATATTGTCGCAACTCTAGGCTGGGTTGTAGACAAGTTAGACCGCTGCACAAGGCATTTCACGGGCCTCAGAGGCAGAATCCGGCAGAGAGCAGCAGGCAAGATGAGCATATGACTGCCTTTTGAGGATCAGATTCGAGTTTTCTCTACCGTGACCGCGAGCTCGTCTGAGCGCGTAAAATCATGTGTAAAAACAACTCCTTGGCTGAGAGCACATCGGCTCAGAATTACTGATATTCACCAGACGGCCCCGTAGATTGCAACACAGGCTACGTAAGTACATGTTGTGATTTCGAATAATCATCCACGATTCAAATGAATAACGGAACCTGCGCACCCTACCCGCGCATCAGCCTGTCACAATTGCGGATTCGAGGATACGGCGCATATACAGATGTCAGAGTGTACACTGGCACTGTGTCACGGACGCTTGCCAATAAGCGGGCATCGCCGCAGTCATGACCGCCCCAAAGGGGACGAAGATCTCAATTGCCCACTGTCCTGCTTTATGCACGCATGAGTGGTATGTGCGAAAGTGACCGAGGAAAGTGGTCAGCAAGTTACCCGGGCTACGGACTTACGCGGGGTAGATCAGGTAACAGGTAGGAACTTCAACACTTCAACAGAGAGCACCTTGCAGTTAAGTTACAGAGAGCAGTAGTTTACAACCACGTCCACTGAGGCGAATCCTGTATCGTCCTGCCGAGCAGAAAGTGATTGTCTGCGGTCCGAGTTGAATTTGATGATGCTATCGTCGCGAGCACCCTGAAGAGAATTCGACGTGTGGGAGGTCTCACGACTATCCCACGTTGTCCATGATGGGAGCGGTCCGTAGGATGACTGGAGAGGAGAAGAGAGTAAAAGACTGGAGGGTGTGATCTACAAATCGGTCGCCTATATATAGCAGTGGATACCGTCCTCGCCGTGTCCCAGACTCTGCGCTTCTCTCTCCCAGCCCGCTGCATGTCTCTTACTAACCAAAATCTACCTCTAATATAATTCCCGTCTTCCTACTCTCGACATTCCGTCTCTCTAATCATGAAAATCAGCCAGAAAATCGACCAGGCGAACAAGGAAGGGCGCGTATGGTGGTCCTTCGAGTACTTTCCCCCACGGACGGCGCAGGTATGTGCTTTACGCTTTCACAGATGCCGTCCGCTCATCTGGCATTATGCAGGGTCTCCAAAATTTGCTTGACCGTATCGAGCGAATGCGTAGGCTGGGACCTGAGTTCATCGACATTACATGGTGAGCAAATTCACAGTGGTTTGTGCGCGTGGAATAAGGCAATTTGACGGAAAGAAGGAATGCTGGCGGTCGCACTTCTGACCTCACCTCGGAGATGGTGAAGACATGTCAGAGTCTCATTGGTATAGAGACGTGCATGCACCTTACCTGCACGAACATGCCGAAGGAGAAGGTCGACGTCGCGCTGAGGGTGAGTCGACATAATGCATTACGTAGCCAGCTCTCCATCTTCATGGAAATGCCAATGCATCCTTAGGAAGCTAAGCAGCACGGTTGCCGAAACGTTCTAGCGTTGCGCGGTGACCCACCCATGGGCAAGGACGAGTGGGAAGCCGTCGAGGGCGGATTCGTCCACGGCGTCGATCTCGTCCGCCACATACGCAACCAGTACGGTGACTACTTCGACATCGCCGTCGCCGGCTTCCCGGAGTTCCACACGCTCCCTCCAGATGAGCGCGACCTCGAGATGCAGTACCTGAAGGCGAAGATCGACGCTGGCGCGA
Source organism: Sparassis crispa (assembly GCF_003851025.1). Classification (NCBI taxonomy): domain Eukaryota; kingdom Fungi; phylum Basidiomycota; class Agaricomycetes; order Polyporales; family Sparassidaceae; genus Sparassis; species Sparassis crispa. The sequence continues at coordinate 1,537,934 of NW_020939755.1, forward strand.
ACTTCATCTTCACGCAGATGTTCTATGACGTTGAGATCTTCCTCGACTGGGTGAAGGCCGTCAGAGCGGCAGGCATCACGGTACCCATTGTGCCAGGCATTGCGCCGGTGCAGACGTGGAACGGGTTCCTGAAAGCGACGTCGCTCGCGAAAATCTCAATCCCCAAATCATTCATGGTTGCTCTGGAGCCCTACCAGAACAATGACGAGAAGGTCCGCGCGATCGGCACCAAGTTGGTCGCAGAGATCTGTCGGCGCATCCTCCGGGAGGACATTGGTATCAAGGGTCTGCACTTCTACACCATGAACCTGGAGAAAGCTACCAGAATGCTGCTCGAGGAGCTGAGCCTCGTACCGCGTGTTGAGGTTCTCAAGCCTCTCCCCTGGCGGCAAGTACGTGAGAGTTTAATTAATTGCTTCTTAGATCTGATGAGCCTCTTTGTTCTCCTCAGTCCCTCACCCCATCTCGGCGTGCGGAGAACATCCGCCCCATATTCTGGGCCAATCGGACAAAGTCGTACCTCTCGCGGACGGAGAACTGGGACGAGTACCCGAACGGTCGGTTCGGTGACTCTCGCAGTCCTGCCTACGGTGAACTGGACGGCTACGGTATCTGGATTAAGCAGACGGTACGTGTCGCTGCCAGGCTCATTTCCGTGTGTCGCGCTGACCGTCATTGTTTGCAGAAAGAAGAAGCGCTTAAACTCTGGGACCATCCCACAACCCCCGCACAGCTCGGAGCGCTGTTCAGCCAGTTTTGTTTGGGGAAGCTCGCTGCGCTGCCATGGTCCGACCAGATGCCGTCGTCGGAGACCTCCGTCATCGCGACGCAGCTGGCGAAGTTGAACGAGTACGGCTTTCTGACCATCAACTCACAGCCGGCGGTCGATGGTGCGAGGTCTGACGACAGAGTTCACGGGTGGGGTCCTTCGAATGGATACGTCTACCAGAAGGTATGCCAATCCATCTTTCTGAAATTGCCGCTAACCCCAGCTCGCTCGCAGGCGTATCTGGAGTTCTTCGTCTCACCCGAGCTACTGGAGTTGCTCCTGCCACACATAGAGCGTGACACTAACATCACATACTACGTGATCAACAAGCGTGGAGACCTCAGGACAAACACGCACTCGGACGGCCCTAACGCCGTGACGTGGGGCGTGTTCCCGGGCAAGGAGATCATCCAGCCCACAATCGTTGAGGCCATCAGCTTCATGGCATGGAAGGTTCGCCCTTGAGCCTCTGCGCTCATTGCTGCGCTCTGACGTTACTTTCAGGACGAAGCGTACGAGCTCGGCTGCCAGTGGGCCAACTACTATGAGCCAGACTCTCCGAGCCGCAAGCTCATCACCAACGTCATGGACACGTACCTCCTCGTGAACGTCGTGCACAACGACTACAGGAAGCCCAGCGCGATCTTCGAGCCGTTCTTCAAGGCCGGCGAGGAGTTCGCCACGCGGCATCCGCCGCAGCCCGTCCTCAACGGACACGCCCACTAGATGATCGCTCGTGCTGCTGCTGACGCTGACGTTGCTCCATCTCACATAGTTTTGTTCGACACCCTCACACCCGCTACACCCAGAGGATGTTTTGCTCTATTTCTTTCCAGCATCCCCCACGGGTTCAACCCCCGCTCCTTCTACTCACTTGCATTGCTTTCGCGCACTTTTTGTATATCTCGCACTGCACGCACATTGTTTCTGCATCAACTGCATTTCGCGCCTGGACGGCATTCATCCGTCGGGCCTCTGCATCCAACTGCATGTATTTTTATTCTATTGACGAGGAACTGTAGACATGAATGCGCGGCGTTCTCCTCGAGCTCCAGCCGTAGCGTAGAGGCCAGCGATATCTAGTTTACTGCTTATTTACACATTTTCAGCAGTACACTGACGAACTAGGAAATCTAACGAGTGCAATTCGTTATATACTTAGTCTCCAAAATCTTTGCTATTCGGCACTTTGCAAAAAGCATCGGAGGTATAGGATGACATGTATCGTGCAGGCAGCGCAGCGAAGACAACGGTATGGTATGGTGGCGCACAGATAGGAACTAGATCCACAGCAAATCAGGTGTTACGAGTCAGTAAGGATATATCGAGCACTACGTTTGGGTATCATAAGCATACGACAAGTCCGAGAAGAAGAAGTCGCTATTCGACGGCGGTGGGCCCGCTAGAAGACCGCTTGGAATCTCTACTCTCTCGCCCGACAGATCTGGAAGGGGGCCCGATGTCAAGATAGAGTTCTGAAGCCCTTCGCAGAGAAAAGAAACGAAGACGCACCTAGAAGTTTAATCTTGAGGCCGATCTCCGTCAACGCCTGGACGAACACTTCTGTTTCTGTCGAGGCAACGTGGCCGCCGACTCGCCTGAGCATGTTCAAACCGTCCGTCCAGTCCGCCCATCTGGACTGGTCGGGGGCTATTTGGTCCGCTAGCGACGAACCACCAGCAGTAAGCAACGAAAATGAAAGAGGGGACGCCGCCAGCGGCGATAAGGAACCGTTAGACAGATCAATGGTGTCGAGGATAGTGTTCGGGAATGGCACACAGGTCCCCGTCGCAACCTCGTTGATGAGCGACACATCGATCCGCTCGGGAAGGTCCTCCAGACCTTTCCGCACAGGAAACTTCACCGCGCTATCAACGTAATGAAGATACTTTGTTCCATTGTCCTATCGCCCCTTGACTCAACATCTGTTCCCTTACCAGGTGGAGGACAGCTCACCAGTCTCATGAACCGCCACGGCCGGGTAGGCCGCCGCATGGTGTCCCGCGTAATAGTGGTCGTGATTGGTGTAGCGTTCATGAACCATGCGCCCTCTAGCAAGCAATGTATACGTTGCTGACGCACAAACTCAAAGGACTCCTTGTACAATTTGGCGCGCATGTTCCTACCGATGAAATTCAGGGTCAACTTGTAGTAGAAGGCAAATTCGACTCACCGTACGGGCACCTTGCTCATGATATCATCTTCCATCTCGAGCTCTTGCATCTGGCGGTCCCTAACGGCACGGTATTCGCACTCAAGGAAATCCTGTTCTACTTCGTGCCAGAGCCTTATATTCTCCCGCCGCAATGCTACTTTTACCCTAGCCCGCAGCTGAGTACGCGGTAACGTCGGAGAAGCGAAAAGGACCTACTGGCTCCGTGTTAGTGCAACAAGACGAGGAAAGTCGCCTCTTGAAGCACCGCTCTCGTTCCACATCCGCAGGAAGAAATGTGTCGCAAGTGCATGTACTTTGTAGAGGTTCAGAAAGAATGGCTGGAACGTCGTGGACGTGGAGTCTGGTGCAACAACGTCAGCTATATGCCACAGCTTCGCCTGATATACATACATCCAGGGGCATATATCGCCCAATGCTCCGACAGCAGATCGGCAACCTCATTTGACGCCTTCGCAATGGGACATCGCCGCTCCTTTGAGCGACTAATCTGTTCCTGGACTACCTGGTGAGTGATGTCAGCTTCAGGCGGAAGGCAGAATATAACCGAACATACCTTAGCCCAGTAATCAGGATCCGTGGAGACGAAGTTCCGCTGATGGTGGCGCGGTATTACAACAGAGTTCAGTCCATGCAGACATCACCGCACTCACCAGAGAATCCAATCCGAGCACCCCAACTTCGCGGAACTCCTGTGTAATGTCTTCGGTATCAAAGCCAAGCTTTCTCCACTTCAACGTGCCCTGTGCGTCGGTTTCTTCCGGTAATTTGCTGTTCGACCAGATGTAGTTCAGCGCAGCGCTATGTGAGGGCTCGAATTCGGGCTCCACAGCAGTCATCTTCCTGCGAAATGCCACCCGAATCATGTTTGCTTGGAAATCCAAGATGCAAGAGGTCAGGTCTTCAATCGTATGAGATGACATCAGGCGCTGGGATGCCTCTCAGGACAGGGTTTGATCAACCGTGTAAAGGAAACGTACAATGACTGCCTTCCGTACGTTCAGCCTCTCAATCTCTGCGATGAACTCCTCCCATTGATTTTCAGTGGCATGGGCCATGAGCGAATTAATCAGCATCATGCTGTCGTGCAAGGATAATGCTTAGCACGACGTATCAAGGCTGAACAGTTCATCACGAACCTGTACAGCGCCATGGTCGTATCGGCACTCCCGAGTCGATCTACGACGGTCGCTAACATCTGCGTCTCCTTGCGCATCTGTTCGAAGACGACTTCAAATCCGTATCTGTAGACGGATCCCGGAGGCGGTGCAGGGGGTGCCTTGCTAGAGCTTGCTGCAAGAGCCGGTGCGCTCACGGGAGACGCCTCTACAAGCTTTTTCAAGATCGCGGTGGCAGGTCGGCAGACATTGATCAGGGACTGTTTGGACGAGAGGATCTGTACTATCTTTAGTATGAAGGTATTATCAAGAGTGTCCCAGCCGTGGTCGAGCTCCATCAAATTCTGCATGGCTGTGAGAGCATACTGAGATTTCTCTACTCGGTCAGGTGTAGGAGGAAGATGGCGTTATCCTACGCACCGCGAGAGTGTTACCGTGTGCAGTGCTGATCACCTCGATGAGTTCATACAGTCCGTCGCGCTGAAGAAACTCGTTGGCAAATTGTTCTTCCTATCCTTGTGTTGGTCAAACGTTGTCCCGCGTAGGAACACTCTATGCTGCTTACCCGAATATATTTCCGTAACGACGTCAACGCGAGACCAAGTTTGTTGTCCCTCACGCTGAGTTTCTCTACTATTTCCGCTGCCTCAATAGCAGGTGCGCTAACCAGCCTGACAACGTGCCGACAGCAGTCAGGTGAAGATCAGTGCACTAGGTCTCGGACCCCCACGCACTTGAGGTTGACTTTGGCTTTAATCTTCTTCCTCAGGTTGTCGTTCGTGACAAACTCGTCAGATTCATCCCTCAGTGCGTACATGGCGGGTGGGTCTTTCAACTTGAGGCTGATACAAAGTTGCCGCACGACATCATCGACAGTCAAGGTGGGCTCAATGCGAACGCGAACGGTCATACCGTCCTTCGTGATGACATTGTTGGTAGGAACCAGGCCGGTCTTGCTCTGTGATGGGACTCCATTGCTAGACGGTGCTGGAGCTGCTGCTGTTGTGAGAGATGGTCCGCCGTTTGTCGACATTGTACTTGAGTGCCTAAAAAGACTGGTGTACATCAGTCACCGTCTCCAAAGTCGGTTGTGCAACAAGAATGAGCTCTGAGTACATTTGAAACCCAGGCAGGGATACAAGTGTTATAAGATGCCGAAGTGGTAACAGAGGAGGGTCGTGGTAAACGACAGATTTCTTCTCCAAGTATTTTTCGCAAGCATACCACAAGGTATCATACGCGTCACAAAGAGAAATACACTAATCACAGAGCTATAACCCCACACGAGAATAATGGGCACCCACCAGGGAAAACGCTGATAAGATGAGAAGATTCCGAACGGGTTGGATGACAGTAACGAGTGAACTGGACAAAAACTGGTGAGCATAACATTCAGAGAAATTCGCGGCCAGAAAAAGTCAGATATAGCGAAGTTAGCATCCAACATGCCCAAAGACATTCAGACTGACGTGCAAATAATGAAAAGAGTTCATCCTAAAAACAAATTTCACGGTATGAATACATACCACGAAATGGATGTTGATAAGTTATTCCAGACTCTAAAGGTAGAGGTGTGAGTTAAATAGTGCGAGTGCGCAGGGTATGAACCGTCAACGATACCGGGAATCAGAGGACAGCCTTGCAGGCAGTGTCGCCGACGGCGTAGAAGAGTGAAACACAAGGGCTGAGTCAGTTATAGTTCCCAGAGTGGGCGCTGTGAAAGAAAAGCCTGCTAAAGCAAAATCGACGGCGGTCAAACAAGCGGTGCACGCTTAGCGGTGGAGAGACCGGATGCAGTTAAGACGGGCGCTTCGCGTCCGAGCACTCGAGTCCTCACTGCAGCTCACTGCAGGCGCTCGTACACTTGCTTCCCGCTAATTCATTGTTACTTGTCGTCGCCAACGTCTACGCCACACATTTGTTCATGTATTCTCGTCAGTTATAAGATCGGAAGCCACCAGCTGCAGCACGCGCGACAGACGTGTCAAGAAATGTATCTGTCGGTGAAGCGGCGTGTCAGCCTCGGCGTCGAGGGGGTTATCCAGGACAGCCGCCAACTGCTCACTCACCATCTTTCAGCCAAGTACAGAACACGCTCTACGTACTTCGAAAGGGTCAGTCATGGCGATTTCAGCCTACATGGGCCGCCCAGGAGATACAGACGACATGACTGTACGATCTTTCAGCTCCTTCACCTTACTCGAGGCCGAAGATCTCCTCTACGATGAAGATGCCTTATTCTCTGTCTCGACGCCTACCCTGTCTGCCTTGGACAGCGCACTCTCCTTTAATGATGTCGTTCCTTTTCCCTCTGACCGCAAACCCCTCATATTCACGAATCTCACTACTGCTCCAATATTCGCGTCGGAACCGGCTCCCTTCGGGAGTTCATTAGAATACTCTGAGAGGGCTACTATCACCGTGCCGACAGGACCGCGCTTGAGGACCATGCTCTTGGAACCCATCTGCGTCAGCAAATGGGCGGTACGTGCGAGCTTTCACAGCACGCCTCGTGCTAACATTATGATCATATCAGGCTACTCTACGTGCCTACCCACCTCCGAACCATGTGCCATGGCAAGACAGTGATCTCAAGGAAGAGGTAGACTTCGTTCCCGCGCCCTGGATCGCCGAAGGGTCGATCTTGCCACGTGAAGCTTTGAAGGCCATGCTACGCAGCCGTCGTGGCCAGGTGTCCGTTTCACTGTCCATCACTGTGAACGACGAGCTAGTGCCTTCTTCGCCCGACTTCGGTGTCGAGTGTTCCGTTACTATGGGCATCTCAATGGCGGACTTGCAGAGCGACCCGGGCACAGACGGAGGCACGGTCGAGTCCTTCAAGTTACCAGTGCCCACAATCATGGTCTCCAATTCAACCGCGATTCTACCTCTTTCCTTGGAATCGTCGCAGAGTCTTGCGTACGACGTCCCTCTAGCTGTTCGCAGGGGAAAGAAGGTGCCCCCTCCCCTAACGCTGAGCACGGTCAACATCAGGAAACCCAAGCAAGAACTAGATGCGTATCCTGGCATACCATCGCCCTTCCTGGGCTCTCCTTCGTCTTCTAGTCCGACCTTTGAATTCTCTGTCAACCCCACTGCGTTCTCTATGGGTCTCGAGGCTATGTGCGCCGACCTAAGATCTCGCTGTCCGGACTTCAACTTGTCTCCACCCATCAACCCGGAACATTCGCAGGGCCGCTGGCGCACGGTGCTTTGCTCGCAGCCTTCCGTGACGACACCGACTACTGAAGATGACGAGTGGGCGTTCGCTAAGGACCTCTTAGATCAGTATATCTGCGATGCTCGCCTACCTAGCGGCAAAAACTCTCCCCAATCTGTGCTTCATATAAATGACACAGAACTCTCTGCCGAGGTCGACTCATTCTCCTGGGCTTCTTCGGCGACATTCGTTAACTCAGTTGGCTCGCCGGCACCGGAGGCAACGCCTGAAACCTCGAAGCAGCAGAGGCGCAAGACTGTGATCATCGAGACGCCGGATCACAGGCCACAGTTGCACCGAGCCGAAGACTCAGTGCAGGCCGACGAGTCGCTTCAGAGCGACGAACTCGATGAGCACGAGCCTGTTCCCTTCGAGAGCCCCTCCGACGCTATCTTCTCATGTTCACAGTGCCGGCACTCCACACCGCCGCAGTCCCGCCCTGCAAGCAGCACAACACTGCGCCCTGTCCGCGGGATCCTCAAGGAGAAAAAGACCGTCCGCTTCTCCGTCGTCCACAACCGCCACGAGCACTCGTCCGATCAGCACATCAACCCCGTCGCTACCGAGCCCGTCTCACCCATCTCACCAATCGCTTGGCGGTCTGTCCTGCGCCAGGGCTCTCCTCTTCGGCAGTCCTACTCTCCAGCTTCAGATACTGCAGCGGTGTCGCTGCCCGCAAAGGGGGCTCGCGCCGGGCTCCCGAAGCACCCTGTGGTGCGCGCAATTCCAAGAAGCGCATCCAGGCGCGGGACGTGCCCCAGCCCACAGACGCCGACGCCGGCACTGCTTGCGGATCAGCGGCGCGCACCGCTGCGCTCCATCAACATGCGGCAGAGTCTCCCCGCAAAGAGGAGCTCGCAGGCCGTGTCCGGAATGGCCTACCAGGGCGCGCGCCCTGGTGTCGCAAAGCAGGACATCGGAAAGCCCAAGAGGTTGTTGAAGACGGCGTCCACGCCCGTTCCTGCTGTTGCGAGGCAGGATGAGAATACCCCGCCTCGCCCGAGCCGCATGCCTGTGCCATTCCGCACCATATTGACGAGGTTCAGGCCGTAGGATACTTGGAAGGAAAGATATATAAGGCGCATGCGTACGTTCTACTAGTACAGGTGTCGTTGTTTCGTTACTCTACTACTAGGACGTATCCTTCGGGAATGTAGGATTCCAAACCACATGGGGAAAGAGTGTATTCACAGCCGATATTTCTCGGAGATATATGGACAATGTGAGACAAAAGTTGGGGTAGTAAGCTCCGCATAAAACCTTCAGAGACCGGTGGCTGAGGGGATGCCAACTGCGTAAGCACATCGTTTGCTTAGCAAGTATCGAAAAGAGACCAGTCTGCATGTAGGTACCCCTTCTACTTTGTGTTCCAGGCAATCCTGATAAAACAGATGTCACTACGCCAGCCAGGGGTGTCTGAATCACTGTGACGCGTAACTGAAGTATGCTACTCGGAAAGATGCCAATATCTTTATATCCGGCTCATCAGGGGTGTACCCTGCTAGCCACGGCGACCCGGATGAGCACTGGAGCAGTAATCTAGAGCTCCTATATATCTCTGACGAGAATTTGAAGCAGCAAGAAAGAACAAATTTGTTCACCATGGTCAAGAAATTCGAAGAGCGCGACTTCATCAAGTGCGGTTGCACACCTTCAGCACACTGGGTGGTCAGTATTTTAACTGCCACCTCGCGATCGTCCCAAATGTGCATGTCTGCCAAGAGGCGGGCGAGATTAGGATCGGGGACACACACCTCCAAGGGGGTACCCTATGGTATCGGTGTCCGGGGTCCATTTTCAGCCACTCTGGCGATTTTCGCTGTTTCTCGGCCAAATTTCCGCTCAACGAGCTTCCACCTCCACAACTTCTCCAGATTACTGTCTGAGTACGTGTATTTTGTAAGAAATAGGGTAGTCATGTGGTAGTTCGAGGCAGAACAATAAGGAAATGCAATGAGAGTTGAATACCAAGAGAGGACGTACTACAGTATCACGTGAACCTGTTCTCTGAGTGACATCCCATAGGCTAACATGTATATAAGCCAGACTGACAGTAGCATATGTGCAAATGCTTCACATGCAAATATCTCGCATGACTCTATCCCTTCGACTGTCCAGGATCACCCCCGAAAGCCAATACCATAGGTTACCCCCATGGAGGAAGGAGTCCCCAATCCTAATCTCGCCCACCTCTTGTATCTTCCGGATCTTAGTACATACCATGTCTCTGCCTCATTTTGTACGCTAGCTACGCCGTAATACATTGAGCGTGCAGTCTGGGTGTATCGTCTTCGCGCGAGACGCGTCTCGGGCACGTCGGTTGATCATGCAAATCTCACGCTGGACAAAAGTGGAAGGAAGGGTACCTTGCGCTAGACTAAAACGGGAAGGACTATGTACCCTACCCCCGGTTCCCGGGGTCCTTTCAGATTTTGAGGACGGTGTCGAAAATTATGATTTCGCCTGCCTCTTGATGTCTGCAGTCAGTTCTATTTACAACACCTCAATATGAGCTACGACCGAGCCACACCGTGGAGAATCTATCACGCACGATTTATAAGAAGGAATGTCTGTCTTCCGTAGTACTAGAGGCTGCCAGTGGAAGGGAGCCTACGCACAGTTGTGTATAAATGCAGTCGCCAACCTGAGCCGCGCAATGACTTCCTTGCGGATGTTGTGGAACAGGTATTCCTGAGAGCACAACTGAGGTGTTTGCAATCACAAGCAGGCTACGACCGTGCATTATCGCTGCTAGACGGCGAGTAGGTATTAAGGCAGCGCGAGGAAGCATGCGTATCGGGAAGTGAGAGTTGTAGAAAACTGTGACAGACGCAGACGAACCGTCCCGCGTGCGCGTTGCGTCTGCTGCAGTCTTCCCGCGAGGAGGAGCTCCACAGTATGTCGTGCACGATCTACCATCTCCGCTTGCGCATTGCGAGCAAGGACGTTGGTCATAGCGCCCGTCGCAGACAAGGTATCGGAACACGCGTCGACAGACTCACTGGAATATTATGTACTAATAATACCACGGCGCGAGCCACGCGATGGTGCAGTTCCGCATCATATTGACGAAATGCAGGTAGTAGAATATATACTAGGAAGGAAGAATGCGTAGGTGTTCCTACATACGTACTGTGTGTACTTGGTGTGTACAGATATCATCGTGTGGTGCCACGTTAGATCGTGAGGTATGAAATTCAAAGGACCATCCGCATGACTATCAAATTACTACTCAGCGACGCCAAAATATGCAATCGCACGACGAGCGCAAACTCATTCAGACCCGAGCACGAGCCTGATGGAGGACTGTCTGCTGATGTTCTGTAGGGCACGAGAACTGCGTCAGGACATGCGCAGAGATGCCACGACACGACTTACTCATCAGAGGGGAGGTGTTGCTCCACCTCTGCATCGCAACCAGGATGCGGTCAAACGAGGCAAGTAGGGATGCTTGATCAGGGCCAGGAACAGCAGGGCCAGGAACAGCGGATGGGGACGCCCGGTCCGATCCTCTACTCCTGACAATCCTTCGCGATATCACCTGAGCGACCATGGTCCACAGAACCTGTATCACAGGTCAGAAAGGCTGGGGAAGAAGAACCCAAGCTCCAGGACGCTCACAGGCATGATCGGTGTGATAAACTCTATCGCATCAGTATTCACCCCTTGCAGTGCTCTGATAGCAGCCTCGGCCGCAGTCAGAGTTATGTCACTCGAAGCGACTGATGCTTGGGCAGCGGGTGTGTGCAGCTGGATTGTGGCGCAATGGGCGAGAGTATGGACCATCAACAGATTACGAATAATGTCTGGCCGCGCCGAGTAAATGCCGTCCATCGCTGGCAACGTCGCTTTGAATCGCTCAATGCAGTTGTCGAGAAAGAGCAAGCTCGCCTGAATGCTGGTATTATCTCACCCCGACGAAAATGACGTCAACATTGGGCGGGAAGGCATGGAGAAGGCGAAGAGGATACGCACTTAACTCCCACTGAGAAGCCAGGCGCGCAGCCCTTTCAAACAGAAGCGAAGCTTTCGCCTGCGCTGCATGGATGCTCTGCTCCGAGCCCAAACGAGCGGGGATATTTTGCATGAAAGTCTGTACGGTACGCATGCTTTGAAAATTTGCAGGTAGCTATCCCGATAATCGCTATTTTGTCAGAGACGGCTCCCAATGACTTTGAAGTAACTCACAGCCGCGTAGTTCGTCATTGGCCACGGGGTGTCGATCTGTGTGCCCGTAGATCCATCGTCTGCAAACCCTGAGGGCACACCCAGAGCAACAGACCAGCATTTGTCAAGAACAAAGACTGCCCAGAAAGCGTTGATCCTTTCACCCTCCTCGACTTTGTCCGATGGAGGAAGAAGATTGGCCTGTCCGAGGGCGACCGATGCGGTTATTGTGTTCTGTGGACTCCTTATCAAGTGCAATTTCCAAGCCAAGACCATGGCAATCGCTGCATTTGAGTGGTAAGCACCCTCTAGGCCACGATTATGATCAAAGAAATAGTAGGAAAGGAGAATTTCGGCTTGGAGCACATATGACATGGTCAAAGATCGTGCATTAGAGACAGCGGAGGGAAGTTGCTGCAGTGTATACGAGAGCAGGCGTAGTCGGAACGGTTCTAGATGAGCATCGCGGCGAAAGTCGAGGCCTAAAAGGTAGATGGCGTTTAGCAACACGGAGGGGATGCGAGGATGAGCCCTCTCTCGACTAGCAGGTCCAGAGTTTATTAAATTGAGTAGTCGCTGAATATTCAGGAAAAAGCCAACTTGTGAAGCGTGCTCCAGAAAGGAGTTTAACCTTGCATCGAGCATCAGGATCATGAGCTGAGAGGTATGCTTTTGTAACTTACACAACTTCCGTCATATTTGCCGGAAGTTCAAGAGAGAAATCCACTATTAATTGATTGGGACTGAGAGGCGTCTGAGTCGGTACGGATCCAGATTCTCCCTGTTCATAGGGATTACGCAGTGTGATCACAAAACTACGGTTCTGGAGTTCCGCAATGCAACTTTCCAGGCGGACTACTTCCTGCTCCAGTAGCTGAGTCGCCGTAAGTCCAGCACCGAATGTGTATTCACATTCGTCTATCTTGTTGGCACGCATGCATTGTCCACACGCAGGTTGGCCCCCATCACAGCGCTAAGGATTGCATTGAGTAATTTCTAAAACGAACGAGCAATGGAAGTACCACTTTTCTCCGGCTGCAGGCATAGTTCATTATGAAATAATGTGTAGCAGACAGCTGAATCCACGTACCGACATCTCAAGCAGGCTCTACCTCGCTCTAGAGACCCTGAGGAAGATGGAGCAGACATTGAGGACGGGCTAGAGTAAAATACTACGCGCCACTGTGTCAGGAGAATGGGCTACTGTGCCATACAGTGAAGAGCTAATATACACAACGTCGACCAGGCTGTGTATATGCTACATGGCCTTGTCAAAGTATAGCTGGCCGACGGGGATGGTGGTGTCAATCTTCGTTCCCGAGTCCGGAGGTTTGTGAACTCCTGCGTATGACAGGGAATGTGAGACTCATAGGACGGCATTTTTTACCCTCCTGCGTGGGGCGGCAACAGTCTGGAGTCGGTCAAAGTTAAAACACGGACAAGCCAGGAGCGACAAGCCGGCGATATGTAAGCGTTGTGGTAATTATTAGGGACAAAGTCGCCGTAGAAGTCGGCTACTGGCACCAAAAAACAGTCTGAACTCGGGCTTCGAGTCGGACGCGGAAGGGAATTACGCGTCATGGTCAATGCTTTCGACGTCGAGTAGAGCTTCCGTGCCCGATGCCAGTCCGATGCCCGACACGCAAACACCCTCACGTGATCCGGTTCACGGCTACAGGCAGCTCGCCGTCCGGTGCCAAACATCTTCGAAAACATCGTACGTCCTCGCGCAGTCTTGCATTCGTGGAATCGTGTTACCTCTGTGCACTCCACCATACTAAGCAGAGTTACGCCGTTCATATTTGCTTGTCCTCTTAAAGTCCTCAAGCCTAACGCGTCTAATAGAGTTCGAGAAGCACAACCCGACTTTCTCGGAAATTTGAGTGCTCAATGGGCCAGAGTGTTTATGTTCAGTGACTGTCGTAGGGGCATCACATCCGTATGTGGCCTGACTCCTCCGTCAGGCTCAAATTTGGAAAACGGTGCGCTGAAATGCTTGATTCTTGGGCGATCTTGAGGTGCACCTGCCTTAATTTAATACTACACGAATGTCCATCCAAGTCCTTTCCAATGACAATGACTGCCTACATACAGGCAGTCTGCAACTCGAACCTATTATCGAAAACCGAGGTCAAAGTCTCAAAGCCTGGCCCACCATTTCGAACGCATCGGCTTGCGGTCTTCTTTCTTATGCGTAAGGAACGTCGGGAAGTTCACGACGTGTTATGACTCGCAGACGAATCGCATAAAGACGCATAGTACCAAGTGAGTAGAAAATATCGTATTCGCCGCTTTGTACAAGTTTAAGAACCTGGTTCAATGCGGCGCTATCTTCTCCGGGTCTTCTTCTGCCTCACGGCTCGCCGCCTCACCTCTATTTCTTAGGCTTATTTTCACCCTCAGTCAGTATCGAGCTTGCATCACGCAGTTTTGCTTGCCATTCCCAGGCTATTCACGAGGACCTGGCTGTTCCGTATGATACTTGTTCTGTCGACGCGACGAGACGCAGGCGCGTCTCTGAAATGACTCCAAACCCAATGATATGTTAGCGCAGCCTGGATTTTTGTCATCATCGGTTCCGAGCCACGGTTGACTTCCACCCGGGAGACTATGGTCGGGCAATTAAGTCCATCCTCCTGCAACACACACGCATCGCTACGTGGAGGCACCCTTACTTCTGGTCGAGTCCCACACATTTAGATCTGGTATTCTTTCTCGTTTTGTCAGTTCGCAGATCCACCTTCAGTCTTGTAAGGTCGGGATCTACTTATCACTGGAGCTCAAAGCATGCGCGCAGAGCAGTCATGCCCTGAATCCCCCTGTCTTCAACTCGGAGCGATCGGGGACACCACGTTGATGGAATTGGTTGTCGAGGTAGGCCTGTCACCCCGATACCGATGTGAGCAATTTCGGCACCAAAATGAGGGACCATGATATCGATAGGTACAGTGCCCCATGTGTCTGCCAAGTACCTCGTGCGTCATCATACTCTCAGCTGCACGAATTGGGATCACAGTTTGCGTCGTGGATAGTGTGACAAGTCGTCTGTCCCGCCATCAGATGGCGGCGCGCTCGGCGCCTCGCAACGTGGAATATCAGCAGGCAGCGGATGGGCGGTTGCTACTGTGGCGCTCTATCATACAAACTTTATGTTGGCACAATTGGGGTTTACTGCTCGCATTGTGCTTTGTGATGGACCTCCCTGCCACAAGGCGCGCTCTACCGCCGTGTCGAACAACGTGCAAAGGCTCCGAGTGATTGATCAATGCATCGGCGTCCATGCCACTCATTCACGAGCTGATCGGATGCACAGGTTCTTGGGTCTTGGGTCAAGACTTTCTTGTCCTGCTGATATTTTGCAACATGCAGGTTTACCGTCGTATCTTTGTATTGGTGCCAAGTTTGTAGATCGTGCCAGGGATGCAGAGCCGATGTAGAAAGCTACCAGTCCGTCGGTTCCGAGGACACGATAACCGCTCTATGGTAAAGTTGTGTGTGTTGATTGTGCAATGAACGTATCAACATGTTACAGCATGTCTCTGTAGGTCTTCACTGTGAAGGTTTGCGACCATTCATCATTCAGGAGAGCTGTTCTAGTAACACTCACATGTCCGCAAGTATGCTTATATTCCCATATTGTCTAGGATCATACTGATCTAGACGTCTCTTCAGAGTTCCGAGCAGTTCTTCAGTCACCATGGTGATACGGACCGTTATCAAATGCACTCAGTTGATGGAAGTGGTCCATTGCAATATACCGTTCGTCAATTTCCATATTCTCGTCATCGAACGTGCAAATGAACCACAACATGCACATAAATTATTTTAGACGTGCCGAAGCGTCAGCGTCATTGTTTAACGGAAAATTTTCAGTTCTCGTATGTTTTACACTTCGCGGGTCCCGTTATTTTATAGTTTCTTCTGCATCTTTGTATTTAGCCGCTTCAACGAACGCGCACCGGTCTTCTGCACCAACAATGCCACTTCGAGAAGTCACAATGCGCGGAGGAGGGAATGGCCCGAAGTGACTGGCACATGCATCCCCCCACCTCCCCCAATTGTTACTACGGCGCTGCCTCTTCCCCAGATGCTGCTTGCCAGGCGCGCCGCTATGCGTGAAAACGAGTTTGCCAGGTGCGCCGTCGTATGTTCCGACATCGGATGCTGAGCCTCCTCTAGTGTTGTTAGTGAATTCCATGCGGTATCGGCGTCTGGACGGATGGATCGCATGACGGCACGGCGTTTCGTACAGGTCATCTTGGCGTAGTCTGAGGTACAATGAGACCGACCGTATGTTTTCTGTCCCGGAGATCCAGAGATGTCGAAGGCACGGTCTGGCGTCCGGCATTTGTCTTCCCGTTGCAGAGAAAATCAAGAACTGCTTACTATCAATAGGCAGGTCTGAACGTCTAGATGTGCCGCAGATAAGTCGTCTGAGGCTTGGAAGGCGACAGAATGTCATACCCTGGTCTCGACGGCGTCAACTTGGACATCTCCGCATTGACTTATGAGGATACTTCGGGAGCCTCGTTGAAACACATGCATCTAACAGGGAGGGATAGAATCTTGGAAAGCTGTGTCAACTATACGTCTGCGCTCATGTCCATCTGCATGCTACACCTTACATCCGAATAATTCCACGCGGCCACAGGTATTTCAAGAGTTTCGTCTGTTATACTCTTGTCCCACTCTGGGAGTAATTGGAAAAAGTTATCCGTCCCAAGAGATCTTTGTGCGCCAACCCTATTGTCACGAGAATTACGATCACACGAGCTGTGGCAGCTGCCGCAAACGTTCGCTACACGCGTTCTTCTGCAAAACCTTTGACCAATTCTGATCTCCCTGGCACAATCGAGCACGTTCGCCGCCGGTTCCCCAAGCTCAATTTTTTCTCGTCTTCGCAGATTTCAAGCCAAGTTTTCGGCGACCTCAGAGATCGCACAAGCTACCGGATCCCGACGAAAATGAATTTCTCGAAAATGAAAACTCGATCGTATTCCAGTCGGGCCAGGTGATCCGCCACATTTCCGAGCCTGGTCCGCTTGCGGATAGCTGGCTTTCCCCTTCTCTTCTCTGCAGACTAACCAAACTTGCCCAACGAGCCCCGACTAACGGCCCATCGGCAGCCCGACGATCCAGCAACGTCGATCTCTCGCGGGCTGGGGGTTCTCGGGTTTGCTTCAGGGAGGCACTTCGTTACTCTCTTTGGACGGTAGAATAAGCGCCCGCAGAATTCAGCCTCCACTTCCTTGAATGATTATCTGAAAACGTGTGGGGTGAGTGCGATCTTTTCAGTCATGCATGAGTAATGGGATCGCCGAACACTCGTCTCTAACATACATTTTGAGCTCCTTCAAGGGGTGGCGCTTCGCCTGTTGGATGGCGCAATCAAAACATTTCCTGCGCGCATCTTCCCTCCACTTTGTCTCTTATCTGCGTCCTGGGCTCGGTGTACTTTTCGCTCTGGGTCGACGGTCGTTGCTATGCGGCTATCTGTACGTTGCCATCCGACTGTACGCCTGACTCGCCTGCCGCAATCTAATCAATCTCTGCTCGACCCAATTTGCTTTCCTGGTCCCGACCTACCTCATACCGCCAAGCGCAAAATAAGCGGTACGCACTGCATCGTACGTATGAAAACGGAGGAAAGGGGGGGGGGGGGGGGGGGGGGGGGAAGGTACGGCAGCTAGGGCGCAGTTCCTATTCACTATCTGTATCGACTCGGTGATTGCAGCCGCAGCTTCTAGCAGCGGGACACCCGCCATAGACTCCCAAATTGCGCTGTTAGGATCGTCCCGCCGCCCAGTGTCCAGGATCCCATGGATGACGGCGTCGCCCGCGCAGTCACGCGCGGCATCCAAATACACGTCGTCCAGCCTCGTAATGACACGCATGTCCGAAGCGAACTCCACAGCGCGCCTGCAGCTGTTTCTGCCCCGCGCGTGGCGCATCGCGTGCCTGCGTCGAACGCCGGGGTGCTGCCTGCGCGAAGGGAGGGGGGCTGTCAGCAGGCGGTGCCGGCGCCGGGGTCGCTCTGGGTGCGGTCTGTCTCCGATGCGAGAGCGAAGAACGGGGCTGACAAGCCGAGCGCATGTGTATCTATAACATAAAGATAAGTGTCTTCGTCCCCCTTCACACGATACGGTTTGTGGGCATGTGTGGGTCCGCACGCCTTCTGGAGAACGGGTTTCTGCGGGGAGCCTCGTGAATCGCCGGTGCGAGGCCCGACGGAAGCCAGCAGCGTTCGCGGGTAAAAATATGTCGATGCGCTTCTCCATCGCGAACGCCTGATGTTGTATGTACACGTACAGATGAATGCGAAATTCGGCGGTGGCCTGGAGACATCGGGAGCTGGAACGAGCGAGTCCAGTCCAAGGTGAAAATCCAAGGCGCGAGTCTTCCGTGATACGAGACATGTGCGAACGGCAGGGGGATCTGCAACTTCTCCCGGGACAAAGCACAAAGTACACGCGGAGGACTTCTGCGGAGGACCACATGACATGACGTGGGATATAAATTCAGCGTCGTGCCACATCGCGAAGGAGAAGGCTTCTTCCCATGCATCGTGCTCGACGCTCTTCTGCAGGCCGATGCCGGTGCAACCATTTTGGTACGGAAATCGAACGCAGCACCGAACCATAAATATATCCGTGCGATGCACGGATATCTGCAGTTGGGTGCTGTGCGCAACCATACTGCGGTTTATCTTGCACAATTGCAACGGAAGCCTGCGCTGGGGACGGAGAGAGTATACGACATGGCTTGTCTCACTCACCAGGACAAAGAACTCGCCCCGCCATCGATTGTCCGTTCCGCACGTCCGGGCACGCTGTGGAAAGACGAGAAGAGTAGTACTCAGCATGATTGTTTTATCACTCGCCCGTGTATCAGAAGTAGAAGAAAACAAAGTATCATATGCACCTCCTCGTTCCCTTCACCCTTCCACTCTTCTTCCAGCACTGTCTTCTCTGGCGCACGGATCCTCCCAGACGGTCGTGTGCCCGGGCCTAGGACTGCATTGACGATATCGACGCATCGGATGATGGGGTCTGGCATCATGATGCAACGCAGGCGCTGCCTGACAGGCCTCTGCCTACGCAACATAGTACGGGATGATGGATCCACGCCTATCACATCGAATCGAGCTCGCACCTCGACGAGCCCCGGGGCAGCACCGCATACGCATCTGGCGCGAACGTCAAGGAGGGACGATCGCAATCTGCTGATCGTGGAGGCGTAGTACTTACAATCCCTTCATACATCATCGTTCCTCGTAGACAGCTGCAAGCAGGATCGAATCTGATGAGCGTACGTGTTGTGCTGCCGATCCAGCAACTCGTGCGGTAGTCCCGAAACCTGCTTGCTGGCTGTCATGTACGCTGGCCGCGTCAGGTACTGCAAACGGTACGTCTCGTCGAGTCGCGTCGCGTCCACACGTCAATCTGATGTCAAGACTCGCACTGATCCTGAGAGAGGGAGAGAACGTTCGATTCGAAGCGTGCGTCAGTCACACCGTCGAATCAGCAGGGACAGGATCGGAGCCATTCAGAATCGTCAGATGGGGCTCTCCGGAGTCCGGACGGGAGTGAGATTCGGACTGGATTGAGTGACGGCACGCTCACGCTCGGTCGCCATCGCGACTTTACGCTGACAGAACTGCTTATCTGATAACCACCACCTCTGATCCCAGTACTGCGCAGCTTCCGTCGTGGATGGACCTCTCACCGTCGTTACCCATGACGACCTTCAAACTTCCCGACAGTGCTCGACGCCACAAAAAAACCTGTGTCTCGCGGGTGAAACTGGCCGGTCTGAAGGTGCGTGCGTGGACGCGCTGGTCGCGACATGTCGACGTCGCGGAGAGCGTCTCATCATTGTCATATCATATGTGTCCGACAGGTTTGCCGCGAGGCCTGACGACCGTCTGGGCGACGCGCTCGTCGACGCCGACGGTCATGGGAGAAGCACGGCGTGGGCGGAAGCGCGTCAGTCAGTCAGCGGAGTCGGACCTGCAACTTGTCCAAGGGGCCCCTTCGAGCCTATTAAATTTCGAATCGCCGCATCGTCACTTCATCCAACTCAATCCCATCAGAGGATCCCAGGTGTGTGTGCCTGCCAATTGACACGCTTTTCTTCCGCTCAACCTTCCACCTCTCGCCGCCTTCCAGATCCCAACCTTCCATATTCCGACCTTCCAGATTGCAATTTCCAGAACTCACAGGAAGCGCGCAGAGTACATGCTCCTTCGCTGCCACGCCCGTGCCAGCACGCAGGCGCTCAAGGCTTCGCAAAACTATAGGCCCCAGCAAAAAATCAGGCCATAGGTCGGACATCAAACAAGCAGGTTTCGAAAACCCATGCCGGCCTCGCCTCCAAGGACTGCGCCTCTCCGAACACTCCGAGAGTGAGAGCTCGCCAATCAGTAGTCGTTATTTTATTTTCCGGTCCAACGCGGTTTTTCATCAGGGGCCTACAGTTTTGCAAACGACTGTCATATCATAAGCCAAGCGCACGAGCCTCCTCACGCACGATTCGAACTCCTCCTGATCTCCCGCTGCCCGCCCGCGGGCTCACATGGCCCTCGTCGTCGCCGCAGCCAGCCCGGCTTCGACTTCTGCGGATCGCAGCTGATGGTGCCCAGCGCTTGCTGCTCCTGCCGTAACGCGAGGATAGCGATCATCGTCTCGTCCGCAGGCGCCTCATCGCACGCCGTGCAGTGCACATATACGCGCGCGCCAGGCTGTATGCTGGGCCCTCACGTCCTGCGTCGAGCCTGCGCACTCGGCGCGCACCGCGCCAGTTGAAGGCTGGGCGTGTGTGCCAAGGGCGCGTGCTGGCCTGCACCTGTGCACAGAGCAGCCCCGGCAGCACACCGCAGGCGTTTGCTTATCGTCGCAGAATATAACTGGACGTGGGCCAACTGTCTCTGTGGGTCGCCTCTGAATGATACGGCGTGTCTGCCCCCGGTGTGGTGCTCCGCCCAAGTGCCGTGCGTGTTTGTGTTTCACCTCTCTCTGGGACAATTTTCCTCATTTCGAGTGTCGCAGCTGGTGGCATTTCGTATTGCCAAGGGGGATGTCGGCGTCGACTGCGACACAAGCAGGTACAGAACTCACAAGCCGCCGCGGTATGTTTTCCGTCCGTGACAATTGCAAATATTATCCATTATCTGCCTCATCGCACATCACCGGCACCGCCGGAAACGCATCGGTGCCCGGCCCTCTCCGTCCGCCTTCCGTGACGGGCGATCGGGCGGGCAGCGGTCTGCGTGCGGGAGAGCGTTCTGGCGGCACCGCGGGACCGAGGATCGAACGATTGCATCTCGTTTATCGCCACGTGGTGGGCCGTGTTGACGCACGTCCTCGCGCCGGTGTCACGCCGGGCGGGCGACCGGCCAAAGTTCGTTCCTTACGCTGCTGCCATCCAACGTGCAGAGGTGGAGCACATTGTGATAAAATATGGAGCGCCGGCAACGGATGGGAAGAAGGGAAGAGGGGGGAGGGAAGCCGTTCAGAGGAAGCGTGCATGGTCGCTGAGTGGTCGTGGGTGTGGAAATTGGGGGGATGCTGCGGTATCTGTGGCGGGTGGAGATTGGGCGGCAGCAAGAGGGGGATCTGCGATGGACGTCGGTGCTGAGAACGCGAAGCGAGTGGGCGGGTGACGACACGACACACGGCGCGAGAGATGATCATGACGCGACGCGCCAGGCTTACGGCAGAGGGCGCGTCGCGGTACTTACTGGTTGGTACCTACGACCAGCGAGCAAGCGGGAGAGAGTTCAGAGCGACACGGGGTCGGGTTCGGGGATAGTGAGGACGATACGGCGGGAGATGAAGAGACCGAAAGGTCATGGGTCTTTGTGGACGTAATTAGTAGTCATGGACACTGAGTCAGGAGTTGGTCGTCGGGCGTCGAGAGGAACTCTGGAGAGGATAAATGGGAGACAAAGGATGGAATATTATTCCAGTAAGGTTGAATTGCAGAGAGGTGGCACGCCGGGAAGGGGAAGGAACAGGTGGCAGGAACGCGGAGACAACTCGGGAAAGTGTCGATGGCGGGGCGGCGGGAAGAGGAAGGATATGATGGCGAGGTGAAACGATTGGAAAAAGCGTGGAGAAGAGGGAGAAGGCGGTGGGATATTCGCGGAGAGTCCGAGGGGAGCGGGTGATGATGGGCTGGTGGGAGCGGGATGGGCGAGCGGATAAGGAAATATTGCAATTATGAAGGAGCCAGAGGAGGGGGAACGGGGTGGGGAGGGGAGCGAATGGGAGCGTGGGAAGGGCGGTGTTCTTGGAAGCGTTCTGGAAGAGATCGCAGATCTGGCGGAGGGTGAATTTGAGATCCGGCATCTGAGTGAGCGAAGGACCCTGAGTTGGGGATGAGCGTGCGGCGAGAGAAGTCGCTTCTATAAGTCGCTGCCCTCGCCCAAGCATCCTCGCAGCGTCCTTCATGCTGCAGTCGCGCCTCGCCAACGCCCCGCCCCTCCCGCGCCAGCCCTTCGACTTCGGCCGCTCCCGCCCGAACATCCTAGACGACATCTCCCTCCTAGTCTCCTCGGTCGTCGCCCAGGACAAGCACCACGTCCGGGGCCAGTCTCCCGCCCCCGGCCAGTCTCCCGAGCCCCCGTCCCCGCCCTCTTCAGACTCCCCCGACTACCACTATGTTCCCAGCCCCAGCCCCGACACCATGTACTCCGACCGCTACCCCGACGCGTCCGCTGCCCAGCTCCCGAACCTGTCCTACTCTCTCCAGCACCCCCAGTCCCATTCGCGCCGCTCCCCCGCGGCTGCCCTCGCCGAGAATGTCGACCCGTCCTCCGCAGATATGTCGGAGCCAGAGCCCGCTCCGTACTCCGCCTCTCCGCTCTCGTCCCCCGAGATGCAGCACCACCGCCCAAACAATTTTTCCTTCCCCGCCCCCATGAGCGCGCCCCACTCTCAGCAACTATTCAGCTTTTCCACGTCCGCCTCCGTGTCAGCCGCTGGCCCGCCGTCCTCGCTCGAATATTCGACCCTCGACCGCCGCATGTCAGAGCCCGTCCTGGGTGGGGCCCGCCAGAGCTTTCCCGCCGTCTCTACCAACAGCGGCGGCCCAAGCCCGTTCACCTACGACCCCTCCTCCTCGGCGGGAACTACCATCCTCCCGTCCCCGGTTTCCCCGCGCCCCTCCTCTGCTTCGTTTTCCTCGTACTCCTCCTACGGTCACCCCCGCCAGTCCAGCGGCGACTTCTCTGCGTCTGCACCCAGTGGATGGTCCCTCAAGCACAGCGCGAGCACCGGCGACCTTGGCCAAGACGCCACCGCGCCACCCGTTTCTCCTGTGTACGCCGGCAGCGTGAGTGGCTCAGATGTTTCCGGGACCGGGGTGCCCTCGCCGCCCCGCGGTTCTCCAAGGAAGATTCCCCAAGGTGCGCCGGTCAGATCGGGCTCCGCTGCAAGCGGCCGCACGGGGAATAGTAAGACATATTCCTTTGTTGCGCTTCCAGGGAACGCAGTCAAGAAGCGGCCGCGCAGGCGGTACGACGAGATCGAGAGGTTGTACCAATGCAGGTGCGTTCCATGTCTGGTGTCTCGCGGACCATGTACTCAATCTCGCGTGCGTTCAGCTGGCCGAATTGCACAAAGGCGTACGGCACGCTCAATCACCTCAACGCGCACGTAACCATGCAGAAGCACGGCCCAAAGCGCAGTCCGGGCGGTACGTCTTTTAACTCGCACGATTGAACCTTATTTTTGATGGCTTTTCCACCGTGCAGAATTCAAGGAGCTCCGCAAACAGTGGCGCCAGCAGAAGAAGGAGGCTGACGATCAGGAACGCGAGCGTGAAGCACACGCACACGCCCTCAGGGCCATGCGCGATCCGTTCACGCACACGCACCTGCACGCGCAAGAGCTCGACCACCACACATTGACCTCGCGCCACGCGCGCCGGCGGCTCAGCCTCGACCCGTACCCGGACCCGCACAACTTGCAGTACCTCAGCGGCTTCCAGAGCCCGACCAGCCCGTACGCGTTCCCAGGCGTCGCGGTGCAGAGCGCGGGCTATCCGCCACTCCGGAGCCCCGTCGACGAAGTACAGTTCGTCCACCCCTCTGCGCACCACCCGCACGCGCACCACATTCAGAGCGACGACGAACTCCAGGGGATCGCACAGTACTACTCGTCCCAGCAGCAACGCACCCACCACGCGCACGGGGACATGTCCTGGCCAGGCCCACTGGCGCACCACCAGCAGAGCGAGCTGCGGCACGCGCAGGGGATGCCCATGGTGAGCTTGACAGGCGCGACGCGCCCGCTCCACCCGTATTATTCGCCGGCGCACCAGCACCAGCAGCAACAGCAACAGCAACAGATGAGCCTCAGCGCGCTCGCCGCCACGCCCAGCGCGTCCTTCTCCAGCCTCGGTTCTGCGCACGGACACAACGGCTCGAACGGGCACAACGGCGGTGGGGGCGCGAGTGGCGGGAACGGGTACGCGCTAGGCTCGAACCGCCTCCCGCCCGACAGCACCCTCCTCACACCGTTGCCGGGATACGACCCCGAGTCGGAGCTGATGATGGACCAGCGGTATGCCGCTGGTTCGAATGCGGGTGCTGTGCAGGGACAGAGTGCGGAGGGCATGTACCGACGGGAGTACGACTAGGGCACTTCGTGAGTCTCGCTGAGTCCTCCTTGCTCTTGTTCCCCCGCGTGCCCTGAGCACGTCCCGCTTCGCATTCCGCATCTCATATTCATCGATACCTTCTGGGCTTGATCTCGGTGGCTGTCTGCCTACCCTAGTTTCATGCTTCTCAATCCCGATGTATTGGATCTCGTTTCCGCGGACGTCTCGCAACTTCGCATTCTACCGCCGGATGCATCCTGCCTCGTATCTTATTATCATCGTATTCCCTTTCGTCTCCCGTCTTTTTATCCCTTGCAACGGGGCACCGCTCCGCCACATCCCGCACTGCCCCCTTATCTGCCGCCGCCGCCGTTATTTGCCCGCATCGTGCCGCCTCCTCACCTTAGCGCCACTCTGACTGTCATCCAACTCATTCAAACTTCAACCTTCGTGCACATACTTATCTTATCCGTTACAAGCCTACACCTTCAGTTACTGTACATACTCCGTTGGATAGCCCCCGCCTGGACCCCGTACTGTACGCTGTACAGTATCCTTATCTCCTCCCGCCTTTGCTGTACATGTACACTAATACCGGTATAGTACTGGGCCCCGCCCTTCCTTCCCGTTTTCGTTCTGTCGTTTGTCGCCGCTTGCCTGCGGATAACCCGCGGGTGCGGCGCGCGGCGTGTTTAGTTCCCTCAGAGTGCTATCTCGTATGGTATACGTAGGATCGTGTATAGTCGTCTAGTCGTGGCTTCGCCCGGACGGAGCGCGTGCTGTAGATAGTACTTGTATTCGTATATTCGTATGCGTACGCGTGTGTCAACAATTACGAAGTAGAGTTGTGCTCTTCTGCGTCGTGGCGTGAGCCGGTTCCCCGATGCGAATTCGAAACGCAGACGTCATTCGTATATGTTTCGACGGGATTGCGTCCGCCGGATCTGATCTGTGCGGACGCGATACGCGTCGCGTCATGCCCCTGTCTTTCTAATAGGAGCTGGACGCAAAGAAGAAGAAAGTGTCTAAGCTACTTTTCGCGCCGAATAGCTTTGCGAAGTATCTCCGCGTGTGCTCTGTGCGTGCGTTCTCTGACATATTTTTAGAGATTATCATTGAGGCGTATATCACGGATAAGTAGTTGCTATGCACTTGGACGTACGCGCTGGCACCACTCTATCACAACGAGGACACAGCAATACGCGCTGCGCGGACGTGCAGAAGGGATGCGCGTACACCGGGCCCGAGCAGAGAGCCTCCTGGTCATTCCGCGCGGCAGCGTTTGGTTGGCAGCTGGCCAAACAGACACTCAGTAAGACAGAGAGTTCGCGCGTCTCACGCGGGAGAACCGTTCTCCCACGGGCCGCGGGACCGTGCCACCACGCCGGGTGGGCATGGCCCAGACGAGGACTGTGAAAGGAAGCGCGAACGGTGGCGCGGCGTCGCGAGGCAGCACTGAGCAGAACGTCCAGCAGAGTTTGCTCGCCCACTGAATTTGCCTTCTCGCCTTCTCTGCTCTTCTCTTCTCCTGACCTGAGATTCGCTCGGTGGCAGTTGTGAGGGCCCGCTCGCCGGGGCCGCCCGCGCCATTTCGGGGCCGTGGTGTGGTGCAGTGGACTACAATAGGGTGGGAGCTGCCGGGCTTCGACGACGACGCGTGTGCGAGGGGGAGAGCTGGCAGCGTGTTGCGCATGCGCTGTGCGCTTCTCCTGCGGTGTGCTCCATGCCACGCGCGGGAAGGGTGTTCTGAGAAAGCCTGGAGGATGCATGCGGAGCAAGGCGAAGGCGAAGGCAAAGGCGATGGAGAAGGAGAAGGAGAAAGAGAAGGGCGGGTGGGATAGGGAGATGTGTTTTGCCATGCTAGGCACTCGGCGCAGCGCGTCGTCGCCCGAGACACACGGGTGGTCGCTGGCAGTGGTGGGAGCAGCGAGAGCAGTGTCACGGACGGGGCGCGGTGGCTGCGGGCGTGGGGGCGCTCCTCGGATGCCTCGTCCATGTTGCTGTCGCTTCAGGGTGCGTTGTGGGACGCGTTGTGTATTTTAGGGCGCCACACGGACGCTGTTGGCTCGATGGTGACACTTTGTGTCCGAGCACACCTGGCATCTTCCATGTGGACCGCGTGTGCTTCGCTCCGGCAGGCGCACCGACATCTCGGCCGGAAGCTGCTGCGTAAAGTGGGTGGGGAGGAGAACGGTGGCACCTTGGAGGAACGTGCGACGCGAAGTTGAAATATTGAATGCAACCCGGGTGCAAATTTGTCGCGTTGCACTTGGAACATTACGCTAGCCACGGAACAATATGTCAAAAAATGCATTGCAGGTGGGTTCACGCACCATCCATCAGTTCTGTCTGTCTGGTGAGAGTGGTGTCAGTCAGAGAGTGTCTGCTTGCTAGTACGACCTTCTGTAGATCACTACGACGACTATGACGCAAGTGGGGAAAACGTGGATTTACCTTTGGGTGCAGCTAGCAGGACGCTAGGGAGACTACTTTTCGCACTACTGCGCCGGGAAGGCCCATCCAGAGAAGCTCGTTCGCAGTATCACGGCACGCGAGCGTAGAGAGATTAGGAGCATCTGCTCCGATATCGGGGTGAACGTGGGGAGATGTCGGGTTGTGTCGTGATGGACGAGATGATCAGTGAGTCGGCAGCTCGAGACGACGTGATCAGCGCATCTGTGTTCTGCGTATCCTGCATGCGCGTGGCCAATCGTGAAAGGGCAGGAAAGGGCCCACAGTATTAAGTATGCATCATGTTTCATCGAAGCGCAGAAGGTCTGTCAAAAATTCCTTATCAATGCCACGTCCAGGTCATGCGGATGAGCGTTCCGGAGGTGGCAGAGCTTTCTTCGCCATTTGTCTGACATGCGGGTTTTCTGTGGACGGTTGAATGGCAGACGTGTACCTGTTATATATCCGCCATGTCGGATCTTGTCTGGAAAAACCCCAACGTGAGTACACAGTCTACCTTGAAAGTGAGAAGACCAAGGTGAGTTGGCAATCTCATGCAGGTGATTTGATGACACGGGAATGCAAGGCTGACATTCGCAAGGTTGGAAGTTGGTTGGAAGAGAGTTGCTGAGGCCTGAGGAGGGAAGGACCATCGAAGCGTCAACTTAACTGTGAGAATTCTTTCCTATTGTCTTCATGTATTACGAAGTCTTCGTCTTCTGTTCGAGCTTGGAAGTCGCTGTCAGCTTCAAGTACACATCCCGTATCCTGCGCCGAATCTCCAAATGCCTCCGACCGCGTCCGCGTGAACACTGCCGCCGTGTTTGTATACATCTGTGGGTGCTGTAACTTCCTTCCACCGTGCTATCACCGCCTGAGCATTCCCTGCTGACAGCTGATATTGCAACGGTTCAGTACCCGACCGATGTCCCGCCTCATAGGTTCGGTTTCTCTATTTCAGTTTTGGTGGCGGGCGCAGCTGATACACACTCCTCACTTCGGGGACTTCTTTGCCTCAGCGACTGCCCATTACCATTACCTCTGATATGCGGATATACCCTCCAGAGTAGTCTTATCGTCCTGGTGTCAATGAGTGGCGAAGTTTGCTAACTGATAATTATCCGCAGGCTCCTTGGACTTCACTTCGGGAAGATCGAGCACTCGGGAGATCGGAGAAATCTCACAGGGACTCCCGCTGCGGATGGCCCGTTATACAGTATGCTCGGATGCGAAGGGGCCGTTTTCTAGAAATTCTACGACTTTGTAAAGTGCGTCTTCCATGCCTACACTTGCTTGTAACGCTGGGTATACTAAGCATTAGTCACTCCTTCCATCAACGGGCCTCATCGACGCCGCCTCGTGCTTGCCACCTTGTCATTTTCCGAGGGACTGCTGCGCAGTGCAGCGCGGATCTGTACCGTTCTTCTGGCTTGTGGCCTCGGGAGATTTCGGTGTTTGCGCCATTACTATTCTTGCTTGACGAACCAAGAATGCAGCGATTTGGGTTTGTTTCCTTCGCGGCATGGACTCCGCGTGGTTTCCACGACTTCGATCATAAAGTGACCAGAGTGTTTTTTCCAGGCAGTCGAGGCAGCACTGGATGGTCTGAGATTTAAGTGTCTTCCTAGCCACCAGCGAGCTACAGCGGACTCACCGTCTGATTGGAAGCACTATCTTTCAAATCCTCCGTGCTGATGACAGTCGTCACCAAGTATTCAACCTGACATTGCACGTGCGACGGCGCTCTTCGTTCTTTGGTGATACCCTAACACTTATAGGGTAGAAGCGCGCGTACCTCCAGGAATCTATGACAGGCTCGACTTGCATCTGCGTCATTTGGTTCGCTAATAGTTCAATTTTTCCTTCCAAGTCTATTTCTTGAGTTTAGCATGCAGAAGAGACGCATGCTATCAAGCTGGTGATACAGGTTCGCAAATATCGGAAAGGGCGGCTTCACATATCCGACTTCGTTCCTACCAAGTCCGCGATTTCTCCATCTATGCAGACATTGTTTGTCTCGAGTTCCAATGCCTCTCGTCTTTGCACTGGACTGATCAGAGTATGTCGCAATAGTGAATAAGTAAAAGGCATGCATTTGTTTATCATGTAAGTTCAATTATTTGGCCCGGATCTTTTATGTTCTGATGTCTCCAGACCGCGTTGTTGCATATCTGTTCTTCGAGTTGGATCTGGTTTCGGCATATATTCCCGCTAATCGCACCAGATCTAGTTGTGATGTTTGAAAGCAAGCATCGCTAAGACATTCCTGCCTACGACTCTAATTATCACCGTGTCGCGCACATTTCTCTATTATCGTCCCAAATGACAAGAAGCTGAACTACGCACATCAATAACTGACGTCTCTGCAACGCAGGTTGTATCACTTCCCATCGCTTTCCGTCGGAAACGCATGTAAGTAATCGAGTGGCGGCAGCATATATGGCCATGCGCGATTCGCATTCCGTACAGCTGAGAATGCACATTTACCATTTATCAAGAAATTCCAACCATGTGTACACGTCTTGAATGTCCGGCAATCCTTTTAGGACTCGCCATCGTCGAATTGACTGTAAACTCTGCGCCGACACTGATGTAGGCGCGAATCACTACGGCGAGAAGACGCCGATGTACACAGGGAGTCAGGTCTATGATCCAGCGTACTGCTGTGACGTTGATGGGAGTCCCATTGCAGTATTCATAGAACAATCCTCACTACCAAACAATCCAACCAGCGTCACGACATGGCGGTTTAATGGTGAAAACCACGGGGAGAGTAGAGTTGTTCTTAGGTTGCGTACATTACTGACCAATATAGTACAACACTACCAGTGTGTAAAACGCCTCATGAAACAGCTTTGACTGAATACACTATGCGTAGGAGAACTGTACCCGATCGAGTTTGTAAATATTCTCAGTCCAAGTGCTAGACAATATGATTTTCTACTGCCATGGCTCATACTGTACCGTTTCGACCACTCTAGAAATCGAGAAATCCCAGAAAATCGGAAAATTCAAAATTATTGGCGGTCAGCGAAAAATAAAATCGAATGTGACGCGTGACCACCGGAGTGGTCGAAGTGATACAGTAAGAGCTCACCTGTATTTACGTACTATTCAACTTGACCAGCCTGCTAGTGGCTGAGGTAGGCGGCACTACGCGGATATTTGCCACAGGCGGTACTAAAAACGGGGTATACTACAACTCTGTGACAAGCAGACAGGTAAGATATTCAGCGCTGTAAATGGCACGATGTGCTGTTAACTTATATTGATCTCACGGCCACGTGGATACGTAGTCTGAATCGCCCGATGTGGAAACGCATGGTTCTTTGGAGACGTTCAGGAGTGTTGAGCATCTTGCATCTCTCCCACTCTCTACTCCATGCATCTGCGACATGCTGACTAGGTCTGCGGATAGGAAAACTCGCTCGTCCGCAAAGGGGGCAAAGGCCGGTGGCAATAATAAGGCAGTATCACGCAGTGTGTCTTCTCGCTCAAAACCCCCAGGTCAGTCCCAGCAGCAATCAAGGCATGTATGCATCCGATTCTATTCAACCTACATAGAAACAAGACAAACGAGGAAGGCACTAGACGATGACGCTCGTCCCTCGAAGAAACCCAGAATTACGAAAGAGACGGTGATCGCGGAAATTGCTAATTCTGGCCGATCCACGAGACTGACCGAACCGGATCCACCTGCGAAGAAGTCTACGGGTAGATCCAGTAATTCTTCTATTAAGGAGCGCAGTACCGGGAAGGGATATACCACAAAGGCTCCGGATACCTCGTCTGTGCGCAAAGCCGCTCTTCCAGTCGGAGGCTCGTCCGGGGGACGGAACGATACGAGACTGAGGAAATTAGAGGAGGAGTTCGAGCAGAAGCAGCGGTCCCTGAAACGCGAGCGCGACGAGTTTGAGGCCGAGGTTGCGGACCTTCAGAAGTCTCAAGATAGCGTGGACGAAAGAGAGAAGGCCGTCACGAAGAAGGAGGAGGCACTTGCACGTACCGAGGCGAAACTGAACGAACGCGATGCGGCTGTCGTGAAGAGAGAGCAGGAAGTCGCGGGCCTTGTAACCAGCGTGACAAGCAGTCGAGCGGAGCAGGCTCTGGCGCAGCTCGAAGAGAGCTTCACTTGTGCTTTGTGAGCTTTTCATATGTTTGTCGTGTTACAAAATGTGACGTGCATTTTCAGATGCTTCGACGTCATGTACGCTCACTTTTCATTCGTAGGCAAGCTCGCGCGCGGTATATTGACATGTTCAAATTTCAGGGCATGCCCATATACCCTCACGATGTCACAATGCGGACACTCTTACTGCGCTGTATGTATCCTCAAGTGGTTCTTCTCACACCTTCACTACGAGTGCGGCAGTTGGCATGAGATCCTGGAATGTCCCCTTTGTCGCACTTCGCTACCTATGCCGAGGGATGGTCTGCGTTCCATTTTTTCATGCCCGTTTTCGCCTAACAGGATGGCGGACAAGCTCCTCACCGATTTCGTGGATGTGCTGCATAAATCTGGGCCTGCTGTGGGTACCAGTGCGAGCGCAAAGAAGAAGCAGAAAGCTGCCGAAACAGGAGATCCTACTGCAGCGTGGCACGAAGGCGGCAGTGCAAGAGCCGAATGGGAAGAACGAGAGCGGTGCGTACACCGCCCATCCCCTACTACTTGATCAGTTTGCTCAAATTTGACGCATATGTTGAATGGACCGCCTTGCGACGCCGTGTTATCTCCATGCTTTGCTAACAGGAAAGGAAGAGATGAAATGAGACTGCTAACCGCCAACTGGGCCAAGCTTCAGCGTTTGGACTTCAAAGCCATTAGAGATCGTATCGGAAGTTGAATTCGCTACCGCTATTTTCTTGCATTAGCCTTGCGGCATTGTATGCTCTCTTATCGACCTCTCCTCGTCCCTTAAGCACTATAACGGGTTCGAATATCCATGCCATTTCTTCCAAGATTGTCCTTCGCATTATTGAAGTGATCCTCAAAGCGCCTTGGAGCAGTGCACGCATCTAATATCTTACCCTCTACGGTTTGATCAAGTGCTACAACCGCGTTGCATGCATATGATAGCACGTATTCGCCACACAACGAGACAGCAGTTGCAGAGGTAAATCACAATAGACAGTAGCAATTGCGACATACATTTGCGTCTCATGTGTGTAGAACAATTAACAAAGCACCGAAGTTCAAAGGTAAAAGCACCGTTCCTTGAGACCGCGCATCCCGAGGATATCCTGCGACAGATGCAATCAAAGAACGGGTCTTGCTCAGATATATCAGAACTCACCCAATCCGCACCCGTGATCCACAGGTCCGCTACTCCATCCATCTTCCCTAATACTGCCGCGCCCTTCCACGCCAGAACACGAGGGTCGACGTCCTTCGGTGGAGGAATGATCTGCACCTTCTCCATGTTAGGCACCAGGGGTGTCGCAATTGCCTGCAATCTGACAGACCGCACGTCTCGCACCCTGTAGCGATTGATACGGATAGGGATGGTGGGCGCACCTGCTTTCAAGGGCATGAGCCATGCCAGGGACGAGGGCGGTGCCCCCAATCACCAGGACAGCCTGAAGGTACCTGCGTATCTTCTCGTCTCCTCCGGCGGCGCGAGCGCTGTTGAAGATTGCAACGTCCAGCGGCAGCTTGCTTGCCTCAAAGCATACGTCAATCGAGCTTTCTCCCGGTAACGTCTGCGGCGGGCGCACGGGTTGGGGTGGTTCAACGGGGGTAGGAGCCGGCGAGGGAACGGAGGCTTTACTGTCGATTTCGTCGTCGAGGATTTCCATCGGAACATCCGCTGTGCCTTCTCCGATCGTCGCGGTTGTTGTTATTGTCGGCTGTTGCACTTCTTCTTTCACTTCTCTAGGAGGAGAGGAATTCTCGACTGCGGCGGCCGCATCTGGCGTATTTGGTGAGTTCGGATATCTCTAAGAGGCCTCCGATACGTACCTCCCTGGACTGGATGTGGTGACATCACTGCGGACGGCAGTTCCCCGGGGGCGGGAGTCTGAGGGCCAGAATGTGGCATAGACGGTATCTCAGG
Organism: Sparassis crispa; assembly: GCF_003851025.1. NCBI lineage: Eukaryota > Fungi > Basidiomycota > Agaricomycetes > Polyporales > Sparassidaceae > Sparassis > Sparassis crispa. The sequence continues at coordinate 1,570,488 of NW_020939755.1, forward strand.
AGGCGGCAGGTAGGGTGTCTGTAGAGTGAGGTGCTGCGTTGAGATGACCATCGCGTAGGGCTATGACAGCCGCAAGATGAGCGCATATTCGTGAACAGCCAATACACGCCCTTACATAGCGGTGTGCAACATGGTGGGGCGCAACATGGTGGTGTGCAACATGGTCGTTAACTTGCTCTGAGAGGTTGTCTGTGATGTCTTTGTGTGATGTCGGCCTCATTCCAGTGCGTTTCTGTTCAAATTCGATGACACGCGGTTCGAAGAGACACTGTGAACGAGTTGGGGACTTATGAGAACAGTTGTCAATAAATGTAACATAGGAAGCTTCGTACCATCGGTGCAAGTATTATCTCGTCGTAAGCACGAAGTCCATACTTTTCAGTCGGCTTGCCAGGCCGACGCACCACAAAGTCATACAGATTCAGAGCTACGTCACCCTGTCCAGGTCAACCATGACCGGCTTAGATGGAGGCACAGCAGGAAGACCTACCTCCGCTAAGGTGCATAACCGAGCCTTCAGATCCTCGATAACACTCCAGTCATACCAACGAGCAAGATCTATCTCTCTGTACGGGAAGCTGATCCTCTCCAGCAGCACATACAAGAACTCGGAGATATCATCTCCGCCCATATTGAGAGACATCCTGGAAGGGGTGTGTACATTACCAGGCATTTACTATGCATCACATACCTTGTACCAGCTAAGACAAGACCATCGTCGACGCATGCTATGCTTGTTGTAACGGCGCCCATATCCACGACGCAGGCATTAGAAATGCCAGCGCCGTATGTGGCCGCCAGCGATTCCTGCAAACCAGTTAGACACGAATGGCAGTGTATATGAGAACATAAATTACTTGCTGTGCACATAGCTGCTTGAAGCCCATGGAGACGAGTAACATCCTAACGAGTGCCTGCACGTAGAACCGGTCGTAATAATCTGGGATCACAAGTACGACAGAGTAATCCTGCCAGCGTTTATTGAAGATGGAGATTACGGCGCATGAGATCCAGAACAACGCACGTGGTATGCATGCGGTTCAATGTTCAATCTTTTGAACGCAGCGCGCAGAATCGTCTCAATGTCGTCGAGGGCGCCTTCAATAGATGGGTAGTCTCTAGTATTGAAATTGCCGCCATAGATCGGCCATTTTATCACATAACCTGCGGATGCTGGATCTGCAAGTTGAAGAGCCTTGCCATTGACCCTAAGACATCAGCAAGGAGGTGAGAAGTCATCTGCAATACCTTGTCGCCGACCAAAACATCTTCGATAGGCTCTTTGATCCAATCGATGAGAAAAGGATCATTTGATTCCGGTATAATCTCCGGAACGAATTGTTCGTTGAAAGTAGAGGCAATGCCTGCGGCATTTGGCGTCACGCGCAGCTTATAAAAGCGCATTCGGTCGCGAAGAGAGACAGTGATTGCTGCGACTTTCAGATCGAACTAAGCGTGGTGGTCAACACCGCACAAAGCAGCACGCCTGATCGCAGTACTCACAGGATCATCTGATGTCAACGACACGGAGTATTCATCGCCATTGGGCGGGGTTGCTGCTGCGTGCGCACGTGCAGCAGCTCGAGGTCGCGATATACCTTCAACGTACTTTGGTGCAAGGACGGGCCGTGTGTGCTTGCGCGCAATAACGTTCGGAATTGTGACCGGATTCACGTCGGATGCACGCCCAACGCGAACATAGCGCGATCCCAGGTGAATGACCAGTACTCTGGAACCACGCCTGACCTACGCAGAGAACAATGACTGAGGCTGAAGAACCAAAATGTGGCATAGCGGCGTACCTCGGTTGGAGTCGCAGAGCCCGTATCATCTGCTCTTTTCTTAGAATTTCTGTACCAAAGCGCCTGGGACTCGGTCTTTAGATAGCCGGAGTTAGGGTGCTTTGCATTTGACCTGAAGGACGGACGGCGTTCTGTTAGTGCAATGGCTCGTACTCTCTTGAAAGTGTAACTGTACGCCGCTAGGCCCAAGGGCACATGAAATGAAGTGAATCGCATAGCAGATTCATCCTTCTTTGCGTTTGGTATCCCGCGAGGCATCCTGATAATTATCGTTTGGTCTGAGGTTGAGGACGAGGCGGCGAGCGCATGTGCCAGTATACATAGTTGCGGCAGTAGCGAGGACCCCCCGTAACTCGCTCAGAGCTCCGATCCCGCCGGAGGCCATTTTCGGGGGTTGGGAGACGGTCATTTTCGGGGGTTTCGCACTCAAGGTCCGGGACCCCCGGCCGGTTTCGGGGGAAAATGGGATCGAACATCTGCGGTGAGAAGTGGGTTCAAAACGAATTTTCGCCGGAAAATCCTCCCAAGTTGAGGGTCTCCACGAAAAATTCTCCCAGGAACCATTTTTCGGGGGTTTCGCACTGAAAACCTCGGGCCAAAGGGGACAATTTCGGGGATATCTGCACATAAGTTGTACCGGTTTTTGCACCATTTTCGGGGTCCGAGATCGGATGGCCTGCGGCGGGCCCAGTTTCGGGGATTCAGGCATCGGGGCTCTTGGGGGGGGGGGGTCCTCAGTAACGGATACCAGCACGATCACATAACCTGCGTGTAGAAAGTCTTACACAGTTCGAAATAAATTATTGTACCACCACGCATATGTTTTCATTCATACAGCGGAGAACTCTGAGGTTGCAGAAGTCTTGTTTCCCAGGCGAGGAAGCGCTGAGAAGCTGAATGGGGTCCCAATGTCATAAGCATCACAACATTAGCCTGACACTCTAACTATAGCCTATAGGTGTAGTGCACATGGCAATTTAATTTAATTAATTCGAGAGGAAGAAGAGAATACACAACAAGCGAAGGCCTGTCTTCCTCATTTCGAGGGACATCCTGCACAAGATTTAACCAGGCTCTCTGCTTCAAGAGAAAGCTCTCTAATAGTGACCTTCCCGTTCAGCAGATTAGAGGAGGAATATCTCGACCAAGCTCGGGAGCAAGTCGTGTGATGGGAGTAAGCATGTTCAGGCGATATTTTGCAGTCCAATATCGCAGACTTATATCGAGCAATATCATCTTGTAAGGCATCCCGTGCGGCATCGACCCTGGTCGTGTCACGTCTAGACTTCGTTAGGATGTCCACTCCAGGGTATGTGCACTCTGCTTCGTTTCCTCCTGAGAAACGCTCATCGGCAGGGAGATCTAGAAATCTCTCGGAGTTTTGCGCAGTGCGGATCGTGAACAGGCATGCAACTGAGTACTAAGTAGTGACCGTGACGCGGAAGGATTTCTGCGGTCATGTGAATCGTAACGCGTGGCGCGTTTTCGCAACACCATGTCTCTCGAGGTCGACCATACAGCAAAAATCGACGCAGCACGCTCGCTACAAGCACAACTACAGAACACGCGCCTCTACATTGTCGGCTATCGCGAGCAATTTGATACCCACCATGCTGCCGCTGCCGAGTCCGGCTCCAGTTCACTGTACGAAACGCGGACGGGGCTCACAGACCCGGCTGTCGTAGCTGTTGACGTCGCCTCGCAGATTGTGCGCTATATAAATTTGGGTCTGGTTTCATGTGTGCTCACTATGTGGTTTAAGGCATTCCTGAGAAAACTGAAGATCCAGTATCTGGAACAGAAGGCTAAGGACCAGTACATCAAGACCATCGTCAGCCCTGACGCGCCAAACATCGACGCCAACGACAACGAGAAGCTCAGGGTAGTGAACGAGGCGAAAAAGGAAGCCTTGAAGGCCGCAAAGGCGCATCTCGCAGAGAAGGACGGGGACATCCGCAAGTTCGCCCCGCTGGTCGAGCAAGGTGCGTACTTCACTTCCTTCATCCAGCACCTACCGACAGACAACTTCTTCTTTGCATCAGACTACAACAAAGCGAAACTGCTGACGGACGAGGCCTTCTCGCTCGCGAGCCAGATCCTCGACGCGCGGCTGACGCTCACGCGCCTGCGCTCTGCGCACCCACTTCCGCGGCTCACGATCCCGGCCGCGAATGCGCAGCTAGATGTGCAAGTGATAGAGATGCAGAAGCTTGACGACGCGCTGCAGGGCGTCAACGAGAACATCGAGCGCGTAAAGGAGGCCGTGAAGGACGGCGCGCGAGAGTTTGAGCGGTTGCGCGTTGAGCGCGCGGACATGGAGAAGCTCGTGCAGGCGGAGAAGGACGAGGGTGAGGACGAGACCGTAATCGGGCTATATGACTGGTGCGGCGGCTCACTTGTACAATTGTTACGGTACATTGACTGGATATCTGGCAGGTATACTGCGTCACTCGCGCTCCATCGCTCCCTCCTCTCACTGGAGACGTTCCACTTCGCATCTGAGAATGAGCTACACCTCAAGTACGCGATTCCCCGCCAGGGAGAGGCACGGCGGCGGGAAGTGCAGATCACCCTGCTGTTCGTGCCCAATACGCGGCAACTCGCTGACGCGCAAATCGAGGGACTCAGCGGGGACCTGGGGGACATCGTTGGTGCACACATCCAAGCAAATGACGTACCCGGCCTCATCGCGGCAGTCCTCGCGCGGGCACGGGCAGAACGCTAACGTCTGGATTCTACTTTCTCGGTGACGGCTTCGACTCGTCATGGATCGCATCGCGCAAGAAGAATGGTGCGTGTACACTACACAGAATGTGCCTCTGGGATTGTGTTTGTACTGGAGCATTTCGAGCATTATCATTATGAGTATACCTGCGATCATCTGTGATACCAGCGATGATGGGGGTAAATGGCTAGAATGATGTTTGAACTATGGGTGTGCGAGTGCGGTCCAAGTATACGATACCAAACATTGCCCTCGCGGGGGCACTTCTTCCTCGTGTGATACGATAATTTACAATGGTTAGCAGCTCGGTGATGAAGCCAACAGGGCATTCACAGAGCTGGGACAGTCTCCAGGGTCTTGCTCCACTCAACCACCTTCGGATGTGCATTGACCTGCAAAGTCCAGCAATGAACAGTGAGCCTCGTCCACAGACAATTACGCGTACCTTTGCTGGGTCAAAATGCAGCACCTGTAGGCCATCGAGCGATGTAGCCCGGGATAGCGCGACATATGCCTGGCCTGCGGGTGCACCGCCAGTTAGCACGCAATGCACTAACATGGAGACCACAGACGCACCTTTCTCGAACACCTTCGCCAAATCGACCTTGACGCGCTCTAACGTCTGGCCCTGCGACTTATGGATCGACATCGCCCACGCCAGGATGAGGGGCAGCTATAAAACCCCATCATCCACTTCAGCGATCCATCCGTACTCACGCTCAAAGCGGGGAAAAATATCCCAACGCACCTGCGTACGGCTGGCCTGCACCTCCCCACTCGGCAGCTCCACTTTGAACGACTCGGACTGGACGACGACGCGGCGGCGGGAGCCGCCAGGCCCAAGGAAGTCGACAACAGGCCAAGGGGTAACCTCCGCCGCCTTCTTCGCGGGCTTGGCCGCGCCGTTCTTCGAGAGCGGCTTCCCGCCCGGCAGCTCGTCGTCGAGTGAACCGTTGGGGTCCGACGGGTCGAGGAACTTGACTACCTGGCCCATCGACCCGTTCACGAGCGTCTCATCTATGTTCTTGATGAGCATCACCTACGCAGGAGCATGCGTGTTAGCGTGTGTTCCAAGGGAGATGCACGACGAAACGTACCTGCGCACCGATCTTGAGTATGAGCCGCTGCGGCGCCATGAAGTTGCTGAGCATCTTCTGGCGCTGCGCCTCGTCCTGGAGCAGCCCCCCGTCGGACGCGAGAAACGTGTGCCCCTCCGTGCGGATGCTCTTCATGCGCATCACGTTCGACTGGTCCACCTCTTCGCGGCGGGGGAAGCTAATAAAACGATACGCGCGGGGCAGTTGGCCGAATGCGACAGCACGGAAGCACGGAACACGTACAGCTCGGTCGCGCCCAGCCCGTCTTCGTAGATGATTTCCCGTTCCAGCCTCTTGAACTTTTTAATGGACTCGTCCGAGAGGCACCCCAAGCGCATCTCGTTCAGCATGCTGACAAACTCTGTACGTGTCTTCACGCATCAGCATACATTTTGTTATGGGCGCAGACGGTGAGCGCACCAGGGTCTTTCTGGCGGAACACACGCGTGAGATTGAACGTCTTCTTGATCGTCTGGCCCCACAATTCCGCCTCGAACGCGAACTTGACCCCCGTGCTCTTCGTCACGGGCGGCAGCTGGAAGAAGTCTCCCGTGACAATGACCTGGCGACGTGTTCGTAAACAGCAAAAGCACGTCGAGGCAGGCGAACGCACCTGGATACCGCCGAAGGGCTCTACGCGCTTGCGGATGATGCTCCCGATGCGTGCGAGCTTGTCGAACAGTTCGCCCTCCACCATCGACACTACATGGAATAGGGCCAGCGACCGTCAACGCCGTGCAAGAATGCGAACGAGAACGGAAAGGAACTGACCCTCGTCGATGATGAGCACCTGCGTACGCAGCCAGCGGCCGGTCGCCTTCTTGTTTTTCCTGATCTTCGTCGCGAGTTGCTCCGCACTCTCGCGCCCCAGGCCGATGCCCGCAAATGAGTGGATCGTGATGCCGCCGATATTGCACGCGGCGATACCTGCATATATTGGGATCCGGTGAGGCAAGGGGCAGCACTAGAAGAGATGCTGATCCGCTGCAAATGAAGACATACCAGTTGAGGCGGTAACAGCGACTGCATCAATGGCCCTCGGATGCTTCTTCTTCATCGTCTTGATGATCTCGCGCAAAAGCACAGATTTTCCAGTTCCTGTGGAGCTAGTCAGAACGGGAGCACTTCTGAGCGGAATACGGTTGAAAGGGAGCTCGCGTAGGCAAGTATCAAGGTACTCGTTTCCTTTCGTTCTCCTCACGCTAGAGCAGTGATTTGCGGCATCATCAGACCCTTTTTGAACCATCTAACATGTTGTTTGGAGGTTACATTAGGCGCATATACGCAGTGGAAGAACAGCATGGCTCATGGATGCTCAAATCGCTGGCAGATTGTCTTCTCAGAACTGAACACCCAATCCAGCACTCACCAGCGCTGCCAGTGTAGAACACACTCTGTCCGTCCTGCACAAGTTTCAAGATATGCTGCTGCTCCTGACTCAAAAACACGGGTGCAGGTTTAGCGACGGCACCCGAGGAAGCCGCAGAGACGACGAGTGGCGCGTTGGCCACGCGCGACGACCCGAACGTGCGCGACGTAGTAGACTCGGTATTTTCGCTCCAGTTAGGAGGTAGCTGACGGCGTTTCGCCGGTGGGTCCTGGGACGGGGCCGACCGCTTCAGGCTCCCAGGTGGCCCGCCTCTGAACGCTTGCGAGCTCGACGCGGACGAAGTGCCCGAAAGCGTCTTCTCGGACGCGACGGCGTGGCCGCTGAGCGCGTCCTGGATGTCTTTCAGGCGCTGTGCCATGCCAGGGAGCTGTTGCTGGGGAGGAGAGGGCGTCCAGGGGATTGCGGACGCGTCGGAAGCGCTGAGGGAGGAGTTCTGGCTGGCAGAGGGGAGAGGGGCAGAGGAGAAGTCGCGTTTGATGGATTTGAGGCCAGAAATGGGCTGCTTGGACGGTGCGGGCATGGTCAGCTAGACGAGGGCAAGAGAGAGCACAAGAAACTTATTCGACGCTGGTAACCGAAGAATTCGAAGACTATCAACTTTGTTGCTTGCACGCGCGTGACACGTGGCAAAGTCACCTGACCGTGACAGTCGGGGTCATTTTTTCTGAACCTCTTGGCCGTCTAAAATGTACACAGAGTGAACCAACTTGATGCCATTTGAATTTCTGCAACAGCTTTGGAATGAGTCCACCATCAGGCTTGTCGACATCGTTACGCGTTTCGTTGATCTCTCAAAGCATATAATTACATCTCTAGCTGACATTGCGGTGAACATAGATTTTGTGATTGCAAGCGAACAATCGCGACTGCAAACCATCACAACTCGGCGACAGGTATGTCTCTCCGTCTTTCCGTCTTTCGGTGGCAATGTCGCACTGTCGTTCGAGCAGACTGACAAATTATCTGTTCTGACCCTCAATAACAGGATCCGAATTCCAAGTGGCTTGATGCTTGCTGTAAAATCAGGCTGATGGCCAAAGTTGGTGCGAATAAATGCCTTTGAGTCACCCTTCATGCCTTTCACTTCACTGCCGGGTCTTTTCCACAGGCTCACAGGGCACGAAAGGTGAATCTCGTTAGACACCAATCTCATCAGACACCAATTCTTCGTCAAGTAACTCAATGGCTAAGCCTTTGACGAGACTGTGTTCGTGGCACTCATTTGACCCGCAGAAGAGCAGCATGCGTGAGCTCTGCAATTTACACTATTCCTGTGTGTGGTATCCAGCGAAAGAAAGCTAGTAAAATTCTCTCCGCACTCTCCCATTCGCGCAATAGCGGGGTCGTTTACATTACGGCGGGCGGTGGCGAACTTATCTCGTGTCCGGTACCATCGTACCACTCAACTTTTGGTTGCCATTCGCGCGCCAGGATACGTGCCTGACCTCCCGGAATGAAAGTAACGGAAGATTGTTCGTCAAGGCACGCCAGGGATCTGGTCGTCAGAACATGTCACCTCGATCGCCTGTTGACATGCTAACTTGACACGGTGATACGCACCGGCATCTTGCATGATCATCCAGCTGTTGGTGTTTCTTTCTGTGTATAAACTGGCAAGAAACACACATCGCAACGGTTGAACGTTGAACGCCCACAGCCGGCGCTCTGAGTCATCACAGCTTCGAAGCACTTTCAGTTAAAATCATGAAATGGTCGGAAGGCAACACCGGTTTGTGTCAAAGACTCTTTCCACACTATCGTGGGCGTGAGTGCTCCGGTAACCTTACCTGAGGAAGGTTTTTGAGGACGGGTTGGAGATTGTGGCGGCGAGCGGGAATGAGCGGATCGATAAGAGCCGAGAATTGTCGTTTTTCGTATTTTTCAGAGCCGCGGACTGGACGCTGTCCTGCACGACGTCTGCGCGACAACGAGCGGCGACGAGCAGGGCTTTCACTGCAAAGTTCTGCGCTGCCGACGGCGAGCGAGAGCTAGTCTATTCGCGGGAAGACGGAAATTAAAGCCTCGGAGTGGCACTGCGGAGACTGCTGCCACGCTTGGGCCAGCACCCTTGTTCCTCATCGCTACGCCAACGCCGCCAACGTTGGCCAGCCGCCTCGAACGTCGTCCTCAGCGTTGCCAACGTCTGATTCACTGTTGCACACATCCTCATTGCCGATGTCGACGACCTCACAAAGCGCAGTCAACGAGAGGCCGTACCTTCCTCCCCGCTCGACCAAGCGCCAGTCGAAAATCACCGTCGAATACCACCATCCCTCTCGCGAGTCCATCCAGGAGTACGAAGGGCTCATCGCCGACGCCAACGTCCACGCCGCCGCCGCCGCCAACTACCACGATCCGCTTCTCGCCTCGAGACCAGCCCCAACTCCGCCGTCGCCCTCGAACAAACAGAGCAACGGCAATTCCTCTCCCAGAGCTCGCCACTCGCAGTACAAGCCATCTCCCCGCAAACAAAGCCTCCACGTCTCTCCTTCAACCAAGACCCTCGACCGCGATCCTTTCGCTGCCAATCGCATCAACGAGGGCGTCATCATGACCAGTACATCTCCCCCGCCCCGCCCATCGAGGGCCAACACCGCCAACCTCAACGACCTCTTCCCCACCCAGAACAATTACCCGACGAATCGTCTCTCCGATCCGCTCGTGCTCCCTCCCGAGGCTAGGTACTATGTCGACCAGCAGGAGAACCAGTCGCTGCTCGAGCCCTCCGAGACGTCCGCCGTCGTCGGGTACACGCAGGTGTCGACCTATAACCCACCGAGCACGCCGACCACGGGTTCCGCCACGGGCACCCGCTCGCGCAGCGCGACCGTGGTGGCCAAGTCGAAGAAGGGCATGTTCAACTTCATGTCCGACTTCCTCAACAGCTCGAAGCGCCCGGAGATCAGCACGCCCTACGACCCGGTCCACCTCACCCACGTCGGCTTCAACTCGTCCACGGGCGAGTTCACCGGTCTCCCCAAGGAGTGGCAGCAACTTCTCCAGGAGAGCGGCATCTCCAAGTCCGAGCAGGAGAAGAACCCCCAGGCGGTCATGGAGATCGTCAAGTTCTACCAGGAGGGCCGCGGCGACACCTCCGTCTGGGACAAGATGGGCGCGGTTGCCGCGCCCCAGCCAATCCAGCCGAGCTCGCAGCCCAAGGCCTACGTCGACGACGGCTTCCAGAACCCCGTGAGTCCCACCACCCCATGCGCATCTCATTTCACCGTTTATTAACCCTCACTAGCGCGTGGCACCTCCCCCGCCGAAAAGGGCTGCAACGACGCAAGGCACGCCAAGTCCGCACCGCGCGGCGCCCCACCCGCCTGCCCCGCTCACCCCCGCGCTCGACCGCTCGACCTCGCAACGGCTGCCCACCTCCAAGCCATACAAATCCACCGACCAGCTCTCGCGCGCCAACACCACGCGCGATCGGCGGTCGCACGGGCCCAGTGGGGGCACGCCGCCCCACCCGCAAACGCCTCCCCCGCCCCCGCCGTCCGGGCACCCAGGTAAGTCTGGCTCGGCTACAGCCGATCTCTCGCGGAGTGCGACTACTCGCGATACCCGCTCTGCCGCGGCCCAGCAGCCAAGCGCCGCCACCGCGAGCCTGCAGAAGGCCGCGGGCGTGGGCGGCACAGCGACGCCGCGGAGGCGGGAGAAGAAAGAGAAGGACAAGGACAAGGAGGCGGACATCGTCAAGCGCCTGCAGCAGATCTGCACCGACGCGGACCCGACGCGACTCTACCGCAACTTGGTGAAGATCGGCGCGGGGTGAGTGGATCTGTCTTATCTATCTGTCCTGTCTGTCTATCTGTCCATGTGTGGATCCGGCTGTGGCGTCGCGGTTTGCTGCCGGTGCTGATGTCGCCTTTGCGGTTGCTAGCGCGTCTGGAGGCGTGTATACTGCCTACCAAGTGGGAACGAACGTCTCCGTTGCGATTAAGCAGATGGACCTGGAGAAGCAACCCAAGAAGGACCTCATCATCAATGAGATCCTCGTCATGCGGGCCTCGCGCCACCCGAACATTGTCAACTACATTGACTCGTTCTTGCACAAGAACGAGCTGTGGGTCGTCATGGAATACATGGAGGGTGGCTCGCTCACGGACGTCGTCACTGCGAACCTTATGTCCGAGGGACAGATCGCAGCGGTCTCGCGGGAGACGGCACAGGGCCTTGAACACCTCCATCGACATGGTGTCATCCATCGTGACATTAAGAGCGACAACGTTCTCCTTAGCATGAACGGTGACATCAAACTAAGTGTGTTTCCAGTAAATTCTGCTCCATCGCGGCGTTCTAACATAGTGCTCGACAGCTGACTTTGGTTTCTGCGCACAAATTTCTGATGGCAACTCCAAGCGGACAACGATGGTCGGTACGCCATATTGGATGGCACCAGAAGTCGTCACGCGGAAGGAGTACGGTCCCAAGGTCGATATTTGGAGTCTGGGGATTATGGCAATTGGTGCGACAATACGTTGGACAATGATGCATCTCCATTGACCGTCAAATTTGATGCAGAAATGATCGAGGGGGAACCTCCATACTTGAACCAAAATCCGCTCAAGGCGCTGTATCTTATTGCCACCAACGGGACGCCAACTATTGCGAATCCAGAATCGTTGTCTACTGTCTTCCGGGACTACCTAGCACGAACCCTGGAAGTGGACTCCGAGAAGCGGCCGACCGCGTCAGAATTGCTACAGGTGCTGTGCTACATTCTTCCTCACCCTATCAGATGATCTGATCTCTGTACGTGCCCAGCACCCCTTCTTCAAGCTTTCCGAGCCACTGCGGACACTGGCGCCCCTGATCAGGGCCGCGCGGGAGATAGCAAAGTCGAAGTGAAGTGTCCGGACCCTTTTTTTCTTTCTCGTGTCGAGTTCGCCCAACGTCATCACCATGTCACAGCCTGCATCGATCTATCTATCTCTGCCCATCCTTTCGTTGGATCTTTCACCTCGTTACCTCCGTTATCGTACCCACTTCGCGTCTTGTTCACTGTCCCGCGGACATTCCGGGTCTGTTCTGTCGCGGCGGGCGCGTGTCCGTCGGGGCGTGTACATACATCATACACCCTGTCTTGGTTCATACCCGTGACAAGTAATACCTCTTTCTGCAGCTTCCTCGTACGATGAATGCTATGACCACTCTTAGAGGAAGTTTCCGTCGGCGGGGTGCTTGTGCGATGTGACCGCCGCTCGACGGTGTAAGTTGCGCGTCAACCACATAGTGATCCGACAACAGAAGTTCTGAAAAAGCATGTCTATACAATGGATGATGATGCAGGGATATATGATACAAATTTAAGAGCTTAATGCTACAGGCTATACAACGACGAGTCCGTTCCGATCCTACTACATGTGTGCGTGAGAAGAAGAGTGTGGATTGTTCTATAAAAATGGTCCCCATCCTACAACGGCTCGATCAGTCGAGGAAAAGACGCAGAGCAGCTGTACTCACCGCTATACATCGTGGCCAGATTAGTCGTATCGGTAGCTTCTGCGGTGAGCTCGTTGACGGCGCATTCAACGCTCAGAGTCTTGTCCAGCTTGCGGTTGACAGACTGCAGCGCACGGTCCGCGGCTTCATCGGCGGTGCCACTGGCCAGGTCGATTCCAATAGCGTAGCGGAATGCTTCGTCAGTCAACTGAACAGCTTCCTTCGCGGAGCCCTGTACCCGCTGGATTTTGAGCTCGCTCGCAGTCCTGCAGAATAGGTATTGCATATCGAGCGAATCAGTATCGCACGATCTAGTGCATCGGACGTACGTACCACGAGTGCAGAGGGTCATATCTAAACACTTCCAGTACCGTCAGGATTACATCAGAACGATCCCGCAAGACACGCAGTGTTTCTTCGGCACATCGCTGGAAGACGCCCTGGGTCCCAGTTATTCCAAGACCGTCCACCATATCGGGAGTCAAGCGGAAAGGCACTCGTTCGGGGATACCGAGTAATTTTCCCTATATATCGCTGAGCATCGTTCGGCGGAGGGCGATGTGTGGGCGCTCACCTGATCGAACGCTATGCCGAGGTCAATATGAATGACCTCTCCCGTGACATTATCCATCAGAATGTTAGAGGTATGCCTGTCGCCAAGCCCCAAAATGTGGCCCACTACCGAGGTAGTTGCAACGCTTCGCGAGTAACTCAGTCGCATGGAAAACCAAGCCATTGGTGTTTTGTGTCTTTCGGTGAAGTAGTATCTCATGACAGGCTTAAATCGCTCGCGAATTTGTAAAAACAATTCAAGCAGGGGGCCGGCCTCGCCGTTGCATTGCGTGCGCTTCTTATTCATCGCAGATTGTGCATCCTTTTGGCTCATGTCCGTCGGACGATATCTGAGTGCAATCCCTGTATTAGCCACCATATCATCCGTTTAACCCAAAAATTCGTACTGTTTGTGAGCAGGCATCAGCCATGATCCAAGGGGAGTCGTATTATCCACGAATTCGAGAACTCCAGCTTGCGCAGCTAGCGGAATGACCTTGTACCCTCTGACGCTCAGCTTTCGCTTGACAGTCTCGCGATCGTGACGAAGGACAACGTTCACTAGATCGAAGACCTGTTCCATCACAGCGTCCTGCCTCAAATCATCGTTACCTTCTCCCTTGAACTGCGGCGGAAATGTTCATAAGCATTGTAAGCAAGAGAAGTCGGTAATTACTTACCAATTGCTTATATTTTTGCCCATCCGTGCCAATGCAAGTTGTGATCTTGGGTAAATTCACACCCCCTGCAGTTGTGAAAGTTTGGTCGAAGTAATTGATCCAGATACAGTCCTGATATTGGGCAGTAGGGTCGACGGGAGTATGAACAGTTATCACCGGTACATGCAGATTGTGAATCTTCCGGATGAGGAGATCGTTAGGTATTTGGGAGATGCTCTTTGGTTTCTTCGCAAATTGTTCCTTGATGGGGTATTTGGCCCACTGCAATGATGCACGACAAATCTCCTCCACGCCACGTACACGGTCTGCGATAGAAGTATCACTTCGCAGGCGATTGAAAATGTCGGCAGCCGCGGTGGCACGCTCAACTTGAGTAGATACTGATTCGTGTCGCCCAGACTGTCTCCTGGAAGATCCTGATGAATCTGTAGTCCGCTCTCCGAGTAAGCAGAACACCTGGAACAAACTATGGAAAGGATGTTCCCGGCACATCCGGGTCAATAGCATCTGTAGAGCTTCCTGGTTCTGTGAAGGTCGCGCAGATTCCGGCATTGCCAATCGAGCAGATAGCTGATGAGCAAGGACGACAAATTTGCGAGAAGGAATGCGATCCAACGCAACTCCGAAACCGAGCTTGGAATCGGTGTTATCGAAGTTTGCCAACCATAGGGAACATAATCGGATGACAGAATCATCATCGAACGAGTCGGATGACTCCAAGCAACGGGAGTACATGTCGACTGCAACACCAAGGAAGGAATCTCGTGAACGAATGTGATCTGAGAACTGCGTCTGATCCTGCTGTAGGACTTTCTGTGCTCGTCTTTGCTCCTGTTTAAGTTCCTCATACTCCTTCGTGTTAGTCTGGGTTCTGCGTAACTGGTCTTTGCGGCTTTGAATCTCTGCGGTCTTGCGGTCAACGTACACTCTCCATCTCAGAGCATCCGGGGATGTCACGATAGAGTGATACTGTCGTTCAGCGAACACGGCATATTGATGGTATATCGCAGCATAGTTAGCATCGTGATTCTTGAGCACGCCACTATCGCACTGGGAGAGCAAAGCTGTGGCAGGGTCGAAATAACGAGCGATTATGTCCGTCGGTATGCCCAGATTTGCTTCAGCCGACCATGTTCCCTAATTCAGGTGAGTTTCTTTCAATTCATATACGATTTGATGACTTACCAGGCGGGCGAGGAGCGTAGCGGTCCTTATTCGCTCAGGGACAGCATCGGGAAGTTGGACCTCTGACAGAAGATTGGCTAGAGCTTGAACTGCTATCTTGGGTTCGTTAATAAGCCAAAGGACACTGGCGTACTCTTGATTGGCTTCTAGCGTGGGCTTTTTTAGCAACTCCAGAGCCTGAGTTACAGAATTCAAAGCGATTTGCGTTTGATGGGCTTCACGGGCAGCTTCAGACAGGCGTATGAGACATGCGGCTTCAAAGTCGATTAAGCTTCGGCAAAACGGAGAGAGAAGATCTCCAATCTGCTCGCGTTGCTCTTTCTGTCTGACGGAACGGATCAGAGAGATTCGGGTGGCCATAATCTCCTCTATGACAGAAAACCTGACAAACGTTAGTAAAACGCTCAATAGACAGATGAGGGACATACTCGAAGTCCGAGTCAATAACGGTGAATGCGGCCCATTCAGCAACATCAATGCTTTTGCACTGAAGCGCGGCCTGAAATGCACTGCTTCTCCACTGTTTCACTTGGTGAAGGCACATAATGTTCTGCGTGATCTGGCGGATATCCATGAAGTTCTCTGCGCCCAGACCATGCAGTTGCATCATCTCGTCGACCAGAGCATTGCGTACCACACTGTCTGTCACTGTGTGATTGCGTTCACGGTGGATCGCCCTGAGCGCCATATAAAGCGGTGCGCCTGAGTTGCGCTCCGATGAGTGCTCCGGTAGATCCCAGGTTTCGGTACGCCATCCTAGATGATATGTCATGGCATTCGAATTGGAACGGTCATTCATACTAGTCAAGGAACGCCCCAGTGTGTTCATCGCAAGGCTATTGAATCCAAACGAATGCAATGTCTTGATAATACCTTCCGTGTGGCTTGTGTCTGATGTCCCTGCCTCCAGGGCTGCACCATGGAAACGAAATGCCTTGTCCCACTGTTTCTCATGATGAAGTCGTCTGATTAGAAAGCGGTGTAAGTCTTGAGTTGGAATCCCGTAAAATCCATCCGGCTCGTCTATGTGACTGTAAATATCGAATAGGACGTCCTCAACGGCAGTTGTGTCATTGGGAGGTCCCTCCCGATGTTCAGCTTCTAACTCGAGAAAAAGTAATGCGGTTGTATAGGCGCCGTACTTTATGGCACTCCGGCTTAGGAGAGTATAATCTGTGTCGAGCCACGTGTCGTAGGCCAACGCATCACTGTCTCCTGGTGGAGTGAAGAACCGTAAATGCAAGACGATGTCGACCACTGCACGCAGACAGGGGACACTTGTGTGATCGTATGCCAAGATAGCGGTGAAGTATCGGGAGAGGATCTCGCGATACGAACTACTTGCTCGGAGCATTGCTTGTGATCGCTCGAATTGTAGCGCTGTATGGACCAAAAGCGGCAGGATCTGTTCAGCAAAAGTGGGGTCCGATTGCAGGATAGATGTCAATGGTGCATAAAATAGGTCAACAGGAGCAAGAGCTTCACACAGGGTAGTTGTGATATATGTGATCCATTCTGAGAAATTCCTTGATATTTCCAAGGCGCGCTCGGAGACCAACCGATCACCCAAGTCGCACTGAGATTTTGCCACAACGGGCGTGCAATGCACTCGTAGAAATCGCAATTCTACAGAATGTTCGCTGGGCCAGGAGGAATCCGCCAGAGCTTCGGGTGTGCAAACCGACATTAACGAGCGAAGAGTACGATAGGATGTGTAGACTTGCGTTGCTGAGGCGACACCAAGCATATTCAACAAGGAGTCGACAATAGCACGCCGCGCGACATCCCGAGGGTCAGGATTGTCCTTCCGTCGGACGCCATAGCGGTGTCTTGTTCGTACTGTCTGCGATACAGATTGTTCGCTGACGAAACTGTCGATATGACCATGATGACATAGCAGCAAAGTTGCAAAGGCATCAATATCGTCGTCCAGGAGCTGCGCAGCAGAAGGAATACATTCCTTCAAACGCCAGAAATCTGACTTTGGGAAGTTTCCAGGAAGGCACCTTCCCTCTGCGGCCAGATCACGGAGCCTTCTAACCAAGCGGAACTTACTGGGGGATATGCGGTAATCATTGAGAACAGAAGAGAGTTCCGAAGACTTGACATCTTCGCACAGTGATCTAAGATTGCGCGGTAGTTCCTGCGGCCAGGCAGAGAGGGCCTTCACAATCTGGGGTTTGATTGCTTTGCTTCTGCACAGTCTGGAAGCTTCGTTCTCCATCCATTGCATGAGTTCATGACCCATGCGAGCTACGGTGGTGTCTTGTCGATCATGGGAATAATCGTAAGCTAGGCGGCTTATTCGTATGAAGATGTCCGGTAAACGGGGGTCCTTTTCGTTGCTTTCGAGAGCCAGGCCGAAGCACCAGGCTAATATAGACTGAGCCGCGTGAGCCAGGTCGGATTGTATGAGGATAGTGGTGGCACCGTTGATGACGGTGCGAAGCAGGGCGTAATCCTCGAAGTGGCTGCTGTGAGAAGCCACCCAGAGACAAATCGCGTTGAGGAGCCTCATCTGCTCATTCACGATAGGTGAACGTTCCAAGTCCGCAAAAAGTTGATGAAGCACATGGTACGTGATGGCTGGAGCGGAAGCCTCGGGTACTCGTGAGCTAAACCACGTCAATGCCTGCAGCACTGTTTCCACGCCATACCATGGTAGGTTGGGTTCGTGTGGCTCAAAATCGCCCTCTTCTCGGTATTGGACCATCTTCTGGAACGTCTGAGCGGCATCGACGGTATGTCCGAACGTGCGTAAAGCGTCAGAAATACGGTCTACCTTGGAATATTCCGGATCGCCCAAGGTCCGAAGGATAGCAGCCACAATAGCGTCAGCATTCTCAGCAAGAGATTGCATGAACTGCGCCTCATCATTTATATGCTTAGTTCGGACCTTGAGAATGGCTTCGAGCTCATCAGGTTGTGCATTGATCCTGGACGGATCCTCTGCTATCCAAATGACAATCTGATAGCCGACAATTTCCGCGAAACATTCGCGAACGCCTTCCGCGGTGGATTTTTGGATGGCCTTGCAGTGATTCGAAAAAAGGTTGTATCCATGTTGGATTGACGATCGCGTCCCGGGGCCTAGAAGATTCGTAGGGGTGAATGCGTGAAAGGTAGCTTCAGCGCACTCTCTTCTGTCTTGATATCCTAGAAGATGTGGCGGGAAGACGAGAAAATCTTTTTCACTTTCTCGAATTGAGTAAGCGATTTGAGAAGCGTAGGACTCAAACAGGGTGGAAAATCGGGGTAGTCCCATGCGCTCTCCGACGCCGACCAAGACAGCTTCGATATGTCTTGTGTACGCCGAAGTGTACAAACAAGCTTCGAGCAGATGCCAGTAAGGACCACGTCTTATGGCAGAACTGACGATCATAATATTCCCCAGGCATAGCAAACGTGTCAGCATATGCTCATAGCTGACAATACGCATGAGCGAAATCGTGGCAGATGGTAAACGAAACGTACTCTTCAAGTGTCCGGCAGAGATAGCCTTTGATGCTCGTGTAGAGATCTTCAGGTTTTTGCCCATTAATCTGAGCGATAGCAAAGAGATGCGCGTTTATTACGGCAGCTCGAAATCGGACACGAATGTCTTCGTCAGCTCCCAGGGTGGGCAGTACTGCAAGCGGATAATTCTGGGGACCCCAATCCTCATCTTCATCCATAAGAGGTCCCGCGAATACTGTTTGTGTGGGATCTTGTCTCAAGTAGTCGATTAGACAACATGCAAGGTGATCGCGCACTCTCCAAGATGGAATCTTCCCAGTCAAGAGAGCGCGAGAGAAGAATTCATACAACGATCTAATACAATCACCCGTTTTGCCCGCGGCCACAGATGGTTGTATCCAGATACTGGCGGTTGCGTCCAGAAGCCGGATCACCAGTGACTGAAATCTTTCATTTCGCGCGTATCTGTAATCCATGAGCAACTCGCCACTTTTTGTCAAGAGCCGATGAAAATGAGATGGACTAAGATTGAGGGTCCCTTGTTGAATATTTCGGACATATGACGAGGCGAGAAAGGTGAAGTCGTCGTTTTCGCAACCCAAAATGAGGTCGGTCAACTCTTTGTCACGGGTGGGCTCGCCAGAAGCAGATTGCAGAATTGGAACGACAGCGAGTGTCGTTATGCAGACATCGACCGAATGCTCATTGACCGAGATACCGCCAACCGCTGCACCGTGACCAGCGCCCTCGGGCGTTCTAACTGGGCCGAATCCATCCTTTTTATCGATGTCCATGGCATTCAAGTGCAAATCATCACCGGAGGCCAAACCGATGGACAGGCGAAGGACGTCCCGCAGAACTGACAGCACACTGACGAAGACATCTTGCACCTAAAAATGTACAATCCTGAGGTCAGCATCAAGTAAGATCGCACGTTGTAAACGTTCATAGGAACCTACATCGGTACTTTGAAAGATTACACGCTGCAGAATACGACGCGAAGCCGAGTGTTGTTGATCTTGCGACTGCTGCGCCGGCGTCAACGATTTGAGGACACTTCTCCGGATTCCAGTCCCAAAACTTGGGGGTAACAATGTCTCCCAATTGGCGAAGTCACTATCGTCGTCTTGTGCCAGTATCAGGGGCTGCAATCCAGATATGGCCAAAGCTCTTTCGCTCGCTGACCATTGGCCATGTGTCATGAGCGGGGCTACAATGCTTACAAGCTTGCACGCTGCCTGTATTACGCGCCTGTTCGAACGCGTGCCGTTCAAGACCAGCGAAGCCTCGAAGCAAAGAGCCAACACCGAGAGGTCAAGGGACGAGCGGACCTTCTCTGCAGTCATGTTTCCAGACGGGTTCTTGCTGGCTTCCCACCGCGAAACGAGCTCTTCGAGAGACCTAAGGAGGAATGCCGAAAGGCGGCGTTCCCGGCCCCGGGGCGGGTTAAGATCGCGCATATCCAAGGCTTCAGTCGGCAGTCCGTCACCAAGTCCTCCTTCTCCAGTTCCAGCATCGGCCTGGGAAAACAGCACACCAGAGCTATGCTCGCTAGGCCGGCGAAATGGAGGCAGCCGCGCGTGCAGGAGGAAGTCTCGAATGACTACTGTTCGCCTGTCATCAACCATTGCCTCTACCATCGAACACTCCGGGAGCATCATGCGATATACTAAGTTACTCTTCCTCGACAGTGCGCATATGCTTTCCATCAGCATGAGTACGTCGCCTGTGGTGTGCAGTGACATCTTCAACCTGTGTCCTTTCTCCACTCTCCAGACGTTCGTCAGCCACGTCAGCGCTTTTTCCTCCAACTGCATTCTGTACAGCCGGACATCCTGACTCACGACCCGAAGGCACAGGACTAGGAAAGCGCAAACGGAATCATAAGGAAAAAGGGGTCCCTGGACGTCGAGATCTGCAGCAAGGGCTTCGACTTCGGAGAGAATGCGCTGTGATGTCAATAGTCGCTTGCCGTGGACTAAAAGGACATGAGCTGCATGACTTGCGGCGCGACAGACGGCTGGAACACTCAAACGCCGCATGGCGTGTGCCCAGATTGAATCCCAAGAAAAGCTGTCGGTCGTTTGACTCGGAGCGACGGTTGCAGACGCAAGAGGAGGATCCGAGGTACAGCCTGCGTGAGCTATGGCCGCAAGGCATAGGAATGTCCATGATTGGACCAGACCATCCTCAACCGAAACAAATTGGAGGAGAGTGGAGGATACCTCTTGCTTTAACTCGGCATGCAAGATCGACCAGTGTCTGTCGACAAAGAACAACAAGACCTGAATGTAGTAGATGCGAGTGCTCGCCGTCGCCTGTGTTCTGACTGAGGACAACAGTGAAGTGATTGGATCCTCGAGCCTGGAACGCTTACTGCTGCTTGACTGGGTCAGCGGCATTGATTCCGTCATAAGGAACAACTGTATGAAATTTTAGTGAAAGGCAGGTTCAAACTATCCTTCCAACTCGCCTCCTTCGTACATTCCGCTTGAAGTTCAAGGATAGCCCATGTAAAGGCTTGAGTTGCGTCAAAGTGCCACCCATGACGGAAGGTATGGGCAGTGATTGCTCCAATTGCACCCTGATCTTGATCCAATGGAACGACTTCAAGCCGCAGAGAATCAAGGGAAAGACCATGAACTTTCCACCGAATTTCTCCCTCTCCATTTAGCAGACGCCAGAGTTTTGTCACGCTAGAAAATTGATCGCCACCCATGCTCCCCATGTCTGCTTGATCATCTGTGAGGAAGGGAAACAGGACTTTCAAAACCACAATCAGATCCTCTTTGAGTGTTTGGTCCTTCGAATTCCACATGGCCACCAGTCCAGGCCACGCTTTCCTCGCGAATCTGCTCACCAAGTCACGATGATTCAGAGCCACGTGCGAGAGGATGGCGGAAAGACACAATACAAAGTTGTGGTGCAGGGAAGTGTCAGTGGGATACTTGTCGATGAACCGTTCCAGACGATTCAGGACGGCGGCTGCAATGCCGGGGTACTTCTGGGACAATAGAGGTGCAAACGGCGACTGGAGTAAGGGAACAAGAACGGTCATGAATTCGATCTGTTCTGCAGATGGGGCCAGCGACTGTAGTGGTTTTTGAGGAGCTGGAGATTCATCATGAGAGCATGCTCTTGCAGACTTCTGGCTGGGGCTACGGCGACGTTTTCTCGAGAGATCAGCTGTAGATGTCGAGGGAGTCCCTTCTTCAGCATCCTGCATTGAGTGTTCATCCCCGCCTGCAGGAGAAGCGGTGGTCTCCTTTTCGCCAAGCTGCTGGCCGTCAACTTCGCTCAACTCCTCGTTGAGACGATCTCTGAGAACGACGTTGAAGGCCAGTTGGGTGATATCCACCCATTCAGCGTGTTCTAAATGTTCTAAGTGCTGTCTGCATTTGAATACGCACCCAATCGCCTTGATATAAGTCAACGCTACAGGAGCTAGTAGCTCCCCTCGATAGAGCATTCTCTGCCGAAGATGTCTCAATAATGGCCTTAAGGCCCTGTTGTTCATCGTCTCCACGCCGTGTTGTATCAGTTCACGCAAGGCGGTGGTCACATCCTTCAGTCTACCCAGGGCGGCAGCACCATGCCCTGTAGTCTCAGCCGACAAACCGCCTTTCTTCGCGCATGCCTGGAACTCTTTCTCCACGGCCTCGAAACAAGCCTGAAAAAGAACAGTCCAACCCCGACCATCCGACGTCTTATTGACATCTGAGACGAGGCTGCCGTTCTCGTACCCATCGCGAAGGGTAGAGATGCCTTCCTGTCGAACTTTCACTTTATCACTTCTGATTAGTTGTACGGTCTCCCGGACGCTCCGATAGCTCATAGCAACAGGCCACCAGCAAGACGGTAAGAGAGAAGACAAAAACAAAGGACTCCGCTCCTGGCGCTCGCACTGCTCATCCGGATTTGGCACACACGCGTTGTTTTGTCGTGTTTGTTCCCGCGCACTGCGTCCGCTTCGCGAATTTCTTTTCCTCTCCTTTTCTTTCTTCGTCGCTCATCATGCATCAGCTAGCTGGTCGATGTGCTTCCGTCTGTCTTTCGGACAACAAATTTGTTCTCATCTCCACTTGTTTCATTCCGGCATGTCTCATCTTTGATGTTTTCTATACCCGTTTGGATTATAAGGTTGGCGTCATTCTGCCCGAGCAGTGCTCTTACGCATCCACCCTGCATCGGTTCTGGTGAAGCGCCAAGATTCACCGACATTCATCTGTCTAATCAGCAGGTGCTTGGGCGACTTTTGAGAAGTGGAGACTTCTTATGGAGTTTACCATGGTTTGTGATCGCCATACATTACCCCTTCATCGTATATTTTGTTCTACTTGTATCACTGTACCAAACCCTTTGCTAGCTCCTTTGGTATTTGTCGTGGTTGAATACAGATCTTTTACGAACACACACGCGCTTATACGCAACCTATATGAGTGCCTCCCATAATTTCATTCTGTGCAAAAATCATCGACTTGTACCGCATCGTATCGATAACAGCATGAACTCAGTCAGCTCCTGGGTGAACGTTAACTGAACAACCAGGTTCAATTGCAATCCTCCAAAGCGGAAGGTCGATGTGAGCGCTAATTATTGCTGAACGGAAGCGAAAACCCTTTGTCTCATCTCAGCACTGCGATTCGCTCGTTACCCCAGAGCACCTACCTCTTTTCCACCTCCCTCTTGCGACTACTTGCCACGGTGCTTTCTTGAGATGGGTCTACTCGCGTACGTCAAGTCTTCATTTTGCAGTGGCTACCTCATCTCCTCACTTTGCGCAGTGACGCGAGAGCGCGGAAAGCCATATTCTCACACATACTCGTGCGATATGGGATCTCAAGCTTAGGCTGAATACTCTAGTGCCAATTTGCAGACTTCCTCCAGAGATACTGGCCGAGATATTCCTTGAGATTCTCGCACAGGCCGAGCAGGAGGAGAAGCTGTATTATCACGGCGGGAAAACGTATTCATGGATAAAAGTCTCTCATGTTTGCCATCACTGGCGCTCAGTTGCCTTGGAGTGCCCCAGATTTTGGAGCCGCATCGTGCCGACCACCTGTCCAGAGTGGGTGGAGGAACTTTTGTCCCGTTCGAAGAAGGCAAGGCTCTCCGTGACGGTCGACCTGTCCACGGGGCATGTTAGCGGCAAGATCGATGCGTTCAAGTTGCTCATCGAGAACTTGTCGCGAATCCAACAGCTCCGCTTGATTGCCTCGCAGAGCTCACTCCAAAACATCGTGGAATTCGTGACGGGACCTGCTCCTGCTTTGCAGACCTTCATTCTCACACAGACGGGGTCACATATGCCCGATCTACCAAAGACTTGTTACCCTGCCTTCCCACACCACGACGAGACGCGACGTCTGCAGCACCTCGAAATACGAGGACCCATTTCCTCAACTGCTTTAATCCTGCCGATGTTTCCTTGTTCGCTGAAACATCTTCATCTCAATGGAGGCAACGCCTACCTGCCCTCGTGCATGTCAGATGTGCTCAAAATTCTTGAAACAACTCCCTTGTTGGAGACTCTGAAGCTGGAGAGGGTTGTTTCCGGAGCGTTAGAGACCGATCAAGTCGTCGATTTACCCCACCTTCGCTCTATACGACTAGTTGGATATTATATGGAGAGTGCTTGTCTTCTCAATTATCTTTCCCTTTCCCAGGATCCAAACATCGTTCTTAAAGGCCTCGATCTTAATATCTATACCAGCCACGTAGGGGTAGTCGCATCGGCTATCGCGGCGAAGATATCTAATTCGGACCGGTTACGCACCCTGTCGATAGGCAGGCAGTGTCCCGGCTATGGCTGGCGTATCCAAATTTGCGATACTCTCCAGTCGATGGCCTCATTTGACATTTCTCTGGAGAATGGGGTGGGCCCACTCGATGTTGCTTTCGATGTGCCCTCGGCCGCGGCGCCGGACGTAATCGGAACATTTTGCAGACATCTCCCACTTGCGCAAGTGCAGAACCTCAGTCTATTGTCTACCGATCTTGAGATGCCATTACAGGTTCGATGGGTTAAGACCTTTGGGAAGCTAGAGAACGTATCTCTGCTGCAGATCGGAGGAAATCTGGCGCAACATCTCCCGCTCGCACTTGGCATTCGCGAGGAAGACGGGAATGTCATCGTTTTCCCTAAGTTGCGGGAATTGCAGCTGAACGACGTCCGCATTAGGGATTACAATAGCCCTGGTAGCAGTCTTTTCTTGGACTCATTCCTGGATTCCCTGATGCAGCGCTGCGATCACGGTGTAGAGATCCGCCATTTGAAGCTCGCGAATTGCATAAACATGGACATGACTGAAGTCGTTCTCATATCTGAAATTGTGCCCTCGGTGACCTGGGATGGCATCGAGGATTTTGTGGAAGACGATGAAGAGGAAGAGGAAGAGGAAGATGACGAGGGCGAGGACGAGTCGGATGGCTCGGTGGGTTTTTTTGGCAACAACTATGATATACTCTTCTAATAAGATGACGAAGAGTGGTTTTGAATATCGACTTCACTCTCGCGCCGTTCTACGGAATGATCGTCTGTAGCTGTGCTAAACCTGTGTTGAAGTTGTGCACCTGCTTTCTGTGTGTTGGGTTGCTCGTTCACAATACCATTCCGATGACGATCTTCTCCGCCGCAGATCGCCGAAACATGGTTGTTGACACCGGAAGCTGACTCTACTAGCAAATTAAAGTAAGTTGGGTTGCTCGTTCACAATACCATTCCGATGACGATCTTCTCCGCCGCAGATCGCCGAAACATGGTTGTTGACACCGGAAGCTGACTCTACTAGCAAATTAAAGCAAGTTGGGCAGCTGAACTTCCCATCTCTAAAACTAGGCTAGAGTGCCCCACCATGAGTGGACTCTGTGGGTACAGTCGTTCGTTTGCCTAAAGCTGAACGCGGAACTAATTCGCCGAGTTATAGCACCGCAATTACAAGCACTCTCCTCTGGTGTTTATCACTGGCAGGACCTAAACAATGTCGCCCTCGCAAGTCTTCGCGTTTCCTGGACGAGAGGATATCGCCTCATGCTGCTGGCATGTATCGAGGCTCAGCAATGCACGAAATATCTTCTTTCGCACTAATGTTCAAACAAACGGATTGTCTCATTCCTTCATCGTCATGGTTCCATGCGTGGTCCGCAGTTTCATGAATTTGGTTGTCAATATCTTTCCACCGGGCCCGCCAGTTGTGTCCTATCCGTACTTTCATTCGTGATGTTTTGTTGCATTAGGGCACTAATTTGTGCTTTGCCAGCTACCTAGTCCCATACGCCACAGCCAGTGCCATCAGCGCCACCTTTGGAACACCGTATAATGATCAAGAGGAAGTCGTTCATGCACCATCGCTCCCCACTCATGATTCAGACAATGATATTATCGTCCTATGAGACCTTCGTATCACGTCCGTCAGATCATCAGTCGGCTCGTTCTACCGCGCCGGAACCGGAGCCAGAGAAACCCACGGCAAGCCAGTCTAGTTGGTCGTCATATATGGACAGCCACTTCTCGGCCATATGGCAGACAGTCGAGTTGAAGCAGTGCGTCCTCTCCCGGTCACTACAACAATGCCTGAGAACACCATTAATGCGGCAACTACAGATACCAATTTACTTTCTCAATATGGGCTTCTTCTCGACAATCATCCTGAGAGCAGTATAAGTTGTCCTCACTTGTCACCATTTTAGCAAAGTTGTACCTGCAATCAGCCTCATGTGTTGGATATTTGTTGATTGGGTTACTTCGGTCGTGGGCGGCTGTTCGGCAGCTGTGGACTCTTTAATTGAGAAGGCGTATGGTACCGACTTCCAGTCAATATGATGAAGCTTTTAGTGCCAGGAAAACATGGTGATAGTCTAGACTATGTGCTGCATCTTTTGGAGGCCTGACTGTTTGGGGGATGGTGACTACAATTATATCCTTGATTCCGTATTCGCGATGCTGATAACACGAGACTCTAAGCGAGGGATGCAGACTTACAGAATGTCAGCCGTACCCTCAACCTTATAGCATGGTTCTGCCCTGCGATGCCGGTACTTATTGCATAGGTTCTGTATCTAAAGCCACCTCCCACCCAATACCACCAGTTCTTTACCCGATGGGCCGATGATCATATTGAACAGCTCGTCAACTTCATAAGTACATTCGGAAGTCCATGATTAGCATAGCCACTACCGTGACTGTGAGACGCGCTCGTCACAGTTGTGACCCACGCGTTCGCCGGCGCCTTGGTACCCTTGAATATTGATCTCGTCCAACACACTCCTTCCTACATCAGAGCTTTACTGTTACGCTAGAAATAAGAACTCAAGCGAGGGAAATAGCAGTCTCCAGAGAACATCGGTGGTCATGCAAGCCACTCTGGATGCAACCGCACTCAAACGTAAGTATCAGATTGGGCGTAACCTGGTTGTTTCCTGCTCATGTAGAGGCGTATTAGATCTCACCAGAGCTCTGATATGTCTGTCGAAGTATGGTGATGACCTGACTATCTATGCGACTCCGCAGACCTTGGCGCTCTCGGCCACAAATTCATCCATGTCCGCTTACTGTCGATTCAAATACGACAAGCAGTTCTTCAGCAAGTATAACGTGGGAAACACTGCAGCCGCAGGGTCGTCTAGAACTGAAGTAGAAGAGGTCCCTACAGCTACCGGTCAGTTACTCACCAAGGTTCGTACTCGTTGCTTCTTTGTACGTGGACCTTCCATCGACAACGAGCATACCGTAGTCGTTGCTGTCGATCTTGAAACATAGGACTGTTGAGAAGACTGTAGAGAAATGCGAGCTAGCTATCCTTGATGGTGTTCAGGACGGACGGAATGACGAAAATGAGGACACACTGGAGAGCAGACTGATTGTGCGTTTACACTGTAAACATGGTAAATTCCCTCCGAGATACTCATCCCTCCTGTGTACTCCTTCCTATTCAAGGACGGTATTTAAGCTGACGTTCGGACTCAGGTGTCATAAAGACCCATCGCCTGTTGCTTTTGGCCCAGACTTGTCTTATGGCCCCCGGGATGCTGGATACACCGTGTCAATCCCGGCTTACGATCGGCCCGAGGGCTCTAAAGGACATGATAGAACACTTTCCATCTGCGAAAGGAAGCAAGAGCGACCCACAGCTCATCTGGAACTTTGCGGACTCGGAGGTATCGGTCAGAAGCCTTGAAACATCGATAGATACGAAGGGTAAGTGAGCAGTCTATCATTGATGTAGATACCCCTTACGTCTCATAATGATCTTCAGGGAGGGCACAGCTTGCGACAGAGCTGATCATCAGCGCAGACGAATTTAACGTGTACGACATTTATACATTGCCCACTACAATTGCCTTCCATCTTCGTGAATTCAATGTGAGTCGTTTGACTGGGAAATGTTCAGGTGCAAAACTTCTCCAAATTTGTCCTCGCAGGCTACCATCGCCTTCGCCGAATCATCAGCTCACCCTCTTGACATTCGCTTCACTGATCCTGCGGCTCCCCTATATATCGACGTCGAAGGCGACCTTTCTGAGACACTGTTCGTGATTTCAACAAGTCAAATACATGGCGTTCCAAGTTCGATTGCTGGCCAGGCTCGTCAGAGAAACATTACTTCCGTCGGCCCCCAAACGAGAGGCAAGAAGCGCCAGCTGGAGGATGACAGCAATGCTAGCAGAGCAAATTCTGGAATGAGCGCTGGACAGGAGCGTGTTTCGTGGCCGATGAAGGTGGTGCAAGCAACAGACAGAGCCTCCCTCGCGAGGGAACTGAGCGACAACAATGCGAGAGGCACCTCAAGATCATTGGCAGGGTCCATGCCCCCTCCGTCCCTACCACTTGCGACGCCTTCACAGAATGCGCCACCTACTCCACGGCCGCGCGAGCCACTTTTTTTCCCTAGCTCCCAGCTCTCTCAGGCCGCTCAAGATGCAATTAGAGAATCTGGTCTGGGTATCGAGAATATGACCGCAGAGGAGTTCGAGGCGATGCTCGAAGGGGACGGGGAAGAGGTAGGCTTAGACCCGGACGAAGAACTCGGAAATCTCTTCCACGACGTGCCATCCGATGCAGGTCAAGACAGCCTCGACATATATGATGTGGAAATGGAGCCGACACAGAGCGACGAAGGAACCAAGGTGCGTTTTTCACGAACATGAAATGTAGGTGGTTGCTTACACTAGAGCGCCGAAGGCATTCAAACCGCTGTTTGAGGATTGAAGGGCTAGTGAGAATCGCATTTCACAGATCGTATTGGAGCAGATACATATTCGCTGACTATTCGTATAACGTTGTAATGCTACAGTGTCGTATAACGTAGGAGTAAGAAAGTCGTAAGATACAATGAAGGTCGTCATAAATCATCCAACGTAGCGTCAACGGTCAAAAATCGTGAGTGGATATCTGTAATGCTCGGGCGAACATTACAGGGTATGATGTCATCAACGTCGTGGTCTATACTAACGAGTTCGCATGTTGTTCAGAATAATCAATGCCTGAGAATGACTCTGTACTTACAACGTGAAACGTCATGACGACCGAGAGGTACCCCTATGCAACGACATTTGGGGCATTTGAGGGAAGACTGCCGTTACGGAACACGTCTCGCAGGTCAGAGGAACTTTTCATTCTGCGAACGGTGCGTGGGGGCGAATAGGTGGAGGCATCGCATAAAGTTACGTTTTTCTCTACCTCTTGAGGCCCCTCTACTGCGGCGGAACGAGGGAAGGAGACGTCGTTGGGTTGGGCAGGGCTCGCGGAAGGTATAAAGTCGGCGGTTTGCTCCGCTAGGGCACTAGAGGTGCCCGTGCGAGAGGTCATAGAAAATCGTGAAAAGAAGTGAGAACGATTTGAAACTGCAGCGCGCGCAACGGTGAGGGTAAGGAGGATCTGCGCCGGCGGTGGGGCGGAGGACGTCATGCTGCATGATCGAGAACTGCGTCCGGACTCATCCGAGAACTCACCGGAAGCAGATCATCATTCTGAGCATCGCGGGAGACCACAGCACGTGCACAGAGTGCAGAGAGCATATGCTCACTGGCAGTGAAACTCAAGTACTCAAGCTCAAGTGCAAGAGTATTTCGCTGACGTATCATTTCATACTATCTATTTGTGGATGGAGTCGTCACAGGAGAGTGTCCAACTCGACGAGGCGTGGGGCAACCGACTTACTTTCAGCTTTAGCTCAACAAGCAGCCAGCATAACTTTTGACATTTGCCGTTAATCTTCTTGCGTAAGACATGCATGAAGGCCTCACATGAAGGCAGACGATCATGACGGAGAGAGACAGTGGTGATGAAACCATCTAATTCAAGACTTACGCGTAACGTCAAGCTGTGGGTGCAGGGGAGGTCATTTGACTGAACTCCTCTGCGCAGGCCAAAAGACGTATAAGTCCACGGAATCAATGGGATGCAAAGATCCACGTCGATAGCAATATTTAGGAGACTTGCAGTAGCCCGATGTGGCTTGAAGTTTCGGCGCTGTGGTTCAGCCGCGCGTCGGTTCGCAACAAAAATTCTCACACTTTCGGGATCTGAATCGGAAGATTGCCACTTGAACTTGAGAACCCATATATGGGCTGTCGTCCGCAGCAAAAAGCGCCAACAGAAAACTCCGCAGTAAATATTTCAGTCGATTCTGCTCACCATGATGCTCTCTGAGCATCTCTAGCTTGGAGCTGTCGAGGTCGTGATTCCCCGGAAAACCAGTCTGTCGGTGGAATTATCTGAATCATCGGTGTTACGGGCTCCAGGTCGCTCCCAGGCTCGGCCTCCCTCACCCCATTGAATTTCAGTAGTTCCAGGCGTAGATGTGGCCACTGTAATTCGACCCACTGGCGGCAAGTTGAATACCAAATGCCTTTTGTCTCTATGCAGTTCATTGATGTCGTGATTTTTAGGTTGCGATTGTCACCAGTGCCTTCAGACGATGCTTGCACAGGCGTAGATTTGGCGTGTGCTGGGTTATTGGCGCATCTTTGACAGATTCTTCTAGAGATGATGATACATATCGGCTTGCTACGGAGGCGCACACGTTTGACCCCGAACTTTGGACCCGTGGATATTGGATTTGCCTCCCAAGTATTCCCGACTTCCTCTCACCAGTCATCTGATGGTAATTCTCAATTGAATTGCATGGCCCGTCTGCCCTAGGTCAGCAGCATGTCGCATAATCTCTTCTTTTATTTTCTCGCTCGCACAAAGCCACCCCACGATTTTTTCATCTCCAGCCGTCAGCTTTGCGCATGTGTTCTATTATCACGACTCCTGTTGTTCCAGTTTCCGCGATAGAAGCAGTGATCAGAGGAGCGTGGCTGGTTGTAATAGAAGGACTTCGGTACGTCCACGTTTTCGGGGTGCGCCGTTTACTTTCATGTGGCGCAGAACGGTGACCCTTACTATCGCGGAAAGCATCTGTCCTCTTCCTATTGCAGGTGTGCTATAACGGGGAGACCGTCCCCAACATGGACCATTTTTGTATCTCAATGTGTCTGCATTCACTGCTATTACTGAAAGAAGTTATCGCGTACCATCGATAACAACGACCTATAGCCGTGGCCCGACAGTCATTTACGGCCCTGCATCCGGTCCTGTCTCGCGTTGGACCCACTTTACCACTCTCTTTGTCGTGATTCGACCTATGATATTTGAATGCACCATAACAGATAAACTCGCTCACCGAAGCTGGTCTTCTGAATAAGGTACAAACGTAATACCAGCAGGAGCTGGCATTTGCTAAGCGCCAATTTACCCGGCCCGCCGGGCGAAGGTTCTCGTAAGGCGCGGTGGTACAGGGCGCAATTGACAGAACGGCCATCGACGATATCGTGGTACTGTACGTTACGCCCTGCCAGTGACAATCAATCCCGCGACTCTTATCTTCCCCCGCGAAGTTTATGGTGCGCTATCTGGGTCTTTGATCCATTCGCTCAACTGACAGCTGGATCTCAGAAGTTCTCTCTTCTGGATAATGTGTTCCGGGACTCACAGGTGTGGCTTGCCAACGATGCTGCGCGACTCATCCTCACCAAGTCCGCGTGCTCGGCTCATGACTACGGATGTTACCTCTGCCCCGGAGAACAGGATGGCACTGGGTCAGTGAATTGCACAGGATGTGACGACGTGCACGTAGACCGGGCTTCTCTAATAGTTCGTCCAGACGTCATTCCCCGATAATGATGCCTGTTGACAGGGTTGCAGATTCTAAGTCGTGGCTTGTTCCTCGTGCTGAGGTCCGTCGGAGTGAAGAGAAGGACAACGTCAGCTCTTATCAGATGCCACCCGTTGCGATGCGTCTTCGTGTGACTCGGGATTACACGACTTATCGCATCGTATGTTTCAATTCTAATACTCTTTCCACCATGTTACTAGACACTAAACTTTCAGTGTCCGATAAACGACGTCTGTTTCTCCTTTCCGTGCGAACGGAGAGCTGACGAGAAGATACTCGTCTTGCCAGGACAGCTACTTCGGAACGTCTCTCGCATCCTATGCTATTTGTAACTGGACCTCATGGACGCAGCATGCAAAGTGCGTTGGAAGTACCGCGCCACCGCTTCCCCATTCTGACATCAACTGCCAGGTCGCCGACATTGCAATGCAAAGTTCGGCGTCTTGCGGACGCGACGATCCATGGTTCTCGAGATCAATCCACTCTCCCGTAACCTGGCTAGCCGTAAGATGACGGAGACCGGAGTCTATCTTGAAAGTATAAGAGGTCTACAGGGCCATTCATGTCTGCTAAGTACCCCTCCTACACCTTTATGAGTGCTGCTGCCATGCAATCCAGGTTCCGTTTGAATCCTCAGCCACCTTATAGCCAGAAAATGTCGGAGACTCGCAGTGAGATACGTCGCATCATAAGGGAGGCCCTCCGTATGTCCGTCTTGCTTTCCTCTATGCAGAGGCTGAGCCCCTCCGTAGAAAACATCACGGGGGATCGCATGGCAAGTATGCGCTGGCCCTCTTACTGGAAGGACATTGTCCAGCGATACCACGTCATGATCGTGGGTTGGCCCGAAGAAGTTCCATTCAAGAACTTGAGCCAGGTCTCCAACCTCGCAAAGCTCGAGATTCTCCTGCGCAAATGGCAGAACAACGAGACGCGTTTTCGCCGCATTACTGACGCAGAATTGACGGTGCTGAGCACGGAGCGGGAAGCGAGGATTGAGGCGGGGACGGAGATCGACGAAGGAGGCGATGAAGAGGCTGAGGAGGAAGAGGTCCCACAGGAGGGTTCTTCGAGCAATGTGGGTTCTTAGAAGTCTCTTGGGCGGGTCAAGTGTTCGCGAGCGCAGAGGGTGGTTTCGATGGGAGCGTTGCTAATCGTTGAACATTGCTTTTCGCCTGTGCTGCTTTGTATCACGATGCTATTGTTCTGTACAGAAATGCTCTGGATGTATGCCGTTCGACTAACGAACAAGTAGTGTCGCACTTGGAGCGAGGATGTCTGCCGACTCATGTGACGCCGGCCATTGGCTACGTGAGTTCAAGCAGGTTGCGTCTAATTCAAAACTCAATCAGTCTCACTGGAAGCTCCAGTTAGCCGGCTTAAGAAGGTGTGTATGAATACGTTGTAACCGTTTTCCTAGGAGGTCCGCAGGAGAAAGACTTACGTTTGCCACGGGTTGTCATAATCATCCCGCGAGGTCTCGAAGAATGGGGCTCAGGATCTGTTCTTGGTCTCGAATCAACCAGACTGTCTGAGTAGTTAGCCGAGAGTGAACATTAAGTACGAACTCTTAACCCACCGTATCGCCATCCCCGCTTTGATCATCTCATATAACTATTATCGATTCTGCATAGCACCGGTAATGCGACCCGACTGACAATGGCCGGTTCATCCTCAGCGGGAAGGCGATATAGCATCGCAAATGCGCAACGTTCACTTCATCGATTGGCGATAGACGATTGTGCTGAAGACGAAACAATCGAGCGACAAACCACAAAGTTGACAACGCTGGCTCGACCTCACGCAGTAGTTGAATCAGTTTCGACTGACAGAGGTCAACATTGTTTTGAAGACCTTTCAATGGTGCAAGAAATCGGACTGATCGATCTGCACTCGCCGAACACTGACCGGCCAAACTTCAGCAAACATTGCATCTG
Source organism: Sparassis crispa (assembly GCF_003851025.1). Taxonomy (NCBI): domain Eukaryota; kingdom Fungi; phylum Basidiomycota; class Agaricomycetes; order Polyporales; family Sparassidaceae; genus Sparassis; species Sparassis crispa. The sequence goes on from NW_020939755.1 coordinate 1,603,917, forward strand.
ACACAATAAGGGGGGCAGGGCAAATGAAACTCGCGAGGAGAGAAGAATTGTTCTACCCCATTAATGGTTCCAACCGCCTGACAACGTCGATCACGGAACGTACCCTGTACAATCTATGTTTGCTTCACCAAGGAAGCTGTCAAGGATTCTTCGTCGAGAAAGCCAGGATTCTAATTGACCCCCGATAACGACGACCCTGACTGACTGACCGAGTCCGGCCGGCATCAGGACGTCCGTGACAATAAGAGAATTTGGGATTTTTGGCCTCAAACTTCCCGATGAAATCAGACCTTAGGCCAATTTTCGGCCTCATGTCAGATATGGGCGCTTCTGAGGGCGGCAGCGGAACGTCGCCCCCGGACCCTCACATTGGCAGCCGGCAGCGGATCAGGCGCTTCACCGAAGCTGCGGTGAGGCTCCGGACATAGTATCACCTTCGGAGAAGCCTCAAACGTCCGGGTGAGAATAGGCCTAAGGCCTCAAAAATCCCTAAATTCGTCCGGACGAGTCATCAGGCCTCTCCACTTATTGTCATGGGTCCTGTGGATCCCATCAATTGAGCCCAGCCAAAAGTTCTGGACGTAAGTACCGTTCGCGGATCAATCTGCGCACGTGCGGGGAGAAGCCGTCCTGTGGAGGAACTCCTTGGACTTATACCGACAGAGATAGTACTCCCAAGAAGATTGCCATGCAGAACCGTCCTTTTGGGCATTTACAACGGCGCCCTTGGGCGTTCTGCTGTCTCGTTCCGGTGAAGAGACGGCCGTGACTAGTTATGGCTTCATCAGCACTCTTCATAACCGGAGGTACGCTTACCAATCGCACAAGTCGTGCATGAATCAAGCCCTGAATACATTCGCACCGCACCCAACGCCGGCACGGCGGCCAGAAGATTGACGAGAATTAATGCCATGAGATGTGGCGTTGCGACATGCTCTCCAGTGAAGTGCTCGCAGCAGGAAGGCACAAAACTCACTAAATCTTGGCGACAAAGATCCGAGGCATGGCGCAAACAACAGGTTAACACCCAATGTACTGCAAGAGGTACGAAACCACGATGAAATTGAGAGTTATGTCTACAGAGCAACAGCTTTTCTCCTCGTTGGAGGCCTGGCTCTCTTTCTCTTCTTGCCTTGCGCAAATGCGTTTGCGCTTTTTAGATCTCGTCCCAGTAAGTCCTCTTTCTTGACTTGATAGATACGGACCTACGTCGAAGATAACGAGTGAGAAACGAGACAGGATAACTCCGGATTCAGACTTACAATCCAATTTTCTGAAGTAAATGCCTCGTCTGTATTACGCCGGTCGATCAGCATCGATAACGAACGCATCACATGAACATACCCAAGTAGTCCAATGTCGGTCCTGTCTTGGGAATCTGCTGGCCACGAACGCGGTCAACAGCCTGGTTTCCTCCGAATAGCTCAGGGAATCTGGAACATTGAATTTGTCAGATCACCCGGTAGAGGCAACCTCAGCAACCGACCGCTCACCGATAGTACGACATTTTGTACATCAAACTGTTCTTCATCGCCGGCGAGGCACCCTCATCGACCTTGTATTCACCCTTTGCAGTGAAGTAGTTCGGCTCCTGGATCTCATCGGGCCAAACACCCTGAGCAATCCGGACCATCCACAAGAACTTATTGATGTCGTCGCCCGAATAGCCCAACAGCCCTCCGAAAATTATGAGAACGTATTCAACATCGTGCTTGCGCAGGATCGGGTACGCCACTTCCTCGCTGCTGGACATCGCCTTCCCAACAGTAGCGATATGCGCTGGGTGAAGATAGGAAGGTGAATCATCAGTGTCACCAGTATACAAAATCAAGACTGACTGTTGTTCCATGTGTTGTTGTCTACCAGGGTAGGCCGGTCAGCCATGCCTGCAATCTGGTAACCATAGTCCCACCAGCTCATCACCACAGCGTCCTCCGGAGTATTTTGTCTCAGCCAGTAGTAGGCTTCGCGGAAATCATCAATGATATGCTGACTGCCGTCCGGATTCTGTGAGGCAAGTACGACGGATGGTGACGAGTAAGCGTTGGCAGTTACCCAGGTGCAGTGCAACACGAAGAAGAACAGCATGCCGAGGGCATTGAAGACGACGACAAGACGGGTGTCGAGGCCAAAGATGCCGCGCGCCTTTGCATCTTTCTTCGACGGATTCACCGCCGCAGAGACGGTGGACATGATGTCGGAGATGGGATCAGCCGGGGGCACAGGGGAAGACTTTTTAGCTTTCTTCGCGCCGGTAGAAGAACCCGACTTCGGGGAGACGGCAGTAGAAGCGGCATTGGTAGCAGTTTGCGCCTGTGTAGGCTCCGCGCGGCCCTCATTTTCCTCCAGCACTTCAGGTTCGGTAGGGTCAATGTATGTGTCCAATAACGAGGAAATCGCGATCGCAGAGGCGACGCAAACGACGGGTGTGAGTGTAAGCATCAGACGGACCATAACACCTGCAAAGTAGCTGGCGACAACAGCATAGATGATCACGAAGACATGCTCGTCACGGAGCTCACGGAAACACAGTACCACACCTGCAGGGAAGACGAATATGAGGAATTGCAAGTCCATGAAGAATGCTGGCCATGCTGTTGGTTGATGCTCAGAGACGGAAGCAATGATAGGAATATACCTTGCGGGACATTAGCGGTGAGGCCACAAGGTGAGCAACAACAATGTGCCGCACTTTTTTGCGTAAGTAGTATCCCAAAGAGAGTAGAATCTTCCGGTCCAAGGGGCAATCCAGCCTTTGTAAGTGAGGCCGCCAATTGCCGCGACACCTAACACACCCATAGCAATCACGGACGCAAACAGGAGACTCTGGAACTGCTTCGAAGAGACGTGTGACCGCACAAGTTCGGCAAAAGCGACGATCTGCAGGAACCCGAATACTCCTGTTAACAAGCGAACAGTCAGAACCATCACAAATTTCTACGATAATCTCAGACCTAAGGCGGCCATATGCTCGCTAGTGCGCACTGGCTGGAAACCAACGAACGGCACCTGCATACTTGCGAGCGTGCCAATTGCGTACCAAGAAGAGTAGGCAACGTAAAGACGGTTGCTAAAGCGTCCCATGCAGATTAGGGCGAAAGAATGGAGAGGTATCATGTTTGTGATGAAGGCATAGCCACCTAGAATGTGCTAATGAGCAATAGTTGGCCTGCAGCGGGATAATTTATGCTTCACCCCATGCAGCAACCATATAGAAGTAGAAAAGGGCAGCCAAGGTTCCAAAGAATGCGCTGCCTGTCTTGAGTGCCTTGATCCAGAAAAAGAATGTGATCATCAAGAGAAAGATAGCAATAGCCTCATTGTCGTACGAGCCCGCTACTGAACGGGAGATATATCCAGGGACAATACCGATAAACGCAGCAGCAAGGAGGCCAGCACTTTCGTCCTTCAACTCTTTCGTGAACCTAACGATAGGACCATGTTATATGTTCACTCAGGAACTTGACGGTAAAATAATCTCGTACATGTAGGTAGACCAAGCTGTGAAAGCACTGAAGCCGGGGGCAAGCAACACACAGATGTTGCGAATGTCAACCGGTAGATTGAGTGCATGCAGTATATTGTAGATGACTCCACTTGTCGCCATCAGACCGGGATATATTGTACCTCCGACTACACGGCCTAACGGATACCACGCGGTAGGATCGAACCAGTTCCAGAATTCCTAACAACTTGTGAGCACCTTTGGCATTTGAGTACAACGGGTGCACAAACATAAAATCCTTTAGCCGCAAGTACTTTTGTTGCGCGACTGAGTAGTGATCCGTGCGGTTAGAATTGTCCCAGAATGCACTAAAACGTACTCACTAGTTGAACCATGGATCACTAAGTCAAACAAACTTCAGGGAGAGCAAACAGGACAGTGGAAATATAACGCACAATTCATGGATTATACTTTCAAAGTTGATGACAGCAAAGAGACGAGAGGCAATAGCAGCTCCGGAAATGAGTGCGAGGGCTATGATCCGCAGCAGTGAGGAAGTATTCGTGACAGTTGCCGGAGACAAGTCAGATGGTAGAGAATATGCCACAGCCATGGCTGCTCTGGGAGGACGCAGACAACGTCGACAAAAACCGTTAAATCAGTATGGAAATTGGATGGGTGGTGTTGCAGGAGGATCGTGCACACACTGACAGGACACGTCGCACATTTGGACTAGCGCCCACCTGTGATTGCTTAGTCATCACAATAACGTGACCTGGATATACTCCGGATTCATTCCGCATTACAACTGCCCGTCCTTGTTCAGCATGTCATCATCGAGAGACCGAGTTGTGGAGGACACGTATGAGTCCCAGAATGATGACCGGTTAGATCAGCTGCACTCCAAACTGCGGACCTTACGCGGTGTACGTCAACGCGCTGCCCTGTTTCTACATGTCTAACGCAGTCTTCTGGTAGGTTACAACTGATATATATGATGATGTAGAGCTCCAGAATTCAACGCTGGACCAAACGGTAAGTCTGTCGTATTGTGGATTACCGCACGGGTGATCTTGACCCTTCCCAGCGAAATGCCTTCGCTTCCTTTGGAGATTCTTTGGTTCAGTCGTCACGGCGTGCCGGACAAGCATTTGGAATTGGCCCAGGAGGAGCAAAACAGTGGCGGATCATTTTGTATTGTGCTAGCGCTTTTATTGGCCTCTGGATACTCTGGAAGATTCTCTTCTGGTGGTGGGCTACAACGCCTTCTCCATGAGGAGAACCTTTTTCGCTTTACCTCCAACATTACGGATATTTATTAATTGTCTGGTACTTTACGGAGACCTTAAGGAGTTTATCAATCTATACGTATGGCCTTATACCAGTGTTACGGCCCGTGTGAGTGTCCAGCGCTCAACGCCACCTTGGGAGATCCAAGATCAGCCCGCGCGATACCCTCGTTCTTCCTTCACCCTCTTGCACATTCGACATGTCTTCTGACAGAGATGTTCTCCTTTCGATGGGGTTCAACCCATCTCGTGTTGAATGTTTGCACCATATTCTCTCCCACAACGCGTCCTTAACTAACTCGGTATACGGCATGCAGGGGCCTGGAAAGCCACGGGAGGCCGTGGCCTGCAGCCCGCAATGGACCACATTCTTGAAAATGAGGGAAAGCCCGTACCAGATCTCACATCAGTGTCTACATCCGCTGCTCCAAGTGGCGCAGAGCCTATGGATGACGAGGACGAGGATGAGGAAGCGTTAAGAGCAGTGTACGGGAAGGCCGGTATTGCAGGTGCAGCTGCGGCGAGCGCAGATGCAGAAGCCAAGGTAAATGTCTCGCAAGTTTTCTCCATGCGCTGTCGCTGTAATCGTTCTGTGCGCGTGGATAGAGCATCAAATGCGCTGTCTGCGGGAAGGTATTCAAGAACACGGCTTTGGCAAACTACCATGCAGAGAAGAGTGGGCATGACCAATTTGAGGAATCTACCGAAGAGGTACGCATATGTCTGTCTCCCGATGACTCCACATCTCAACGAATCATTTGCCTGGAACATCATGTATGGACTGCACACGCAGGTTAAGCCTCTAACGGAGGAAGAGAAGAAGCAGAAGCTTGCAGAGCTCCGAGAGAAGATGGCAGAAAAGCGTGCTGTTAAGGCCAAAGAAGAAGCGCAAGAGAATCTGGCCAATGAAGCTATTCGGAGGAAGTCTGGCAAGGTGGGTTGAGGTCAGCTTTGGGTCAGGGATCATTTGACATCTGTCGAATCCAGGACATCAACGAGTTGCGAGAAGAAATAAAACACAAGGAGCTAATCAAAGAAGCTGAGAGTAAGAGGAGGGGTAAGATAAGACTGGACTGAAATAACGATCAACGCATGACCCCCCTTTTACTCCAACAGAGAAACTCGAAGACGCGAAGGCTCGCGCGGCTATCAAAGCGCAAATTGAAGCCGACAAGAAGGCTCGTGCAGAGAAGTCCGCGCGGGAGAAGGCGCTTCGTGAAGGAAAGCCTGTAACTGGACCTTCAGAACACTCTGCAGCTCCCGCCGCTTCCTCTTCCACTGCGCCCAAAACATCGGGAAGGGACTACCCGGAGACTCGATTGCAGATCCGATTAGCCAGTGGGGGGCAGCCGTACACTACCACTTTATCTAGTGATGCCAGTGCGTTGGTATATCCACGTGTGAGTAGACGACGCTGACGAGGTGTGTTAGCACTGCGCGAAGTAGCCGAGTTTCTTGCTGGTCAAACACTCTCAGTAGATGTCGACACTGTCACTCTTGCTCAACATTTCCCAAGGTAGATTCTACTCATTCAGGTTGGCACGAGATTTGACTGTCAGATGACACAGGAAAACGTTCGCGCGGTCAGATTTCTCGCGAACATTGAGGGACCTTGGTTTGACACCTTCCGCTGTAAGTATTGTGATCTGGGTTTCACGCGTCTGCGGATTTGATTTCTGATCTGTGAAATATTTCGCATAGGTCCTGATTGCTTCATGAACCTCATGCGTCGAGTTGTAGCAGCATGTTGATGCCGTTGGAACCAGAAGTGTACTTGTGGATGTATATGTAATGTCTTCATTCAGAGTGTATTCAAGATTTTTGTCGCTAGCAGCCCGAGGCTTTGTAGCTCTTTGTGTGTACGTTGAAGTTCGCTCTACCAGGCTGGTGAAGCTGAAGTCTCCTTTCTCTTGGTGTCGCTTCCATTAGACTACGAGATGGCGGCTACGGACGAGCCTTTCCGACAATTCGGCCATGTCTCGCCTTTCCCACATTTCTTTCATTGTCCAACGAGTGATAACTGAAAGGGACCGATTTAAGAGAGTACTGTATTTGTACTGTATACTGAATCACAGGAGTCGCTGTGAAGGGTCCGGGTAATTATAATGTCCTTACGATCGCTCGCAGTATGCGGATTGAGGAGTGAGGAAGATGTTCACCAGTAACTACCACGAAGAGGCAGTGTCTGCAGCTGGTCAAACAACTTAAATGGGCCCCTACGAGTTCCAACATTTCCCAAGACGCCAAATGCAGTCTACACGATTACTTTCTGCCCTCGTCCGCTAACCTGCCATCTACAATCGGATGAATGACAACTAGATCCTCGTCTCCTGTCTTTTCGTCGTCTTGGGTCACCTCCTGAACCCTGCTGTCGAGGCTAGTGGCAGCCCTCATTACCTCCCCATTGATACAGTCCACACCGCTCATATGTTCCCTCGCAGAAATGTTGATATGATCTCGGTAATGTGCGCGCGACCACCGTAACGCCGTTGCGACTAAGCGTACCTTGTTCCTCAGCTTGTCGATCCTTGTCGGGGGCTTAGCGCGTCGGGCGTAGTGCTCTCGTCGCACTTTCTCTCGCGAAATGAGATCTGCAGTGTCTGGGTGTAGATGCGGTACCTCTGTATGATTTGCAAGGCGCGCCATGCGGTTTACATAGCGGGCACCTGGTGTAACGTTGTTAGCTATCATGCTCCGGGGCGAAATGGTACTCATCACTTACCTAGAAGATACTTCCGTACGATCGAGCTCATGAGTTGTCCGCTTTCGTCGTCTACGAGGTACCGCCTTCCCTTCAACATCAAAAATCCGTCGTGGCCTTGCGCCATATACTCGCGCGACACGATGCGGTATTGGCGGCCGCCGCGCTCCCGTGGGATCGGATCGCCATCTATGAGAGATACTGCCGAAGAAGTGGCACCACTGGGGAGAGACTGCAGGCTAGTCATGGAAGAAGACGCGGATGGAACGGGAGTGGGGGTCATGCTGCCCGACGTCTCTTGGACAAGCCAAACTCCGAGCACACGTTGCCCTGGAGGGCGTCGGGAGTCCCAAGACACTCGGAATCCAGAGATGACGGGGAAACGTCTGCCAATGAAAGTCAAACTCAGTGGTGCGATCGCATGTAGGTTGGCAAAGTGGAACGAAACCCTACCCCTCCTGTGCTGGCCACGTTGCCAGAGACGACTCTAGTGCCTCCCATATAGTCTGACCGTCCAATTCAAGTACGACGACTGGATCCTCAAACGGTAGGATCTCCATGATATCACCCAGAGTAATACAGCCTGTATCGCATCAGATTGAAGAATATCGAACAGGATAAACCGGGATTGCACAAGCGGTATACAATGCTTATCAGATGATACTCACCGGGACCGTATACTGAGTCACCCCGTAGCGTTCCTGCACAGATGAAAACTCCATCGGTCCCCCCACCGCATGACAGTGCTTCATCGTATGCATGCCGGAGGACGTCCGCAAACCAGTTTGTCGATGAAATCTATGATACAATACGCCCAGCGTAAGTGAAGTGCATGGATTCCTGTGAGTGTCTCGGGGAACGTTTCTGACCTCCCGAGTGCGAATGAGCTCAGAGCGCAAATCCAGCTCAACGTCAGTTTTGCATACAGGCGCCTTGAGGGCAGAGGATACGGAGGAGAGGAGGGTTTTGAGCAGCTCCGTCAGTACTTTACTTTTCTTCGATCCAGGCTGTGTGGCATGATGCCTTCCTGCAACTCCAATTAGAGAAATTGCAATGCCAGGGTATAGATACACACCTCTAATTTCCTTGATGACTTTCCGACGAACACTGCCCGGACAAGTGTCTGCCAGCTCAAGAGTGAACTCGCTTAGATCGCGGAAATCAGTTCCGCTCTTAACGATGAGCACGTCTCCCAAATCTCCTTCAGCACCTAACACCGGCGTATTGGTGTCATACCCTTCCCATGAGGTCACACCGCGGGAGACATAGTACACGTGGTCATGCCCGCCGAGAATGATATCGACGCCGTGCTTAGATTCAATGGGCTGATCCAGTTGTGCGGAAGGGGACAAGGCGTTCAGTGCCTTCGCCAGAGTGATGTCCTGTAAGGCATGGATCATGAAGCAATGCTATAAGGAAGATGCTGTAAACATACGTTCGGCACTCTGTACGAAGACATTAGATCTAGATAATCTGTTGTAAAGGCGGCAAGCTACCTTGCATGGGTTAGTGCGACTATGATATCGCATCTGTGCGCTCCGTTTGGGTCACGCAAAATTTTGGAGAGTTTCATTCCTGCTTCAGCTGCGTCTCTGTATTCAAAGTTTTCTGGCCAAGTGGGCACCGTACTGATCCACTCTCTTTACCAATTCGGCTCGAATTAAAACCAATATCGTGTATTGGGAACCAGCAGGACGCACTTCTCGACGAGACCAATAACGCCTATACGCACCCCGGCGCGTTCGAGAACGTAATACTCTAGGAGGTGATCGGGAATGCGAGACGTCGTGTTGTCGATGATGTTGCTCAATACCCAGGGCTGTGATATACATCAGGGTGGGTATAACAGTTCATACAAAACAGAATCTCGCACAAATTTCGTGTCTTCAATCAGCTTCGATAAGTGTGGATAGCCTAACAGTGAGGAAGGTCGATCAGCAATGCAGTAGACAATGATAAAGCCACACACCAAAGTCAAAGTCATGATTGCCTGACGAAGTGTAGTAACAAACATCAGACCTCAAAAATTGTTAACACTGACTACTACGGACCTGCCATAGAGACATCAGGGGCAAGGATATTCATAACGGGTACCTGTCGCGTCGAGATCAGCCTCGACGTCCTGCGTGTACTCATCACTATAGGTGAGTCCATATAGAAAATTCGAGCAGTACCATATGGCTTCCACGAGTAACAGAGCTCTCTACAGATGGAGAGAAAACATCTCCGGAGAAGAGCACGAGCCCATCGCGTTTTCCGTCCGGTCTCTGCGGCCATTGATCGCGCACATCGTCGAGCATAGCTGCGAACTGAGTAACATCGATGGTCTCAGGTGATTTTGGCACAAATTTGAACGGCTGAACACGATAGATATCGTTGAAATGGAGGATAGGCAGGCTGGCCATTGGATCAGTCGGAACCTTCAACTTAGAGGTGAATGCTTTAACGCGCTCAGGCTGAGCGTGATACATATCAAGCATTGCACCACGATCACATGATGAGAGCTCATGATGGTGTTCGGCATTCTCAGGGCCGTCTTCTTAGCGTCTCCACGTCCTCATCACGTCCCTTGTAACGTGTCGTACGGCTTGCCTGGTCTACATACTTGCTCCCGATATGTTTCTGGCCAGGACGGCTCGAGGTGTGGTGTACTCGCGGGACCCTTGCACAAGACTGTCAATGGCTCGAAAGCCGACTCGGGCCGCTCTGTCGGACCGGACGTCGCGCCAGGAGCGCCGTCTCTTGTCTTCAGAGTCCAGGTCAAACTCAGAGACTAGTCGCTCCAGAGGTTTGCAGGGATTGATTCTAGGGGCTGGAATCACACTCGCGGTTGGGTTTTACGTCCAGAAAAATGGCTTACTACGACTGGACAGCAACACCATTGACCCCGGCGTGAGCGTAAAGCCTACGAAGACAGTCAAACACCAAACTCTCCCTCAGCATCCGAACGCGTCTCAGTATGCCTCCAAGGAGGAGGTACAGATGGCTATTTCGGAGCTGCGCGAAGCTCTTCCACAGGACGAAGCCGTTACAACGGACCAAGATACGCTAAAGCTCTACGGCCATTCCGAAAACTCATATCACCCAACGTCACCCCATTCCGTGGTAGTTCATGTTCAAAGCACCGACGAGGTTGTGAAGGTTGTGAATATCGCCAGGAAGTATCGAGTGCCTATTGTTCCTTATAGCGGAGCTACCAGTTTGGAGGGACACTTCTCCGGGGTACTGTCGTTCCTGCATCTGCATTCCGAAGATGACAACTCATGAAGGCATTGCACGCCAGTATCCTACAGGTGACATCTGCTTAGACATGTCGGCAATGGACAAGATTCTGGAAATACACGGTAAATATTATCACCGTATCATGTTGCTACTAATATGTATCTGCTCTCGTCTAGAGTCCGATGGCGATCTCGTTTGCCAGGCTGGCGCGAGATGGGACGATATCAACCACATCCTGGCTGAAAAAGAAATCCCACTCTTCTTCCCAGTATGTTCTGAAACACGTTCGCGTTAACACGTCTGATTCCACGAGTTTCAGTTGGACCCAGGTCCCGGAGCCGTAAGCACTACTACTAAGAACAAGTATTATGGGACCCCAGTTGATGCCACATTGCACGACAGACAATAGGTGGGATGATTGGCACTGGTTGTTCAGGCAGTGAGCCGGTATAGTAGTGGTGGTTGCTAGTGATTCATAACAGTACGCAGCAAATGCCGTTCGCTACGGAACCGCGAAAAGTGAATGGTTTCTGAACATCGTGCGTGACTGTTTATGTTTTCACACATGTTCTCTTACTGACCTCAAGTTGAATAATAGACTGCTGTCTTGCCCAACGGAAAAGTGATCAAGACACGCCGGAGAGCGCGCAAGTCATCCGCAGGCTTTGACCTGACCAAGATCTTTATTGGTGCAGAGGGTACCCTGGGCATCGTTACAGAGGGTATGTGGATCCGTTCCTCTGTGGCAACCAAGCTCAGACGGTAGTAACTTTGAATAAAAGCGACACTCCGCCTGGCACCTGTCGTACCCTCGAAGGTCGCCATGGCGCAGTTCCCGAATGTCGAAAATGCTGTCAGCGCCGTGCAAGAGATACTGAACACTCCGCACGGGCCGCACATTCGTATGTCTCACAGTGTGTTTGACGAGGCCCTCACTCTTATTTCACCCGGCGCTACATACAGAATGCGTAGAGTTGCTTGATGACAACAGTATGATTATCTAATTATCAAACATAGGCGAATTATCTTTATTGTTTCCCAGTGATGGCTGCAATCAACTCGGCCGGTCTGGTGTCAAAGTCGTACCCCGTCAGCGACACGCTCTTTTTCAAGCTACAGGGCGACGAGGCGGCGATATCGGCGACCGCGCGTGCCGTCCAGGGGATAGTCGCGCGCCACAGCGGATCGCGCTTTGTGTTCGCCGAAACGGACGAGGAGGGTGCTGAGCTGTGGGAAAACCGCAAGTACGCGCTGACCAGCACTCTTGCGAGTGTGGAGGGTTCGCGGTGCTGGACCACGGACGTTTGGTGCGTGGCGATGCGGGGCGATGCGGGGTACTGGGCATCAGCTGAAATGATGTGGTGCAGTGTGCCAGTGTCTCGACTTCCTGAGCTTGTGTATGAGACCAAGAAAGATCTCGCGCAGTCCAAGCTGCAGTCCACTATCGTGGGACATGTCGGAGATGGTGGGTCATCTCGTCTTCTGATGTCATCTCCTCTGCATTTAATGGGGAACCACAGGCAATTTTCACGCATTGATTCTGTTCAAGAACGATGACGAGCTCAAGGTGGTCGGCGACGCCGTGCATCGACTGATACGCCGTGCGATAGCTCTGGATGGAACTTGTAAGTCGCAGAAAACTATCTCACTTATTATACGACCTCGTCTGAACATCCGCAGGCACCGGCGAGCACGGTGTCGGAGTCGGGAAGAAGGAATACCTCATAGACGAGTTGGGCGAGGGCACCGTCGAGCTCATGCGCACGATCAAGAATGCCGTCGACCCTTTGAATATTCTGAACCCGAACAAGGTGAGTCGACACGCGTTTCTGAAGCGGTGCATGTCAGCCTATATTCTCGACCTTTCCCAGTTGTATCCTGACCTACCCACGAATGGTGGAAAGAAGTAAAGGGGTATTTAGACTGGCGATTTTTACGCACACGATTTAGTGGGAATGAATCTTTGACTTGTCCATAGTCCTCACTCATATGCTTGTTCATAATCTGGAATGACATTAACCAACTTCCATTTTCCGTTATTTATGCAATCATTCACGCGTACCAGTTGCGGCCCAGGAGTACTTGACTAGTGACTCTCAGTAAAAACCGGAAGTCAGTTAAAGTCTGGTGTTGTCGGGTTGAAGTCAATGGGATTCAAAATTTTGGCACCATGGTCAGGTAAAGTCCATAGAAGTCTGTTTACAGTCACCAAACTCATCATGCCAAGAAATTATGTGATCAAATGCCATCAAATTCTAGTCTGTAAAAGTCAGACACTGCAGTTAATTCTCTCAGAATACATGGCATTCTGGAGCTTATATGTTGCTTTTTTGCACTGAGGGGTTGGAACATAACTGTACAGACATGGTCTAAACTATATGAGGTCATGCACTATAAGAAAACCATTAGAGTAGTCACAAGTAGTCATTAATAGTCAAATTTGCCAAAATTTTGAAGCTGGCTGACTACATTTTGACTTCCGGTTTTTACTGAGAGTGACTAGTGACGAGTCGGTGCATATGGCTAGTGATGATGAAGAAAACCTGTATATTTATACTCTAAGCAGGCGACGAAGTGCGCCAATTAACAAGGAGCGATCTCCCAACGTGCATATGGTAAATACGCGCTGGTAAGGAGTTATCGAAAAAGATGGGGACTTTGCTGCAATGAAAGCAGCGGTATCCCGCGATAACTAGCATGTTGGCTAGTATCACCTATAAATCGTGAGTACTAGGTACACTATAGGCTAAGATTTCGATCTGATTCGTGCATCATCCGTGCATCATCCACACGGTTGAACCTTCGATCGAACTTTCCATATTCAGTATCTGTTTGCCCATATCGGGCAGTGGAAGTAATCGAAGCACTACGTCACGTCGTTGGAGATAAGTATACAGCTTGAGTGAACGATAGAATTACAATATTGTAAAAGAGCACCTCTCGGAGACTCTTCTCCCAGGCACGTCGTTGTCTTCGCCCCAACGTCCATGTCCGCAGCCGACGGAAAATAGGATTTTTGACAACAAGAGATATATTGTCACTGGGAGCAACTGCCGCAATTATGGGCAAAACTTTTCCGCAAAAACGGGAACAGGTGAAGGCTAACTTAAGGTATGGGGCAAGTCACTTTCACAACTCTCTACGTCAGCTGTGCTTGGCGACCAGCACAGGAGCATGCGCAATGCTGTTAGTCGACATTACAACGGACCATAACGATAAACGGCAACGCACCCGAGCTTTTTGTACAAACCATGCAGACCACCTGAACAGCATCATGGCGCTCAATATGCACATCCCGACATCGAACCTAGCCAGGCCCCTCCTGCGAACAGGCACCATGGACAGCGAGCTAATGTCTCACTCGGCCTTCCGGGGCGCGTCCGTAGTGATGCCTGCGGTGGTGCATCACCGATGCCAACCGATGTCCAGGAGTAATCGAGAAACAGACCTGGTGACTGGGTCATCAACGGACTTGCAGTACACCTAGTTGCAGTGGGCTGTGACCGGTTCACAGCTATGTAAGTAGCGGAGGGAGATGGTGGGAAGAAGGTGATCTAGTCGAGGAGATGGTGTTTCCTCCCCTGCGGTCGTGTTGGACGACGAGGAACCGTTCCGCACGTTCGTGCCTTGTGTGAGACGTCCGGCGAGAGCGCTGGCGGGAAGCTATCGATACGGATCTATTTTGCGTTGATAATTACATTTAGCGCCGGCAAGTGCGTCAATTAAGTGAGCGCCTAATGGATAAGTCCATCATTGATTCGGGCTCTTGCCGCATCAGCCGTCGTGTTCCTTCCCTTCCTCCCCACCCTCATGTCGCTCTAGTCCTCTCCCTCTCCTCGCTGTCCTCCCCCTCCTCAGCGATGGACTTTACCCCCACCTCACCATCCCCGACGGTCCGCTCGCGTCCACATGGCCCCCGAGGGCCGAAGCTCATGCCCAAGACCGTCCGATACGACATGAACAGTCGCTTGGAGGAACCCACTCCCGCGTATTCCAGCCCACGCTCTTCGTCGTCCAGCCTGAGACCTGCCACTTCATACCAGCTGGATATGATGTCTACACCACCTTCGCCCCGGCCAGGAACGTCCATGGAGGTATCTCGTGCATCTACGCCCTCAACTCCCGCATTCAAAGTCATTCCCAAGAGACCAACGCTACCCACACCGCCGCCTCTGAAATTTGATTCTGTTCCGGTCGCGTGGCGTGGCATGACTCTGGAAGCTGCTCAGTGGAGTATGACCTCTGAGCAGCTGCAGGAACTCGTTTCCGGTGCCATCCGCAAGTCTGCAGAAGAGTCCTTTATACGACTTGTACGTCGGGAAACCTTTGAAGGAGAGCTAGACGCAGAGTTGGACCGTCTGGAGTCGGTGAGTCGCCCGCCACACGAGCGGTTCCGTATCAGCGCCTAACCTTCGTCATCTTGATGCCCAGCTCAGGGCAACAACTCAATCACAGTACCGGTTTAACATGCACCGGCGGACAATGCTTTTGCAGTCGCTGAACGCGCTGTCGTATTCTGCCGTGTCTGATGCGGGAGACGGGGAGGCGTTGTTCAACCTCACGACACAGCTCGCCGACGTTACTGTCTCCTGCGACAGACTGATGGAGACTCTCTTGACGATATCCGACCAGCGGGGGCAAATTCAGCGTTTGCAAGACGTCCACGTTGGCTCGGCGCTCTCAATGGCGCTCCGAAAACTAAACGCCTCGTACGGTAAGCGGAAGGCAGAGTTACAGGAAGCACGAGACACGATCGAGGAGCTCAAGGCACAGCTCGAAGAAGCGTGGGATGTCGCAGAGGACATGGCGCAGGAGATGGATTATCTGGACAACTTCCAGCTCAGCGACGACGAAGACTATACTTCGACGAGTGCCGTGGATGCAATGAGCGTGCACATGGCTGAGGTGGTGGGAGTCACTGGCAGGGCTGTCGCCACGACAGCAACTCTGACGAATCTACCGGGTGAGCTCGCACGGCAGGGCGACCGCGCAAGCCGGGTCTCGGCAGCGAAGACGAGAAGCATGCTTGCCTCCAAGGCGAGCCTGAGAATTCCAACCAGAAAGCCTTCGAATGGTACTGACCTCGCATCGAGGCAGTCTCTTCGACGGAGATTCAGCAAGAGCTCACGAGGTTGTTCAGTAGAGGGGGGCGCTATCCCGAATGTACCGACAATTCAGATCGCTCTGGCAACGCCGCTTCCAGAGAGCTCGTTCTTAGACCTGGCAGACACCAGACCTACAACACCTGCGACGCCTGCCAACTCCACATTGTCTGATGTTCCTCCAGTAC
The DNA here is from genome assembly GCF_003851025.1 of Sparassis crispa. Lineage (NCBI taxonomy): Eukaryota > Fungi > Basidiomycota > Agaricomycetes > Polyporales > Sparassidaceae > Sparassis > Sparassis crispa. Next base: position 1,619,864 of record NW_020939755.1, read on the forward strand.
CTTCGATGCCTGTAATACCCGATCTGCCTCGTCAGAACATGGACTCGACCTTGCGGAGGGATAGTAATGGTGTGTCTCTTGTTCTGGATATCGTGATTCCTCCGATAGCTCATAGGTTATTAGGCTCTCTCAAAGCAATCCATGATTCACCTATCACTGCGCCAACACCATCGCCGGGATTCCGCACGTTCATCCCACCCGACCGTAGTGGCGAACTTAGCCCTCGTGCGCCGGGGACGCGCAGCAGAGCCCAATCTGTACAGATCGCATCATCTGCATCCACAGTTACTGTCTTGCGGAGATCGCGATCGGAGTACAGGATACCCGATGGCTGGTCGTTGCCGGACAACATCAAGCCGAAAACATATTCGGTGCCGCTACGAGCTACTGAAGTTAATGAGACAGTGCATATGCAGACTGTGTCGGCATTCACTGTGAATGTGGACAAGAGATGACGATATGTCGGTTGTTTGTTATCTCTGCCTCTGGGTGAGTATCTCCATTCTGAATTGTGTTCGTCTGATTTGATACAACTGCCAGATATCTATACCATCGTCTCGTGCTCTTCTCTAACCTACTACTCAACGCTTTATTGTCGTGCTCTGCCAAAACGTGCCTGTCCTACATTGCTGTATTTTGTATGCACGGGACACTCGATAATGCCTAATATCCTCCGTTACCACGCTGGCGCGTTTTCGATATGTCTGTACCTGCTGTATCATTGGCTTCGTTCGTTTTCCATCATCTTCATCCCATGTGCTTCCCATACATCTTTTCGCTTTTACCACAGGCCGTACACGCTATGGACTCGCTCGCTTCCTACCTATAATGTCGTTCTAGATTTTTCCTTTGTGAATTGCACAGGTGCAGCTCTCTTCGTTCGCCAGGTTGTGTGCGATATTGTAGACGTGTAAATGTTAATAACCGCTGTGTGCGTCGGCGCTCCAGGTCCTACGAATCGATGACATCCATGAGAGTCTGCCAGGTACACACGATGTTAGCCGCTTTGCCGACGGTATAGTGGGATTTAGGATGTCAAAGTATGTGTAAGCCGGTTCAGAGAAGATAAATGATGCTGAGGGATGCGTGAACTTGAATACCTTCCTTTCCAGGACTTGGAGGCCCTCAAGATGAAAGATAAGATTAGATTCAATCATAGCTCGATCATTTCAAGTGTGCCAGTGCAGGATCCTGCACCTTTCCCTCTTGGAGGCGAGAGCTAATGCTACTCACGTCTCTTCCTGCCGATGTGCTCCTGCATATTTGTGGAGAACTTTTTGTGAGTGACATTTTGTCGCTTCGGCAGGTGCGTAATTTTGATTTATACCACACCCGCCTGAATCTGACAATATCTGATGGGTTGAAGACATGCAAACTTTTAGAGTCCATCGGGCATGAACGCAGCGTGTGGAACGACGCGTTACGTATTCATGTCTTATGTCCGGGTTTTCCAGTGCCAGGACTCCATGGCAGACCCCTCGCCTCTCTGTCCGCAAGTGAGCTGGAAGGGCTCACGCTGCGGGCCCTTCGCTTCCGATGCAACTGGACCTCTCCAGCACCTGTCTGCTCGCGAAGAGTGGACATTTTCCCTCCCACTCTCTCGCTCTCCCGCGCGAGGAATTTACTGGTTCAATTTCTTCCGGGGAGAGAGAACCGCTGGCTGTTGACTATCACGCTATATGATCAGCAATCTGCACCAAGACGCTATATCCTTCAGTGCTGGGATGTGTCGGTAAAGGAGCCGATGTGCGTTGCTGTGATGACGTATTGGAATCTTGTGGGCATCAGTGTTAACTCAGATCCTACAAACCCTGCTGTCATCGCGCTAAGTTGGCGAGGGCCATCCAAAGTGTAAGTGCACCGTTCGCTTGAAGTACATACTTTTTGCGGATTACTTTGTCCTTGCTTCGCACATGTCGCACTCTGATTGATGAATTGATTTTCACCCCCCCTTGTAGGATCAACACTTCTCTATACAGAATCAATTTCACCTTGGATGATCCAGAATCCTCGTTCATCTGGATCAGGCAGTTTCCTAGCAATCGTTACTCTATAGCACTAGATGACTCCAGGCTGATCGTCAGTGATGAGGATAACAATGTCAGGATCATCAATGCCGATACGGGTCAGGTTCAATGTGAACTATTGGTCCCCCTGCTCTTTGATGACCCAACGCTCAGAAATGAGGTAAGAAATTATTAGTGCGTGCTCGGATTAACATTTTAACTAAAATTCGTGGGTAGGAACATCGGTGTCTGGCAGCCTTGATCTTCGAGCAATATGTGCTCACCTTTTGCAAGCTATGGATACATTTATATCGTATCCCATCCAAAGACCCCTCACTGGTGGAACTATCTGCCTCAGACATGAAGCCTCCAATACCACGTCTTGATCCCATTGCTAAGTATAAATGGCAATGGCGGATCGACAGCCTCGTGATATCCCCTCATCGCAGTCACCTCAACCAGAGATCGGCAGGAAGCGATTTTGCGCCGACCTTCCCTTCCATCAACATCCTGATACGCTTTGACACCTGGTTCCCGTGGCCCGTGAACATCCTCCACCACTTCTTCCTTCCTTCCAATCCCGCATTTGTTCCGGCAGAGACGTACGCAAGTACAGATGTTTCGCAGTTACCGTACCTATTTTCGTCTTCTCCCACAGACGGCCCCTCCATGGCGAACTCTATTCCCTCGCCGGTGCGACTCTTCACGCCTTCTGATATGGTGCTCGGCCAGTACGGCACCGCGCTATGGATAGATGCGCAAACAGATCCCAACGCACCCGCGCAGGCGGGCGATCACGGCCAGCGGATCGTCGGGAAAATGCTGTCTTGTCCTCGCTCGAAGCCCGAACATGCCAGCGAGGGCGCGGATGTGGACAGAGTCAGCCCCGGGTTCGTTGAATCTCGCTATGCCCTCGACGCCAGTCAGCTCGCGGCTGCGGCAGCAGATGCACAATCGCCGATGATGGTGTTCAATCTTCGCGAACAAGACGAAGGGTGGAATCGAGTGGCGCTGGATGAAGAAGAGGGGCGGATAGCTGTCGGTTCGGTCGATGGGAAGGTGACACTGTTTGAATATATTCCAGAGTAGTGGCCTCGCGCAGTATTACTCCCTCATTGGTACTGATACCTGAATGCCGCACAAACATGTACGGAGACCACGAATATCGCTGTCTAGCTAAGACTGCTCACGAGCCCTACTCTGCAAAGGGGACTCGCCAGCACCTCTCAGAGAAAAATGACTTGAAGTCTTGGACAAAATAAATATTGAGACCCATAGGTCTACCACTCCGGGAAAGCGTGTCATCCTTGTGCAGGGGCCATGCTAATCTTCTCTGTATCGTTCCAATTTTTTCGTATGTCACCCCGAAGGGGACATTATGTAGTACAGGGAATTATGGTTCGGAGCAGAGGAGTTTGCATTTTGTGCAATTGGCGGGTATTAAACTCGGCAAACCGCGCCGCGGCTACTCGGCGCGCAATTTCCGGCACAGCAGAGACTCGGGAGTCGGAGTCGGAGCGCTGCTCTTGGAGTCTTAGTGGCAGGAAACTTCGGAGAGCTCGCTCATACTTCTTGTCTATAGTGTGTTCTGCTGCCGAGAACAGAATGCGGCGACCAGTTGCTCTCGTTCGTCTCGCATTCTTTCTGCTCGTACTTGTCGGTCCAGCCGTCGCTCATGAACACCATGGCGAATTGAGCGAGGAGCAAGCACATGCACCAGTCGATGCCATCCTCTGGATACATATCTTCCTGCAGGCAGCGATCTGGGGTGTGCTATTCCCAGTGGGCATGGTGTTGGGGATGACGCGGAGTCGTTGGCATGTCCCGCTGCAGGTGCGACATAAGCGCGCGTTCGTGATACAGCCTCACCTTCTCGTAGAGCGCAGGATTTGCTCTCACTGCTGCTGGTTACGTGCTCGGCCATTCGCATGGTGGTCGTGCATTCCTAGCAGGCGCTCATGGAATCATGGCAAACATCCTCTTCGTTCCCATTGTTCTCCAACTATTCCTTGGGATCTATTTGAAGCTCCACATCCATGAGGAGACCATCCGGCCGTGGGCTGTGCGCTTGCATGGCATCGTAGGCAAGTCGTATCCTGTTCTCGGATGGACGCAGATGCTGTTCGGCGCCATCGCGTTCAGGGGATACTGTCGTGGTGACAATTTGGGGCAGTGTCTCGCTCACTATCTCATGGTACGATCGGTTCTTTCGTTCGTGTACAGTAGTACCTCACGTCTACTCTAGGGAACTGGCTTTATCGCGTATGGTACCATCATGTCGATTCTTCTCCTCGTCGGCGAGGCTTGGGTAAGGCGTAGTGGTCGTAGTCCAGAGTGGTGGGATTCCTGGGTTATTACGCTTTGGGTAGGTGCTATTCTACTCCGTTTAACGGTTTCATTCGAACGGACACGTTTCACAGGGTATCGGTGAGATTGCGAGATGCGTCGCAATAGCACTTACAATCTAACTGATCAATGATAGTCAACACGTTCACTGAGCACCATGGTCCTGTATTTGCGGCGTGGTCTGTCAAAGACATGCAACACACGTTCGTAGAATCCTTGACTATTGATTTTTGATCCTGCTGATAGCCTTTTCCAGTATTCTTGGTGTTCTCTGTATGTAGCTCTGCTGGTTGTACTGAAGGTCATCTAGCGTTGACTTGTTCCCGCTTTACCAGGGTGGGCTGGAGGCGCACTTGGAATCTTCTTGTCTCGTAACAACCAGGTCAATTTTCTCCCCCTTCTCGGTGTGACAACGTCACTAAGATTGTGTCTCCAGCGCTCTGTGGTCCCTTCCGGCATGTAAGCCCATCAGCACTGCGCCTCATTGCGTGACCTGGACTGAATAATACGAATGTAGCATCTTCCTCACGGGCTGGGCAATGTCCGAGCATGCCCAAGCACTCATGCTTTCCACACAGGTTCTTGTCTCTTTGAATCTCCTTCATGATTAGAAGTATTGACTCTTGACAGGTCCATGCCGTTTTCGGCTACACTCTGATGCTCGCCGCTGTGACTCGCCTCATCGAAGTGTGCTTCATTGTTCCGAAGTTCTACCCTATACCGTCTGTAGAAGTATCCGATGGAGACAGTCATAGCGAGCACACACTCGCCGATAACGGTAGAGAAGACGGGAATGTGGGCTCCGGTAAAGTGGCGACTGTGAAGGCATTTCGCCATCTACCTCCGTTTGTGAGTAGTGAGTTTCAGGACCGTATATCTGCTGTTTGCTGACCTTCTTCCTTCCAGTTGCTTGTATCAGCTGGGTACGTTCTGCTAGAATGAATGTCCTGCGCTAGCTCAAAGCCCCACCTGCTCTGCAATTTCTGCAGATTAATATTTATGTCCGCGACAGATGAAGAGCTTGACTTCGTGCACGACGAAGGGATGGATCATGTAACCTACATCTTGATTATGTTCAGGTACGCTGATCCCATTCTTTCGCGTTTGATTAATCCATAACGCGATCGCAGCGTGTCGTTCATTCTGTATACCTTGATTATTTCCCTTATTAACCTCTTCGCCTCGAGCGGTCGCAACGGCTTCTCTGCCATTGTTGTCGACAACGGCATCGAGCTGGCCCCGACACCCACGACAAAGTGGTACTCTCGTGTCCCAGCTGCAGAACTTGACGGGCCTCCCCATATAATCGGAGACGATGAAGACGAATAGGCTTATACCCGGATTCCTGGATGTATAGCCACGGCGATGTATTCGCACAGTAGCAGAAAGAGACATTAATCCTACGTTTCCTTGTGTGGAAGTGCAAAGTAGACCATTGACGTGCTAAGAGCGCGGCGATGGTGTCTGAAGTCCAGCGAGAGTTTCAATCGCTAATGAAGGCAAGTTCATCCGCGATTTTTGGTCTGAGATCATCAAGGTAAATTGATCAGTCGACGATACCTTCGTTAGACATTTGTGTGTGCGTGTCAACCCGTCCTATATAAAGCCGTCGTTTCAGCCTATAAAGTTGATCCTCGAGGCGGAGGGAATACGTACACCAAATACAGGATCTTGTATAGACAAATGGCAGAGTGTCCGAATTCCTCGAGAAATTCATGTATAATCTCATCCACGCTGAGCTAATTAGCGAGACGTCTATACCAGAAGGATTAATAGCTCAAGCGATTCTCCTGAAGTAGAACGTCATGTTGGAAACCTACACTGCAAACCCGACTGCACATCCCAGCTGTCATGCCCATCGGACTATGAACGTCCTCCACACTTTAATACATGGAAGGAGTTAAAGCACATGGTGAACGTGCTCCGGCCGGAGATGATATATGTACATCACGATTCCGAGCAGGAGTTAACGTCGCTCGGCCATAGTTCAGAGTCCATTTGAAGCATGGTTTTCCCCAGCACTCCGTAGACTCGTGTCCAGTACTTCTCTATGTTGCATCGTCGCCATTCATACATCCAGTATCACGTGGAATTTACGCGTCGCTTCTGGTTCAAGTCTGACATTACTTCTATCAATTGACCATCACACCTACTCAGTCATGGATTGTTGTTGTGTTCTACCTATTTGTTCGTCCATTGCCGGTGAGCTATCGATGTAGCATCACAAGATCACTATATCCTGCTGATTGTCTCAAAGATATATTTTCAGGGCTCCGGCGATCGTTCACGCAACTACATAGCCGACAATATTGGCGCATGTTATCTTCAACAGCTGAGCTTCCTCAGTACAGGTCCACATAGTGTCAATGAGTCACGACGGCCGTTGTGTGGACTTCGCACTGTATCCTCGGAGTTTGACGAGTTCATGTGAGTACCCTCCATGCGACGCTAATCATATGTTCTGTGTTCTAGTGTGCTTCTTGCTCTCTCTGCGTGTCATATGTTGATAAGAAAGGGATACGCGGTGACATACGTGTTCTATGCCAATGTCTTTTTCCAAGCCCAGACCGAGATGGTGGCCGGAAGACCTCCTGTCTCCCCGCCTCTTCATGATTTGTAGCACTGAAGGTGGGCGCGAAGATTCTGAGTGCCTTTGCCTCCGGAGAAATGTTGAGTCATTAAGCGAGGCTACACATCATCCAGTGGGACCAACTCTGTGGTAACACCGTCTGACCGCTACGGCTAGGCCATCTGAAGGAATCAACACCGTCTCCTGGTCAATATCACACAGGCATTCGCAGACCACATGGTGCATTCAAGAATCACCGAAGCAGCCTTCATGACTGTATAAAAGCTCACGGGGATCCTCCCACAGAGACATCGCAGTCCTCCCGGATTTGGTTCTGTGAACTTGTCTGAATCGCCATGGTATCTTTCCCCTTCCTTGGCATTGCTGCCTTAACAGCCCTGCCTGTCACCAAGGCAGTCCCCACTGGTCTCGATAATTTGGCCAGGCGTCAGGCGATCACCGCGCTCTCAGAGAGTCAGATCAACTACTTCACGCCGTACACTTTGTATGCTAGTGCAGCCTATTGCCCTTCTGCCGAGTTGGCAGTATGGGCTTGCGGAGTGAACTGTCAAGCTATTCCTCAATTTGAGCCCGTGGCTGCGGGAGGGGACGGTAACCTCGTCCAGTACTGTGAGTTTCTGCCCATCTTGGCTATTTCATTGATTTAAATCTGGTAAATCGTCAGGGTATGTGGGCTTCGACCCGACACTCGATAGTGTGATCGTGGCACACCAAGGGACCGACCCTGCGGCACTGTTTGTACAAGACGCTATTTTTATCTTCGATTTTGCCACTAACTGTACTCCCAGTCTCGCCGATCTCACAGACGTTAACCTCATCCAGGAGGCGCTGGACCCAACCCTCTTTCCTGGACTGAGCACCGACATCCTAGTGCACAGCGGATTCGCCAATGAACAGTCTCTGTGAGTGGATTTTACTATACTACGTATCTCCCGGCAGTTACCGACAATATCACCCAGAACTGCCGCAGACGTTCTGTCTGCCGTGCAGGAGACAATGGCTAAGTATGGCGTCAATCAAGTCACGATCGTGGGGCATTCGCTAGGCAAGTTTTCCTCTTTCCTGACTGCGTTCAATTTATCTGATCAAAGTGACACGCAGGAGCGGCAATCTCCCTTCTCGACGCCGTATACCTTCCTCTTCATATTCCGGACGCGGCGTTCACTTATATCGGATACGGCCTTCCACGAGTGGGTTGACACAAACTGAATGCACAGGCTGATTCGACGAACTGCGGTCTCAACTTATGCTTTACAGGTCGGAAATCAGGCTTTTGCGAATTATGTTGACGCAGGACTTACCAACGTGACACACGTCAACGACAAGAAAGACGTCATCGCCATCGTGCCGCCCACGTCTCTGGGTTTCATCCATCCGTCTGGCGAAGTACATATCGAGGATTGGGGCGATTGGGATGCATGCCCAGGTCGGTTTATATTCTTGTCGTGTTTTGGACTCGGCCCTGATATATTCTTCCGCTGAATAGGGCAGGAGAATCCCAGCCCTCTCTGTATTGTCGGGGATGTTCCGACTGTTCTGCAAGGTAATATCGTCGACCATCTCGGGCCTTATAATGGGATTTGGATCGGTTGTGGGGTGCAGACAATTATCCCTTGACTGGTTTGAAATGAGCACTGAGAAGCCCTTGGATATGAAATTGCCAGGGTGGACTTCTTTTAAATAAATAAAACTCTGGTTGCAGTAAATGCCTGCTCGCTCGCCAGATTCGTGCCATTTCTTGTTCGTGCACGATCCGGTTATACTTGATCCACTACTCCAAACAATAACGCACTTGTATACGGCAAGCATGAAATGTTTCATTCCGCAGAGCATTGCACGGTCTCCCACGCTGGATGTTCAGAAGTACGGTCAGATGTGGCGGCAAGGATGTCACAGTGGAATTACCTCCGTGCTTCTCAGGCCCCTCATCCAGATCTAGGCTGCATACTTAAAAGTTGTGCTGTTCAGAGTTGCCACCCAGTGGCCCTGTAGCAGCTGCCAATAGTGAGGACTCGGGCCCTATGAGCCCGTCACCTCACGTGACCGTGATTGAATGATGAATGTCATTGACTGAGTCAATCTCGCTGGTCGATGCGTTCTCTCCACACCACTTTGCTTATGGATCACCCAGCACAAGGCTATTTGAAGACCCTTCTACCATCGATTGTCGTGATTTCGATCACACGCGGTTTAACGTCTCAATATTCATTCTGCGGAGTGGTCACTGGCCCATTCCGGTATTGCGTATGGGAGGACTGAAGTCCGGAATGTTGGGTCTGTGGTATTGAGTGCCAGAATGTGGAAGAGAGTGATATGTCTACATATAATTCTATGTGTACATGTGTGTGATTGCATCTTCTTGTTTTGCAGTTCTGCTGACGTGCCCGCCAAGTTTGTTGACAAGGACATGACCTTGCGATTCTTGGGTGGAAGTGAATATGAACCGCAAGAGCGAAGGAGAGAGTGAATACCTGGAAGGATAATGAAACATAGGGACGATAACGAAGAGGACAAGGACGAGTCCGAGGAGCAAAACGATCAGGAAAAGGACGGGACGGGGAACAAGACGGCGAAGCTGATCTGCGTCCTGAAGACGTGGGGTGATGTGGGGGACAACTATGAGCTCCATGAAATATCTGCATCGCATTTACGCGAGTACTCAGATTCAGAGTTCTTTTCCTGTGGCGCTGACAATTCCTCGAATCACTTCAGCAGCCCACAATATGTTTAACTCGTGTTCGTCTTCCGCATGGCCATAGCATCTGACCTCTATGCGCTTCGATTCCCCCCGACTCTTAGGCGCAACTTGTCGCCGTGTGTCACCTTTGTCGGCTTCTACCAGGAACACTGGATGATGTGACACCCTTTCTCCAGACCAAGACTGGAATGGTGACAACGAAACCACGCAATTCTCGCAGCTTAATATGAGGCTCACTAGTGGCCGCTGTGTGCCTTTGGGCCCGGAAAAGTTGTGAGACCATTCAACAGATCTACATGCCTTCTATCGGCTTGGATGAACGTTGGCGGGGACCACCATTTCACAGTTTTGACTATGTCATTCGAAGCAATCCTAGAGCGATATCACCTCCTGAAACCTAAAGTGCAACTCGGAGACCACACGGTACGGTCCGAAGTCGTGGAAGCAGTCTCTACGACAGTATAAGAATTCATGTGGGTCCTATTTTCGAAGACATTGCAGCCCTTGCGGACTCATTTCGATCGCCATGGTAGCATTCTCAGCTCTTGATGTCGCTCTCCTGACGGCTCTACCTGTCATTAGTGCCACCCCTACTGGTCTCGATAATTTGGCCAGGCGTCAAGCGATCACCACGCTCTTAGAGAGTCAGATCAACTACTTCACGCCGTACACTTTGTATGCTAGTGCAGCCTATTGCCCTTCTGTCGAGTTGGCGGTATGGGCCTGCGGAGTTAACTGCCAAGCTGTTCCTCAGTTTGAGCCCGTGGCTGCGGGAGGGGATGGTAACCTCGTCCAGTACTGTGAGTTTCTGCCGTTATATTCTTTTCATCGATTTGAGTCTGTTAAATCGTCAGGGTATGTGGGCTTTGACCCGACACTCGATAGTGTGATCATGGCACACCAAGGGACTGACCCTGTGGCTCTGTTTGTACAAGGCGCTATTTTTATCTTGAACTTTGTCGCTAATCACCCTCCCAGTCTCGCCGATCTCACAGATGGTAATCTCATCCAGGAAGAACTGGATTCCACCCTCTTTCCTGGACTGAGCACCGACATCCTAGTGCACAGCGGATTCGCCAATGAACAGTCTCTGTGAGCGGATTTTACTATACTACGTATCTCCCGGCAGTTACCGACAATATCACCCAGAACTGCCGCAGACGTTCTGTCTGCCGTGCAGGAGACAATGGCTAAGTATGGCGTCAATCAAGTCACGATCGTGGGGCATTCGCTAGGCAAGTTTTCCTCTTTCCTGACTGCGTTCAATTTATCTGATCAAAGTGACACGCAGGAGCGGCAATCTCCCTTCTCGACGCCGTATACCTTCCTCTTCATATTCCGGACGCGACGTTCACTTACATCGGATACGGCCTGCCGCGGGTATGTCCACATATATTGACTGCACAAGCAGTATAGTGAAATAAAGTCTGAACTGATGCCCTCACAGGTTGGAAACCAAGCGTTCGCAAATTATGTTGATACAGGGCCAACCAATGTGACGCATGTCAATAACGAGGAAGACCCGATCGCCATCGTCCCGAGCATGTCCCTTGGCTATGTTCATCCTTCTGGCGAGATACATATCGAGGATTGGGGCGATTGGGATGCATGCCCAGGTCGGTTCACGTTCCTGTCGTGTTTTAGACTTGGCCCTGATTTATTCTTCCGCTGAATAGGCCAGGATAATCCCAGCCCCCTCTGTATTGTTGGGGACGTTCCGACCGTTCTGCTAGGCAACATCCTCGACCATATCGGGCCCTATAATAGGATTTACATGGGTTGTGGGGTGCAGTCGATTATTCCTTGATTTAGTTTGAGCTCTTGAGAGATGTAAATTGTTGCGGATTCTTTCCAGTGCATAGTGACCGATGTTACAGTGAATTCAGTTACTTGTAGTTCGCGCACGAAATTTATCTTGATATACAACAATATTGTATCCCACCATCTACACACTTTGAACCTCGAGCTCCTCTACAAACTTGTCGCCTCCACGTCGTTCGGAACATCCTGGAAGAGACTGGAACCTGTAAGAAGATAATTCCCACGGTCATGGCATGACGAAGCGCGCGGGCCTTCCAGCGTCCAGGGACGCGCGTCGCTTGACCAAACACCTTTTATACAGGGTCCGCCATCGCTTTCTCTTGTAATTTTCTACTCCTTACACCTTTACGGACGTCATGGCTGACCCCAGTGGTGCACCCCCCGGTCCTGGCCCAAACGACATCTCTACGGCCATCCTGAGGCCCAAGAAATCGTATGTATTGCGCAGTGTGTTTGCGAGCATCGCTGACAATCTTAGCAGGCCCAACCGCCTTCTTGTTGATGAGGCAACCTCGGACGACAACTCTGGTCAGTGACACGAATGTTTTTGGTCGGTTTGCTGGCGATATGAACTGATTACGCGTCCACAGTTGCAACACTCAACCCGGCCACAATGGAGACTCTCCAGCTCTTCCGAGGCGATACCATTATCGTGCGGTATGCATTCCGTTTCATTTTTCGTCTACTTTAGTGTTAATGGTAGTTTCAGGGGCAAGAAGCGGCACGACACCGTCCTGATTTGCTTGAGCTCCGATGATGTCGAGGAGGGCAAAATCCAGATCAACAAGGTGGCTCGAAACAATTTGCGAGTTAAGCTTGGCGACATGGTCAATGTGCACCCGTGCTTGGACATCAAGTATGGCAAACGTGTGCACATCCTGCCCTTTGACGACTCCGTCGAGGGTCTCAGTGGAAACATTTTCGATGTCTACCTGAAGCCATACTTCCTGGAAGGTCAGTATCCCCGACGCTTTAGTCTCATGCCCCTTTTATTAACAGCATGTTTTTCAGCATATCGCCCCGTTCGGAAAGGCGACACATTCCTCGTTCGTGGTGGAATGCGAACAGTGGAGTTTAAGGTCATCGAGACTGACCCTGCGGAGTTCTGTATTGTTGCGCAAGATACTGTCATCCACACTGGTCAGTCATTTCCTGCGGCTTTACTTGCGTGGCGCTGACATCACTACTGGTATTGTCGCAGAGGGTGATCCCGTCAAACGTGAGGATGAGGAGTCCAACCTGAACGAGGTCGGCTACGATGACATTGGCGGTTGCCGCAAGCAAATGGCGCAAATCCGTGAGCTCGTGGAGCTGCCTCTCCGGCATCCTCAGCTGTTCAAGTCTATTGGTATCAAGCCCCCACGCGGTATCCTCATGTACGGACCACCTGGTACGGGTAAGACGCTCATGGCTCGCGCGGTAGCAAACGAAACTGGCGCGTTCTTCTTCTTGATTAACGGCCCGGAGATTATGAGCAAGATGGCCGGTGAGAGCGAGAGTAACTTACGGAAGGCGTTCGAAGAGGCGGAGAAGAACTCGCCCGCTATTATCTTCATTGATGAGCTCGATTCCATTGCGCCCAAGCGGGAGAAGGTATTTTTAATAGTTACCATCTTGAATCACCGCTGACAGGTCTGGTGTAGACCAATGGAGAAGTCGAGCGCCGAGTTGTGTCGCAGTTACTCACTCTTATGGATGGTCTCAAGGCGCGGTCCAATGTTGTCGTTATGGCTGCAACTAACCGACCCAACTCCATTGACCCGGCTCTTCGACGGTTCGGACGGTTCGATCGTGAAGTTGACATTGGTATCCCCGACCCAACTGGCCGTCTCGAAATCTTGCGCATCCATACCAAGAACATGAAGTTAGGCGATGACGTTGACCTTGAGCAGGTGAGTACTGTTGTAGGGCTTCTCAGCGAAGTTCATGCTAATAATTTCGCAGATTGCTGCCGACACTCATGGGTACGTCGGCTCCGATATCGCTTCTCTGTGCTCAGAGGCTGCGATGCAACAAATACGTGAGAAGATGGATCTCATTGACCTGGATGAGGACACCATCGACGCGGAGGTGCTTGACTCACTCGGCGTGACTATGGAGAACTTCCGCTTCGCATTGGGAACATCGAACCCGTCGGCTCTGCGCGAGACTGTTGTGGAGGTGCCAACAGTCAAGTGGGACGACGTTGGTGGTCTCGAGAAGGTCAAGCAGGAGCTGCAAGAGACCGTGCAGTACCCGGTGGAGCATCCCGACAAGTTCATCAAGTACGGTATGTCGCCGTCTAAGGGTGTCTTGTTCTATGGTCCTCCTGGTACTGGTAAGACCATGCTCGCCAAGGCCATCGCAAACGAGACGCAAGCGAACTTCATTTCCATCAAGGTACGTCGATGTTTGTACAAGATGAGATAGAATATTAAGATATTGACGTCGGTCCCAGGGTCCTGAGCTGTTGACTATGTGGTTCGGTGAATCCGAAGCCAATGTGCGAGATGTCTTTGATAAAGCCCGTGCTGCTGCTCCTTGTGTCATGTTCTTCGATGAGTTGGACTCCATCGCCAAGGCTCGCGGTGGTTCGTCCGGCGACGCAGGTGGTGCAGGAGACCGTGTACTAAACCAGATCCTCACTGAGATGGACGGTATGAACGTCAAGAAGAACGTGTTCATCATCGGTGCGACGAACAGACCGGACCAGATCGACCCCGCGCTCCTACGTCCGGGTCGTCTTGACCAGTTGATCTATATCCCTCTACCTGACGAGCCTTCACGTCTGTCGATTCTCAGGGCGGCGCTCCGCAAGAGCCCGGTCGCGCCGGACGTCGACCTGGTGTTCCTTTCGAGAAACACCCATGGGTTCTCTGGTGCGGACTTGACGGAGATCTGCCAGCGTGCTGCGAAGCTCGCGATCAGGGAGAGTATCGAGGCTGACATCAAAAAGGCGCGGGAGCAGAAGGAGAAGGAAGATGCTGCCGGCGAGGATACGAAGATGGAGGACGAGGAGGAGGAAGATCCTGTCCCTGTCATCACAAGGTAGGTTTTTACTTGACCTGTGTGACGTACTGGCTAATAATGTTACGTTCCGCAGGGATCACTTCGAGGAGGCGATGAAGTTCGCGCGTCGTTCAGTGTCGGATGCGGATATCCGACGATATGAGATGTTCGCCCAGGTGAGAAACGAGCTACCGTCTTATAAATTGTAGAATCGCTGACTATCCTGTTATTATCTAGAACCTGCAACAATCACGTTCGTTTGGGGCAACATTCAAGTTCCCCGAGAGTGGCAATGCGCCCGCGGGTGCTGCCGCCCCGGCGCCGGCGGCAAATGCAGGGTTCGGGGAGGACACGCAGGACGACGACCTGTATGCATGAGTTGAAAGGACCCTCTGTCGACAATGATCGTGTTTTCTTCTTTGTGTTTTGTGCAATGTGCATTACGAGTACTCGAAAATGACTAGACCATTTTTACGGGATTTTTGTGGGGGACAAACGCTTCCGGGAGGTGACGCCATGGAGGCGATGTGTCAATGCCACTGCCAGACGTCGCCGGCGACTCGGAAGTCGACATAGGAGTTGATCTAGTTCTCTCTCTACTGCTCTCTGCTCTCGTTATTCCCTTTCTTCACTGTCTGAACATTTCTCCCTCTTACGTTACTCGTCTTACGGCCTACATGGAAGCCCGGAGAGCCTTTTCTTCGGCAACGCGCTCCTTGTCCTCTTCTTCTCTCAGAGAACGCCTCTCCAGCCTCACCACCACCCCGCTCCGCCCCGTCACAGCCCTCAAGACAAACATTGAGTTAGTACCCTTCGCCTCCTCCGTTTTTGTCCTTTCGGCCGCGTCACCGACTGACAGCGTACGCGATGTCCAACTAGCTTTGTGCCGGCCAAGATACCCCGCAAGAGACGGTTTCAGACACTCGCAGTTGCCATCTGGTCAACGAGCATCGTCTGGTGCACCTTCGTCTTTTTGATCCTCCTGTGCGTCTGTCTTTCTTCGCGTCTTCCGTTCCTCAGCGATAGCGGCGGGGAAGCTGAACCACTTTGGACGCGTTGCATGTAGTTCGTATCCCCCACTGTGGCCGTTTCTCGTAGCGTACCTCATATGGGCATTTTACGTCGACCGGAGCCCTGAGAATGGGGGCCGAATGAGCCCAAGGTTCCGTTCGTCGTGTTTCTGGCAGTATTTCGCCGACTACTATCCTGCTTCGTGAGTGCACCACCTTTGCTGTGTATACGCGCTCCAGCTGAGAAGCCCTGCGCCGCGCGATCAAGGATGCTGAAGGTGAGTGCTGCTTCATGTGGTCATAGTGAGAAGTGCACGCTGGACGGACGCGTCCGCATATGCAGACATGCGACCTCCCGGCGGATAGACCGTATGTCTTTGGGTACCATCCGCACGGTGAGTGGCATGCCGTCTGCACCGGAAGGCCTCTTCATCTCAGACGCGATCAATGTGCAGGTATCATCGGCATGTAAGTCCCTCGTTCTCGCTCTCCACGCGCTCCGTCTCACCACGCGCGCATATACGCAGGGGTGCTATATGCACATTCGCCACCGAGAGTGCGCACGCTGCCTCCCCCACCGTCTCCTGCGTCTGACATTCCGCCTTGTCCTTTCATATGTGGCTCTTGCATGCAGGCACAGGCTTCTCAGAGAGCTTCCCCGGAATCAGCCCTCATCTCCTCACGCTGGAGACGAACTTCCGCGTTCCGTTCTACCGCGAAATCATGCTCGCCATGGGCGTGTGCTCCGTGAGCAAGCGCTCCTGCGTGAACATCCTTAAGGGCGGCGCCGGGCAGGCTATCACGATCGTCGTTGGCGGCGCGGCGGAGAGCCTCAGTGCGCGCCCTGGGACTGCAGACTTGACACTGCGGAAAAGGTGAGGGTTTTATGGTATGGGCCTCTGCGGATTGGACACTAATAATTCATTAATCGAGATTGGGATTCATCAAAGTCGCGATTCAGCAAGGGTACGTATATGTTGTGCAACAGTGGTAGCGCTCTCTAAACGCAGGCTATATGCAGGGCCGATCTCGTGCCGGCGTTTTCGTTCGGCGAGAACGATGTACGTCCTTGATCGCCTCTCGTTAACAGCCGCACTCACGCATCACGGTGCCTGCAGATCTACCAGCAGATGGCGAACGAGAAGGGCACAACCGTCTATGAGCTACAGAAGAAATTCCAGAACGTGTTCGGTTTCACGTTACCGCTGTTCCATGGGCGCGGGATGCTCAACTGTACGTCCCTGCTGCTACGATTCTCACTCGTCCATACGGAGATGATTGTGCGCTGTTAGATAATCTCGGCCTCATGCCGTACAGGCGGCGCATCGTCGTGGTTGGTGAGCAGTCGTTTCTGGTTTTGTTGCAAGGTGCAGTCTGATGTTCGGACATCGTGTCGCGCAGTGGGCCGCCCCATACACGTAGAGAAGTGCGACAAGCCAACAGTAGAGGAGATCACGCACGTACAGACACAGTACATAGAGGAACTCATGCGGTACGTGCGCATCCCTTCTCCCCTTCTGCACCTCGCTAACGCGTCAGCATAGGATCTGGCACACATACAAAGACGAGTTTGCGCGGACGCGAAAACGGGAGCTAAGCATTATCGAGTGAGGCGCTGGCTCTGGTGGTGTTCATTCTCCTGTCGTTCGTTTGACCGGTCTGGCACTGTGTTCGTTGTTGTATGGTAGGCCCAGATGTCATTTGGTGGGACGCTCTGGTGACTGTGACTATTGCAACACGGAATCGTCCGCCTCGTCGGATTGAGAAGGTATGTTCGCCGACGTTGCTGTGTTGCATCTCCGAGGATGCCGTGCTGAGGGCGCGTTCCACTGCTATTGATGACACGGAGACTCGACATTGTGACCGTATATATGCGCCTCCTATGACCTCTACCGCTCGATTCCCAGCTCCACCTGGCAAGGGTATCGTCAATTCGTAATTTTTTGTGTAAGCAATAGGCGTCGACTCACTTTCGCCACGACATTGTCAATTTCATCCGCTAGTTGGTCAGTAAAGCTGGCCAAGCTTTTCAAACAATCGTAGTCCATCGCAAAAGCTGATCTGCAGTACGAACAGAAGTCGGTATCCATCGCCAGATGGGCCACGACGCTGGAGAGCGAGGGGTCCTCCACGGTCGAGCGATGGGGCTTGGCCGTCAGCGCCGCAGCAGTGTCAAGCAAGTACTGCCGCCACCACGCAGGCGCGCGCTTGATCACCGATTGCTCACCGATGGCAAAGGTCGAGGCGGCACAGTAACGGCAGCTCAACCAAAGCCAGTCCGAGTCGGCTTGCTTCAGCCACGCCAGCGTCCGCCTTGCCTTGTTTCTATCAAGGCGGTCGTTGGGCGATACCGCCACAAGCGCCGAGGCAGCCGCGCCGCATGCGCGGTGGTACTCGAGGAGGCGAAAGTAGGCGCCCGCACTGATGTCCTCCATCTCCGCGATGTAGACGCCGTCGAGCGGGGTGTCGAGCGAGTGCAGCGCGGCGGCACGCGTCTCGTCTTCCCAGCAGTTCCGTATCGCGAGGGCGTACACGCGAAGTGGGTCCGCGCGTGCGTGTGCGATGAACTGCGCGCTGGCGCGCTTTGCGGCGTAGTCCATGTCATACTTGCGCGCCGCGACGAGCACCGCGCACGCGGCGTGCGGCGTCGCGAGTTGTGGATCGTCCATGGGGTAGCAGAGGCGCAAAAGCGCGTCGAGTGTGTCGCTATCCTCCGTGGCGGTCACGACGGGCACTCCGTCGCGGTACTCTTCGTCGTTGGATGCGTCGAAGTCTGCGGCCTTGCGCTTCCGATTCTCTGGAACGGGCGGGAGGGAGAACATGGCCTCGAAAACGGGCGAGGCCTCGGAGAGAATGCCCTTACGCACAAAGAAATCGACATGGTCGGCGGAGCGCAGGATAACGTCGGCGCTGGGGTTGTTGAATGGGGGTGGACCGTCTAAGGTAGGAGTACTTGCGTTCTCTGATTGCGAGGTATCAGGTTGAGCGGTATTTCCTGACATGTTTTCTCTCGTGAAAGGATTGTATCTCCTGCAGTAAATGCGGTACAGCAGATTGTATCAGGCTGAGATGAGTGAGAGTCGACTCTTACCAGTAAGCTCGACTCACGTGCACTGTGACATGTGACTGAGGACCGGACGCCGCTAGCGCTACCCCGCATACCAAGAGGCCGCTGGTCGCCGGGCTCTGCTTATAATGATCACGAACGCTGCCGAGTGCCTCTCTGTTGAGCTCTACACGACGTTGTCCTCTACGCCGACATCATGATATCTGCATTCCGACTTCCAAGCCCACTCGCGCTCTGCCGAAAGCGCGTCGCTGCTCTACCCAACCAGCGCAGATGCCAATCCTCCATCCGTGTCAGTACCCCCACCATATCTACGTTGTGCAGCCTAACCTGACAGACAACGATCTCTGCTCGACTCACTTCTTGTAGGCTCTGCAGGACGCGTTCCGCGATCCTTCCTCGCCCTTCCACATACCCCCGGGCACAAAGGGCCCCGCGTCGCCCGATCCCCCAGCCGAGTCCGAGCTTCTGCACACAGTCGCAGCCTCCAACCCACCAACGGACGCTGAAGTCGCAGCAGCGGAGGGAGAGACGCCCGCCGCCGAGGGGCGCAGGAGGCTCCTCGAGCTCGGCTACGACCCCAGCAGCTTCTGGGAGCAGCATGTCGTGTGGGGGGACCACGACGCGTTCCAGTGAGTGTCCCCTTCTCTCGCCTAGCACTACGCACTCACTGCTCACGTCACACGCGTGAAGACACGTCAACAACGTCCGCTACGGTGCGTCCCCCGCCGCGCGCTGTCCCGCGACCGCTGACCGCTGAGCGCGCGAAAACACGCAGTGCGCTTCTTCGAGTCCTCGCGCATCCAGTGGATGTGTTCCCTCGGCGAGGAGCTCGGCGGCCCTGATGCGGTCGCAGCGATGCTCGCGGGCCGCGGCGTGTCCCTCATCCTCAAGTCCCTCTCGCTCCACTATAAGCGCCCCGTCGTCTACCCCGACACGCTCCTCGTCGCGCACGGCGTGCACAGCGCCGCGTCCGAGCGGCCCCTCCCGAAGACGCACTTCCACCTCCGCGGCGCGATCTGGTCGTACGCGCAGCGCCGTATCGTCACCGAGTGCGATTCGGTACTCGTGTGGTACGATTATGACAAGCTCGCCAAGTGCGATCCTGGCCCCCGCACGAGGGAGGTACTCCTCGGGAGGATGCAGCTGGGGCAGTAAGTTAGCCACAGCTGTTCGGGTACGTGTATTGGGCAGACTGGTTGGTGTACATACCTCGTGTGTGTATCTTTTGGACCAGTTTGTTCTCACTGAAATGTAAATCCTAATGTAAGGTTTAGGGTACCCGCCGATATTCTGGAAATCTTCGCGTCAGTAGAGGAACGTCATCTCCAGCGCTACCCCTCACCTAGAGTCGCGTGTCATGAGTGTCGTGAATAGTAGGGAATCAAGGATATAATCGTGGTCTCCATCCCGCGAAATAGTCACTTAGCAAAACATGCGACCATCGATCAGCACTGTTCGATACGAGCTTCTTAGGTAAAGAGTCCACGGTGCGCCAAGGATCGCGGGGACCAAGACGATCTTGTCTCGTAGACCCGCGCCAGAAATTCGTCTGAATCTGCAGTTGTAGCTACTCCATCGGCGGCTTTCTCAGCCTTGGCCGCAGTGCCTGGGAGAGGAGATACCTCCGCTGTGCCGTCGAGAAGCTGTCCATCTCCATATAAGACGGGTTCCATTGGGTTTCTCTGGCTCCGGACTCTTCCGCGATAGGAAGAGCCAGCGGCGGGTCCAGCAGAGGCAGTCTGAACGACGACACATTGCCATCGCCCAAGCCGCGGGTGGAGGATGATGGTGCAATAATGAATGTCCTCTTGAGCACTTGATGTTTTCTCTGCCGAAGACGCTGATGCAACTGGCTCGCCACGTTTGGGACTCGGTGGCTGGCAAAACGCAAATTAGTGATTTAACACGGAAGCGTATCAAGGATGAGCGTTTAGAGAAATGCACTCACCAGTGACATCCTCCTTAGGACGCAAGACAACCACGTAGGGATAGGATACCGAAAAGATGTTGATAATCAATATTCATGAAACTGCCGACCGCGTGAGGAACACTGCCGATGAAGTGAGGAGACAGTCCATTTGTTCTAACGCTTTGTCATAGCTGAAAAATGTGTAGAGGAATGGGTCAATGGTCGCTGGGGTCTTCATCGCGGACGACGACGACGGAGTGACCTGTCCCCATCTGGACGAATCTGTATTCTGCAGCTTCATTCACCGATAAACTGTCCACGATGAGAGAAATTATCTCTTTCGTATCCGCTACCGCCCAAGAAGTCTCCCGCGGGTGCTCCTAAGGACATCCATCATGGGTTCGCTGTTTACCACTTGAACTATAAAGGGGGGAGAAATTCATCCCGTACGACATCCGAATCGTGTTCCGAGTCTGATGGTGAGAGCATGAGCGAAGATGTTTTTTTGAGCCAGAGAAGAATGATATTCCATGTGACGCTGAACTTGCATGTGCGGCGCAGTAGGATGCGGCAGCGACGTCCTCTCGTACTGGATGCGCGAAGACTGGCGGCTCGCTGACATTGAACTGTTTGAGAAGAAGAGGTCGCTTGTGGAGCCACCATCCAGAATTAGCCGACTTTCAGCTTTGGCAAACAAACGACTGCACCCACGGGGCGCTCTAGCCTAGGTTCGAAGATGGGAAGTTCAGCCGCCCGGCTCACTTTGATTTGCTCGTAGAGTAAGGCTTCCAGGATCCTGCTTAGTACAGACAAGATCACCGATTATGTGGCACAAGCGATTCCGGGGGAAAATAAGAGAAGAACATGGGTTGCAGCATGGAGAATCCCGTTACACGGCTGTGTGGAATTTGTTCGGTTGCACCGTATATGAGATCGCAAATTGTAGAGCTTCGTAGCAGCGGCTCGTCATCCCTAATCGTCAAGGTTAGCAGCGTGATTTAGATGAGGCCTGAAATTTAATCGATAGACTCTGTGCTCGGGGAGCACTAGAGTCACGGTAGTTGCCATTACAGAGAATTGTCATGACGGGTATCGAAGCGATCACCGAAGAGGTATTGATTCCTGCTGGCAGTCAACAATGCTTCAGCTATCTGCGGATGCAAATCTTCGCACGACGAACGACCTCCAATGACTTGCGGCGTACGAGATCTGGCTGCGCAGCTTCGAAAGGGCCGTAGCACAGCTACAGACAATCATTCCATTGACACGCACAAGAACGAAATTCATAATGAAAACCACTCATCGTCACTACCTTGGAGGAGCATATCATGGCACTGGCCAAAAAAACCCGCCGCCCAGTTCGTCGCCGTCATCATCCTCCTCCTCCTCATATTCTGCCAGTGATGCGTCTTCCACAAAATTCTCGATGCCATCCCAGGTAACCGACGGCACAATTTCTGACATGAGAGCAACTTCGGTCATGTCTGTGTTTATGCATTTCGTGAGGACCAAACGGCGGACTTCTACGCCGTGATCGCAGCGCTGTATCAGGGAGTCCAGGAAAGAGTCCATGAAAGGACTAACATCGCCATCAAAAGCTCCGATCCAGACTTCATTCAGCTGCAGCTCCTGCAGCTTAGGGAAGACTATGACATTCCCGTCCTCTTCGCGAATGCCAAGTGCGAGTGGGAGATGTTGCGCCAGCTCTCCCCCGACCTGCAGTAGAGATACGTTCTCCAGCTTCCCAAAGGCTTTGACCCATAGAGTCTGTGATGCCATCGCGAGATCGGTAGACAATAGACTGAGGTTCTGCACTTGCACAAGTGGGCAATGCTTGCAGAACGTTCCGATCACGTCCGCTGCCTCGGCCAGGCGCAGATTGAACGTAAGGTCGAGGCGGCCAACTCCATTCCCCAGCGAAACTTCAAACGACTCTAGCGACCTAAGAGTATCGCAGACTCGAATAGTCAAGCTATCGTCGGAATGCTGCGGGCCTATCGACAAAGTGCGTAACTGGTCCGAACCAGAAATCTTCGCCGCGATAGCCGATGCGACCACCGCTACATCGCCGGGACGTGAGTACGTCTCACTTTTCAGAGAGATGGTTACGTCCTGGGGAAAAGAAAGATGATTGAGGAGAAAAGCGCTGTGTTTGCACCCCGCAACCAGCCGCATGGAGCGAAGGTGGGGTAAATCGATAACCTGACCAGTCTCTAGTACCCCAGAAACAACTCTTTCCAACTTGAGAGTCTCCAATAACGGGGTTGTTTCGAGAATTTTGAGCACATCCGACATGGGCGAGGGCGGAACAACGTCCCCTCTACTGAGATGAAGATGTCTCAGCGAATGAGGAAACATCGGCAGACTCCAACCAGTCGCAATGTGTCCTCGTATTTCAAAGTGCTGCAGTCTACGCGTCTCGTCGTGGTATAAGAAGGCAGGGTAACGAGTCTCTGGTAGATGGTGTGTATGTGGGCCCGCCTGGGTGATGATGAAAGTGTGCAAAACAGGAGCAGGTCCTGTCATAAGTTCCATGATGTTCTGGAGAGAGCTTTGCGGGATGATCAAGCGGAGCTGTTGGATCCGCGAGAAGTTCTCGAAGAGCAACGTCAACGCATCGGTCTTGCCCCTGACATCCCCCGTGGACACGTCGGCCATCACGGATAACATTGCCCCCCTCGAACGAGACAAAAGCTCCTTCACACATTTTGGACTAGTCAGCACGATGTGGCTCCAAAATCTGGGACATTCCAAAGCGACTGAGCGCCAGCGACGGCAAACATGGGAGACTTTGATCCACGAATAAGCTCGCTTGCTGCTATAATAAGGGTGTAGCCGATTCTGCTCCTCCTCTGCTTCAGCGAGAATCTCAAGGAAAATGGCGGCCAGTGTCTCTAGAGGAAGTCTACAGATTGGCACCAGCATGTTGAGTCTAAACTTGAGGTCCCATATCGCACGAGTATGTGTAAGAATCTGGTCTTCTATGAATTTGTGCTCAGTCGCATCACTAGACAAGATGAAGAGATGAGGCGCGAGTGATTGACCACTGAATAAATGAAAATCTCACGCACGCGAATAGACTCATCTTAGGAGCGCTCCGGAATCGTCAAGGGCAGAGTCGCGGAGAACGCTGGCGTAACTGGCCCAAGTACAATCCACCTTTTTGACACCAGGAAAACATGATTGTTGGGGACCAAGCCACCGGGATCTTCCGTCGGAGTGCAAACTTAATTGTACGTGGTATATAGAGTATACAAACAGCTGACTACTGTACTTAAACCTTTTGCAATTCGCCACTCACCATATATTCATCCCCCGTCATCCGCATTGTCGGTGTTATCTGAACGCTCCAAGTTGTACTGCGTTGTGACACTCCCAACGCAGTACCACTTCGAATCCTTCAGATGGCGCCGGAAGGAATCGGAGCGACTGAACTCATTCATGCATCCGCCATAGTACTCTACGCCATTGTGCATGTACGGCAGCACGCCCTCCACACTGACCCCAGCGCGGATCGCATCTACCTTGGGTAGCCCGCCGCACAACCACCTGCATCCTCCTGTGTGCGTCCGGATGTGTCGCTTCAGATCTGAAGGCCGTGTTGAGTTCATCCCGCAATACGGGCACTTGGTGGCACCTTGCGGCAGCGCGAGCAAGGGGCCGGCAAACTGTGCATTGCGCTGCATCGTCCGTCGGAACTGCGGTTGTGACGGCAACAACGCGACGGGCGAGGCGTCGCGCGTGTACGGCATGAACCTGTGCGTATGTCTCGTGCGCGCGCTCTTCCGTCGGAGCGCAGGTGGCGAAGGTACGTACTCACCGTCTGAGCCGTCATGCTTGGGTTCTCCCTCCGCACCTTGCTCCGAGCCCCAGGCCGGCTGTTGCGTGATGATGTTGACTCGTTTTCCGCGTGATGTGCGAGATGAGCGAGGGGCCACGGGCGCGTGTAGGGGTGGCGGCGAGCGGGCCACAGGAAGCGGTGGGGAAGGATCAACAGCCACTGAGGGCTGGTAGTAGTGCTGAGAGGCAATGTATATGGGATACGCCTCGGATACACCGGCGTAGGAAAGGTAGGTGGCCAGCTCTGATTCTGACGGCAGCTCCTGGCCGATGGTATGTGAGGACTTATTTTGTGAAGCGAGAGGCGCGACCAGAGAGGGTGAAGGTGAGGTACCGGCAGGTAGCGATGAAGATGGATGGATTGTCGCAGAGAGCGGGTCACAATGGTGACCAGGCGAGGCGCCGAGGAAGGTGGCGACTAGGGGGTAGGAAGAGCAGGTGGCCAGATCGTTGACGTGGAAGGGGCCACCGGAGAAGATGGGTGGCTGGTCTGTGAGTCTGTGGCCAGCGAAATGCATCATCGGCAGCGAGACTTCATTATCGAGGGTGTGGCCATGGAAGGGGAAGGCCGGCGAGGAACCGAGTGGGGTCCTGTACAGTAAGGTCAGTGCATACAGCAATGAACACAAAAAGGCCACGTACGTGAGCCTGAGCTCGGTGGACGGAGTGTAGTACATGGGGGCAGCATTAAAGTTCCGTGATGAGGAGTTTGAGGACTCGTCGGAGATGATAGAAGACGCGTCAGAAAAGGCCGCACATGGTAGCCCGTCGAACGCAGGGTCACAATCGAGGTTCAAATTGGTGTATTCCATGGTGGAGAGCGAGAGTAGGGGAGGACAAAGATGTACGGGCGGATAAAGCGATTGGAACATTGTGGGCCATGTTTTATAGCTTTTGAAGGCGGAAATGGCCAGAGAGATCGTGGCAAGCACTGCGTGCAGATCGCTTCCCCGATGTGACTTGTAGGCGCTCACATCCTCCTCGTCTGATCGCCGTGCGATGAACGCCGGCATCGACTCCAGCACGGGGTGCCCGCATCTAGTAGAGACGACGAGTGCATGGCTGGAGAGACATGCGGTGTTCAGACGGATCAGTCAACAGAAATCGAGCAGAACTTGGAAAATCGACCTACGAAGCTTATAAAGTCCAAGCAGCTGTCGGGGTTCGAACCGCAGGTCAGTCATATATATACCGTGAAGGGAAGGAGAGATGCCAAAACAGGAAAGTTGATCCAAATTTTCTCAAGGCTGTCGTGCACTATTTGTTTTGTGGCAATTCTGTCCGTGCTTTCCGCGCAAGTTCCTCCGCCGCCTGGCGAGCCGGCAAGAAGGATGACAATGACCAAGCGCAAGTCGTCTGCCCTTGGTCCTCGACGTCAGCACTGTGAGGTCTCCGACAGCCTCGGGCCGTAGCTAAAGTCGGATAACAAGATGCGATAGCCGAGGTGTAGAACGCACACGAGGAAGCCTCCGAAGTGAGTAAGAATCAGTCTCGAGGAATAAGTGGGATAAAATATTCCGAGGCTTCGGGAGCTAGCCTTATGTACCCCATGGTATACCTTATGTATTTACTGTCCAGTGACCGGGAGAATGTGGTTGAGATTTCACTGAGCTGGGCCCCAGCAGCTCAACACGTGTTTCACAAGAGCTATTAGTACATCGCCGCAGGCAGACTGGCAATTTGAAGCAATCTTCATGCTTAAAACGGGTATCCATGCACGCACCACAACGATGGTGGAGGAGTCGAGAGACAGGCTTCTAAAACCAGCGGTCGCCGTTCTTCGTCGACTTCAGGCATGACTTGTGAAATTCATGGGTACTTTCGGACGGCGAGGCGGCACCTACGAAGTTTCCACTGTGGTTCATGGATGAGCGCCCAAAGTACCGACTGAAGCAAGCGTGGTAAAGTCAGTACCCGCACCTACAGCCTTGGCGTACGCTGATGACCGTCCGACCCTTCGGCTTCTGCCAGCTGGACCTGCTGGACCTGCCCGAGCACGAAGACAACCCTGGGCTCCGGATGGTGAAGATCGTTGAGCCCGTCGAATGTCTGCTCCCATGTTATGATGGCTTTTGATGAGCAAGCCGTCAGAAGGCGAGCTCTTCTGCAGGGACGGGCATCCACATGGATTGGCCAGAGGGTATCCTAGGACATCATCCGGTTAGAAGAGTCGTATTTCTAGAGGACAAGGAATACGTGCGATAACTTCTCGTCCATCATCGAAACCGAGCGTAAAAATCTTGTTATACGAGCCTGCATATCATGTCACAATAGAAGCTTCCGAGATTGAAATCCACACAACTCCGTCTACCTTTTTGAAATGAGTACATCGCTGAGCTCCGACTGCAGTACAAGCGAGTCGCTGTGTAGCATCAACGTCAAATTTGAGGAAACGCGACGCATTTTCTAGAGCAATGCTCAATTAGGAGACGATACAGAGGCACGACGGCACTCACGTTCTTTTTCGTTGTACAACCACCGCCCATTTTTGAGTCTCATAATTATAGCTATATAATCTCTTTGGAGAGAATGCCCGGTTTTGCTGATGGAAGGAGAGATGCCAGAACAGGAAACTTCCCGAGTTTCTGCGCAAAGACAACAACAGTACTTGGAAAGTATTCGCGCGCCAGACACGGATATCCTGAGGCACGAAGGTTGAAGCAGAGTGTCAGTCTGCCTTTGGGAGACTAATTCGCGCCCCATTTATTCACAGATCAATAGACGGCAACTTTCATTACTTTCAATAGCCAAGCTAGCCAAGTACGATGTCCGCGTGCGCTGTCTTACTTCCCGCATCTATGATATTAGTATACCGATTAACCCGGCCGCTACTCCTCAATCTGCCGCATCCCTTAAGTTTATACGACATGAGAATTGGTTAATTCCTCGTCCTACTGCCCGACTACCCAACTCCAATAAAGCTCACCGCCGTCGACGAGCGCCGGACTCCTGATCTACGCGGTGGGGTACGTCCCTCGCATGGCCGTGGATGAGCGAGCCCGCGCAGCGGGCGTCATGATGCATCCGCGGACGGCTGGTGTAGGCGCGATTGAAACAAGAGGGGGCTGGAGGGATACGTAGCCTCAGATGATGATAATGCGGACGCTGGGTGAGCGTAGGTGGACCAAACGGGGGGACAGTAAAGGAAGAGCTCTTGATCTTGACGCGCTCCATGGTTCCGAGGATGCTGACTTGAAGAAGGGAAGCTGTACCGAATGTTCATACTGAAAAGAAGAAAGACACGGGCCGGGGACAGCCTGCTCTGGAGCATTCGCGCTGCCCTAGTCTCCGTTGCTGACTATATATGGCTATGGATGACAGTCGATCCATATCTAGTATATAGTCTGCATTAGTCTTGGTCAACTAGCGCATTTTTGGCAGGCTCCCACCTTACGGAAGTTTCCGCATCACGTGCAACCGTGATTCTGTGTATACGCGTCGCGTTGTCCAATGCATTCTCCTCTTCCTGCAGGGAAGAACGGGTAGCTAGGCTAATGATACCGTGTTTTTAGGACCTGAGTTACTTCAAAAAATATTTCTAGTATAGTTCGTAGCAAGGAAGGCCGGAAACAGGCCATGCTGCACAGTCTTGTAGTGAAATGGACATCTGCACCTCTTCTCCTTATCAGTACCTCCAAAGAACATTCCTGAAATAATAGGCAAGGATTCTGAAGGATGTATATTGACTTCTTAGGTTGAATATCAGCCACCCGGGCTGTCGTTGTCCTTCCAGCTTTTAAATTCGCGTGCTTAGCTGCAGTTGTTGTTTCCTTTTTGGGCGTAAGAGTATAACTTTGTTGATTTCCACGCATTTTTCCAAGTTATTTCCTCGGGAAAAAAGGAGTTATGCGTCCTGTGCCATATAGCGCTGCCCCAAGTTCAGGTTCAGCGTTAGGCAACACCCCTTCCAGAGCCTCACAGAAGTCGGCACCGCTTCTCGAGGCTAATGCTATCTTACAGGCAAATGTTGAATTGAATGAAAATCGAGTGAGCAGCGATCAACGACATCTCGAGTCTTGAGAGTTATTGAGATCAGAGTACACTTGCAGTCGATGGTCGAAAGGCCTTGTAGGATCGCTCGAGCACTTCCAATACCCTCATTATTACTGAGACAATAGTGCCATCAGATACACCATGCCAATGGGCAAAAATGACACAACAAATAAGCTAGCCTACAAAGTACCTAGAGGCGTTCTCCGAGCCCAAACGAAGGTGTGGATCTCCTCAACTGACCGGCCAAAGGCCGACCTCGGAGCTATGAATGAATCGGTTTGCCGAAAATAACGATTGCCTGACCACCAGTCGGTGGACGAGTCGGAAAAGAGTGTGAATGAAAGTCGCCATGCTCGTTGCCAGTTGCCAGTGGGATCAAAGTCAAACCTTCAGCTAGAACAGCTGGAACTCATTGTGATGCCGTAGTATGGCCCATCATGGTATGCGGTGTCCCCCTCGAACACCGTCGGCACGTCACCCACGATGCACTCCGTGTTCGAATTATCCTGACCTGACCCCACCAATGGTAGGCGTGATCAATGTCATCAAAGGTCGAGCGAGAGGAGACTGCTCACCGGGACATGCAGCCCACGCGCCAGAGTTCAGGATGTGCAGTTCGCCTGCGGGGTGTACGTACCCGAGGAACTCGCCGGGAAGGATTGGCACGACATCCTGCCTGTTGTTAACGTGTGAGACCGCAATTGGATGGGCGTCGACGTAATCTGCGAACTCTTGGTTGCCGACCTAAGGGACGTCAGACGTAGAATGGGAGAAGCGAAAAGGCAAGTTGAGGTAGTGCATACCCGGGGGAGACCGTACCCAACGAACGTATAGGACGCATCTGGGATATGCAGCGGGAGGTAGATCGCATCTAAAAGCGCGACCGCTGCGCCTGTGAAAGAGCATCAGACGGCGGTATCAGATAGTGCACGTTAAGCTCACCGAGAGAATGCCCCACTATCGTGACGCGGCCGACGCTGTATGTCGACATCGCCTCCTGCACTGCAGCCAGGACAGCTGTCGCGGTCCTGCGTACACATCAGCATGGCCATTCACAGATAAGAATAGATATCGTAATATCGCGGACTTGGAGTGCTCCCTCGCGAACCCGCTATGCACCCGCACGCTGGAGCTCACGCCGGGGAAGAGCGACGCGTCGAGCTGCTCGAGAACGATATCCGCATCCGTGAGTAAAGGTAATCTGCGATTAATGCTGTCAACCTCAGTTCAGAAGCTCTGAGAGTGCCGACTCACATCGCCTGGGGGTTCGTCCCTTGATGCGACACGATGACGGTGTCCAGCGCAGGATCGTACCCCACAAACCCTGCATACCACCCATGAGCATTTGAGAAACGAAACACGCCCCAAGAGTGACTATATTGCTCACAGAATTGCACGTCACTCCCATCCCCGCCCGCCGCAATGGGCTGGAAAGCCGGATTTGCATTGCAGCTCAACCCGCATTCCCATGCGAGTGTCTTGGACGGCGCGCAGTACGCTGCGTTCGCATACCACGTGTAGGTGGTGTATGACTGTATCTGAGACGCAGCGAGCGTGGGGATCGTCTCACCCCGCCGCCCAGATGCTGGAGCAGCTACGGCCGCAAATGGCAGCAGGATCGCCAGCACTACTGCATAGAGTGGGGAGACGAGCATGGCGAGTTACACAGACCTGCCAGCGGGCGATGACTAGATAACCAAGAAAAGTGCGATCTCGAACTTCATTTCGCGAAGTGCCGTGCCATCTCCCAGGAAAACAGGACGGCCATCAGATTGGACAGGCGGGCACTGGAAACAATAAAACAGCCATATGTATGCGGTTCGTTGTGATGATTCAGGCAAAGTCAATGGCTGCCACGCGAGTGACCGTCGGCGCGGGCACGTGGCGATAGGAACGCGTCGCGTGTACTTACTGCGGAACCGACGCGTTCCTCCAGGCCTGTCGTGGTCGACAAGAGAACTGTGCGCAGGTTGACAGAGATCATGGAACTCTATGATCACACCGTTTCCTGACATTGAACAGTTCGACTGATGAAGGCTGCTGGATGAAATGAAATAGCGTTCGTCTGTGCGAATCTACGCTGACAATGATTCCATGTAATCGGCATAAATGACATGCCATCTGACGTGCCATCTGATCAGCGTCAAGGGGCAAGATCAAGAAATACATACAAGCTGTCGATACCTGTGCAACTCACAGTCGTCATGCACAACTGGACATCACATCTCCTCCTCATCGAAATTGATATCTTCCACTGGGAAGTCACCAACCTTGACCCTCTCAGGTCTCACAAATACGCCAAAACTAGGCCGGCAGGTAAAATACCGCTCGCCTTGTACCCTGTATCAAAGCGCAGTCAGCAATAATGAGAAAAACTTCGACGTGCACGATAGAGCAACGGGACTCACGAGCCATCGTTCTTCCCTATGGGCTCATCGTACTCAATCCCAATCCACAACCCTGTCTTTGCAAACTTCGTGGCCCCGACGAACCGTACCGTCCCGCGCTTGTGGAACCCTTCCTCGCTCGTCTCGACCTCGCATCGCGCGCCCACTGGGAGGTCTAGATGTGGCACCGAAACCGTCTCCTCCTGATCCTTGTCCGCGAAGCGTCCAATCTTATGGCGTTGCTTGTACGAGAGGACTGTGTCTGTCTCATAGAACAGGATCAGCTGTGAATGAGAAGACGAGATGTCAGGCGTACCCTGTCGTTGTGCATACTCGCCTTCGCTGAGCTCGAACTTCTCCACCTGCGAGACGTCGCTCAGCTGTCCGGTGAAGGATGTGGCCGGGTTCAAGTCCGTGATCTACGCAGCATCCGCACGTCAACTTTGTTATTAGTTGAACAGCCGGCAAGCGCTGCGCTGCGATGAACACACCTTCAGGACCTGCCAATCTTTAATCCCATAGAACCCCAGCGGTCTGCTGTCGTCATTCAGACCACACAGTGCCTCCGAATCATTCTCCGAGTTGTACAGCGCGATCGATTGGTTCTGGACGGGGATCCCGGTTATAACCTCGAGCTTGTTCTGCAAAACACCCCAGTGCGGGAGCGCAGACGCCCTGTTCAGCGTTCAGTCTCATTCACAATCGACCTGATGCACCTTGAGCTGCTGCACGGTAATGTGTAGGTCGAACCGCCGCTCTGAGCGCGTGTCGGGGGAGACGACGAAGACATGCACTGCGCTGGACATCGTGGTCAGTGGGCGCTGGGGAATCTGAACCTGGCTCAGGCTGAGCGTACCACTTACATTGGTTTAGAGACTCTCATTTCGTATGCTGACGACTGACCAAGAAGCGTGCGCTGGACTTCGGCGTCGACAGAATGAAAGTGTGGCTACGAAACAGTGTCACGGTAACGCGTAATGCATTAATGGTTGAAGATGGCTGTCAACTTAAGCGCCCGTGTGGTTAAAGTAGGCGACTAATGACACCATTTCCTTCATCATCTACTACGATCAGTGACAAGAAACAGTAAATGTACTCCGGCACTGAGTATACTGATCACCGATTCTGCCTCATTGAATGATCGTAATTGAGTTCTCCAATTCCTGAACATTACGCTCATCGACAACCCATTTCGACACCGTTGTACGGTCCGTCGTGGTTGGACTCGTTGCCCTGGAAAATTGTGGGCACATCGCCGACGATGCACTGCGTACTCGGGTTGTCTTGGCCTACAGGGCGAGGTCAGAACGCATTGCGCGGAGATCCACGGGCGTTGGGCATTACCTGGGCACGAAGCCCATTCACCGTAGTCCTCGATGTGTACTTCGCCGGAGGGGTGCACGAAATCGAGGAACATTCCGGGGCAGATGGGAATGGGGTCCTCCTCGTTGTTAATGTGCGTCACAGATGTGGGCTGCGCGTCGACGTAGTTGGCGAAGGCTTGGTTGCCAACCTAGGACAGGGAGCAGTTAGAAGACGTGACGTACGCTCTGTCTCGATGCAATTGCTTACCCGAGGCAAGCCATACCCGACGTAAGTAAACGTCGCACCAGAGATGTGGAGAGGGAGATAAACGGAATCTAGGAGGGAAATTGCAGCACCTGCAAGAGATGTTTTACACACGGCGTGCCGGTAAGCGTGGACAGAGGATACCGAGGGAGTGTCCCACCACCGTCACATGGGTGGCACTGTAAGTTGACAAGGCCTTCTGCACCGCAGACAGAACCGTTGTTGCAGTTCTGCGATATTCAAACGCCGTTCGTTATGATAAAATGTCCGCCCACTCACTTAGCCTGCTCGTTAGCGAATCCACTGTGGACCTCAATTGAGGAACTGAGACCGGGGAAAAGAGTAGAATCTAGATTAGTGAACACGATATCGACATCGGTGACCAGAGGCAAACTGTAGAAGGGAAGTCAGTCATACAGGACTCTCAGTGCTACGCACAGCGTTTTAACTTACATCTCGGAGGTATTCGTTCCTTGGTGAGACACAATGACGGTCTCCAACGCCGGATCATATCCCACGAACCCTGTATGGTTATAGCTCGGCACTTCCACCAACGACATTCGTGAAGTTCACTCACAATATTGGGTACTATCACCGTCGCCACCAGACGCGACAGGCTTGAAGCTAGGGTTCGCATCGCAGTTCGTTCCACAGTTCCAGGCTAGCGTCGATGCCGCATTGCAGTAGCCCGTGCTGGAGTACCACGTGTAAGGAGTGTAGGTATCGATCTGAGTCGTCGAGAGTGCGGTGATCGACTGTCTCGCCTTCAGGCCTGGGGCGGGCACAGCGTGGACGGCATATATCACAGCGAGGAGGGCAGCGCTGACCTTCAAGTTAAGAGGCATAGCGGCAAGGTTGCGGGAGCAAAGCACAGGTCGTGTAGTTGGGAGACCTGCATGGCATGCAGATACGTACCGGTTTATATCAGAATACAGGAAGGAACATCAGTTAATGCATCAGCGAGGGTGCAGCGGTTGAGTCTTGCGGACAGCGGAGCCGGCGACGCCATGTGCAGAGGACACAGCCCTCGACGGGCCTACGACGAACGTTGATGAAGAGGATATGGAAGACTATTGGAAGTACCCTTCTGCACGTGTATTGGGTTGTACTGGAAGTACATGTAACGGCATGTAACACTCGCGGATGACAACTCGGTGAGAATACAGATCGGCATGCTAAGACGCATTCAGACCTTCTTCCAGTGGCACCTGCATCGCAACCATGCTGGACACGTGGGAGTGCATTCAGTCGAGATTGCGCAGCACATGAGAGGAGATTGCTCACCTGTATCCCGACTTTGATAAGTGGACCAACGTCATAATTCGGGATGCATATCCAGACCATGGGGGAGAGCCATTCCGACGAATGTGGGACATTTGATAGTCTGGTATTGTCATGCACCGTGGCAGCATAAGTAAGGGACCGGTTGAGGATGCTTCAGAGATAGGTGCGATCAGGTCATATGGAACGTGGCATAGAACCACTACCACTGCGAGTGCAAGGATGCCTATCATGATTACCCATCCAACGAACTTTCGTGTTTGTGATGGTAGTAAGGCGTTGGTAAAGGCGGGTGGTTCAGTAGCTTCTGTGGAGCTGGAAGGTGCAGGGTCCAGTCCGAATATATGTTATCCGGGTAGGATGTTCTTCATGCAAAAGGAACATAAACGTGGCTATCAGTACCATGAACGTTCAAACGTTCAAGTTTATTCAACGAGGGGAACTTGAGGACGGTCGGATGACCCTTCACGGTTTGTCCCGCTTGGTGAACAGCCACGTGCTCGTGAGGCTCATCAGGTCGATCTGATCGGTTACCGAACGCTTTCAATCCGCAAGTCGACGGCCCACTGTTTACTATGTATTGAATTCGTTCGAACATCGTTCTTTCATCGACAGTTGCTTCTCCGTGCTCGCACGTCCTGAAGATTATGCACATTGCGCGTCAGCGGGGAGCGGTAAGGGTTATGGCTGACGGTTCCGACCGCGACCTTGGCGACCTAAATCGAAGAAACTGCTGTACTGTTACACTTCTCTTACGTCGATTGCCAGTCCAATGGGAGAAACAGCGGCGTCTATATGTAGACGAATTTCGAAAGAATCTTGACTGTAGGCTGCAGCCACACATGCGTCTCTCACAGCCTGGAGCTCTCGACGTCCTTGGACGCCGCGTCTGTATCTATTCTCGCTCTGGAGAGCAATCACTTGACTCTGCTCGGGCCTGCCGAGCGTTGACGACGTGCTATTGCGAAGCGGGAGGCAAGTACGGACCGCTTCGAAGGCATCTTTCTTGAGCTTCGGATGTCATGGGTTCGTCTACACTGATCTTGCCCTGCACTACGTACCCAAAACGCTATGTGTATTTTGAAACATGGACTCAGAGCAACTTGTCCCGCTCCCGTTGTGACCGTGTAGGGGCCACAGCGGACTTCTCTCTCTCGTAAGGGCTGTGGCTGACACGGTCCGCTTCGAGATATATATGAGTCGCTCTGCTCTTTGAGCCTTGCGTTCCCCCGGACAGGATGCGCTCCTTCTTCGGCCTCGCTGTGCTGCTTGCCTCGCTCCACTATGTTTGCGCTGGCCTGCCGAACAAAATCTACGGCGTTAACATTGGCGGGTGGTATGTCGTTTGTTCATAAGTCCGTTCGCAGATGATTCTGACAATTACGGTACGTCAGGTTGGTCCTAGAGCCGTGGATGCTCCCTGCTGGTATGGCTCTTACGCGTGCGCATGTTGACGTTGCTCTAATGTTCTGCTTGTTTGACTTTAGAATGGCTGGAAATGGGTGGAGAGATCTGCTCCGATTGTTCACAGTGTATCGGCTCAGAGTAGTAAGTCGGACGAAGTATTTTCCATACGGCACGCCTGACTGGATACAGTGCGTACGTCAAGGCCTACCCTGACAGCGCCGACGAAGCATTTGCGCAGCATTGGTACGCGAATTCTTGTGTTCTTCAGATGGAACCCCGAAGTCGACGATTAAACACAGGTCTACTTGGTTTACGCAAAGCGAAGTGGCTACCCTAGCTTCCTACGGCATCAATACTGTTCGCATTCCAGTGCGTGAAATTAGTTCTGTCATGGATCCAGCCTAAAGTCGGCACGGAATATGCTGTGTACCCCAGCTTGGGTATTGGATCGTTGAACAGCTCGTTGATCGGGAAACTGAGTTTTACGCCCGTGGTGGAATTATGTACCTGGTGAGTGATATGACATGTATTCACCGAATAGATGCCGAACTTAAAGGCACGGTGTAGCAACAAGGCTTGAAATGGTTGCAAGACGCCGGCATCCAAGTGATCCTCGACCATCATGCGCTTCCAGGCGTACAAACTAGCGACCAGTCATTCGCCGGAAAGTAAGTTTCACCTGAGAGACATGCTTGGACTATTGCTTACGTCCCTACTAGCTGCACATACAACGTCCAGTTCTATGTAAGTTTCTCTGCGATACCGGCATCGTAGAGAACGATCGGCTTGAGGTGACTCTGCTTCTAGACTGAATACAACTACCACCGTGCGCTTGTGTGGACCGCAGTGATGACAACGCTATCACACCTGGACCCCAACTTTGGTTCTGTTTTAGCCATCGAAGCCGTCAATGAACCTATCATGGACGCATCCGAAACTCCGGGCTACGGCACATGTAGGTCCACCCACATCACCCCTGTCACGCTCATCCGGAACTCAATCTTGATCTATGAATCTAAAAATCTGAAATTGTATCTGCATAGTCCAGCAATACTTTGTGGACACCGTCCGCGCGGTGGAGCTCATCCTCGGGATCCCCGTGCCCGGCCTGGCGCTCGATACGCCTGTCGGCACTACAAACATGAGCGCGGCGCTCGTGCAGGTTGGGAACTCGAGCAGCATGGTGTTCAACGAAGAGGTGAAGTCGGCGCTCGTGGAAGCCGCGCCAATCCTCGCCGAGCTCGCTGTGCAGCTCTCCGTCCCGGCGATATTCGACTTCGCCTCGGCGTCAAATCAGCGGGAAGCGCTATGGACGACGTAGGGCTGCCTGTTCCAACTTGAGACTGGTACTGATGCGGGCTCGGTTCCCAGGTTCATGGATGTGAATTGGCAGCGTGACGACCCTCCGAATCCTGCGTATGCTGCGAAGGGGCCTCAGGGATACGACAACCATTTGTACTACAAGTGAGGATCAGTGTTAAGCCTCTTCACCGTGTGAGTAACGATTGACGTGTTCTCTACTAGCTTTGGGGTGAGAAACTTCGTCCACGGATGGTCAGCTGTGATGATACTGACGATCTCCCAGGGTGTGGCTGATCCCAATCCGACTGCATACATGGAAAGCATCTGCAGTACGCCGTTACTGTCTGCGTGCACCCCGTTGATTAAGTGGCATTTTTTCAGACCTCCAGCGCGTCCAGGCTGACGCGGCGCTCGGCGACAGCCCGCTCTGGTTCGGCGAGTGGGGCCTCCCGACGCAGTTCAACGCGACAGACCAGTTCTTGTACCAGTGGGCGGACGCACAAAAGCTGGCGTATAGCGTGGGCAAGGGCTGGATAGTGAGTCCTTCCGCGTCTGTGTCCTCCCATACTAAGCCGTGCTGGGTGTAGTTCTGGAACTTCCAGGTGGAGATCTCTGAGCTAGCCGGAAACCTCTCCAGGCAGTGGTATGTCCTCTTTCCTACTGTTTTGGTGGTGATCAGGATTCACGGTGATGCAGGTCTTATATCGAAGGCGTGAAGCTTGGATACTTTACGCAAGACCCTGCGGAGTACCATAATGCCAGTGTCTGCGCCCCATATATAAGTGCTTCATCTACGTGACCAGTGGGGGCAATATTTTCGTATCTTTTTTGTACCTATTGTGATATTCGGGATACTCGAAGGGAGTTGCGCAATATGGAATACCCGCTGCTATCTTCATGAGCTGCCACTGTCTGGCGACGCTTGTGGTGTGAAAAGTACTGCAACGTCGAACGTACAAAATGTGCATGGAAGTAGACTCGGAGCAGGTACAGGAACTCGCCGATGTCTCGGACGGTTTCAGACGACAGACATAGGCCAACTGAGAGCGAAAAAGAACATAAATATTGAGACCCGTAGGTCTACCACTCCGGGAAAGCGTGTCATCCTTGTGCAGGGGCCATGCTAATCTTCTCTGCATCGTTCCAATTTTTTCGTATGTCACCCCGAAGGGGACATACAGTAATGCTGGGGCTGGGTGGCTTTGGCATTGTTTCTGCATTTTGTTTCGGTCGCGGGTATGTTCCCAGCACGTGACCGACGCGTTTAGCATTGGCGCGTCTGCGACTCAACGTCGATCGATCGACTGTCGCTGCTTGGCTGCTGCCCGTCCGATCTGGAATGACGTGCCGGCGACACCGGCGACACTGCGAGTGCTGTCGGTGGCGTCGGCGGCTGACCGGCGCAGGAGGGTATAAGTATCTGACCGACGGTTCGTTTCCCCCCAGTGCCCCTTGCTTTCGTTCGCTATCGTTAGAGACTTAGACCCAGGTGGTCCTTCACATTCACCTTAATCTATTCACTCTTTGCGACAGGATCGCCTGATACTTTCTTTCTCTACCCACTTTCTTTCCAACTCTACTTCACTTCGCTATCCTAGTTCCACCATGGTCGTCCTCACGCCCCGTTTCACTCTCCTCGCTGGCCTTGCGTCCATCGCTGCACTCTCTGTTTGTCCTGCACCTGCTGCTGGCGCTGCCATCGAGATCCGTTCTCACCACGATTCGGACTCGTCAGCCCCCTCGGCTACCTCGACAGCCTCGACCTCCTCGACCACTTCTCATCACTCCACTCATACCAGCCATTCACACTCCTCCGATACGACGACTGCTTCTGCTAATGCGTCGAGGTCATCCAAAGTGGCGCTCTACCCCAAGCCGACTCTCCCTCTTCCGGCGCTCTTTGCTGCGAAGAAGGTCAGCCAGTCGTCATCAGCTGGTGATGGTAAGGAGGTATCCAAGGGCGAGAAGAAGACCGTTCAATCTTCGTCGCACCATGGCTCCAAGATGGGTGAGGATAACAAGGGGGGGAAACACCATAAAGACAAGGCAAATCTCAATGCCCTCTTGTTGCGGCGGACGCTCATTGATGATGCTTTACAGAGAGCCCCTTGGGACCCCCTCGATCCTCTCCTCCAGGTCGGCGGTATCTGGATCGGAGATCGTCCCAATGCCGCCCCTCAACAGCAGACGCAGAAGGAAGAGGTTCACGTTGAAGCGGGTCCCCACTCCTACGAGTATGAGATGCTCGAGAAGAGGCACCGTCATGGCCATGACAAAGTTGTCGTCAATGGTAATCACGACCGTGTGCATGTGCGCCGTTCTCCCTCGCCCGAACCGCACCACCACCATGATGGCCACGACAGGGTGGTGGTCAATGGTGACAACGACAACGTGCACGTCCGTCGTTCGCCAGAGCCGCACCATCGTTGGGACCATGACCATACCAAGGTAGTTGTCAACGGTGACAACGACCACGTCCACGTTCCAAGGGAGCCGCACGACCACGACCGCCATGGTCACGACAAGGTGGTCGTGAACGGTGATCACGATCATGTCAACGTGCACCGGAGGGATCGTGACTCGTCGATCTACGTGTCCAGCGAGCATGGCGACTCGTATATTATCGCTCATGCTCGTAGTGACGACGATGTCAATGTCAGTGCCAACGTCCGCGTGTACGGTAGGTATCAGGATCATGACGGCGACCTCGACGCTACTGTCCATGTTCGCGTCAAGCGCGATGATGGATCGATGCAGGGCGTTCAAGGCTCAATCGACATCATGGTGCGTATCGATCGTGACATCGGTCGATCTTGCGAACCCTAGCTAACCCAGCATCTGCAGAGTCTGGTGGCGAATTCTACCATGGCCCAGAAGATTGCATCGCTTGTTCTCTCCCAGCCGGCAGACAATAGTACGAGCGGTTCCAATTCCACTACGAACTCGACGAGTTTTGTCCTCAACGCGTCAGGCTCAGCTCAGACTCAGATTTTCTTGACCGCCGCCCCCAGCAATATGTCCAACTCTACGAACGCCACTGTACCGGACGGCTCGTCGTTCCACAGGGTCACGCTGCAGATACCGATGTTCGATGCGGAAGAGGCAGCGATAAGGCCCTATTGCGCGACGTTCGACCCAAATCCACCTGTGCCGTCTCCTCTCACAGTGGAGATCTGCATGGAAGGCAGCTCCGACGACCCGCACAAGAGCCAGATCTTCGCGTTTGACCCTTTCACCAATAGCCTCCGCCCGCTGTTCACGGAGTACGACGCGTCTAATGGCCTGAACACGACCGCATCGGCATCTATTGCTCCTGCTGCTAATACCTCGAGCTCAGCTTCCAACGCGACCTTGACCACTAGTACGGCGCAGAGCACGGCAACGCCAGCGAGCGATATGACAACGGGCGTGGCAGATCTGTCCTCGGGGACGGCGCTGGATGAGGAGTATGGCGACGCCACGCGCCCTCCTAGCCGCGCAGCGTTCGTGAACACGTTCGATGCGACTCCCGGAGCGGGATTTGCGCGTAATGTGACACTCGTGTTCACCCCGGCTGCACCGGAAATCGCTCCAGCTCAGACGCAGGACTTTGCAGCCGATCAGGACGATGACGCGGATGAGGATGCTGGTGCTGACGAGGATGCTGGTGCTGACGTGGGTGCTGGCGCGGATTCTGACTCGGACTCAGACTCGGACATGACTTCGACTGCTTCGGGCTCTTCTTCTATGGCTGCGATGGTGACTGCGACGGATTCGGCCTCTTCAGCGATGATGACAACGGCGACGGCTACTTTCACTAATGCAGACTCGGATGCGATTGCTACGACGTTCTCGGGATCTGATGGTTCATGGACAGCTATGTCTGCGACATCTTCTGACTCGGCTTCTGCACCGACGGACTCAGCGACGACGTCGGCGGGCCAGGACGACATGATGGCTGCTACGACCTCTGGATCTGCGTTTGCGTCTATGACCTCGATCCCGACGTCAAGCTCGGCCTCAAGTTCGATTGCGACCGCAACTGCGTCGTCGACTGCTGGTGCTCTGGACGTCGAAGTGTTCAATCCCGACGCGTCATCAGCCCCGTCTGGGCCGAGCACTGTGCCTACAACTTCTGCATCCGCACCCACCGCCACGTCGACGTCACCCTCGGACCCGGTCGCGCGTGACGTAATCACTACCACCATCACCACGACCAGCTGGGTGTCTTCCAGCACTGCGAGCGCGACCCCGGGTTCGGTGCCGTATGAGTGGATGTTCCGTGAGGGCGTCATCGTTGGTGAGCACTGATCTGCTATGTGGAGTTTCATAAGGGTGGAGTTCCTATTTTTTTCTGGTTGGCTTTCGCTGTGCTATCGAACGCAACATACATTACTACCCTACGGTCGTGCGCCTCTACATTACGCACATATTATGCCTTATGATTGTACGAATTATGATTATGATTATGATTATGCGTACTATATGCGCGGGGGAAAATTTGGATGGTCGTGTTTCGTTACCTGGTTCTCGCATGAAGATCAGAGCTCTGCTTGGCGAACGTTCCCTCGGCCCTCCCCCACCGTCGTCGTGGTGTGCACGGATACTCTCTTTAAGTATGAAGATTGCGTCAAAACGTCAGTCTGCCTGCGGCGATGAGTACTTCCTGGCGTAGAAACGCGCGTTGAGCTGCCGTGGGCCAGCTCAATCGAACTTCAACCACATTCTCCTCGTCACTTGACAGTAAATACACCGCTGCGCCGACCTCGGTATGAGTTTTGTCCGAATCTCGAGAGTCGAGACTCGAGGTGAGCTAGCCTCTTGCTACTAGACAGGTGATCGGCTCGAACCTCTACGATCCCGCTCGCTCGTCACGGTGGTCAGCGAACCCGAGCCTGAATCCTTTCGTCCGACCAGATTGTTTTCGACGTTTGCCCACATATGTTTGCCTATTTAGCAAGTGCATCTGTATCGACTCACTTCGAAAATTGTATGACAGAGTGGGCATAGCAAGAAGTGTGAATATTGCCAGAAAACGATCGAGCGTGGCAGCGTCACCACCTAATACGTGATCGGGTCGCAAACGCGGACAGCATATAGTACATTGCGCCTACATCGCGGACTCAGAGAGACGTCACGTCTTGTACATGTGCGTATCTCAAGCGACTCCCAGACATCTCCATGTTCCAGTTGAATCGATCATTGACATCGAATCCTGTTTCCCTGAGAGGATATTCCACCGTTTTGACCAGACGCCTCAGGCCTGACACGTTCTGCTGCGTAGCGAGGTCATAGGAGCCACGGTACCTCAGTTTTCTGAGCCGCGCGAAGAACCGCGCCTTGAGGATTGGCTTGACGGAGGCAAGCAGTTCGCCCCCCACTGTTGGAACCATGAGTACAAGTCTGACACATCAGAAGAATACGTAGAAGCCCTACATGCCAGTCCAAATGATTCAGCAGCGCCTTCCCATGCCGCTTGCCCCAGACCCTCATCCAGCGGTTTTCCCGAATAGATGTTGGATGCAACGGTTTTCACCATATTCTTCTCCATGCCCATGAGAGTGTTCGTAGTGAGCCTAAATCCGAAGCGAACGACGAGCTCTCTGCCCACTTTTGACGTCAACAGAGCACCTCGGGAGCCCAAGACCTCTGCCAAAGTCACCGCGGGAACGATAAAATCGAGAGCACCCGAGATTCCTCCCGTGACGGCACCAGCCGCAGCGCCGATGCCCATATTGACAAAGTAGTCTTTGTCGCTGTAGGAGCCCTTGCGATGGTCGAAATCGTACATGAGTCCAGAGACACCGGCTCCTAGGGCAGCCCCAGCAAGAATCCCAACACCGATCGCCACGAAGATGTTAACACCTGGTACAAACATCAATCCCACTCCGAGAGCGATAAGGAATCCGTCTAAGATCCTACGAAAGCAACAAACATGAGAATCTGATCTCAGAGTCAGTCATGATGACGCACCAATGCCATTTTGGTACGTTGCCGTTGAGATCAATGAAATTGATTGGATCATTGCGCGAAAAAGAGTACATGTTGAAAGTAGAAGGTGAAATTTCATTCAACGACACTGGGTAATCATCGAGAGTCAAGAAGCGTCCAGCCTGTGTTGTCAAAAGTAAGTGGCCTAACAACAACTCCTTCAAATTGGTGACTCACATCCGGATCATAGAATCGGGCACCGAAGTAGTAGAAGCCTGCAAATTGTTCTTTGCCAGAGTATTTGTATCTGGCAACGTCAGGACCATCGATAGAAACCTTGCCAAATCCATCGTAGTGGTATAACGTCACTATATTGCCCTTCTCATCGGAGGCTGCAACCGTGCTGCCTAGATGGTCCGTGTGGTAGTAGTAGACGACTGGGCCATGAGATCTTTCCTTGACATTTCCCTTCGTCGTTGAGAGCGAGGCCCGGCGGTAGCCATGGACAAGGTAGGATGTGTGAGTTTCCCTTCCAGACGCCGACACGGTAACTTCGTATGACTGGCTGGGATACATCGTGACATCTCCATTCGGAAGCACCGCCTTGATCAAGTGACCACTGAAGTCATACACGAACGACGTCTCGTCCAGCTGTACAAGCCGCCCGTTAGCATCATACTTCATTGTATTCTTCTCTATCCCTGCACCATTCGACTTTGAAATCAAGTTGCCATCAGGGGAATAAGTGAAAGAGCATTCTGTGTGGCCATCACCGCCGGTTATTTTGGACAGTTGCCAACCATCGTTGACGAACTTTCTACCGCCCTTGGAGGTAATGTTACCACTCTGGTCGTAGGAGAACTCTTCGGGCTGTGTAACAAGTGAAGACGAATCAGAGAGGAGTTGTACGAGCTGGCCTGAGTGGACAATCCGGAGGGACTTCAGCACAACCAAAAGCTTTTAGAAGTGACGAGCATTCGCACCTGCATTATTGTACTGGAATGAATTACTGGAGGTTAAAAACTGGCTTGTACTACGTCCGCGGCCGACACTGTGATTGGCGATTCTACTGAAGGCATCGACCTTCCAGTCCTGGCGATGTAACACATTGCTGCCCTTCGACAGTATACGGCTGGCGAGCATACCACTTTCCATGATGGAAGATGTGGACCTTAACCCGTTTCCGAATTCACAGACGAGAGGACGAGAAAAGACGTCTTTGAACTCGTCGAGGGCGATCCAAGCCCGGGTAGTGTTGTCGGTATCCGTGAGCACAACCCGGTTTACTGATTCGCCGTCCCCATAGAAGGTTCGAGCGATGGTAGTACCATCAGGGTTCGTGGTGCGTAGAAGCTGGCCGAAGGGTGACCATTCATGAGATGTAACGAATTTGTGGCCGTCGAGTGAGAGGCTGTGCGTGATTAGCTTCCCGCGGATGTTGTAGTCAAACTGGTAGTCGATACCCTTCGAAGACGTCACAGAAACCAAACGTTGTTTGGTATTTTGCCCTCCTTTGTCATAGGTGTAAGTCAAGGTCTCGTCCGCTGTCGTCCTCGAGATTGGTCTCTGGATGAAGTCCGATTTGGTCGTGGTCGACAATCCAGTAAGCTTGTTATAGACAGTAGTTAGGCAAAGGTCAACATCGTATTTGGCGACGAAATGACTGATGTCTTTATTCCCAGAGTTTGTGAGACGTCGTTCGGTGGCACGCGAAAGACCATCCCAGGTTAGAGACAGTTGAACATCTGAAGGATCTTTCATGCGAACGGGCCTTCCCAAGCCATCGAAGACCGTCTGGATGCTTTGCTGCAGCTCGTTCGTCGATCTAACCACGAACGGCTTGACGAATTTGGAGGCGGAAGGCTCTGGGTTGGGCAGGAACTGGACTTCGCGGGTGCTGATCTGATCCGTGGCTTGGTTTCCATCGGATCGAGTTTCCGTGATCTTGGATATTCCTGACTGGAACTCATACCTGGACGTGATTGTGATGGGCGACACACCCGAAGAAGCGGGTGGTAGCGTCTGCTTGATCACGCGAGAAAGCATGTCGTAGGTGTACCTCGTGAATGTAGGCACTGAGCCGGCGAAGTAATCTCGAGAGCGGGCGACAACTCGCCCAGCCCCGTCGAACTCGACATCCGTGTAGATGAACGCAGAGGGATCATCGGGTCGAGGCCTCTCGCTCCTCCACTTACGATTGAGGCCGT
Organism: Sparassis crispa; assembly: GCF_003851025.1. Lineage (NCBI taxonomy): Eukaryota > Fungi > Basidiomycota > Agaricomycetes > Polyporales > Sparassidaceae > Sparassis > Sparassis crispa. Next base: position 1,664,198 of record NW_020939755.1, read on the forward strand.
CTATATGGTCCACAGTGTCCATCCAGCTGTCCTCGCCCGCTCTGAGTTCTGTACGAATCTGAGACAACTGGTAGAAGTCCGTGCCGTCGACGTAGAATGACTGCTTCTCGACAACACTCATCCCAGAGTGGCTGTCTCCCTGGGAAATCTCTTGCATGCGACCAAGTACATCATAAGTTGTAGACGTAGTGAACCCGTTCGAGTCTGTGACCGAGACCGGCTTGTCGTGTACCAGGTCAAAGGCTGAAGTCTCCTTCAACGGAGGACCGTCGGCACTAGTGTAGGTCAATGTAGCGACTGCGTGAGATTTGGTTTCATCATATGTGAACGAAGATTTAGCTGGCCCTGGCCCCTTGACGATCGTCTCATTCCCAGTCTCGTCGAATTCAAAGATCCGAGCCAACCAAGTGTCACCGCTCACCCAGCTGCTCACTTCCTTGGTAGTCTGCGTGTGCGGAACGAAAGCGTACTTGGTTTGCTTCAGAACAACGCCGTTCTGCTTGACAACCTCCAGCGTCTTACTCCCGAGGACCCAAAACTGCTCATTGTTCTCGAACGTAGACTGGATAGTGAACGCAGGCATCTGCAGCTGGGGAGACTTGATGGTGAGATTCGTGGCGTTATTGAAGGCGTCATATGCATATGAGACATCGACTTCGTAAGCAAGCGCGCCGGCTTCATAGGTGCTTTCGAGGACGCTGCGCAGTCGAACGGAGCAGTTATTTCTTGCGTTCGCCCGTGTAGTCTCAAAATTGTACCTGTTGTCTTGTAGCAGCCGACCACCAGACCTAATTTCCACTTGGGACACGTGGCCAGTAAATGGGTATTCCTGCCGATAATGTGTCTTCTCGGATGTTCCGAGCACTCGACTAGACTTGGTAATCTCTTCGAATCCAAGCCAGCCTCTTCCGTCAAAGTTTAGTCTTGCGTTAGCGTACTTGTAGTTGGTTTGATCAACCACATCAGGCTTGGCTGCACAAGGAGTGTTGTCAAGTTGTTTAACAACCCAAGAGGGAAAATACATGAGCTGTGAGCGGCCGTGCGCCGTTTCCTGCTGTGTCGGGGACGAAGTGAGCGTGGTGCTCAAGGACACATTACGCGCCATGGCGTTCAGAGCAGGCAACGGAGACTCGGGCGTGCTGTCTGTTCTGTAGATTGAGCCATCGCTGAGAGGAGCGTATGACACCGAGATGCGGGACCCAAGGCCGTTTTCGTAGCCAGATAGAAAATCTAAGGGTTGGGAAGACGAACACATCATCGGAGATATGGTAAGCTTGCCGCGGATGTCTATGGTGTTCAGCAAGCAATCCGCACGTCCGATTCCGCGAACATCGGACCACATCACTGAGGTGGATGACTTTCCAGGCTGTGCAACATCTTCCGTATTCACGAAGGTGTTATTGAAGAAGCGTAGAACATTGACATTAGTCTGCCTGTCTCCGGATAGCTTCGTGAAGGTATTCACGAGATCGACTGTGCCAGTCGAAGTGGTCCTCGCCAGGGTAAGATGTCCATTATACGCGATGTTGGTAACCAACGGCGAGGACGGCAGTAATAAGGAAGGACCAGTGCTGCGTAACAGTTGGGTTGAAAGGTAACCGTTGTTGTCCGAGACTGCCAGGAGACTTGTCTTTCCGTCTTCGTCTGCAGGGTAAGGCAAGAATGTTATTGTCGATTTCCACAAAACGGCCTCGCCAGCTTTTGTCAAGCCATCGTCTTGCCGGTAGCAAAGCCTTCCATCCTGTGACTGTAGCAAGTCAATCTGGCCAACGGTGCGCCCACTCTTGATTTTTGAGTAGATAACGAAGACATCCTCAGCGCTGAAATTGGAAATAGAGTTAGATCACGGAAGTCCTAGCTCAGAAACATCGTACCCATCGCCGTTAAGATCCCCGACAACGACATGAAGGTTCTTCAGACTAACATACGCAGGTCCGTCGCGAGGGGGCAGAGCTGTAAACTGCTTTCTGTCCGAAACGAACTGGACAAATCGCACATTTTGGCGCCCGCCGCTCATGCGGTTGTATATGTATACCAAACCAACTTGGCCATTACCCTAATGACGAATCAATATCTTCAGAATATCGCAGAAAGCATGAAATTATACCTCGAAGTCACCGGAGTGAAAGTGTCCGCCCATAGCCTCCGGTGAGAAGGTGACAGGCTGTTGAGGCTCGTAGCCTTGTGGAGTAGAAAGAATGACGGTAAGAGTGTGAGACGACATCGTCGACATGATATGAAGCTGCGCAATAGAACTAAATATGAAGAGAATACCTTGGGAACAAGATTGCGCACCAAATCAGTTTTCCCATTTCCGTTGATATCCAGCGGTATAATTTGCTTGGGAAAGGGCAAACTATCGAGTACGGAGTCGGGCGAAGAAGGAATACGACCATCATCGTCCGCGATATGCACAGCAAGATGGAGTTTCTGGTAACCAGATCGGATGCGCTTAGAAGCGATAACGAGGCTGCTCCTCCCGCTAGCATTGACGTCCAGAGGAAGTACCTGAGCATTCGGATCCTCGGTTTCGATGGTAACAGCCCTAGATGGATCGAGTGGATCGAAAATGGCTCGGTTTCCATTGACCCAGTCGAATTTGAGCGGCCTGACGGACGCTCCCGACGGATCGGAAAGAGCGACATTGATCAAGCGGCTCGTACCTGTGACAGGAGCCTCGTCGTACTGAAGATGATGCTTGTGCACAAAGTTGTTCTGCACATGTGACGAGATGGAGGTCAACCGCTTGTCAATGGAAACCTCGTAGCCACCAATATATTTGACCAGCTTGTCTGGGCGCGTCTCATACTCGAAGGTGATCCGGCGCTGGTGGGCCATTCTCGAAGAAAGATTTCCTCCGTAGTTCAACTCCGTCAAGTAAAATGCGCCTTGTCGAATATCATTGTTGTAAGAATAAGTGACGTAGTTTGAGAACCCGTCTGAACTTTCGGATATTGCCCACACGCGCGTCCCCGTACCGCCCTTCGCCTTTATGTTGGAGTCCTGACAACGTGCGATGTGAACTTTGGAAGAGAAAAATATCGACATCGTAGAACGTACCCGAGTATTACCAAATATACGGGTCGTACCATCAGGGAGATGCTCGGTCCAATATTCAGGATTGGCTGGGTCAGATCCCTTGGCAGTAACTTTCGACCATTGCTCGATTTCAAAGCGATACTCATTGCCGCCTATAGAAACCAGACGCTGACCGTCAAGGGCAAACCGGTCGTTCTTGTCATAATTGATCACGCCTAAAAACAGAACAGATAGAGTGTGAATCTACAACCACAGGATAGAGACACGCACATACCACGAAAGCCATCCTGTGCCACGGTCGCAGGAACGCGCTCGATCACAGATGCGCCCTTAATAACCCATCCTTTTCCGATCGCAGAGATGTTGGTTGCGGCAGAATGGTAGGACAGAGATATCTTCGGGGACACTTTCGCCGACGGGAGTTGCAAGGGAACATCAAGAAAGAGTGATCCATTAGGATCCACGGTGTGTTTGATGGGAAGCGTTCCTACAATACTGTTCGCCATGATAGGATTCGGGTCAGGCTGAGCTGAGGAAAACTAGTTCGCGCAGTCCTAAACGTGAGCGATGGATTTATGCCTCCAAGGGATACTTCCATGCAATGATACGCGCCGTCGTTCGAATTCACCGTGAGGCGATCCTTCCTGCCGCGTGCCCTCTTTTTGATTGTCATGGAAGGCGAAGCGATCTACTTCTACCAATCCCGCGTGATGCTCCAACGCTGGCCGCTTACGTCCCTGAACAACTGCGATCGATGTTCACGTTCCCCTTGATGACTAACGATTAGCTTGCGTAAATTAGATATCTAACCAAAATTTGCGGAGACCTGCTTACCGATTCGAAGTCCTAAATATGCGAAGTAAGATGCAGCCTGCTGGTCAATTGAGATGATAAGGGGGGCGTAAGCGTTTCCCGTCTTCCCAGCATGCTATGTACACTGAGTAAGTGCGAAAGTTGCGATTACTTCGCGTGTGGTGGTTGACAACCTCCACACGAACCAATCAATGGGGTAGATTGAACCTGCCAAATTTGAAGGCTTGCTTTCATCTGAAGTCAACAGGCGGCCTGAATCCAGCTTCAGAGGAATTGAGTTACTCATGACAGTACGCAGTGGCACGCGGCAGCCTTCTCCGAGATAAATTGAGTAGCGTGAACTCGTGAGGTCTCTTGAGGTTCGGCATGTGCACGGGATGCGTCCGAGATTAGGTTTGTAGAGACATATCGTTCGAAACCGTCCTTGACATCAAGGACAGTGCGAAGCCGGACGAGGAAAGTACCTGAATGCTGTGTCAAATATCAGCGCACAAGATACGCCTGACAAGGCCATATGCGAGAAGGAATGGAAAGTGCAGGTATTGCCTAGTTCGATCCTCCCTCAGATTAGTATCTTCTTCTGATAACTAACCTGTGGTTGCCTGAGAGAGGGGATAGAAAGCCGCCATCGAGAATCTAAGTACAGACCAAGTATGGCAGACTTCCGAGTCCGAGTGACTCCAGGCTCTGTCGTAGTGCGAACGGCGGGCACGAGTGACCTGTGACGGACTGCGACATTATTAATAAAATCTGGTGACGGAGGGTGACGGGCGTCCCGTTCAAATGGCGATCGCGCTGATGCAGCCTCTGGTCCATGCCAAGTACTGTCGATCCGATGTCCAGGTTCCTCGGCGCCCTCAGAGGTGCACGCGTGCACGCGTTCACTCATCATATGTCATGGCTCGGGATATTCAGATCACCTGAATCTCTTGGGGATTGTCCAGGAACATTCAGCTTGCATTCTTGCATTCAGCGAAGATAAAGTCCCTTTGGTCCCCCCGCCAGCACACCGGTGTAGCTAGTTCACTGACTGCGTTAGTATTCGGAGCTACCTTCCGCCCCCACGCCCACCTTTAGAAATATATTGCAGCTGGCTGAGCGTGGTTGTCACATCGACTTAGGCGTGCCGGGCATCGCAACGCAAGCCATTTGGGTGCGTCGACAATGCAGCATTCTCGACCTTTGACTTATTGAGGAAAGTGTGTTCGCTTCCTATCATATAACGGTCCTTCTGTGATGAACCAAACAGCCTCCTACGGTGTTGTACGCCCAGGCTTTGCTACAATTCGAGACCGTGACGAAAGACCTACAAGCTGGTCTGCCGAACTGCATTCTGTTCCCCGAAGTACCTGTTCATCTGCAGCCCCCATTCGATACTCCTGCTTATCGACATCTTGAGCCCGCATACTGTATATAGGCACGCAAGTACGCGTAGTTGACCCTTCTGTATGAGCGATTGGCCAGTGCCACTGCGACTGCCACGAACTACGACGTGCTTGTGGTGTCTTGCCTCGCAAGGCGGCTGGCTGCGGACTGGAGGGTGAGCTTGTTCTCCTTAATGATAACCACGAGGATGTTCGCGACTGGGTGCCCGTTGGCTTGCTCCATGCCGCGGGAATGTACACCTACCGTTCGTGAACCATCGATCATGCGGTCACTGCCACTTCGGAAGAACGGTAGAGCGTACAATTGTCCTGCTGATGAGCTCATCCCCCGTGCGCATGTGGCCAAAAAAGGGGAGATGAACCAGCTTGAATCTGAATCTGTATTCATTCGTATTTTATATTCCACCACGCTGAGCACCGTGCCGCGCTGGTGAAGCCCAACGTAGAGCCTGCTGTTCTCGAGGAAGCGATGCACCGCCTGGTGTAGGAAGGGCTCACGAAGAGGTTCCACTACGCTGTAGGTCGATACACCCAGCAGATCATTGTTGATTCAGAGTACAGACAACTTGGGGGGAAACTCACTCTCTCGTGATATGGGACAGTACCGGGCCATTGCAAGGCTCTTCTGCACGGCCGGCGAGGAAAGATCTCCCTGTACTGCACATCCTCAAGGCTCTGGTCGTCCGTCTTTTCGTCGTAGATGAAGGAAGTCGCAGATGACACGCGATTTGCGGTTGGATATGGATATGCCGCAACGTGCTCGAATCGGCCGCGACGCGGACGGAAGGTACTCTTCCCGGTGCGAACGTGTCCAGCCAGATATTAGCTGCCTGTTGTCACTTGTGGCAACAGCTGCATTTTGCGAGTGGAACGACGTCGACACAGACAACATTGCCAAGCGCAGTCATGTCCATCAAACATTATATGCATACATACACGGCATGATGATACACCTTGCAGGTGTTGGACAACCAGACTCCTTTTTCGCTACTTTAATCCCAAGACATTATGTGCATCCCACGTAACTGTTTTCAGAACGTCGACAGCAGACAGAATTTCCAAGTTGGTAGGTAGGGATCAATGAAAATGGCTCTACTGTCAAAAATTCTTTCTGAATTTGAATGTTGTTCGAAACCACCCATGTTCAGCTAGCACAGCAGCACTTGGCCTGTCATTTGGATCCATCGCCAATGCCGAGGCCATGAATGACTTGAACAACTCTATCTCTTCTGGGTACCATCGTTTCTTGTAAATACTGTCCAATTTCTGCAGCAACGTCGCCGCACCCGGGTAGTCGAGACTCGACATGAAGGTTCCTGCAAGATGATTGATTAACCTGCAGACAGAATAAGTAGGTTTGAACTACCGTCTGGTCCGAAGTAACGCCTCGAGTATTTTCCGTGAACGATCAGATCAGAAGGCATCGGTCCAAGACGGATCATCATGGCGGCGAGTTGTTGGGAGGGCCGAGCTTCATGGTCATTGAAAGCTACAGGGAGGAAAGGATCCCCTGTGATCATAACCGAGGAGTCCGCGAGTCAGTAACCAAGACGTATGGTAAGTATCATTGCTCGTCACGTTCCTCGGGTTCGTGCACTACTCCGGGGAAGTGCACATCGAGACGACTCAGGTGAGTGGGTGAGCAGCCCAGGTATAGCTTTGCTTTGCGTCCTGGGTACTTTGCTAAAGGTACGTTCTATGAGGGTGAGAAGGCCAGGACAACGCGATCACCACGAGTTCTGGCTGTTGAGGACAGCAAGGGAGATCGATATTTAGAAGGATGTTTTGAGACCATGACAATATTGTACAACGTCGATTCAGTGCATTCATAATCCCATACGCATGCGGCAAGTAAGAGACAAGAGTTCTATCGGAACATCTCGATATGAATGATAACGGGCACACACTATTTGCTTCGCGCGGATCGACCGCTACCGTTCCAGCTTGCGGAACTTACCCTGCATCCATACCCGATACATCTTGAGCTGCCGTTTCCTATTCACGATCAGTCGACGGTCGACGCCAAGCTGCTCGATAGCGAACAGGGGATGCCGCGCCAATCGATCATTTGCAGCTGGCGCCGGGATGAGAGATGGGTGTATGAAGGCCGTTGGCGATAGGAAACGAGCCTGCTGCTCCTCAGCCGATATAGACCCGCCTTCTACTGCTGATTCGAGTAGGGGAGGCGTAGATGGGAATGAAACCGGTGGCAAAGGCGCGCCCGAGTGAGCCGGCGGCGTGTCGAGGTCGTCATTGTCGTCATTGTCTTCAATTATCTTGACACCTTTGGTAGCCTTTGCAGACTGCGGCGCGAGCGAGCCGGTGAAGAGCAGCGCAAGCTCGTCTGTGCGATGCATGTCAGGCACAAGCAAGACGCGGTACAACAAGCGCATGTGATTCACCGATCTCGAAGAAGTATACGCGCGTTTTGTCACCGCGAACGTAGAAGTTGTCATCAAGGAGGCGCCCACCCTTGAACCGCAGCTGCGCAAGGTCATGCCGCCCATAGTCGCGGAAAAGAATCAGGCCACCAGGCTTAAGCATCTTGTCGTCCAACAGGTTAGCAACTCGCGAAGGGCAGATTGTGCAGTTATATTGTGCAGACCTCATAGATGTTCGAGATGGCACAGGACCATTCATTTGGATGCAGCGCACTGAGGACAAAGACGAGTATGATGATGTCGATGCTCTCGGGCTCAACGCCTCGGGGCAAGGCGGGAGATGATAGGTCCCAAACCGCCGCACTGATCTGACCGACAGGGGGGTCCACATATAGCGGATTCGTCTGAGTGCGATCTTAGCGGGCATTTCGAGAAAAATTTGAACAGACCTACTTGTACCAATTTTACAGCGTGTGAAGAGTAGTCGAAGGCTAGTAGGACGAGCTGGGGGTTGCTGTTGGCGGACAGCAGGGGAAACACTGCGTTGCCTGCGCCTAAATACACATTCACTTATGAATGTCATCTTTGCACTGACGGGAATCGCACCACAGCCGATTTCGGCAACCGTCATGGACCCTGCCTGAGATACATCAGTATGTATAAATCGAGCAAAAACTCGATGGAACCTCAGCGTCAGCTGCCTCAACGAGCTCAGGAAATTCAAGATGCAGCCTGACAACGAGAGTATCAGTACGTACTCAGCATGCCGGAAGTGTGAGATCCACCATTTTCTGTTCCGGAAGAAATTGCCGGAGTTCATCTTGTAGAAATTATCCCTGAATATCTACAGGGTCATGCCACTGCGCAGAACAGATTTGGTGGGCGCATACCAGTGCCGAGACGGTCTGTCATTGTACTTCGACTTCTCAGTATCAGGCACAGGAGATATCTTTTGTCGCGCTAGCGCTGCGGCGATGACCTCTTGATGCCCTTCTGGAGGAGGGACGTGGTCCCATGCGTTTTGGCTCCATACATCTGCTTCTTCTGTGAGGAATCTACCTAAGTGGATCAGTGAAACTACTATTTGGCTCCGCAGGGAGCACCCACCTAGATCCGAAGGGTGGGTTCTCCGCCTTCACGTCGTGGACAGATGACGTGGTTTTGGGAATCCTAGAGCTCCCACTGCCAGCGTGTTCAGACTGCATATGGCGGTTAGCAGAGAGAAACGGGTTTCCAGGAATATCGCCTGGATACCCTTCAACTATATTTCTCCCGCTTGTAGGTTATCTGTGCATTCTGAGGTAGGAATATAGTTGAAGGGTATCGGGCGATATTCCTGGAAAACCATTTGGACAGCCTCGGCGCCGCTCGTGCAACGAGCTGATGCCGTTGCACGCTCTCCAACACGTTCTAACCGTCTGACACAGTCTGCTCTCGGGATTGGCCAAAGTCTACGACCCAAGCTACTTATCTTCTCAGCCGTTGAATCGAAGATTAATCGAAGCAGGACGCCTGCATGTCGTCCGTCGCTGCGGTTTCCCATCTCTCATCCCCCGGCGACGAGGACCTCGCCAATCTCTATCACCAAGTTCTCGCCGGCTTCGCAGAGGAGTCTCCAACCTCAGAACAACCCATGCACGAACCCGACGTCGATTCGCTCTATAATCAGTACGGCGACGATGGCGGTGATACACCTCTATCGGCCCGCTCGCGCTCTAATCACACTTACTCTCCCGCAACTCCATCTTCCCGTAAGTTCGTCTATCCCGCCTCTCCCACTCCCGCTCGCTTACTTTCTCTCCTGCAGAGCCTCATGGAATCCCATCATCTGCCCGTCCATCCCCCAACCCAACCAGCCCAGTCTCCGCGAGCGGCAGAAGTCTGAGGCCTCTACCGCGCATCCCTGGCCAGCCTCTCGCAAACCCACCTCCTCCACCTCCTCCACCGATAATGTACCCCAAAGGCATGCCCGAGCCGCGTCCTTATCATGAAGAAGCACCCCCACCGCCGCCGAAGCGTACCAGTGCTGATTCGTGCGTACCTGCGCTGCTACGGACCTCACGCCAGCATTCATTACTTTCTCCTAGCGGGCGACGCCTGCCTCAGACCCCGTCCGAGACCAGTCCTGCTGGCTTCGCGGGCGGTTATAACGGCGCACCGACCCTGCCTCGACTACCCGCTTTCAATGGCCTCTCGGACGATCAGAGAGCATACACAGGCTCTTCGCGCCCCGCCTCGTCTAGCAGCCTGCCTCAACGCCCTATGGCGATGCCTGTCCCGGACACCAGAGAGAGCTATGGATGGCGTCCGCCGAGCGACGCGGGGATGGCACGCCAACTGTCCACTCGTCCCCTAGGAGCGATGCCGCCCAAGATCCCTGGCCAAAATAGCAGCTACGAGGACAGCAAGTCGGCGAGCTCGCCTTCAGACTTGAGCGACTTGTACGCGAGTCCTGACGAGTTCTCGCCCGCCTCGCTGGCTGCAGATCACGGTCTCAAGCCATACGGTTCCAGCATGTACGGAACTTCGAACAGTCAGTTCTCGCTCACACCGTGGTTTCGCTTCCTACTGATTGACCGGTACAAGTTTCACGGTCCATTCAGGATCTGGGACGCTCGACGTCCGTCGGTTCCGCCGCGTCTTCCGCCCAGAACGGTGCCACGGCGGCCTACCAGAACGGGAACGCCGGCGTCGATCGCCAGTCGTCTGTGATCTCCGCGTCGTCACTCAGTGACACGATGAACATGTACTCTGGCTCGTCGTTTGTCACGACGGTCGACCGCGGGAATTCAGCGACCTCGCACGCGTCCAAGGGCTCCAACTCGTGGACTCCGCCCGCGAGCCAATACCCGCCGCGCACGCTGCCTGTGGTACAGCCGCAGCAGGGTTACTTGCAGACACGGCCGTTCGAGCAGGTCTCGCGGTCGAATTCGTCGCAGGGTGCGGGCGCGGGCGCGTCCTCGAGCCGGTCCTGGCGCGACAACGACGTCGTGCGCACGCTGGAAGACAGCAAGCGCCCGCTCGAGCTTCACGAGGACTACATGGCGGATGAGGACGATTATTACTACGACGACGAGGACCCATCGGAGGAGGGCGACGAACGGTTTTTCAACCCCGCGCTCCTGAGCCATATTGCCGTGCGCCTGCGGGACAAGGTCCCTCGCGGTACGCACGTCAAGGGCAGTATTCCGTACCCGCGAGCGTTCACGGGCAAAGATATCGTCGTGAGTGTTTCTGGTCAGCATGCGACATGCCATGGTCCTCACGTTCTACTTCCAGTCGACGATACAGTCACAAATCCAGCGCGAGCTGCTTATCACGCACGGCATCTCCACTAACGACAGACGTGCTGCCCTGCAGGTGGCGCGCAGCTTGCAGAACCAGCTCTTCTTCTACGAGGTCGAGTGGGGCGGGCGGGTGCTGCAGGACGGTGTCGAGGATGTGTATATGTTCCTGGACGATCAGGAGGGCGCGTCGGACGCCCGTCTCGAGCGCGAGGAGCTCCCTACCGCGGTTGTCACGTTGTTGACGAAGTGCTACGTGCCTAGTTGTGATGACGAGAATCCGTGCTATTCATATGCTTGTCCGAGAAGAGTACGTTACCGCTGATATGACAATAAAACCTGCTGACGGCGCTGACTCGCGATGTACAGAAGGATGCCTTACTTCTCATCGGTACTCCCGAGAAGGACGATGAAGAAGAAAAGGTGGTGATCCACACTAACTTGGCGGCTTCTGGGAGCTGATCGGCATTCGGTGTCTAGGATGAGTGGTCCAGTACCGTCTCACCGGAGATCTTGCGCACACTGCCCGAAAGCGAGATTAATCGTCAAACGTACGAGCGCCCGTGCCTAACTCCCGATCCTGTTTTCTTAAATCGTTTGTATGAAGGATCATCCACAAGATCATCGACAAAGAGAAGCAGTACCTTCGCGACCTGGATACTGTCGAATCCGTGAGTCATTGTCCACCTAGAATTAGGTAAATGTGCCTATTGACTGTGCACTGTGCAGCTGTTCATCAGGCCGTTGCGCATGGCTAACCCACCTGTGATCCGGCCAAGCGAAGTGGACGAGTTTATCGAGGACGTCTTCGGCAACGTGCTAGATCTCCGCGAATGCAACCGCCGACTCCTTGAGGTAATGAATGTACGACAGCGTGAGCAGGCGCCGGTCATCCTGGGCATCGGCGACATTTTCCTCGAGGCGGCGACCGAGTTCCGCCTCGCGTACCCGATCTATGTCGGACACCTCCCCGTCGCGGAGAAGAGGGTGAAGGACGAGATGGAACACAATGCGGAGTTCAGGAGATTCCTGGAGGTGACTTGTCTTTCCTCCTTTTGAAGCCGAGTACTGAATTTGTGCGTCATTTAGCAATGCGCCCGCCATCCCGACGCTCATCGTCTCGACCTCAAGCACTTCCTGAATCGACCGTCAGAGCATCTACAGAAATATCCTGTGATGCTAGAAGCCATCTGCAACGAGACGGCGGAAGGCAACCCGGACGCTGATTTTTTAAAGGAGGCAATAGAAGCTATCAAGAAGCTGCAGACGGTCGCGCAGCTGTGGACATTCCAGTCGGCGATGTGCAGAGGTCCCAGCGGGAAACTGGAGTGGTACAACCTTGTCTCGGACGAGGTCAGAGCCAGCCTCCCCAAGAAAGAAACTAAGCGTCAATCGTGAGTTCATTGACTGCGACGAAGTGCAAGTCGGCATGCTCATGCATGTGCAGGATCATATTCGAATTGATCAAGGGTGAGATGGATTATGTAAAGGATCTTGAGAACATTGAAGTGGTACGTTCTCTCAGATACGCATAGCAATGACAGTCTCCTGACAATGCCCCACAGATGTATGTTGCACCGCTGCGCGAGATGGATCCCCCCATTATCTCGCGAGACCGGCTGTCTCAGTTCATTCAGGACGTGTTCCACAATTTCGCTGAGCTTCATGTTCACCACCGCAAGATGCTCAACACCTTCCACGAAATTCAGCGCGAGGAGCATCCCGTGATCCGCAGCGTCACCGCTGCTGTCTATGACGCCGTGCTGAATTTCCGGGAGGCGTATATGGATTACATCCCCAACTACCCCATCGCTGCATATCGCATTGACGAGGAGATGGCGAACAATCCCGCGTTCAAGCAGTTCGTTGAGGTATGCTTTGCACCTCGATCTCAGCATTCCTGTTTTTGATGACATTATACGCAAGCAATGTACGCGGCACCCCGATGCCCACAGGTTGGATATGAAGAACTTCATCAATAGGCCGATCCCGAGATTGCTACGGTACGAACTGTTGCTGAAGAGTATTATGGACGTGTCGCCTGAAGAGCACGAGGATCGCGAGACTATACCCCAAGTCTTAGAAGTCATCAAAGCCCTTGGCAAGGAAAGCGAACCAGGAGTCGTCTCAGCGAAGCAGAAGGTCGAAGTATGGCGGTACAATTCAAACCTTGTCTTCAAGAGCGGCGAGACCATCGTAAGGGTTTGATGTTTCGTACTCCGCGGGATCTCACGCGATGTTTATAGGACATGGATCTGTTGAACGAAAACCGTTCTCTCATCCACGTAGGAAAATTCCTCCGCCAACCCGACACGGGATTCGAATGGAATGGCTGGACGGAACTTTTCGTTCTGCTGTTTGACAACTACTGTATGCCATATGTCTCCAGTCTGGCAGTGTATCTGATGTACATCCAGTGGTCATGACGAAGCCCAAGGAGAAGGATGGTGTGACGAAATACCACGTGTACAGACGTGTATGTAGTGATTACTTCCTACGTCTGTCATCGACTAATTTTACTGCAGCCGATCCCTCTGGACCTTCTCACATTGGCCAACTTCACTGACCCACCAACCCAACGCGGAGGTGGTATTCTGCGTCTTGGTCGCTCCGTCCCAGAACGTCATGAGGGAATGGGTACCCCCGGTGCGACGGCGAGTCCGGAGACCGACGCGCGTGCAGTTTATCCATGCACTATTCACCACAATGGAAGATTGGGTGGATTGTATACCCTTTTCGCTGAATCCATGCAAGCTCGTAATGAGTGGAAGCAGGTGCTAGATGAGGCGATGGGTTTACGGAAGGTCGTGCAAGAGTCGAACAAGGTCTTTGAGATCGAGACGTTGAGTGCAGACACCTTCATTGTTCCTTCCATTACACCGGGTGCGGGTGCGCCATCTTGGAATCACGAAAACGCGTACACGGGAAAGGTCACATGCTCCGTGCCATTCAGTCAGTCGCACATATTGGTGATGTCGCTTGCTCAACATTGAATTCTCTTCGTATAGCTACGGCAGACGGGCGGGGCCTTGTTGCAATTGGGTGTGCAGAGGGAGTGTGGATTGGGTTTCGTCACGACTCTCGATGTGAGTTGTTTCAGTTGGACACAATGATTCTTCTCTCTCATTGCTTCTGCATAGCTATGCGCCGTGTCCTCCACCTAAAGATGGTTACGCAGTGCGCCATGCTCGAAGACTTCGGTATCTTCTTGGTACTCGCCGACAAGGTCTGTGTTGTTGTTACTTCCGATCTCCTTGAGCGACGCGCTAATTTGGTATCCCAGTCCCTCTTTGCCTATCACATTGAAGCGCTGGTGCCATCTTCCCCCCATAGCGCCCATACATCACAGACGCCACAAAAACTGAGCGGAAATAAGGACGTACATTTCTTCAGTGTTGGTAGCCTCAATGGCCGAACGCTTGTGATCTACATGAAGAAAAAAGGAGTGCGTGCAAATTATTCGGTCGTCTGCTTGAGTCTCATCAACTTACGACCATTTAAGCTCGATAGCGTCTTCCGCGTGTTGGAACCAGTTGTGGGAAAGATCAATGAGAGAGCAAAAGCTCCCCAGACGTTTGGGTCCCGCCTTGGTCTTCGTTCCCAGCGCTCCGAGTGGTTCAGAGTCTACCGGGTAGGTCACTTCGTTACGTCTCCACAGCACCATTTGAACAAATTGCTGGTAACTCGTTCCAGGATTTCTTCCTTCCTTCAGAATCTTTTGACCTCATCTTCCTCAAAGCCAAGATTGTCATCTTGTGCACTAAAGGCTTTGAGATCATGGATCTCACCGAGTACGTCATCCACTTTCTTGCTTGAACTCGTTTCACGTGTTGCCTCTGCCGTTTCAGTTTCAAGAGCGTGACTATCCCGCAGCGCGACGATCCGCGCCTCGAAAAATTGGCCAAGAGGTGCGAGTCATGTCGACCTATGGGCATGTTCCGAACCAGCCAAGACGAATTTTTGTTGTGCTATGACGGTATGGCATCTCGGCTTTCTCATTATTACTTCAGTTTCTCATCCATTTCGCAGAATTCGGTTTGTACGTTGACCGCCACGGTGATCCAAGCCGTTCGTTTGGGACGATTGAATGGGAAGGGACAGCGGAACATGTCGCTTTCCATCCACCTTACGTCCTTCTCTTCGACACCCGATTCATTGAAATTCGACACGTAGAGACCGGTCGTCTTGCACAGATCATTTCTGGCAACGACATGCGATGCATCTGGGATGGACGCGGTACTACGAATACCCCTACCTCTTCGGTCCCTGGTCCGGACGGCTGGCATGAAGGCGTATCGCAGGAGCCTCGAGTACATGGTGTCATGAACGTTGTCGACGCGCCGCAAACTAGTGCTGGGCCACGAGCGGCACGGCCTGTAGTGCAGCACGTCTTTGAACTGATCCCCACGATACCTCTTTATCTTCCTGGATCGCTATCCTCGCCATCACAAGCTACTCATTTCGCCCAGTCTAACTCCCCTCCACACTCCCCTCGCCTGAACCCGGCATTATCGCAGCGCCTGTAGCATGATCGTTTGTATTCTTTACTGCCTATCGTTGCTTTTCCTTCCTTCTCGCATTTATATCGGATATGAAGCAATCTTGATTCTCTACTTATCAGATGAATAATGAATGTCACGCTTTCTGGAGCCCGGTGCCATGATTTAGCTGTCGAGTCGACTGAGGGAGCAACTCGGACTGCAGGCATTTGTCGGGCGGTCACGGATGATCGACTTCCCCGCGTCGAAGGTTCAAGCTCAAGATATTTCGCGATCCGCGAACGATTGATTTGTTCAGCGACAAATAGGGTAAAATTGCACGCTGCTATCCGGCGAAGGCTTGTGCACAGTTGTTCACCCATGCTCATACTTGGTCAACTTTTCAAATGCAACGATTGTACAGCATCCTGGAGGTCGACGAAGATCGACTATGCTCCAGTATGATTCGCCCAACTGCTCGAGCATGCAAAGGTGGCAACGGCCAAAGATGGGTGGACGTTAACGTGACGACGAGGAGCGAGCAAGATCGACATCCTCGTGCAACCAATATTAATGTCGAGTCATCCCTGCGGCGTACGGAAAAAAGGTATTATACATTACGACAACAAACACGTTTCTTTCGACTTACTGCTGTCATACGAACAGATGATGAGCGTATATAGGGTCGTACAGTATCCACAGGCATTAACACAACGACGGTACAGATCAACTGAGATTAGAAGAGGATGGCAGCGATCTTCTGGGGAATCGTCACTGGTGGTACTTCTGGGATTTCCGTCTCCTCGAATGTAGGAATACCCTTAGAGAACAAAGTGTGAGCAACCAGCTAGTGTGGCGTGAAGGCACGGTTGCTACATACCGTCACGAAGTCCATCTCGTCAACCCTCCAGAACTTCGTGCGCTTGACCACCTTCCAGAACACGAACAGCCCGAAGAAAATTGGGATATTGATGTCTGCGAGCATGCATCAGATCAGTGACATTGCGTCTCGAAGGAACATGTGGACGACGTACATGATGTGAGGAATGACGACGCGTTGAAGTTCCAAAATACTGCAATTCCGTTGATGAGGATGAATATCGTGATCCAAAAGATGCCCCATATTGCGAGCCACGGCTGGAGACGGTTGTAGTACGATAGCTTAGTTCTATCGAAGCCCTGTCGTTTGTAGCCCTTATCTGTGAAGCCGAAGGACAAAACAGTCGATATAAGATCGACAACAGGAAAGAATAGCGCAAGCACGTACAGAAACGAAGGTAGGTGATGTTGATGGATATCCACCCAAAGAAGCCGCCCACGGTCGACAGGTTGACAAACCAACTGAGTAAAGTCGTCAGTAACAGTCCAACACTAGAAGTACGCGACACTCACTTGAACACCGTCTCAGCGCCCGATGATACGTTCATGAATGCCAACCACGAGAAGCAACTTGCAAAAAGGACTGAAGCGATTGGGAGGCCGCTCTTGGTGCAATATGCGAGGAACCGCGGAGCCTGACCCCGCAGCGCAAGACCGTACATCACACGCGAGGAACTGAATAGGAAGGAGTTGCCCGCGGAGAAGGCGGACGTGAAGATACCCGCATTGATGATGTGAGGGAGGACTTTGATGCCTGCGCGCGTCATGGCGATAACGTAGGGCGACTCCGCCGCTGTCCCACTGGAGGAGAGTAGGTTCGGATCATTGTAAGGAACGAGCATGCCCGTGATGAGGATACCAAGGATCTGGTTCCCCCAACAATCAGCACATGATCCGAGCAGAACGAGGAGCAACGCACGTAGAAAATTAGGATACGCCAGAACACCCTTCGGACGGCCTTGGCGATGTTGCGACGTGGGCTCTCCGTTTCAGATGCAGCGCTTTAATCACACCAACTCAGTAAACATGAAGTAACAGAACAGGAGCAATCACTGACATGGCGACAAGCTCCATTCCCTGGAACGAGAATGCAGCCTGAACGATGACAGTGAGAATGCCAAGGAAACGGTCCAGAGAAGGGTGGTTCGGCTCCAACCCAGCGCCAGCAACGGCGCCAGGGTGCTTCCAATACTACATATACCGTTAGTTCGACTTCATACAACGTGAAGATGTAGCTTACCCGGAAACCAAGACGCTGATGGTCCGGTCCTCCACCAAGGTCGATGACCAAACCAGTGAGGATCAGAATGGTAATCAACAAAACTGAGACGAACAGGCAAGGTAGTAAGCGCATGATGTCAACATCAATTAGAGTCATGCATGAAACATACTTTTAATGATGGAGAAACAGAACTCAGCCTCTCCAAACCACCGGACGCCGAAAATGTTTATGGCACACACACAAATCGTGACCGCAGCAGTATAGGCTGCTTGATGGTGGGTCTAGGTCATGCGCCTACATCAGCAATCATGTCATCCATCAGTTAGAGTTCAAGTGCTGACATTGGAATCCCAGAACGTGATCAGGATACACGCAGCTGTGATTTCGACGGGTGTGGATATCGCATTGGTGTAGAAGTAATTCCAACTATGAGACAAAGAACCAGAATAAGGAGGAATTGTCTATTGTTTATTTCTCACGCGACATGACGTACCCGAGAGCGAAACCAAAGGCGGGGTCCACCCACCGGGCGGCGAAGTGGGGGAAAGTACCGGAGATGGGAGCGAATGAAGTCATTTCACCAACAGAGCACAGGGTCGCATAGCCAGTAGTGCCGACCAGAGCATAGGCGATGAGGGCACCCAGCGGACCTGCGCCCTGCAGCGCATGTCCTGACCCGAGGAAAAGACCAGTACCGAGGGTACCAGCAATCTACGGTGGACATACGCAGTCGGTAAGCCGATGTTCGCGGAAGGAGCACACGAAGACGGACTACTTACAGCAATCATCTGTACATGGCGCTGTTTCAGTCGTCTTTGAACGCGGTCAAGGTCTGCAGTGTCGAATTGGTAGCGACTGTCTGCCTGGTGGGCAACGACGACGCTAACCCCGCCTTTCTCGACGGTGCTGGCGTTGTCCTTCTCCTCATAGTTCGGGGGAGCGTCAGCCATGGTGGGAGAGTGGCTAGTGGAAGGAGGGCCTTGGCGGGAGAAGCAACTGAAAAGAAGGGCGCCATATATATCCTCGGAGGGCAAGTACCGGATCCATGTGGGGACAGCCGTCATCTTTGGACGCCAACGAGCGATAAGCGATGGCTAGCGAGGACCATACAGTGCACCCCGATAAGCCTCTGCTCGGGCGTGATTGATCTCAAGCCCAGATGCAAATTTTTCCTGGCCTCGGAGAGTGCGAGGTCTGAGAGGGTTCCGGATAGGTTCGGAAAAAAAAACGTCCGCCGCGCAAAGGCCAGCCCGGCAGTCGGGTCCCAGACAGGCCCGCCGACTCGTCGAACCATCGATGGAAAACATACGCAGGAGCTGTCGATACCGACTATGCAATGCGAGATGTGGCGACCAGGGCACATCAAGAGATAACGACACTGCTCCCACCTGATCGTTCCTCCTCACGTAAGCGCCCATAACCCCGATTTGGTCACTCACCTCAACTCTACGCATCCATCACACGACCGTATCACACTTCGTCCAAAGCTCTTGGCCCGTCGCATATTTACTTGCCTCCACACGCCCTTATCCCGGGGCACAGCGACCAATTCACTCGAGTGTTCTCCGCGGCCGGCCACTCCTCTAAAGGCCCGCGGAAGTAAAACCTGCAGTAAACTTAGATCAGTTTCTCGAAAATTTCCTCGGCCCCACACTTTATGCGGAGACTGCCTTCGTCGCTGATGTCAAGGAAACTCCTCCCCAATCACGCCAGAATTCTCCAAGCACGATCACGACATGATCGCAGATAAGAACCGGAAGTCGGTAGCGCTTGCGAGTTCATTGCACAGCGACTGCACCGCGCTTCCGTAGCCCACGAATGGCAAAATCTATGTAAAGGCCTTTTTTCGTGAGCGTAAGTCTTCTCCTGCGCCACCAAGAGAAATAAGGAACTGACTGGGAAATAGTCCAGAAGCAACTGCTGATGAATCGACCGCGGTCGTCGTCGCATCGGAACCGCGCGCAGATAAGCAGCTAAGTACTCAGTTTGACGCAGCCGTGCGTGGCTTGGCGAGCGCAGCGTTCGCGGGAGACTAGAAGGGTCTTGCCTACATCCGTCGACATCGTCTCGCCTACCGCCCAAGGCACACACCCAAGGCATGCCAGCGGAGCTGGCACGGAGCCTCCAACAGGCGAGCTGATAAAGTCACAAGTTCCATCTGCGCCTGGATTCGATATATGACAACCGCTGCGTATGCACACCCGTGGCCTCGTCGTTTGCAGGCATGTCCAAGACGCTCTAGGCAGAGCGGGGGTTCGCCAGAATCCAAGGCGTCCAATATGGCAAACGCGCACCAGACGGAACCAAATAAAGCTCGTCGAGAGCGCGTCTTCGCGTGTTTGACGTCATCGGTATGTGTGACATCACTGGATATGTTTGGCCCATCAACGGACATGATTCTGTCACAGCGGTGAGTAGCACCGTTATCATCCATTTTACTTGACCACACCGCACATACCTCAGATTGAAGTGCCAACAGAGATGGCGGCCTGCACCTTCCGAGTGGGATCACACAGGCTTCTCTAGTAATCCAATCTCTCGGAAGCTGCAAGGCTGTGCTCAGAAGTTGCTGAATGAATGCCATCCAAACATTACCGCCGTGGCAAAATTTAGACAGCTTCGCAGAAGAGAAGCGGTGCATAGACGTTGATCTCCGAGACCAGGAACAGAAGCATCCAGTCATCTCGTCATGCGGCATACGCAGGTCGGTTCAATGATAGAGAAGCCTTGGGGCTAAAAACGGGGGCGCCAAGATAGCAGGTGGCCCTGCGAGGTCCTTGTCCGATGGCTATCAGAGGGAGGGGGTTGATCTGAGAACACCCCCACACAGCCATCTATATATACGTGAGCACGCTACAGTATTATCGGCCAGGAACCACTTACGGTTATTTCTACTCAGATTCCCATCCTTATCGCCGGTGGGGGCGAGGTGAAGAAGCTTGCCCCGATCATGTTCGAATCTGGTATCTTGCGCGATTGTGGACCGCGAGCTCAACCAGTAATCTGTGCTGGTTGAACTCGCGGTCCACAGTTCGCCAAGTCCGCGCGTGTGGTCAGAAAGTGGTTTGTACTGCATGTTTACGTGCCCAGACGCGTGATAGAAGCCGTGGTTTGCACGCCGGCTGCGAGCAGGCAGCGCGTCGAAATATTCCAGCGTCGCGCATCGGGCAAGCTAGTACTTGGGAGCACGAGCAGCACGTGCCAGATATACGTGAGGATGTGTAGGAACACTGGGTAGATGATAGGAATTTAGAGGACCAGAGATAGACGGTTCAAAACATACGGTGACTCAATGGCTCGTACGGTTATCATAAATTCAGCAGACGGAGGCGACGGTGAGTATGACGGATGCAGAATTATTCAATGTAGGCGTCTCCGCGCATGGAGTACCTCTGAGGAAATTCCTGGAGGTTGAGGGCGGCATTGCTGGCGCATTTTAATGGGCAGAGGTGGTTTCGTACGCTGTGGTGGTGATGGGTCGAAGCAAGACTCTGGTTCGAACGTGACGAGACCTTAGTCCGATGGCGCAACGTTACGTTCGAACTTGATTACCTTCTTCAGCGCCGAATCGTACATTTATGGAAATGAGGCATCGGCATTATGTAATATAATCACGAGATCTTGCCCTCGCCTATACCGTGACTTCGACTTTCATGTCTTAGTAGGTGGAGTTTTGCGGTTGACATTGACGAAGACAACGACGACGCATGACGAGCCGACTGAAGAGGAAGCTCAATGATCTCGGGGTCGATCCCACCAGCGCGAAGGCGAATGAGTCTTTCTGTCTGGTGCGCCGATATCTGAGGTTTCGTTAACTGTTGCAAGGCTGAACATGTCTCTTGCATCTAGATTGGGACCCCTCTACCTCCTTTAGAGAAGTCCAAAGACACTGGAGAGTTCGTTCCGCTATGGAAGCAAGAGGTGCGTACACTGCTAAATTAGAGACTGGCGTTGTTACACGGGTGAGGTGCTGATAGTGCCATCTGTAGGTCAGAGATGAGAAGGGACGGAGACGGCTTCATGGAGCGTTCACCGGGGGTTTCTCAGCTGGGTACTTCAACACGGTAGGAACCAAGGAAGGTTCGTATCTCCAGTTATCTTGCGTGTAGGGTTGCTCACTTGGTCCGCCAGGATGGGCGCCCTCTACGTTCGTGTCTTCGCGCTCCGATAGGGCGAAGCAGCGGTTGGCCAAGCCGGAGGACTTTATGGATGAAGAGGACCTTGCTGAGTTGCAGGAGAGCCGGAAACTCGTCGACGAGCACGACGAGATGGACTTCGGCGGGACAGAGGCCGAGTTACGGCGACGTACTGGCGCAAACGTGGACGAGGAGCCTGAGTGCGTATCGCACCATTATTTCGGCTCATTATTTTTGCTGAACCTCCTGTCTCCTGTGTAGCTCGATATCGACCGCTCTCGAAGCCTCGCTCGCCCCTGCGCCTAAGGACTCCGTCGGCGCGCGTATACTCAAGAAGATGGGCTGGCGCTTGGGTCAGGGCATCGGTCCGCGACTCACGTACGCGCAGCGCAAGGCACAAGACGCGGGCGTCCTGGACTCGTGGAAGGAGACCACAGGCGAGGAGGAGAACGACGAAGAGGCGAAGAAGCATATGTACCCCCGCCGCGACACTCCTGTCCTTCTTGCGCCTAGAAAGGACAATTTCCATGGGTTGGGTTATGTACCCGGCATGCGGCTGCAAGAGGCCTTAGGCCAGGAGGAGGCTCGTGAAAAGGGCCCGACGTTGGCAGGTGCGTATTTTTGTACACGTTCTCTTCATGTCCTGACGTCCATTTCACATTACTGTTGTAGCCGGTTTTGGGTTGGGTGCACTCAACGATGCAGACGAAGATGATTTGGATGTATATGAGGGCGGTAGAGGCAGACATGGTCGGACCAGGATGGCTTATGATGCTGCGCACGTCGATGACGACTCTCATATCATCATGGGTTCGTCCAGTGCGCGAAGTAGGGGTCAGCAATCTGTATGTAATTCCGTCTACATTCTCGATGGGCTGCCTGTTCACATTACAATTGTCAAGAAAGTGACCACGGTTGCCAGTGTGCAAACATTCAGCGATGGCCGGACGGTGTTGAAGGGTTTCGTATTGTCTGACAGACCTGTGGCTGAAGATCGGTGGTACGTGCAGTCTTTCCCCATAATTCCACAGGCTACCGTTTACTCATCCTGAGATAGGTTTGCTCTCCCGGAAGTACCCAAAGGTTGGACTCCGAATCCCCGCCGAGTATGGGACAAAAATGATCATGATGAGAATGTTGACACTGCTCGTACGGCGGTCAAACATCCACCGAAGACTCATGGTGATTGGAAGAGTAGCTTCATATCTGCAGACCAGGTCAGTATCCTCTTACTGTCTCTGAGCAGATCGTGCTGAAATTATTGTAGAGAGGATCCATGCTTGGAGAGACACCTCTACCATCCCAGCCACGCTCGGTCTTCGAATACATGTCGCAGAAAGACAGGGAACGTTTGCAGAACATTCGCAATGTCATATCCGCGCCGTCCGCACCCTCCGCTGCTACCCCTTCTGCCGCTCCTCCCCCATCTGAGCATATCCGGGGCCAGCTCGACATACCTCACTTGCACCCCTCCATCGCCAAAGCTGCGCTCCAGGGCTTTCAACCGTTTACTGCTGACCCAGTCAAGCAGTCGCGCTACACGACCTTCCTCAACTTCCAAGCCAACCGCGAGCCTGCAGATACCGGCCCCGTGCAGCTGGGCATCGGCCCGACCCAGGGACAGAGCATCGACGACTTCAACAAGGAGCTCGTGGACTACGCCAAGGCCGCGACCGTGTTCAAGCCGCTATCTGCCGCTATGGCGGGTCGCTTCCGCAGCGCGGTCATCGTGGAGAGCGGGCCCACTATCATCGAGGGACTGCACAAGCCGGACTTCTCCACCGTTAAGGAGGAGGAGGGTGCGAAAGAGGAGGACGAGAAGAAAGAGGAGGATCCACGGATGGCCGCGGTGCGCGTGGGGATGTACGGGCCGCTCACGAGGGACGTCCAGCCGTGGCAGCCCGCACGCCTGCTGTGCAAGAGGTTCGGCGTGAAGGAGCCTGAGGTGGAAATGGATAGCGCGACTGCAGGTCCAAGCACCGCCGACTTTGCCCCGACTGCCTCTGCCAAGCAGGCCGACATGACTTCGGCAGAATCGTCTGGTGCGGGAGCGGGTGCGGGTGCTGTGAGTGCTGGCATGATTACGGATGGTTCTAGCGGGGAGAAGAGGGAGGGCGGTCCGCGCAACTTGGCAAACGTTGGCTTGGGCGAGGACGACGATCAGGGGCGGGATACGCTCACCTATCAGCGGCCTGCTATGGATATCTTCAAAGCGATCTTCGCGAGCGATGACGAGGAGAGTGAAGCAGAGGCAGAAGACGAGGGCCCAGATGCCGCGGAGGAGCACGACGCTGGGTCTGTCGCTCCTACAGAGATGCAAGTGAAGTCCGAGCCGGTTCCCGTTCACCTACTCCTGAAAGATGGCCCTGCACCATCCTATGACACCCAACAAAACGGAACAGCATCTGGTTCTGCCTCTCAGGAAAAAGTGGACATCGCATCGTTTAAACCTACGTTTATCCCTCGCTCGGATCGCGAGTCTCGTGCGGACAAGGGTAAGGGAAAACACAAGCAAGATAAGGAGAAGAAAAAGAAAACTGCGAGCAAGGCCCTCATGTCTTTCGATGTTGATGATGGTATGGAGTCCAAGCTTGGCGCACCAGAGACGCGACGTCACAAAGACAAGGACAAGGACAAGGATAGGGAGCGGAAGAAAAAGAAGCGGAAGGAGCACAAGGAAAAAGATGACGATGAGAGCATGTGGGTTGAGAAGCCACCTCCGGAAGCAGTGAAGAGCCTTGTCGTTGAAATCCCTCCTATATCACTGCCAGGCAAAGGTGCAGCGGTTACAGATGGAAGAGAAACGGGCCCTCCAAGAGGACGGAAGAGAGCAATAGATTTCATGTAGCACCTCATTTGGATAATTTATGCATCCGCGTAGCACCATTCTCTTCACTCATTGTCCACAACCACACCCAAATTCTCATCCTCGTCCCCTTGCTGCGACCCCCAATCTGCATCATCTTCCCCGCTCTGATCTCCCTCCTCTTCCGGTCGTTTGCGCTTGCCAGTTGCATTCGAGCTATTCTCGATGTCGCCATCTGCTAGGGCAAGACAGGTCAGGCGTGTACCTTTCGTGTCGTACTCAGCGACGGGGTTGAGCTGGATCTTCTCTTCCGATGATGCTGGAAGTGCAGCCAGGTCGTATATGTGAATTTTGCCGTCCGAAGATATCGTACTGACGATAGTCGTCGATGATCGGGTTGAACTAACGGATGGGGGTAATGCCACGGACAGGGTATCCACTGCCTTGACTCTGTTGGGAGCAGTGTGAGTCAGACAGAGACTGGAGATGTCCCCAAGCAGACCTACCGGTTGGTATGTCCGACCATTTCTGCCACTACGACAGGAACCTGCTCCCGCTCGGCGGGGATGTCGTAAATTGACAGCTTCTTGTCTTCGGCAGCCACTAGGAGTACCTCGCCTTCGCTAACTACGCGCTTGCAGAACCTGACATCGTGAAGTCTAGAGGGATGAACGATTGTGTGCAGGAGGTCCATGTCCTAAGCAGTAAGAAGATTCGCGGATAGTACGAAAAAGAATGAAGATCATACACACGGTTGTGTACATGTCTATTGTAGACTGAGTAAGAACAACGAAGAGGGACCCGTCAGTCGACCATCTTACGACCTCTCCCTCTTCAATGATACAAGCATGAGATAATGTCACAAAGAGTGTACGGCTGATACACGGACCTTTCCCAAGTTTTGTGCTGGCGGAACCCTTCCCTCGCATCAAATCCCACATGCGCAGAGTCCTATCTTTGCCCACACTCAAGGCGACCTTTCCTGAGGGATGTACTGCGACGCTATTGACGCGTCCTTTGTGTCCTTTTAATGAGCGCAAGACACTCCAATCGCGCGAATGGAAGAGAGATAATGTGCCGTCTTCCGACGCGGACAACAGATGCGAGCGAGACGGAAATTCAAGATGTGTAATGGATCCTGAAGTAGGCAGTCAATGTAACCGAGTCCAGGTAAAATCGATGGAACATGCCTTCATGTTGCATCAAACCGCCAATCTCCTTCCGCCTCCGGAGATCCCACACCTTCACAATCTCGTCTACACTTCCTGTAGCAAGCCATTTTCCTCCCTGTGGTGAGGCAGCGACAGCCCTGATGCATGAGATATGTGCAGGGAAGATGAAGATCGGTTTCAAGTGGAATGTAGGCTCAGTCTCTTCTGCCGAGATTGTACCTTCCAGGCCGTAGAGAAGCTTTTCGTAAGATCCGGCAATAACTTTAAATGTCGACGGAAGAGTATAAGACGAAGCTGAACCAGAGCTTTTTGAGGCAGTTTTCTGAATTCTGGAGTGGGGTACAGGTGTAGAGGCGCGCTCCTTGCCTTTTCCCTTGGCAGGGACAGGAATCAACCGAGGTTGGACCGCCGCCTTCGGTTTTGCGTTCGATCCTTGAGTTGCAAGCCCCTTGCCAGCAGCAACGCCCGAATTTGTGTCGACCTTTACCCTTTTGGCGTGTCTGTGTATTTCAGATGTGTCGGCCTTCGCCGCAGTAGTTTTCTTGAGCATATTTGGTCGACGGTATAGTGCAATTAAATTTTCCCAAGAAGGTAAAGCGTCTGGTAGAAACTATTTGCACTTGTTAGATTCCAAAGTTGTTGGTAAACAAGGCCAAAGAAACGCCTGTGACTTTGCCGCGTCCACATTGCGTCCACAACATCATTATACAGGTCTGTGCTCATTGTGCTCATGAATGTCGGTGCGCGATGTCGTAGCACGCGCCCAGGTTCTCTTTCGTTCTTGAGGCGCTCCGTGCGACATTCATCGTGGCAGTCGGCTGTGGAAAGCAAGAACGTCAGCGTCAACGCTCTGGTCTATGCTGCTCCAGCAGTGTCGCCGTCTCATGACACTACTTTACCTCTGCATGGCTTCTCCTTAGCTGTGAAGGACATCATATGCACGAAGTCAATGCCGACGACGTGCTCTTCGGTGATGCTGCGAGGGTTCAAGCCACCTTTCGACGCTACTGTCGTGGAGCTTCTGCAAGATAACGGGGCGGTCATTGTCGGCAAAGCCAACTGCGATGAGTTTGCAATGGGGTGCGCTTTACTGTCCTATTACTACTGGAGATACAAGGCAGTGAATCTCGCGCAGCTCGTTGAATATACACTCCGTGCACGGTCCAGTTATCAATCCGTATCAACCAACGCATAACTCTGCTCCATGGGCAGACCGAGAACGGAGATCTGCCGGCGGAAGCTCTGGAGGAAGTGCCGCCGCTGTAGCTGCTGGCATGTGTGACGCGTGAGAAATCCTGCAGGTCGTTCTCCAACGGTTACTGACGCTGTAGTGAAGGAAAGTGCTCTAGCTACTGATACAGGCGGTTCGATCCGGCTCCCTGCTTCTTACTGTGGTGTCGCAGGACACAAGCCATCCTACGGACTAATCAGCAGGTGCATTGACATGCGCAGTCCAATCGAATTCACCGCTCACTTCTCCAGATGGGGAGTTGTTTCCTTTGCCGACAGCTTAGATTGCGTCGGCGTTGTAGCACAGAAAGTGCGAAGTATTGAGAAGATACACAGTGAGTGAATACACGGCATATCGCTCATCCACGCACTCACGCCGATGTACTCTGTGCGTCAGACGTGCTTTCCAAGTATGATCCTAAGGATCCCACTTCCGCTAAACCAGAGGTTAGGGAGCGTGCTTTACAAATATGCCAGGAATATCGGGAACAATTTGATAGTGGCAGTTCATTGTCAGGTTTGCGCATTGGGATTGCCAAGGTAAGACCGACATAGCAGAGTGATTGTCCAACTTTCGTTATGTTGAGTATCCAACAGGAGTACTTCCCTGCGGAGCTGCAACCCAGTGTGGTCAATCCTATCAGACGCCTGTTAGATGCTTTGAAGTCTCGGGGCGCTTCCCTTGTTCCAGTTTCCTTACCTTCGACGCCATATGCGTTGAGTGCGTATTACGTCATCTCCAGTGCAGAGGCAAGTAGCAACATGGCCAGGTACGACGGGATTGAGTATGGTAGATACGATCTTTGATTTGTGTCCGCGCTATCTAATGTCGCCTTCCTAGGCTCTTTCACAGAACTGCCTCCTGGTGCGGACGCAACCAAGGCCGCCAACGTGTACGCGCACACACGTTCTCGTGGGTTTGGTAAGGAAGTCCGAAAGCGCATGTTGCTTGGGACGTACGCCTTGTCAGCAGAGTAAGGTTCCATGCAAAATAACCCTTGGAGCCGCAACTGATACCGTTCTACAGTGCGTTTGACAATTACTTTCTCCAAGCTCAGCAAGTTCGCAACCTCATTAAATCTGACTATGACCGAGTCTTCCGCGTGCCAAACCTCCTCGCTACTCCTGTCAACACCAATTCAGCGTCGCTTGACAATGACGGAGTGCACGTAATGATCCATCCTTCTGCAATCCGGACGGCACCTCCTTTACCTGCTGAGACGGATGTGCAGTCTCCATTAAGCCCCGGAGACGGGTTGGATACATACGTCCAAGACGTCTTGACAGTCCCAGCATCTTTAGCTGGGCTGCCGGCTCTCAACATCTCGGCGGGCGTCGGAGAAGACGGCTGGCCTGTAGGGGTTAGCGTCGTCGGCCAATGGGGCTGTGACCAGATGGTGCTGGATGTCGGAAAAATATGCGAGGAATCTATCCCCGACTAGGTTCATCATTCACATCGGAGACGTCGTCATGTCTGCACTCTGCACTGGCACTATTACTATATATATCCAACAAGTACAATAATTGATACATCCGTAGAGACAAAACAGCAATCATTATTGGAAAGTAAAGGTGTTGGCAGGGCTCTCTTGCATGTAACCAGTGCCTCCATCAAAGATACCCGTAGCCGCCATGAGCGACCTCCATTCTTCGCTCAAATCCCCGTCTCCAGCAATGCGCGGTGAGTGCAACATGTTCATCGAGGGAGGACCACTGATGGTGGAAGTCCCCGCAAATGACATGTCAGAGAAGTAAGGGTCGGACAGCATGTTGTTCACGAAGTCCATCGTGTCGCACGGTACGGCGGGGTCTGAGAAGGAAGAGCTAATGCCTGCGACTCCCGGCACTGGGGTAGTGGTCGTTACTGACGTCACAGTCGACGACGACGGGTCTGCCACATGCTGCGGTTGGTCCACAACTGTATAAGATCCGGAGGACGGGAGCTGAGAGAGGTACTCCATTAACGACGGATGGAGGTCGGTGAAGTCGTCTGATAGAGACCGCGGTGAGGAGACGATGTCGCTCGGAGTGGATGCAGGAGCTGGAACCGCTGGAATCGCTGCACCGGGCGCAACCTGCGATTTCGGTCGCTTCTTGATCTTCTTAGTAGGCAACACTCGGGTTTGGCCTCCAAAAATGGCGAGCTCATCCTCAAGTTGGTCTTCGGGCGAAATATGTAGCTGAATACCCTTTGTAGGACTTGCGTTCCTGTTGCGGAACTCCGAGTACGCAAGTGCAGCCTTTTCTTTCAACCTGAGTAACAATGGCTATGCAAGGCTCCTGTTAGGCTGTAAATAGTACATCAGCAGGAAGGTGTGCATACCAAAGCCTGCCGTGCACGAACGGACTTGTTTGCACAGTTCTTGAAAACATCAACCGCAACGTCGATTTCCATTAACGCACTAGGTGCCATTATCGCGTTCGGGAGCCGGATCACCGTAGTGCCTAGTATCATCTTCAGAGAACGCTCAACGCTGGTCCACGCTGTCAGGCACTACACGTTGGCTCACGATGGACGAAAATGCGTGACTCCACATGACCCAGGAGCGACTGCATAAGTCACTGCATCGCTCGTGATGGTGGACGAATGATCTGAGCAAGATGGATGCGCAGCGGTTCGCCGCGAGGAATGAAGGCGCGAATGGGCTGGATAGAGGGTTCTTTGGATAATCCAGGAGTGCCTGGGCGAAGAAGGTTCTGTGAATGTGGATCATCACTACGGGGAGAACGTTAATACACTGGGAACTATCAAATATAACACAACATGTTTGCTCAACCAATGGACCGATGATGGGAAAGGACGTAGCTCTTCATGCAAAGTGCCGGGTTCGAGTAGTCATCCTCGTCCGGCCGGAGATATAATCTGATAGGCGGTGGTGTCATCTGTCGAACTCGGCGGTCAATATCCAGGACCTTCGCATAAGCGGGAGACTTCGTGGAAGACGTGACGTCCACCACCTCCGCGTAGATGTCGCGACAGAAGGCAAACTTGTGCTGCCAATCTAAAGGACAGATTACAAGCGTTATTAACACGGAACACGACAGGGCAGATACCATACATCCTAGATACACCTCGCCATCCTCGGCCACGAATTGCTCGTCGTCAGCCGGAAGCTCACAATCAATGTGAGCTAGTACCTGCGTAGGGGGGCGTCCCAGAGAAAGACACTGCGCCAACCGAAGTTACGTCAGAAAATACGATGCAATTAGTTACGTACGTGAACGATCTCTAAGAAGAAAATCTCCCAAAAAAGATTTCTGCGTCGTTGAGCGTGTTTGTCGTCTAATTTCCATTGCTTGCTGTCGCGATCTACAGACTTGTCAGTCAAAGTGTGATAGATGGTAAAACATACTGACGTAGTCCGATCTGCGGTAAGGTGATAAAGAAAGATTAGTACGAGGTCAATCAGGCACAGGCCGTCACGAGGTAACAACGTACACTTTGGGAAAGTCTACTCGCCAATGAGATCAAGGACCAGGCACTCTCGATAGTGTAGCGAGAGGAACACACGCCATGATATGCCGACATAAGTGCGACAGCTTGAACAGCTTCAATGGCTGGGGAATCGAACACCGAACGAGCAGATAGGGCTGCGCGTCCCAGAAGATGATATTTCTCAGCCTCCGCGCTGCACGGAGGTAGGGTCAAATCTAGGAGGGCGCCAACTGCCAATATCATAAATAGCGTGGCCAGAAGGTGCGGGCATCGTTCCTCATGAGAGGGATGGTATGTCCGCTTTGACTTTGCGGGGTTCTTGAGATAGTTATAGACCGGTGTGAGGATGTCTTCGACCATCTCGTCCCGTTTAATGGGTCTAAACCACCACCCCAGATGTTCGAGATAAGCCTCGCACAGCGCCCATGCACGAGGCTGAGGGGGCAGGAAAGACTCGAGTTTGTCCAGGAATGCATCAATGCCATTCTCCACAACGGAGAAAGGGAAGGATGCAGACAAGTTGGCAACCTCGAGCGACACCGATGGTGAGTCGTTAGCATCGGTCTCAATAGGACTTCCAGTCTAGATACCGATCAGCACGGAAACTCAAGACGACTATGACTCCAAACTTCACCAAGAGCATCTGGTGCAAGTGTAAATTAGTCACCGATCGCATAGAAGGTACTTGGGTCACTTGGTGCACGAACCTCGGAACCCCCCGAACGACCAAAGTACTTAGTCTCGCCATGATCGCCAATAGTGAGCGTCCCAAGCGCATCGATCGAATGCGAGAGCTGGTCTCGAGAGTTTTCTTCGTCCACGGTGCGGCGAACCTCAGGTCCAAACTTAACGGTGAGCAGCTCATCTCGAAGTAGAGGGTGCCTCTCATTCGAGACGCCTGCCTGGAATATGGCAAGTGCATCTTCCAGCTGCCGTATTCGTTCGCTCATTTCCGCGATCTTGCGGTGCAGTTGCTCGGTGTCCGCGAGTACGAACCTGCATAAATGAAGGGGAGCGGGACATGACACAATTCCCTTCGGACTCACCTGGTACCTTGTCCTGCAGACAGACTGCCTTCAATGGTGGTCAATGTAAGCCGTGATATAACAGGTAGGGGATCGTCATCTTACCGTTTGGACAAATGGTGGTGCAACCTCTGCGGACACATGAACCACATGGGAGTTTCTTGTCGCACTTGAGCTTCAGACTAGTATCGACTGTTGTCGTTCAACCAATCGCTACTAGATTTCAGGGACGTACCGCCTACACTCTGCACAGGAAATCTCGCCGCGCGCACGCTTGAGCTCGAGCTCGTCGTCTCCTGATGCCTTACGCGTTCGGCGCGTCTCAGCGGGCATGACTGGATCCCTGGGACGCAGAATAATCGATCTTTGGTCCTCTCAGGATCTGGGTTGCAGTGGCTCCGCCTCGCAGAAACGGAATATTACACAATCAGATGATAGAAAATCGGGAGTGAGGGGCCAAGTAGCAAGTCGTTACAACGTCGTTAAATCGTCGAGAGATACGGAATACAGAAAGTTTCTGACCGGCTTGAGACGCGCTGAAAATTCGGTTGTTTGCCCTGTGTGACGTACACTCGGCACGGTATCCGCGCGTACCTCCGGCAAGTGATCTTCCGCACACCGGAGTGTCTGAGCCACTTGGCGCCAACTATAATACCTGCCACTTACAACGGTGAACAATATCATGTATGCAATGTCCAAATAAGCACAGGTGCCTATAACTATGTATTGTAACAAGTACGATATAACACGGAGCACTCCCGCACTGCCGTACGTATGCAAGAAAGCATCCGGAAGCTGAAGCAATCAACGTCTGATCAAGGCGGCAGCACATCTCACGACCTGTAGTTTACGCCGTCAAGGAAGCCAGACTCGTGCATGAAGGACGTCCATCTCTCGTCTAGCCGTGAATTCCTCGACGTAAGTCCCAAGTCGACCAGCTCTGTCGGAGCTAAGTAGCCTTGCTGCTGGACACCCGCATACACTGGCTCGGGGGGATACATCTGGCCGCGATCGCGGTAAGGTTGAGCACTACCCTGCGGTGTGTGATACTGCGAGGCTGCCTCAGTATCATCGTGCGTCTGAGTCTGTTGAGGAAGACTGTGAGACTGTTGGGACCATGCATACGTTGTCGATGGCTGGGAGTGGTCAATTTCAATCGGTCTATAGGATCCTTGTGAAGTGCGGCAGTCTGAAAAAGATGTAGAGGAGAGGGTTTCATCTAACCTCCATCCGGAGTGAGTCGGGGCGACCGGAACTTGTAGCGAGGAAGACGCTGGTGGTGCCGAGGGTGCCATCGGGGGCGCTTGCTGGTCAAAGGATGGCGCCTCCGCGAATGGCTGACGCAATTGGTCAAGATGCTGCGAAGGCGAATGAGACAGCCGCTTGGAAGCCACCAATTTTGTCCGGCCCGCGAAAATTTCCAGTTCATCTTCGAAATCTTCGGTGTTCACATTCCATAGGGAGCCATTGTATGCGCCCTCGGCGGAGGGATTATTCTGCGCCCCAGATAGAGAGCTGTGAGCCTTCTCGCTAAGCCTCATGATAATGGGCTACAACAGGCAACGATTGGCATGAAGAATTAACGAAACACTGCAACTCACTTGAGCTTTGGCAGCGCGAGGTGAATGATTTGCCGCCTGTTTGAACAAAACGGAAGCCAGATCTAATTGCACCATCGCAGCAGAAGCTAAGGGTGACCGTGGCCCTCGGACCACCACTGTCCCGAAGACGACCTGAAAAATACCGGAACGTTAGCGACAAGGACGATAATGACAAGTAAGACTGCGTACGGCAGCTGAAAAGGCGTACGTCCAGATTGGCCAAATTCGTGCGCACACACCCGGATAAATGGCGAACTGATCGCGGATCACTTTAATGATTGTGCACGATGATCTATACGCAGTCAGGAACGAAGATGCGTATGCACTTCGGAGAGGATTTGCGGGACAATCGATGATGGCCTGAGCGAAGAAGCTGCGATGGATGTACAACAGGACTCCAGCAAGGCATGTTTTGTCAGACGTCGCATGTTGTGATGAAACGACGATTACTCACGAACTTCTCGGGAGTGTGCCAAAATGAACCGCTGCATGGAAGTTGGTACAGGTAGCGATGTATTATTTGTTTGGGATTCTCGTTCTTCGAGCATTTCTGCTTCACCGGGAGCTTGAGGAAAATCGCGCACTAGATGATCGAGTTCCATGATGGTATCATAGGAGGGACCTTCCGCTGTTAAGGTCTTGGACGCTACCTCTGCTACGCACTCTGCTGTAAAGAGACAGTGCCACGAGGCGTCTAGGAAGAAAGCATGTTCAAATTAGAGGACGAAACTATGAAACATCGATATATACTGACGGTCTAGTACGGCTTCGCTGTCTTCACGCATACTTTTCTCATAGTAAGGATACTTGCAATCTAAGTATGGACGCGAGAATGATGGAGGGCGACCTGTGGTAAGACTCTGAATAATCATCAGAGGCGGCACATAGCACATGAGAAAGGTAGCAACCTGCCACACATCCGCCGTGAACAGGGTCCAGAACAAGATACGACGTCTATGGACGACCTTCTGACTCAAGCCCCACCTTGCGCTGTCTCGATCTAGCGGTATAGTGAATGAGGGAGTTCTCATAGAGCAGGTACAAAAATCTGAAAGCAGCAGACTTACGCAAGCCAATCTATAAGTACATCAGTCCAGGGCATCCACGACAAGAGACATCTGACGTACGCTGTGGGACAACTGAGCGCAAAGCACGAACAGACCCCAAGACATTTCCATACTAGCCTCGCTGTCACCAGGACCATTATCTGCCATGGCATTGTAGACACTAAACAGATGAAGTGCCTGAATAGTTACAAGAGCGGGCTTCGCCATCACGGGCTCAAGACATAATGCAGCATTGGCAAGCTGCTGATAGTGTGCCCCTTCTGCATGCGACTGCTCTTGCTGAGGATCTACCAGCGCTCCGACAGCGAAGATGAAGAACAGCAGGCTAAGTGCATGAGGACCAGAATAGCCCACTGTTGACGATGGATCTGCTGTGGGTCGACGATAGAAATAAGGGAGCATCTCTCCGACGACCTGTTCTCGCGTGATTCCATTGAACATCCAGGCGACGCGCTCCATGTACATCTCCACGAGCTGGGATGCACGCTCATATGGTGGCAGGTGGCTCTCAACAAGTTCAAACACTGCATGAGAGTTACCCGTGGGTGTGAACGGGAAGGCAGAGGAGAAGCGCAGGAGCTCCCCCAGAGCAGGAGGACTTTCCGAATCTCGTATTGATTCAGGGGATGCACCGTCAGCGTCGGAGGATGTGCATGCTGCGTCGCTGTCCACCTAAATCCGGTCATTCGAATATCAGAAGGAAGAATAGATGACACTCACGGTAAGGAGATACTAGAACATGATATCAAGGCAATGTCACGCAGGAACAGGTCATGTACGTACCTCAGCTCCTCCTGTTGGGCCGAAGAATCTTGAGACACCATGGTCGGAAACTGACAATGTTCCGAACGCGTCAATAGCGTCCCGGATGTTAGTAGGTACATTCCGAGATATGGGTAGGTCCTCTTCCTGCTCTGCAGAAGCGGTTGCTTTGTCGCCAGTTAGCAAAGGATGGGGCTCGTTAGAATACTTTGCATGGGCTATTGCGAGGGCATCCTCTAATTGTCGTATTCGCTCGTTCATTTTCGCAATCCGTTGGTGGAGATGTTCTGTAGCAGCTAGAACAAAGCTGCACATCATGAGTGCATGAAGTCACCAATCAGTGGGCGCTTTGCGTACCGAGTTCCCTGTCCGGTGGCAAGGCTCCCTGGGTCAATCATGAAACTCGGGAAGGTCTGTAATAACTAGATAAACTCCGTACCATTGGGGCATAGTGTTGCACACCCTCTCCTCTGTCAAGCAACGTGAACTGCAGCATTTACCGGAGACAAGTTGGGTATGGCATACCTGACATGATTGACATGGGATGGTTTTATCGCAACGGATCTAATAAACCAATCAATTGCTATCAACTCAGTATTTCGATACATCAACATGTCCTCTCCACGCACTTTCAATCTACGACAGCATTCCATTGATGAGTAGCATCTCGGAGCGAGCGGACAATAGGAGCGTACCTACGGCACTCCGCGCATGAAATCTCGCCCCTACTGCGTTTCAGTTCAATCTCGCGACTGCTCTCGAACCTGATCTCCTCGCTGTCCTTCCGACCGGCACGACGAAGACGAGTTGAACCGCTTGGCTTCGTGAGATCGGCTGGCATGGTAGGTTGCAGGATTGCCTGGATTGGAAATGGATTGAACGAGACGATCAGCGCCAGCTTTACCAAGTTGGTAACCTACCTACCTGTATCTGAGATTCCAGAGTGGACTCCGAGACGAGCGACGGGCCAGCGGGCGGGTCACAGCCTTATAAGTCGCGAAACCTTCGAGGACCCAAGAATTCTTCGCAGGAGTTCCTTCGGAGTGTATCCGAAGCGGGTGTACTAGGAAGGGGCGGTTTCTTGGTAATTCAATGCCACCGCGGTCTGCAGGCTCCCACGAATACGGTCGCGGTCCACTCAGGCGCGTTGAACATCACCGATGACCTATATATCCTAGCGAAACGCGTGTACTAATAAACCAGCTACGATGCCACGTGTCAATTTACTATGCTCTACAGAAACTTAAAGTGCAGCGACAACTTCAGCGTACGTTGGCACTTGAGACCCTCCCGGATTTGTATCCCTGAGTGAATGTAAGGTTTGCCTGCCTTACAATGTCACCATTTGTCGCCAGTACAAATTTATTGATAAAGTTTACATGTGTGATCAGGACTGAATAGGGACTCAATTGACCAATTGAATTTGTTACGGCAAATAGAAACTGTGTTTCATCTACAAACGGTTACTTTGTAGTGAGCACGAAATTCATCATTTGTTGGGGTAGTAAATTTGAGTTGGTTTTCAGGTGTGGACGTTCTCGGCAACAAGCGCCCGGGCCCGCTGTGTGGGATCTAACTCTATCGGTAACAGCCCTCGATCGGTCCAGCGATACGGTACTCCAAGCAGGTTGAAGCACGTGCTACAGGCAGTGCAAGCTGTGGTACTAACTGAAGGATTGCATCACTTGTTGAGTGCATGGACGAGGACAGGAAATTTTAGGGTGAGTCCAAGCCCATCACACTACAGGCCCACCGGTGGGGCGAATTGATGGTTCTAGCAGCCATGTTCCAGTGCGGTGCAAGAAAGTGTACTACCGACACGCACATAACACGCGTTTAATGATCTCACGCGGAACAGAGCGCGGCAAATTTGATGTACTTAGAATTCTATGATAGTAAACATCAATCGTTGTAAGTGCGCAGTGGATCAGATGAAAAGCATTTGAATGCGCGGTGAAGGCTCTAAAGAGGGACGATGAGCGATGCCGACCGGCGACAAATCTGAGCTGGATGGGGCAGAACCAATACCATTGCGATAGCGCACCGTAGAAGAGCCAGTCATCTAGCAATTTGTTCTATGGTTGCACGTGACAACTACCCCGTTGTCAAAAAAATCAATTCGAATAGAAACCAGAGTCGCTTGGGCATTCCGCAGGATTTGAGGGTATCTGAAGCCTGACGATGTCTGTGATAAGGGATTCAGGGTGAAGTTTGCAGGAAATAAATAGCAACAGTCCATACTGAAGTATGCATGCGATTGGGCCTCGGCGGCAGTTAATCTTTCTTGATGATCGTACCGGAGCAACCTGTCCAGAAGGTCCAGAGAGTCATGTGAAACTAACGCGCGATTATCTGCCGTTACAAAGCGAGTCCACGGCTGCTTGGAATAACTTTACTGCAATCAGTGCCTTAGGCTTCGGAGCATGATGAGAGCACAAACCTGGACAGGAGATCGTCGTTCTCCGCCTGCATATAGAGTGCGTATGTGTTGAGGTACTGCTCGAAGTTGGCGCTTCCGAGCACCTTCAGGATCTTCAGCAATTGATCCTCGTTATCCCTTCCACGGAAGAAATGTTCTCTTCGGAAGATCTGAGCCGTAAGGCGTTGTAAGAGAAATGTTGCCAGAACATTGAACAATTTACGTACCATGGCAGCAAGTATACAACCTACGCTCCACATGTCCAGACTGTAGTCATACAGCCTGTTATTCACTAGTAATTCGGGAGCCTTGTAGTATCTTGAACCAACTCTAGGGTGATACTCTGTGCCAGGATGATAGAACTCGGCCAGACCCCAGTCTATGAGTCTGAGCTGGAGAATACGCGTTAGGACTGCCCGACAATCACCGCGGTAACGATTCTCACTTTCTGGCATTCACGGTCATACATGATATTCCCGGGCTTCACGTCGCGGTGCATTATGCCGCGAGAGTGGACAAAGTCCAAAGCCTACCGAGGTGGAAAGTGTGAGAGGATACCAAGAACGATGAAGCAGCTCTTACTTTCAATAGTTGGAACAAATAGTGCTTAATCTCCATCTCCGTCAACACGCTATACAACTCCTTCCATTCTACGTTCTCTACATACTCCATAACTAAGCTCTTCGATCGCGATGGGGGATCGTGTACGACATCGAGCAGACCGACAATGTTCGGGCCACCGCTGAGATTTCTCAGTATCTTGATCTCGCGCTTTATCTTCTTCTTCGCTACAGGCTTCAGGACCTTGACCACACACTTGTCCTCGTTCGAAGAATCAAGACCTTCGAAAACCTGTGAGGCAAGATCGCGATGAGGGACAATCTACAGCGGGGTACATGCCCATATCCATACATCGGAATATTTGCCACCTCCAATGCGTCGGACTAATTCGTAACGGTCAGGCACATTCCAATCAATCGTAATTCTTTCTGCATGCTACCTGTCAGAAGACACCTCACAAAGACGAATTTGAACCGTTGCTCACCATAATCGAACCACGCCGGTCCAAGGAGAGCATTCACATCAGCATACACCCGAGCCATTTGGGCCACAGTAACAGATCCTTCGACCAGAGGGATGGAATGCCGGAACAATGGCACTCACGACCAGCACATTATATGTGCTCACAAGGCTGTCGTCTATTGCGACCTCGACATGTTTGACTTTTGATCACTGGCGTTGGCATGTTCTTTGTTCTCTCAACGACACGTGGGTGGGAGTCTGGTGAGAAACCAGCCCTCTGCCGCTGCCGGGCCGCTGAAATCTCTTCAGGACCCCGGAATATGGGAGAGGAACTCTGATCCTAAGGTTTGCCAGTTTGTCCGGACATTTTTCTGGTTCCCACGCTTTCTGAGCGTGCGTTTCGGCGAGAATGGAGTCGATGGCCTGTTTTCAACCGACCAAAATTGTCGGATTGGAGTAATCGGGGTTCCTCATTCCGGGGTCCTATCTCTTCGCACCCGGCGCCAGGAGTATTGAACTTATACGTGGTTCTGCGCATGAAGCTTGTATACTGCCGCAAAACTGAATCTGCCACTCCGAGCCTCGTGGAGACGAGTTTGGCATGCCTTGACCACGAGTCTTTCACAACGCTCGACCAGTACAGGCAACCTCACTGTGGCCTCGCTCGCGCTTCGTCACGGTGATCATGGCACCATATTTTGAGACGGCTAAGGTGAAGAGTGTCTTATATGCGTATGCTATGGTAGTGTTGAAAGGATTATAGTCTTTTGCAGATGTTCCAATTACTGATGAGGGAGTTGATACCGCTTCGTTTCTCGTGTCGTCGACTGACTTCGTCAACATGTTCGGTAAGTTGAGACAGAGCCGCCGTCGAAGCCGCTATAGGTTGCTGTTCACTAACATTCGGCGTCCTCGGCAGGTCTTCTCGGTTCTGGGGTATTTGCTTTCGTACAAGCTGATCTTAAGAGCAATATCGGCGCATGTTGACTTCCTTGTTTCACCTTTGATTTACTCACTTTTGTTTCAGGGTGTGCGAAGTCGGTATGAGGCCACTTCCGATAGGTCCACGACTTTGGAGAAACTAGTACTTTATGAAGCGGAACGTCACGAATGCCATGGTACTGCTTGCCTAGTTCGGCTCATCCGGTGAGTGACTTCCCAGTCCTACGTATCTTACAACCCGCTTAGTCGATGTCGCTCTCGTCTATACGCCCGACTTGCGCATAATTGCGAACATACGATGATAGTGGGCTCCTCTTCGCTTGTCAGGCTCTGCAAAACATGCAGAACGACGATTCCTCGGAGCTACACATCTGTTTCAAACGATCATATGACACGAATCTAAGACATCACCACTCATTTATCGTTCGGTCTGCTGTTTCTGTACGTATCCGTTGCCCTTCAACCGCCGATAAACTATATCTGATCTCAATCGTATGTTGTTCCGTATCTTTATCGACCCAATCGCCTTCTATTCGACAGGTTGCGATCAGAGCAGTCCCCCATAGACGCGACTTCTACATCCGCCTGACTCAAGGTGGCTCGCATGAGAAGTTCGATGCTGAGCTAACGAAGTGGCTTGCTGGTTTGGAGACGATTGTAATGCGGATGAAGGCATTCTTGGAGAACGGAGGTTACGGGAGGGTATGATTGACCATCGATATGAAACTCCAGGTTTCAGAGGACTATGGCCCTCGTTAATTTTCGACATATTTTCAGCTGGATTGTAGACCCTATCGTATAAGTAGAAGGGCTGCAAGACTTGTTATGAGTGTTGCCCGTGCACCGCAGAGCCGTCAATACGTGGGTGCAATTCATGTTCGACGTTTCTGATCTGTTGTATGCTAGATCCCCAAAGCATGAAAGCATAGCAGGTCGCGGCTGTTCGAGTCCAAGGAAGAATCCCATTTTTGCAGTGAACTTTCCGTAAGCGGAGCCGTTGACGGGAGCTTCCTGTATGAATGCGCCTCGATCTCTGACTTCGTCTGAGACGCGCCTTCTCCATGTCCACGGGGCAGCGTTTACTTCCATCTTTTGGATATTCGCTGCCATATCGATGTCGCGGCAAGCCCTGCACTGTGGGTGAGGTTACTAGTATAGAGCCCTAAAAATGCGATATTCCCCGAAAGCGCCCCAGCTGGAGCCTTGGGTTTGAGACGCAAACTTTGAGCATTTCCAGCGTTGTCATGGATCAATTGAGTTGAAATCAAGAGTCATTCTGCGCGCAGTCACACGTCCGTCAGAACAAGACATACATATGTTCAAGCGCATGGTTCAGAGAAGAGTACTCAAACAGGAACATTTGTGCCACAGAATCTCCTGTGTGATACGAGAGCTGGAGACGGGAAGCGGTGCACATACATGATGGCAGGCTATGGCAGGACGACCGGGGGCATCACAATTTCTAAACAGGCAAGCTACCCCATATCATGATCAGCCGACCACGACATATGCGGGCGTCTATCTTTCCTGAGATCATCCATGCAGTCAAGGAGGTATTGCGCCCACGATACACAAAAATGCCTTTCAGCAAGTACGAACAGCGAACAGCAAGCCTCATCAGTGGCTGCACGATTAGCGGCGATGGGGAGGCGCAACGTAATTTTCGGGAGAAACTGATGGAATAAATGACTGCCAAGAACACGCACGGTCAGAAGTTAGTATCAGGAGGTATTCTATATCCGGACGACGGAGCACTCAATTCGGGGTTTCTCGTTGTGAAGCCTGGGAAATGTTTTGGGTGTGTTTTCCGAATTTCCAAGAACTCCATAATCAAATAGATCCCAATGTTTTCGCTTCTTTATTGAACCTATTTTATATGTGAACCCCCTCCTCACTTCCACGTCAATCCCCCCTTTCCCGTCGTCGTCTAATCCTGCCCCCAACCTGCCCCGCCACACACATTTCCCATCGCGTGCTCGAGTCGTGAGCGAGCAGCGAATGAAATGGAGATAGAGTGAGCGGCGGGTTCTATTGTGACCATTATCTTTATCTGACGATGCGATTCTTAGAAACCAGCAACCAGCGCAGACCCTCTCTGCTCTCATGTCGTCGGCCGCGATGTATGTGTTGCAACTATCGCCTTCTTTGTATCTTACTTTGTCAATAGATTGCCCCAGAAGCGCAAGGCGCCACCCGCGGAGGGAGAGCTATCTCCAGGAACGTTTGGTATGACCGACAATCAGAGCGTCTCGGTTGGTACTGTCGATTCTCAGCTTCCCAAGGGCGAATACGAGACTGGACGCGTCATATGTGAGGCGTGCGGTGAAGGCATTTCGTTCAGGGATGAGATAACAGGTGGTTTCACGGTTAAGCATTGGGATGAACATCGTCTCCAGTGGTACGTCTTTTTGGATGATTTCATCTTACGACCTCACTCAGTGGGTTTCATGGTCATAATAGTCCAAATATTTCTCAGCAAGTTCAGGACGCGACTGCGCCCAGTCCGGAAACCCAGGTCGACGCGTCTCAACCGCCAGCCAAAAGACGACGTGCCAAGCGATCGGAGGAGGAGCGTATTGATTATCTTCGCTCTGACCCTTATGTCGCACAATTTGAGGCATATCGCGTTCTGTGCGCGTCCTGTGATAAGTGGATTCGCTTGCGGCCCAATTCCACCTATTGCTCGATTCCATGGGACGCTCACCGCAAGAGCTGTTTGGCGAAGAAATTGTACGTATTTTACGCGAGTTTTACCGACGGACATAGCAGTGAACCCTTTCGTCTGTGCCAGCGCTAAGAATGCTTCCCCAACGGACGATCGGAGCAACGTATTTGTGACCGATCCTCTCGTGCGCAAGTTCGATGCAGAGCGCGTCCTGTGCAGAAATTGCGAGACATGGATTCGGCTGGGCGCGCATGATAACTTACTGGCTGTCAAGAAGTGGATGGAGCACCGCGCGGTTTGCCAGCAAGAGATTACGAGTACTTCAGCTGCACCGCCCTCCGCCGCGAAGTAAGTGCTCCCATGACCGTTTTCATCTCTGCTTGACGCGATTCTGCCACAGCATTCCGACGATCGACAGTGTTCCCCCTCCTCCGAAGCATCTTCTGGCTCTCGCTTCTTCATCGTCATTGCCGCCACCCGTTCCGGCAGGCCCTCCCTCTCCTACCGTGAATCCGATCGCAGTACAACCTATGTCCAATGGTGTCGCTACAGTTCCCCAGCCTTCTCCTTCTGCTTTCAAGGACCTTAACCCATTGAATTTCGG
The DNA here is from genome assembly GCF_003851025.1 of Sparassis crispa. NCBI lineage: Eukaryota > Fungi > Basidiomycota > Agaricomycetes > Polyporales > Sparassidaceae > Sparassis > Sparassis crispa. The sequence goes on from NW_020939755.1 coordinate 1,706,567, forward strand.
CCCGGCACATGAGAGCAGGCGTCGAAACGCAGAGCAGCGCGCTGCGGCACTACGTTCTGATCCCTTGGTAGGCGATGTCGAGCCCAACCGCGTCTTTTGTACACTCTGCCAGAAGTGGGTCCAACTGAGACAGGATAGTTCTTATTGTGCCTATCCCTGGTTGCAGCATCGTGGAAAGTGTCTCAACAGGCAGTGAGTCCGCCTCAGCTGCTCGCGCTACTGATCTTTCACTGATGTGTACTATCTTGGTAGTCAGAAGAGGGCTCAGAAAGACGTGGAATTGGCTGCGTTCAGGGCTCAGCGTACACTGAGTGTGACTGCAACCCCGTCGGTGGGTGCGGACGACAGCGATGGGCCCGAGTCTGAAGAAGGCGTTGAATCAGGCACAGAGGAGGAGAAAGGCAGAAGGCGTGCAGAGAGGCGCGAGGCCAGGAAGAAGGCGAAGGCCGAGGCTCTCACTCAACTGCGCCAGGAAGATGAGGAGAAGCAGGGGGGGGTTGGCGTGTCGATGTTCGATATCTCCGGGTATGACGACGACGCGGATGGAGATTACGATATGGACCCGGACGTACTGCGGCCTCGATACACGGACCTCGATTCGCCCTCTGGACGGTAGGAGGCTTTCTTCGAACAATGTGAGTTGAGCGCTAACGTAAGCCTAGGTTTGACTTCATCTTCGGGTCCGTCAAACACTTGTTCAAGTCGACGTTCGATCAGAATGACGAGTTAACCATCGCGGCTTTAGTCACCTACTTGAACGCTGCCATGCCTCCGGACAAGCATGAAGACTACGATACCGCGGAAGTAATCAAAGGTGCGATGGCCCTGCACGAGCGAGGAGACTTCATCTTCCAGGGCGACGTCCTCCGCGTACCAAATTAAAGCGCAAATTTCCACACTCGTTAACTCTTCATGTTTTGTGTAGTGACGTTGGTTCGGTCATCTTCGGTGCCGATGTACTTCTGTTGTTTTATCCATTTCTCGGTGTATGAGGGACTTTTTGACAATTCATTTTTATGGGGTTCGGTGCGTCCAGTCCCGTTCGTGATTTGGACATTTTTGCGAAATATTGTAACATCCCCGCGACATGCTGTTGTTCCTCGCTCCAGATATTCTGCTTTGCACTTGTTGTTCACAAGTCCATAACAATCATTGTTGGGTTTTCTTGCATTTTGTACATACATATGACATTCATATACCATTGTAACTGTCTTTTTCTTTGCAAGATTGTAGTCAGGAACGCGTGAAGTTGGCACCCGCACGCATCCCAAGGCTCCAGTGTCAACATGTCACGAGGCATTCTCTTGGTACGTTGGCCACGATTGCGTGAGGCATCAAATTTATCGATGGAGCTAATGACTAGCTAGCAGTACTAGTATTAGACTCTTGACCGGTCTCTATAGCGTACCAATATTTGCAATGCTACTTACATGTACGAGGCGGTAGGGAGTGAGGAGCGGGAGGAGAGGCGGTGCTATAGATAGCATTATCGAAATTCAAGAAGGCACGGCAGACTGTCAATTTCGCTATGTACAACCCAGCCCGGGGACCTTGCGGGAAGGTGGAAGAATAAATGCGAGGATAGTCTAAGGATCAGTACCCAGGCGAGATCTGATGGAGGCTGCTCATCGCGAACGATGTGCCTTGTCCGAGTCGTCGGCAGTGTGAGTGATGAGAATAGTTACTATAGTGACTAAGGGGACCTCACTTCCGCACTTGGTCCGCCCAAGGAGGCGACGACCGTCGACTTCGTTCATGGGAAGAAGAACAGTGCCCACGCTGTCCGCACAATTCACCAAAGTTGCCAATCCCCAGCAACCAGACGCCGGATCCACGACATTGTCTTATGGCGTATGGATACAACAGTGAAAAGCGGGAACAAAAAGGTGCATCGATAAAGCAACGGATTGCATGCGGAGTAGACACGGAACAAGTCGGTTTTGGGGACAAGAACAATGTCAGACCGAATTCGACTCGGGGACCGATGCCAGACAAAGTTCTTCATGACGTTTTCAAGATCACGGAGAAGATGACAAGAGGCATCCTGGACAGGTGTACATGTGCGCGAACAAGGGACCCTGGATTCGAGAATGCCACGACGGACTGCACTTGCAGAACCTAGCAGGTGGTAACTTGACCCAGTAAACAAATCTTCTGTTTTGTCATTGCTGTATACCTTCGTGGGACTTCCGTGGCCAGATGTAGGAGCCCCTCGACACCAATCAACAGTGGCATCGCATTGTTCACCGCGAATGTGTTCCACCAAAATCAGAATAATAGTTTGGTAGAGATGCAGCGAGACCATTCGCAACTCGCGGGAAGTGACTGGCATTCACGTTTAGATGCTTCGGCGATTATGCAAAGGATGTCGGTACTGGCACGGCGTAGACGGTATGAGCAGGCTAGTCTGATTATCCAGCAGTCTTGAAGCCCAGATGACGGTACGGCGTGCAGGACATTCGACGATAGGTCATTCATCTATACTGGAAGGTATGCATCGCCCATGGCCCGGAGTGGCTTTCTGAGTCCAACCGGTATACGATAGATTGAGACAGAAGGGCACGTCGGAGATTCGTGGCGTATGGATTGAACGGGGATCTGAACGTACCCATTTGATATAAACGCGAAAGGAGTGCTGCATACCAGGTAGAGCCTCGAGTATCAAGGAACAACAGCCACAGCGCGTGAGAATGCCGACCTCCCGCATAGAGTGCTACGGTTCAATCCTGTTATACTGACTACAGAATATTGCACGGTGTTAGCAAGCCAAGGATTAGTATCAAGAGGTGTTTCTGTCATTTTTACCCGCCCACGCTTACGGGAACCTGGCTTACTGATCTCGCTGACACGACGTGCAAAATATGGACGACAAGTCTATGCGATGGAGGAGTTTTGCGCGAGTCGGCAGCGATAAGAGTGATCGCAATATCGGAAAGACGGCGGATCCTGATTATTTCGAATGAGTTCCAAGGGCTGACACGCGTGCAGAGTCTCACTTCACTTAGCGGCATAATATCGCATGGTTTTGTACCTGGAACCACACAACTGATGTGCCTGCATGAGTGGACATACGTCCTATCACAGTCTCCTTCTAGGAGGTCATGCATCACGATTCAAACGCAGAGATTCCTCGAACCCAAGTTCAAATTGGATCCAATCGCCGCGGATAAGAGATATCCGGGTGTTATTCTTCAATGGCAGAAAAAGCATACAATGAAAACCCCGAAGTAAGCGTAGCCTTACAAGCCGCGTAGGAAAGACGTGGATGTACAGCAAACTTACTCTAGTAGTATGGCACAGCGCTGCTGGCAGCCACGGTGAGGCAGCACCGTGTGTGAAGCTTTGAAGTACTACTGTACTGGCGGTGTACACATGACGGTCGCTCACCTTCCTGTAAACGTCGTCCCACCTTCTCGTTTGGCGTCGCTGCCGAGCCACCCAGACTCCACTTAGTCACCCGCTCCATCAATACTGGAAAGTGACCTACCTATACGGGAAGGTGACCCATCTGACGGGGATGACTACACCTACAGTGCTTGGACTCGATGTGAGCCGCCTTCCTAATTGACATGAGCTGACTGCTTTACATAAAAAGCAATATTTATGAGCAAAATACTCCACCCAGAGAGTTTGGAGCGGGCGATTACAGCGAAAGCAGAAGGCGGCACACATCGACGGCGTCCAATCACCGTATTTGAAACTCCGCGAATGCGTAAGAACGGGCGCTTGATCTTCTAAAACTTCAAATTGTTCCTTCTGTCCAAGTCGCTCTATATAGTTCGATTGTGTGACTGCTCTTGCGCCGAGGATTGCAAGTAGTTGTAATGCGGCATCTGCACAATGCACTTCCAGACTCCTGGCAAGCTTGCTCGGCACGGTAACTGGCTTATTCTATTGTAGGCATTTTCGTTGGTCTTCCAGAGCATCAGGTTCACCATTCATGTTGGTCCTATCTCTCATGCAGTGCCGCTTTGTATTACTGCATATATTAACGTCAATTACTAGATTTTTTGAAGAGTCAGGGTCGCGTTTTACATACGAGTTCCGTCTGGACCGACCGTTACTGAAGAACAACGACTCTCATGGATGATATTGTTCAATGGAACAAATTCAATTTGTTACGCAAAGTATGACTTCAGAAGCGCCCTCTCCATTGTCGGAGAGTAGACGAAAAGGACCCTGCCTTGGGCGTCTGACATTCCACGCCCTCAATCAAGCTGGGGCTTCTGGAGATACCTAACAAGGTACCCAGCCACCTATTCGGTATGGGCACCGAAGTATGACGCAAATGCAACAACTAACGACAGGTGCGATATCCTATAAACAATTATCGTGTTGCGTCTCCGCTTATATGCAGCTTATACGGGTAGCTATTGGAGTGCTGAGACAACAAGAGATGAATTGCTTAATTCAAACCTCATCTCCGCACCTGTGGTATCGCAGATGATCGCCGGTCAATATACGTGGTGCTCGATGGCGCTCCCAGCCAGCCGTGTGGTACGTTACCCCTGAACGTTTAGTATTTCTTAGCATGGAACATCTCATGCTGATAATGCGCGAATATAGTTCTTGATTAAAAGAATTGTTCTCGTGTTGAGATGTTACCTCCGCCGAGTGCATAACGAGCATTTCCTGTGGGCGTATACGCAGGCATATAAATTTCCCGGATTCGGTCTGCAGGTCGCCAATTCCCCTTCTCGACAAACCAAGCTTCCTCAATGGCGAATCGAGTGTCTGTCTCTGCCTTCGTGCTCATGTTTGTGGCAATTGCTTTCGCTGCGATTGGACCTACGACGGACTTGACCATCATCAATGCCGATATCGCCCCCGATGGGTATCTTCGCCCTGCCGTTCTTGCTGGAGGTACCTTCCCGGGTCCTGTGATCGCCGGTAATAAGGTGAAAATTTTCATGTCAATCTGCAGAACAAATGTTGCTCATCATTTTTGTAGGGGGATAATTTTCAGATCAATGTGAACAACTTGTTGACGAATGAAACCATGCTGAAGACCACCTCCATTGTATATTTCGTCTATTCTCGGGTTGAAGTCCTTATTGAGTTTGCATGCTGTGTAGCATTGGCATGGAATTTATCAGACCGGAACTAACTGGGCGGACGGAGTGGCATTTGTGAGCCAGTGTCCCATCGCTTCTGGCGACTCGTTTTTGTATGACTTCACTATACCTGACCAGGCTGGTGAGCTCGTCCGCCTCAGCTGTCTTCCAATGGACGCTGACACGTTCACTTTTAGGCACTTTCTGGTATCACAGTCATCTTGCAACTCAGTACTGCGATGGGCTGCGAGGTGCTTTCGTTGTGTACGACCCCGACGATCCCTTTGCTGACATGTACGATGTCGACAACGGTGAGACCCTTCCAACTGTCACGGTGGTTCAATGAGTCTCATAATTTTATTTAGATAGTACCATTATAACCCTTGCCGATTGGTATCATGTCGCAGCGGCCTTGGAGCCACTTGTACCGTGCGTATTATTGACCATGGAACACATATTAACGCGTGATTGATTGTGATCTTCTACCTAGAACACCTGATGCCACCCTGATCAACGGATTAGGTCCCTCCTACAATGGTTCGGACACTCCCTTAGCTGTCATCACTGTCCAGCAAGGTTTGCGGTATGTATATTTCAGACACTGGCTCGCCCATACATTGAAGGTGATATCTGCGTAGGTACCGTATTCGTCTTGTCTCCATCTCCTGCGACCCGAATTTTATTTTCTCCATCGATGGTCACAATATGACCATCATTGAGACGGATGGCGTGAACACGGACCCACTCGTTGTTGATTCTTTGCAGATTTATGCGGCGCAACGATACTCCTTCATTGTAATAACTTCCACGCCACTTCTGGGTAATCGAACGGTGTCTTATGGCACCCTTGTCTTAGCTCGTAGCTAATCAGCCCATTAACAATTACTGGGTTCGCGCTCTACCAAACAGGGGGCCCGCTGGTTATGCTATACTCCGCTACGACGGTGCACCAACTGTAGGACCTCAAACAAACCAATCTGTCAGCATCTCTCCGCTGGCAGAGACCAACCTCCACCCGCTCATCGGTGCACAAGCTGTCAGTATCTACGACCACGTTCATGCATGTGAAAAGCTACTTACTTATACATTTGTAGCCAGGTGAACCCACGGATACCGGCATAGACCTCGCTCTCAATCTAATTACGACTAACGTAAGTCCACGTTTTTGGTACTTCATACGAGCCCCAGTGATCGTCTCATGCCGCACAGAACGGCACCAAATTTTTTATGAACAGCGTGACCTTCGTTCCGCCCCCGGTGCCCGTCCTCCTGCAGATCCTGAGCGGTGTTTATAGTGCTCAGGATCTCCTTCCGGCTGGCAGCGTGTACACATTGCCCTCGAATTCAACGATCCAATTGTCCATTCCCGGGGGTGTCGTGGGAGGTGGGCATCCGCTGCACTTGCACGGGGTGAGCCAATAAATGTATTCATATCAGTGTCTGCAAAAGTGACGAACATACTGCAGCACACATTTTCTGTCGTCCGCAGCGCCTCTAGTGACGTTTATAATTACGATAACCCGGTGCAGCGGGACACGGTCAACATCGGCGTTGCTGGCGACAATGTCACCGTCCGATTCAATGTACGTTGTGCACCTCTGATTCTCGAGTTGCGTTAAGCATTCCTTGCAGACCAACAACTCGGGCCCATGGCTGCTCCACTGCCACATCGATAGGCACCTGGCGAACGGTTTTGCTGTCGTCATGGCCGAGGCGCCCACGCTGACAACGGAGACCCCGCCTCGTCAGTGTTCACTCAGATAACACTCGAAGGTGCACTGACGTTAATTCCTCTGGTGTAGCTGCATGGTCAGATCTTTGCCCTATCTACGACGCGCTATCTCTCACCGATCACTGAGTTGGTTGGTGAATCGTCCAAATCGTTACTAAACACGGTAGCCGCTGCTGTTCGCGGCTATCACTCGTCAGTCCGGTTTATTGATGTGTTGCTGTAATAAGTTTGGCTCTATGCGGGCGAGGTACTGCCCTGAAGAGGTATACCTCATTGTTTCCCGGCGTCGAGGGTCCATGCTGGTCCCTCATCTTCTCTGTTGTCTCCGCCACTTGGTGTTCTGCGCGGTCTTGCGCGCGTGGGATCTAGGTATACATACGTAATTGCCCCCTCCCCAGATATCTTACGCACGCCCCTTAAGAGTTTTTTCACAGCATGATGCCCTCGTTTTCGGAGTATAATGACCAGATTGATTGTACCGGAATCGCTACATGACCGCTGTACCGAACGTAAATAAGACCGCATTAAATATCAACCAAAAGCTGGATGGTGATGCTACAGTATGCACGATACGACGCTAGATTCTACAGCAGGATTGAATACACTGAGACAATCACAACACACCTCGATGATAGTGCAACCTCCTTGTAATGCAATCGAGCGAGTCCAAAGAGCCACGATATAATTACCCGAAAGTTCGGCCTATTCCATTGCACACGCTGCACGGCATCTCGTCGAAGATCAAGAACGTCGTCGTACCCGACCCACCACACCGCCAACACAACCGGCCACCGATACGCGGGTCTCCGGGCTGCACGACGGCCGCACCGCGGGGCGGGTTGGAGACAAGGCGCACATTCGAACCCGAAGGTGACATGCGCTGGAGTGGATCGAGGTACGGTGACATCGGAACACCTCCACCAGCGACAGGCAGGACGCGCGAGGACGACGCTCCCAATGATTGCGTTGCACGGTGCCCCGAGCGCGTGTCTACAGAGAGCTGCGGGGGCGTGAACTTTGGGAGTGGGCGCTGGAGGGTCGTCCGCGCGCCGCCCGTGCTAGACGTCATGTCGCGGCCCCAGGACGTGTAGACCAACGGACCTGCGAAACGCCGCGAATACCGATCCCAGCACTTCGAACAGGGCAGTAAGGGGTCATTGTTCTTGTAGCCCGTGTTACGGCCTGGCATCACAGATGCGGATGAGAGAAGAGGAAAGCAGGTACATGGTGTGAGCTACGCAGGGACAGAAGACATATCGCACAGATACGCACATTTGCTACATTCGTAACCTGCAGGATACACGAGGACGTTCCCCTTCCTCAAGAGTGGGTGACCCGGGGTGGGGAACCCTGTAGGCCGCCCGTCGTCTTGTGGGGGGTTCCCCGACGGAGGGGCATACCTACCCGACGACGAGCTCGGTCGCGGCGGAATCTCAGGTTCTGCAGCGAGCGCCCTCGTGTCCGCTGGCCCAGCCGCATAGAAATCGCGTGCAAAATCCGAGAGATTCTCGTCATTGGGGGCCGAGCTGGGGCGGCCGTCTCTCCCTGATCTCGAGGAGTGGCGTGGGGGGAGCGGTGGGTTCTGCCTGAGATAGGGCATACCGGTGGGTTGTGCCCGAATGAGACCAGGATAACTCGCCCAGCCCGACCCTGTCAGCTGTGGGGCGTTCGGTATTGGAGAGCGGTAGTATGGATGCTGAGGAGGTCGTGGGGGCTCTTGGAAGGGTCGCCGTGGGCCCAGCTCAATCGTCGTTTCGCCCTCTGCCACATCTGGTGCTGGGGTGTACGCTGGCGGTAGGTCCTCAGAGATCAGATCCTCTGCGGGTGGTGACACCCGCCTCTCTGAGTCTGACGAGCTCCTGGGAGGTAAATGTTCTGGGCCATGCGGCAGGTCTTCTGGCGGAGAACTCGGTGACGGTGTGCGTACCACGATGTGTGGCCTCGGGCTGGCCTCGTCGTGGATAACGCCGTTGGGCAACGTCGACGTCGAGGGAACACCTGTTGTGTTTGGCGAGGCCTTTGGCGTTCGGAATGGATTGTGAGAAGACGACATGGACGTCGACGTCGATGTTCTGTCGGTGAAAATGAAAAGGTCACTGCAGTCCGGGAAACGGGTGTTATATATGTAAACAAGGCTGAGAGAGCTCGAGTCCGCATATAGCCGGCGCAGTGTTACGCAGCGTGGGCAGACTCTCTTTCAACCTTCGTTCCTCAGAAGAACCGTGTCGGACTCCTTGATACTCCATGCGCCTTCTCCGCCTTTTCTCTGTTGCCATCTGCGCTTGCCTTGCTTTTGTTCCATGCTACCAGACTTTGATCGCAGCAGACGAGATTGCAACGCATCACAAACAGTACTCTTAGGGCACACCTGGCGCGGCGCGAGCAGATTCGAATTCCATAAATTACATGATGATGTTCTGGCATCAATAGCGTCCATAGGGAACGACAGTCATTCTTGGGTATTCCAGTACACACACAGAATTCAATGTACAATACTATAAGTCGCTGGACTCTTTCCCGCCGCAGTACTGTCCGTGTAAGCAGAAAGATCCATCGTCATGGCACGTCTTCTTTACTGCTCAGACTGCGGAAGAATTCGGCATATGCATGCTCGATGTCGAACAGCAACTAAGCGGCAACAACATCTCAGCCCATGCGTGGAACTGCCACTAGAAGGTACGCACCTGTCTCGACTGCTCTTCCGTGATTTCCTCCGATGCCTTCATACCATTTAGCGTGATAAGCCTGAATACGTGTAAGCATCAGGACTATGAGAGTGGACGTATAGCGTCAGATATCATACCAGCTGACCATCTTGCTCCTTCCTTCCCAATCCTTACTCCCTTTAAACCGCGCGTACCCAGTGACTAGCTCCTGCAGAATAGGATGCAACTGATCTTTCGCACGCATGCGCAGCTTCAGCGCGTCCATGAACGTGATGAAGCTCTGTCAATGTCAAATATCAATGTTGATATACGCGGAAAATGGTTAGCAGTGAGGCGTACCTGCGTCGTTTCAGCGACCCATTTGCCTGTCTCAGGCCCAGCCTCGCTCGAATGCTCAACAGTCGCCGGAACACCGACTTTAAGTCTGTGCAACGCTGCAGGGTGATCCATCTACATACGACAGTCACAGAGGAGTCAGTTCGAAGGAGCGGTCTGTGAGATGTAGAGCAAAGCACCTACCCGATACTTGGTCATAAACTCCTCAATGGAAGGTACCGTATCGCCTACGAGCTTCAGCATAGTCTTGTACTGAGATAGCAGCCGCGTACACGCAGGAGAGTACCTCTTCAACCAGATTGCTCAGCCTACAGAACGGCACACGACGATTACGCTAGGTTGGGTACGCACTCGGCCGCGGTCACGGAATCGCGCACATACGCACGCTCAAGGTAGTCTAGCGAGATGACTATGCCAAACAGCGTCGCTAGCAGACCATATTTCTCGCGCTCGGCGTTGGTGGTGTACAGCCGCACTTCTTCGTCTAGAGAGAAGAGGGTGGTCATTCCGGACATGATGGCGAAAGGGAGGGTGTACATCTAATCTTATCGAGTCTTGTGAGAAACACACACCACGTGGAACTAGGTTGCACGGTCAGGTGCCCGACGCGACTCTGCTTCCGTTGCACCCGTTTGTTATGGTTTGTGCCGCTTCCCGGCATCTCAGAGGACATTTTTCAAATCCAGGTGAAATTGTTTCATCACAGAGAACGACGCGCTCGACATGGAGGCGTGTGGTAGAGTGTCACTACGGCAAAAACATCCTAGGTATCCGATCGTGAAGGGGGAAAGGGGAAGGCATTGTTAATAAGAAAAGATAAAGGTAAGTCTATCTATCTATTGCACGGATGTAGCCCCTTCGAAGTTTACAGATGAAACAACTGCAGCGTGTACCAACTGATTCACATGCATGCCCTAATCCTGGGACGAAAATAACGAGAGAATTGTCACTAGGTAAGCATCTCAGAATCCTCTAGCCGCGCAAAAGCCTCGCACAGAATGCCGTGTGTCTCGTGCGAGGTCGTCTGTGGTGTAGCTTTGATTCGGATGGCAAGCGAAGCCATGTGCAGTGCTGGGCGAATTCCCGCGAGAAATAGCGCCGTGCTATTTCTTGCGCAGAATACGTTCAGAACGCACAGGCTGGCAGGGGGCCTGTAATGCCGGAGTGTGGCACACTCGCGTCTAGCTGGACGGACCACGGTGAAGCTGATATACCTCGTAGAGCAATGAAATGCGCACATCAACATGTCCTGCTGTCAGGACGCTCCACGCCACAGGCCTTCAATCTACAGACCGGATGTCGTATCAGACCATGTCGACACTGCATCTACTCGACGCGTGAGCAGGTTTGAGTGGGGTGTGCGCAAGAATCGCGGGAGTAATGGTAAGAGAACAAGGGGAGGGGGCGCCAGGAAAGGGGGGGCTTGCGTACACTTCAAAGGATGACGGGTGAGACACTCGTTTTCCACATTGCGGCCTTGCTTTTATACTTGCAGATCTGTCCGTGGAGCCTGATTCCTGAGCTCTATTGCCCGGCGCCCGGCTACTGCGCCATTCTCGCACTTGGCCGATCGGATGCCCCGCTCAGTAGTCCCACAAAATAATTCGTCTGACGCCTAATGCCTGGAGTTTGGGTTCTCGTACCTCACCACACTACACATTCACGCGGTGGGCTTCGCCAAAACAACGCACACCCTGTGGGTCTTCTTCCGCCGAACGTTGATAAATGGGATGATAACCGCTTTCAACAGCTAGGAAACCGGGCATGGCATCGATAATGCTGAAATACACCCTGGAGGCGAGGCGTGTGGCTCCACGTGGTCAAAAATACAATGATTACTGTCTCTGCGTGTCCACGCGGAGTTCGAAGTCTCATCAGGCGAAATAAGTGAGGGACACAGATGCTTCATCTATCCAAACTCATGTCATTCATAGAAGCGGCAATATATTGGGTGCGTAATTATTGAGTACAAGATCGACCTCTTGGCGCCACGAAGCATAGCCCTGCGGCTAGGAAGTGCCTGTGCATGTCCTCGAACCTCGCGCTGCTACCTTGTCCCTTGCTAATTGATCATTGACGGCTGCGGTGTCCCTGGATCCCACAGAAACACGCCTGCAGGTTCGTGCGCGGCGGGCCCTCCGTGAATTTGTATACAGCGACGACTCGCGCCCATGCAGACTTCACCTCACGGCTCCAAGTACGCTTGCTTCGCTGTCAGCCTCTCGCCTCAGCCGCCACCAGTTGGAGACGGTCGTCGGGGCCCCAAAAGCCTTCCCCTCTTCTCCCTGCAATCGACACCCATCTCCGCCGACACCCCGGCGCGCCCCAAGGGGATTAAAAAAAACCTCTGCGGGCTACCCAGACCCACGCGGTGCACCATGCTATGAGGTCGTATCGCACATTCTGTATCCGACAACCGATTGTACACACACAACTTATTACCTCCCGAATCTTTTCTTCCATGCCTCCGACGCGACTCAATAGGGCCCGCCGCACCGGGCGCAGTACTAATCAGCGCGTACACTTTGTCACGTCTCAAGCGCGGGTGCGTCCGCGATTCGGGCTTATCGCGGTACCCTGTGATCATTTCCGCCGCGGCACCACGGCAGGACGCCGATTTTCACGGAGGGCTTCGCGGAGGGTGGCACGGTTTGGACGGACGCTCTCACCACCCGGGGCTAACGCGTTCTCGTCGGCGGCGGAGAGCGGAGGAGGAGGGCGACCATGCGCCTGCGTCGGTCGTGTCCCGCGTGGTCGCTGGTCAGCGTGCATTGACCGGGCTCCGATTTGGAGGACCGAGGCTTCGTGCTCCAAGGCTGGGGCCATCTCAAGCTCGCGTACAACTGACGGTGCACCAGTCAATTTCGTCGAGTGCACAGAATTCTTGTCGGTTTCATTACGTCTGTTGTGACGACGATGCGATTACAGTTCAAGATTACGGCCTTACAGGTGAATACAAGCATGTGCTCCCCGACGCTTCTGGGGAACACAAAGTTCGGGAAGCGCAAGAAGATTACGTGCGTGTGGTCTATATCTCTGCAACGCTATGTAAAACTGGATGCTCGTTATCACATCTTCGATCCAAAACCTTCGCCTGGTTCTGCCGTGTCCGCAAGGCGTCAGCGGATGGGAGTACCGAGGCAACACGCTGCCTCATGGTATTAGATTTTTTCTGAAGCGTCAAAAACATGCTATCCCGCGCAAAGCGCGGGCGGAGATCCCGCGGTAGCAACAATGACATTGTAGGTGGACTCAAATGCCCATGTCGTCCGCACCCCGTCGCTTCGCCGCCTACACAGAACATTGATCTCCACGCGCAGGACGCGCTGCACGGTGCCATCCTGTGCGAAGATAGCGCCGTCCCCGTCGGACCGGGCGGTTAGTGTGCGGACATGAACTCACCGATGGGCTCGGGATCTGCTGCGCCTCATCCACCGGTAGCGAGGTGTACCACCCATCAGGCGCTGCTATTTCGCAGGCCACGCAAAGGCCGCATGTACACGAACGTTTTGACGGCGGCTTCGGCTGCAGTCCTGTTGACATTTTCCTGCGAGTCGAGCTCGGATGTCTAGCCTCTATGGGTCACAAATCTAGTGAGTGCAGGGTGGTTTGCTGGCAGCAGGGCGCATTGTGGATGGCGTCGAGGCCTTGCACGTTGGCGATCGTGAGGTCAGGATCGGATCCGACGTCCAATGCCATATACTAGGAAAACGCGAGGCGCCAAAATCCGGCGCGCGCGAACGAGCGTGGTGTGTCCATATCCGCTTCTGATAAATTCTGGGTCGGTCGGTGAATTGGCGACGAAACCCCTGGCCAGACCGCGGTGAAATATGAACCACCAGGGCTTCGAATGTTTTGCCTGCGAACGGAAGACGGCAGAGGCGCCATGAGAAGGCTGGCAGTCCAGCCTTCTGTCCCCGCATCGTCGCGACATGACTGTGCTTGCACACGTCAAGCGGGTGTACGTGGGCTCTTGACGTACGCAGCTATGGGTGAACCAAGTCAATGCAGGGGTCTGCTCTGCCGTGACGTGCTGAAGGTGCATGGGTATGCGGGGAGTGCATGGACAGTGCTACGTGTCAGAGTACTATTTAGTGGTCATGGGGGACTGGAGATGGTGCGTTACTGCCGATTACCGGTGCTCCTTGTCTCATGCCCGGTCCCTGACTTCATGTCGATAGGTCGTACGGGTGACCTGTTGGCGTCCGCCAATACGTCCGCCAATATTATGTGAACCCTGGCGCGTGGGTCCTGTTTGACGTATGCAAGATGCAAGAATCACCGGGGGCGCATGGATGCTATGACGTGGCCGACTCTGCGTAATACCCTTTATCACGCTCGACGACAGAAGGGGGTGGAAATGGTACGTACTCGAATTCCAAACGTCTCTTGACGTACACAACGTTGGGGGGATCAATGCTGCTGTGCGGAGACGTGTTGAAGGTGCATAGGTATTCCTTGAGTGCGTGGATGGTGCTACGTGGCCAGCGCTATCCAGTGGCCGCGGGGGACTGGAGATGGTGCGTTCCTGCTGAGTGCCGTTGCTCCTTGTCTCATGCCTGGCTCCCCGACTCGACGTCGATAGGTCGTACGGGTGACTGTCAGCATCCGCCAATATTATGCGAACCTCGGCGCGGGTCTGTTGCCGCAGTTCGACATATGCAGAACGCGAAAATATATCGGGAGCGCACGGATGACGCTGCGCATAGCACCCTTTATCACGCTCGACGACGCAAAGGCGGAAATGGTACGTACCCGAATTCCGAATGCCTCTTGACGTACGCAACCTTAGGGGGACAACGCAGCTGTGCCGGGGCGTGTTGAAGGTGCACGGGTATGCCGGGAGTTTACGGGTGGTCAGCACTGTCCAGTGTTGGTGGGCGGACTGACTGGTGCATTCCTGCCGAGTGCGGGTGCTCCTCGTCTCATGCCCGGCGCCTCGACTGCACGTCGGTGTGACGTCGGCCAATATTACGCGAACACTGGCGCACGGGTCTGTGGCCGTACGACGACGTATGCAGGGTGCAAGAATATGCCGGCGCTGCGACGTGGCCGACTCTGCGTAGCGCCCTCTATCACGCTCGACGGAAGAAGGGGGTTTGGAAATGGTGCGTACTCGAGTTCCAAACGTCTCTCGACGTAGCCAACGTTGGGGGAACAAAGCTACTGCGCCGAGGCGTGTTGAAGGTGCATGAGTATACTGGGAGTGCGTGGACGGTACCACGAATGTCGGGCGCGGGCCATTCCTCGCCACGCGGTCCACAGCATGCTCTCACGCCAACTGGAGTTCTGATGGAGGAGGTGTGTACGAAGGGTGGGGGACAACGCGGGTGAGTACTTGGCTTCCATCGATAGATGGCGATCGCGCTCGGCAAGAGTTCGCACGCAATCGTAAGAGGTGTTGTGCTGCATTTTAGAACGGAGGCGCATGCACGAGGCTCGAGCGGTAGCGTTCACGTGCACATGTGCGGTGCTGTGCGGTGTGTCCTGCGCGATCGCCGATGGATGGTTTTCATCTGTCTTGTCCAGGAGAAATGTTTTGTTTTTACAGGACAGCGTTCAGATCGTACGCCTCGCGAGCCTGTGTATGAGACTGTTGGTCAGCGTCCCAAAATCCGCGATGACTCTCGAAGCATACAGCACATCGGATCCCGGCACATACCATCAGCTTGTCCGATCTAGAATCGCCAAGATTTGGCCGCTTTCGACCCGATTTGACCGCAGAAACGGATTTTGGCCGGTTGACGGTGGACGTCGAGACATGAGCACGAAGGAGTCCAGCGATGAGAGACCCCCCGGCGGTCCTCTCGTGGCTAGCGGCGTCGCTCCCCTCCTTTCGTCCGCATTAATGCCGATCGCGCCCCAGTATCGATCGCCACTTTTGCGTGCACGGTCATCGCGGTTCGTTTGGACATTTTGGCTGTGGTGTTCGGGCTTTTCCGAGGGCCGCTTTCACCCGCAATAATCGGATCGGACGATTGGAGGATATGTCGGGTCCTGGGAGCATCCGAAAACGCAAGGGGTAGTTTTCACCCCTTGCGTTTTGGCTTGTTTCTGGTGGACAAAAGGCAGACTTACGGTTGGCAAGCGCTGGAGCGCCAGTCGAGAATGTACATGAAATGGAAAATCTCGCAAGTCTCCCGGAGACTTGGGGAATTGGGAGACAGGGGAGAGTGGAGAGACAGCCACAGAAGATACACAGGTCTTTACGAAACCTGCCAACCCCCCCGTCGTCAGCGGCACCATTCCGAGCCCTTCAACAACGCGTCAAGCATTGCGTGAATATGTAGTCCGTCATATTCAACACCGTCAAGTGAGTGTGCTGGCGCCCCCCAACGCACCACACACTCCGACAGCATCTATTCAGCACAGTCAATGGCGAGGGACGCTCCGATATATGTGATTTCTGCACCAGTCTCAACGTCAAGCATGCAGCATTGTTCGCGATCGCGTTCACCCTGATGCGCTCGCGATGGCATCGCTCTTCTGGGTCGGCGCGCGGATACAGCGCTTGTGTTTGCAACTTTCTTGCAGGTGATCGCTAGAGCGCTAAAGACCCACCGGTGAGCGCTGAGGGATGAGTCTATTCAGAAAACCCCCGCGGGAAAATAAACCCCCTTCCCCCCGGAACTGCTGAAGAGAAAAATGAGAAGACGGAAATACCATGAAAGAAATGTCAATGGGCGCCAACGACGGCGTCAACCACTGACACGGGCTACCGCGCGTCATTGCTCACCGTGTCGTACAGGGTGGACCGCGTCGGCGTCGTCATTGGAGAAGATGAGCAATGGCCGGTCATCGAATTTACGTGTGTACCATCTCTCTGACTCTGTACGACATGATGCCCACTTATACAAAGTTTTTTCAGCTCACCTTTACAACGATGGGACACCACTACTCGACGTGGTAGGCAATGAGCGTCACCCGATGAACGACATGGGGTACACCGGCCCACGCTAGCACCCGGCCAATGCGTGCGCCCCCACCGAGCTCGACGGCGGACCCAGGAGACCGCTGTCGAACATTGACAGGTGAGCGTCTTCGACTTTTTTCAGAGCCATCACGAAATTACCAAAAGCAGGGGGAGTTTCTGCGTCAACTGGATTTCTGAATAGGCTAAATCCACCGCTGAGATTCATTCGAACAATGTTCAGGACACCGAGTGTGGGCTGGAGAACGACAGGATGATTTTGTAGAGCGTAGATTGGGCTCGCTTCTGACGGGAGGAAGATTCGCGCGGATCCCGAGTTACTGACCAAGTGAGGAAATAAAGCCGTGGATCGCGATGCGGCAGCGACAGCAACGGACAGGGAAGTTCGGAACGGAATGCGCGCGCGACGGGACGCTGCTCGGCGGTGGAGGCTTGAAGGGAGGTGGCGTCGGGCCAGCGTCGAATGAGTTGTGGGTGACGGGGTGCATCTGAGATCTGAGATGTTATCAGACGGGGGATGCCGATTCTTCGTCGTGGCGGAGGAAGGCGGTCAGCCGAGACGGACGGTGTCTGTAAGGGACAGAGCGCGTGAGGGCTGGGTACGGGAGACTGATTGAGGTGAGATAGTCCGTGTCCCTCGCACCTCCAGACACGGCCATTTCCGCATTCAATTATCTCTCGTGATGCCCTCGCACGAACGGATCGGCCTCTCCCATCCTTCTGCCTTCTCCAACTGACGCTTGAATTCAATCTGACAGATCATATCCTCTTACCCACCCCCCGCGACGTAGTCTACTCCATACTCCGCCACTTCTCCCACCATAAAACCGCTCTCCAGGCCGCTCACATGCCTCCATAGCCCCCCTCACAATGCGCGGACCAGGAGAGTCCAAATTCACCGTGGCCATCTGGTGCGTCGCCATCGTCTACCCTGTTTATGCCGATACTCACGCGCACGCGTCGCCCAGCGGGGGCGGAGTCGGCGGGCTCACCTGCGCCGTCGCTCTCGCTCGGTACCCCGACATCCACGTCGACGTCTACGAGTCTGCCAGCGAGTTCGCCGAGGTCGGTGCTGGCATCGGCATGTGGCCCCGCACCTGGAAGATCATGCAGGCCCTCGGCCTCCATCGCGACCTCGCAAAGATCACCGACATCTCCCCCGAAGAACAGCTGAGTGAGTGTCATTGTTCCTGTCGGAATCTTCTCCCTCCGTCGAATATGCCTGCTGGAACCAGGTGCCCAGCCGCCGTGGCGGGCGTGCCGTCCGACTCCTCTTCGTCGCCATTGATGAAACATGCCGTATGCAGCGGTGAATTTACAATCCGTGCAGTCTTAAACCCCCCCTTCCCTCCCTTTACACTCAAATGACTCTTAGTCTACCGCGTGGGGGCTACTGCTGTCCTGTTCTTGATGGCGTTCTACACCGCATGGGTAGTTGTGCCACTGTGCTGGCTCGTTCTTCTCGACATTTCGCCGTTGGTCATTTCTCCTTAGTGTTTCTGGTTTCGGCCGTGGGGGATCGGACACGATTTATTACCAATAAGTTGGCCAGTGACGTATTATTGCCTGTCAGTTGTCGCCGCTAGCTCTTGATGTATCTCGGGGGTGGTCTGGTCTGACCTATGCAGAGGGTTCTAGCAGGATCCAATCAGCTACTAACCTGCCTTTGTCTGTTTTGCACTACTGCAGAGGCGGCATTCACCTTCCGCAAGGGCGACCAACCAGAGGGCCTCAGTTTCTACACATTCCGCACCCCAGGTGGCCTCATCCCCTTTCATCGCCCCGACTTTCAGGCCGTCCTCCTCCGCCACCTCTCCCCCAGCACGCGCACCTACACCTGCAAGCGCCTGGTATCGTACGACCAGCCATCGCGCCCCGGCGCCCCGCTTATTCTCTACTTCGCCGACGGCACCACGGCCACGGCGGACGTCCTCGTCGGCGCGGACGGCGTCAAGTCGGCCGTGCGGCGGACGGCCATGCGGGAGCTCGCGCAGGGCAAGAGCAACGCAGAGGCGGCGCAGCTGCTTAGCGCAGCCGAGCCGCGGTGGAGCGGGACCTGCGCGTACCGCACCACGATCCCCACGGAGCTCATCAAGGCGCGTCTGCCGGGGCACCGCGTGCTCCGCGAGTCGTTGATCGTGCGTCTCTCCCGCCTCTCTCGGTTCCTGCGCATATCCTCACGCCCGCCTAGTATTTTGGGCAGGACACGGTGCGGAGCGTCCCGGCGTGCTTGGTATCCCCGTCTCACGTCTCCCCCGCAGCAATTCACGATATACCCCGTCGCGCGCGGGACGCTGATCAACCTCGCCGCGTTCCGCGCGCGGTACGAGCTCGAGGACACGACGGTGGACGGCGCGTGGGTCGAGGACGTGCCCCGCGCCGAGTTCCTCGACGACTTCCCGCAGCTCGAGCCCGAGATGCGGGCGCTCCTGCAGGTGCGCTGGCTGCGCCCTTTTTTTCGTGGGACGCCGGGACTGACGGTGCTGCAGCTCGTGGAACGGCCGAGCCGGTGGGCGGTGCACACTACCGCGCCGCTGCCGTCGTTCGTCTCGGGGCGCGTGGCGCTCCTCGGAGATGCGGTGAGCGCGCACGCCACATCCGCTCAGCCCGCGCATCCCTTCCGCTGACACGCAGACGCAGGCGCACGCGATGATGCCGTACCAAGGCTCGGGCGCCGGGCAAGCCATCGAGGTGCGTCCCCCCACCTCACACTCTCCCCGCGTTCGACTGACGTCGCGCGCAGGACGCGTACGTCCTCGCGGCGCTGCTGGGCCACGCGGGCACGCGCGCGCAGACGCTGCCGCGCGCGCTGGCGGCGTACGACGCGGTGCGGCGGCCGTGCGCGCAGCGCGTCGCGCGGGGTTCGCGCGAGAACGGGCTGCTGTTCACGCTGAACGTCCCCGGGCTCGCGGGCGGGCTGGCGGAGGCGGCGAAGCGGGTGCGACGGAATTGGGAGTGGGCGTGGGAGACGACGGTGGATGGGGATGTGGAGAGGGCGGTGGGGATGCTCGAGGGGGGGTGAGCGGCGGCGGCGGTGTGGTGTGTCGACTTGGGGGTGGGAGTGAGGCGCCTGGTGGTGTGCGCGTTGGCCTTTGGATTGTGCACTGGGGGGCGGGCTGGTTTTTATTATAGGTATCGTTCTGTACCGTGCCGATTTTTGGCTATAGCTAATGTTTATGATACACGCTTTGGAACCTCGTTATTTTCAGCTTATTATTATCGCGCGCGCGCGCGGATTCGTCGTGGTCGGTCGCCGGACGCGTCCTGCGGTAAATTTGTTGCCTCGGATTTTAGCTCGCCGGGAACGAGTTTCCCGATCTTGAAGACGTCGAGACGCCGCATGGTTCCACACACGACTCAGCGCAGCTAGGGGACGTCGACGAGAAGACGTCTTATCATTGGTCGAAATCACCAGGACAGATACAGAGGGATAGAGAGCAGCTTCTGTGCACGTCTGCTGCGGGGCATGCGCACCGAGGAGGGTTTGGATCTCTCGACGTCATGCGTCTTATGGGCGTATCCTACTTACCACCTGGTGCAGAATGAATCGATGACGGATGGCCAGGATACGAGGCCCTGCGCCTCCTCTTCAGACTGTAGACTCGTCGAGTCGTAACTCGAGAATTCTCTCCGCCTGGTGGCACGGCAATTGAAGAAGGACCGTGACCGTTGCCCGACTCGGAGATCTGGAGGTGCAGAAGGACGGGACGGTCATGCGTCCGGGCAGATCTTCGAGTAAGTACTTGATTCTGCGCAAGCCACGCGGCAGGCACAGTGAGCACAGGCTGCGGGCCCGTTGTTACATAGATGACCGGGACTGTATCGAGAAGCGCCGTTGGATCCTGTCCTGTCAAGGGGGGCCGAGGAGACGTCGTGCAGGTGAGCGCTTCGGCGCACTCTGTGTGACGAGACGTCTGCGTCGAACGCAACCCAATTGACCTGGCGCGCCACAGCGGAAATAGGCTGGACGCCGCTGCTCGCTGTCGCGGCATCCTGCCCCCCTCCGAGCGGTCGGAGATCGGGAGGATCCCGACAAAGTCAGAAAGCGAATTCGAGCGCGTTGGGTAGTCGAAATCCTGTATGCAGACCCACCTGGAGTCCGTGGCACATAACACACCCAGACCAGTCAGACGCGGATACCCCGGTGAGGCACGAAGGCACAAGCAGAGCAGCTGCACTGCCTTTGGGAGAGCACCAGTACTTGGAACCAGAGTCACGCCCGATGGCACCATCCCCGCCGTAGCCACAGGACATGCCCCATGCGGACGCACAACGTTAACGTTCTCAATTGAAGGCTAACGCCCAGGAAGAGATCAGACGCCCGTCGATCGACTCGCCCAGCCCGGGATACAAAGTAGACCCCCTAACCTAACTTCCAAAACGCGGGTGGCTCGCACGCGAACCTCGGCACGCACATTTCCATCCTGGGCTTCATACTCTCCATACCCACTGCATTTGCCAAACACCTCGCCAAGTTTGGTATAATCCGCCCGAAGTCGGTCAATTTTGGCGGGGTACAGGTCCCGAGCACTCTTGGCACTGAAAGCGCCTCGATGCAATTGATATGTCGGGGATTTGTCCGTAGTGTAGATCTGAGCATAAATGATGCTGTCTGCCCGGCCCATAGTTGGACATTCCATGCGAAACCCAGCGAGATCGGTGAGCTGCGCGACTTGATCCACCTGAAGGGCCCGGCTGCGTGCCATTTGATCAATCCTGGCCACGGATGAGTTTGGAAAGAGCTCCTCCAGGACATTCCAATGACCATCCTCCAGCCACTGTAACACATGGCCAGGACAATGGACTTCCAGGGCCACATCGACATACCACTCACCTAACTCCATATTCTCGGCGTCATAATCTCTGAGAAGATCATTCAAAGACTCCTCCCGGTCAAATCGGAATGTTCCATTGTGCATGGTGGCATCCTTTGTTCCACGACATTCATGGACGAAAAAGGCGCCCTTGAGATCCCGATCCTGATCGCATCTTCGGATAACCTCCCTTCCAAACTCCTGAATGTAGTGTCCAGGCACATCCACAGAGTGGTGATGCAGCTGTCCTTGCCTATCCTGAGCCTGCGAAAAAGCTTGCTCGTAGCTGACAGGCCAATGAGAGACATTGGCTGGCAGGATTTCATTGATCGTGGGACGAATGACCTTATTGTATAAGTTTTTAAGGGCTGGCTGGGGTACGCGTCCTAGACCACCAGATACGTAGAGCCGTGGGAAAAACAATCTGGTCTGAGTGTGATTGGCCAGCTTCCCAAATAATATGTTAGGGATCTTGTGTAGCTGAACGGAACATTGACCCTATGATCTGGATTAGCATAGTGCAGACTGCGACCAAAACCACTCACCTCCGTGGTCTGTATCTTCACAGCCATGTGAACACTGGTGGTGAGTGTTTCTCTGAATGAGGGGATTGGAAACGCCGCCAGCTGTGATATGTAGGGTAATGATCGGGAAATACCCAACAGGGAATCATAGTCTCGACGAATGGTGTATTTATCCGATGGGGGGGCAGCAAAGCCCTGGCGAGCATTGACGAACACGTGCCATTCTGAGTGGTTGACATATTCTCGACCAGCCAACATGAATGTTACAAAGTTCTGGACTCTGTATTCATTGTCTTCATCTTCCAAGATTGCTTTGGCACGGTTGACAAATTGATCTAAAGTTCTCTGCGAGGTTGGGAGCAGCTCGTCGGGATAAGGAGGCATTTTGGCGATGTGGGATGGGAGCATTCCTCGACCTGTTTATATGCAGGTGGCTTCCGGCTAGTGAATGAAAAACTAGTTTCATGGTGATGGTGATGCCGATCATCAAAACTTTTAGCATGGCGGATGTTGGCTTTTCCGGCTACTGTGCACTACCGGAGGAGACTGGCCATTGCCGACGGCCGCGGGGGGGCTGTGCTCCGTGCGATTGAGTGGCTGAGTCATGCGGCACAGAACGTTCACCTGGTGGATGCAGGTGGCCGTCCACGACAGCCACTGGTGGTGTAGCCTTTGGCGGCGCCCCCTCGCTGCGCTGGAACAGCTAGCTGAGCACCCGCGCAGCCATCAGTGACGGCCATAGCTCTGGGCCCATCGCATTGATCAGTGACCAGTTGGTTGGCAGGACACGCGTGGCCGTCCGCGACGGCCAAAGCTGGTGTGGGCAGTAGCTCAAATGCAATGTAACTATTTTTCTACGGAAAGAGTTGGGAATCTCTTACTTCTGAAGCAGCATATAGTATCAGGTCGTTGCAATGCTTTAAGGATGGGTAGGGTGCTGATTGAATGCCGTAGAAACTTGAGCAATAATTCTGGTTATGGTTCGTGCAATTGTATCTCAATTTCAGCCGGGCACTGCATATAATAGTCATCATATTCGTAAAATTCATAACACTGTTGTCAAAAAATACATGCGGTGCGACGAGAGGAGACAACAAGGCAGGACGACAAAAACCGAAGATGTGCACGACCCTTCTCACTTCCCGCCTTTATGCAGCTTGCCCCTTTTCTTATCCTTAGGCAATTGGTCGAAGGTTGTGGGCTGCTCGTTTTTGCGAGCCTGCTTCACGACTTCGGCTGAGGTTCTCCGCGTACTCCCTCGAGTGACGCGTCGGGGAGGCTCAGGCGCCGGCACCGGCGGCTCGTTGAATTCTTTGATGGAGTCTTCATCCGCCAGTGAACCTATAAGGAATGAGATAATGAATGAAGTGAGCGATGAGACTTACTGAGTTCGGAAGGTGGCTGAATGGAGTCCCGCTGCGAGAGGTCCGGGGTCTCAGACAGGTTGACGTTGTGGCCGAGCTCGAGGGAATTCAACGAAGGGGAAGTGGGAGGCGGAGGAGATGGTGCGGTGAGAGTATTGTCGATGTTCATAGGAGCCTCCGTGGTGGACGCTTCCTCCGGCTGAGCCGATCTCTTTGCCACCGGCTTGGGTACCTCCTCTTCCATGCTCTTGCGGTCCTTACGCTTCGTGCCCGCATGGACCATCTCCTCAGTCGCGGTTGGCTGAGCAGCCTTGCGCCTGTTCTGGTACGTCACCTTGGGAGTCTTCGAGGGGACAGGGGCTGCTCCAGAAGTGCCAGGGGTTGGTTCATCGTCCTCTTCCTCTGAAGAGCTGGGAATGACCGCTGAGCTCTTCGCTGCTTGTGCCTTCTTCCATGGCTTGCACTTCCCTTAGGGCAGATCCTCCAGCACCTCCATGTCAGAGTTGTGGACGTTCGCCTGCTTTTGCTGAGGCTTGGGCTTAGTCTTCAGCACCTTGGTCTTCAGCGGCGCCCTGGGCTTCGGCTGCACCCTGGGCTTCGGCTGCACCTTGGGCTTCGGCTTGGGTGCCTTGGGCTTCGGCTTGGGTGCCTTGGGCTTCGGCTTGGGTGCCTTGGGCTTCGGCTTGGGTGCCTTGGGCTTCGGCTTGGGTGCCTTGGGCTTCGGCTTGGGTGCCTTGGGCTTCGGCTTGGGTGCCTTGGGCTTCGGCTTGGGTGCCTTGGGCTTCGGCTTGGGTGCCTTGGGCTTCGGCTTGGGTGCCTTGGGCTTCGGCTTGGGTGCCTTCGATGAGCCATCCTCGTCGGGTTCCGACGGATCCTCGGTGTCCTCATCGGAGTCATTGTCTCCGGACCCAGAGTCATCATCTCCGGACCCGGCGTCATCGTCGCTGCCCACAGCAAAGACCTTTTCTGCGGGAGGGTTAGCCACAATTCATATTGAAATCAAGTCACTTACTGATCACCGTACTCACCCTGATGAAGCCTTGGTGCATCACCGCCTTGTTGAATGCGATGTTGTTCAGGAAGACGTCTGGCATCTTCACCGCAATAATCCTGTAGACGAGGACCGGCTTTGCCTGCGGGGGCCGATGAACCCTACCGATAAGCTGCTCGTCCTCCTGTGCCGACCACAGAGTATCCTGATGCGCGTCCATTAGTTAAATAAGCAATGTGAATGACGCAACGATGTACCACGACAATCAGATGGTTGGCGCACACGATGTTCATGCCTGCCAGCCCAACACCCGACATGATCATGACGCGCGGTCTGTCTCGATCCGCTGCCTTGAACTCCTTCAGGCTGACTTGCCTCTGCATGAGAGTGATGTCACCATCGTACATGACATACTTGATGCCATAGAGGTCCAACACCTGCCGATCTGTGAGTAAGACATGAAAATGGGGGATTAGGTACTCACCGCCCCAATCAACAGCAAGTGGCTGGGGAAGTTGATGTATACGACAATCTTGTCGGGGCTCCCGGCGACCGGATGAAACTCCACGTAGTCGGGGTGGTTCTCAAGCCCAGGGCCAGTGACCGCCAGCGGTGCAGCGCCGTCGGTCTCGAGATGGTGCTGCAGGACCTCAACCAACATCTCCAGCTTTTTGGAGGGCTTGTTGCGCCAGTCCTCCAAGGTCTTGGGGAGTTCGTACTCGAACTCGTGGTTGCACCCCGGATGGGTGAGCGCACGGCGGATGTTGAGGTAGAACAACTGAAAGAAAATTTTATTAGCATCGTGACACGATGGTCTTGCACAGCCGTCGTCGACGGCCGCACGTGTATGGAACACCAAAAATTTGGTCAATCCATGCAAAAGGGTGTGGCATCGTGACACGATGGTCTTGCACAGCCGTCGTCGACGGCCGCGCGTGTATGGAACACCAAAAATTTGGTCAATCCATGCAAAAGGGTGTGGCATCCTGCACAGCCATCGTGGACGGCCACTGTGTGCACCGAGTCCAAAAGTGTAACCTCGCACAAGGAGCGCTCCCTCCCTGCGCGGCCGTCGCAGACGGCCACAGCGCACATGGAAATCCACAGCTGCCAAGCCTGGAGCAGTGGCGCCTTCCCACAAGCTGGAGGAGGCGTGCACAGGGCGGCCATCCGAGACGGCCGCGCACAATACCCGATGCGAAGAGAAGGAAAATGCTCACCTTCCCCAACGTGTACTTCGCCTGCTTCACCACCACCCCATCCTCGATCATCTGCTTCGCGATATCGTCGAGGTTGTCCAGCTCGTACTGGTGCAGATCAACGACAAGAGGGAGATGGATATACGGGGGCAGCCCGGAAATGGGTTGCCCCTCATTGTCGACCGACGCCTGCGTCCGGCAGATGACGGCGCCCTGGAAGCCATGGCGGATCACCTCGATCCACTGGACAACCTTCTCCCATTTTTCGCTGTTGTTGATCATCGCGGCCGCCTTCCCCTTGCCATGGACGATGTTGAGGATGTGGGTATCTTCCCCCGACACCTTCAGCACTTTGCGATCCCATCGTGCCGCTGCCCGAATCTCTTGCTCCATCAGCAACGTGTTGTCATCGTTCTCGATTGCGAAGGCCACAAGCTTCAAGAGACGGCCCATGTTCCACAGGTCCTGTAATCTTGTCAGCAGCTGAGAGCGGGTACTGCCTATCCGAGCACTCACCGTCGGGTGCATCATAATCGGAGTCGCCATCAGCACGATCCTCATCGCACAAATCTCCATCAGGAACCGTGCCGCGATGTAGGTCCAGTTGAGCGTCTGGATTTCGTGCCCTTCGTCGAGGATGAAAACTCCCCATTTCATCGCGAGCAAGGTCAAGGCACCGTGGGTGGCGAAGCTGAAGTGCTGCACCAGCACATCCCACTGCGGTGTATTGATCGTCAGAGTCACCTTGGCATCGTCCTGCAGCACCTGTGTCCATGTCGAATGAAAGCCCAACTGACCAGAAAATTGTACTCACCATAACCGACGCCAGCAGAATTCTGTGGCTGGGATCGTGCAGCGACTTCGTGTACACTTCCTGCCACCAGTTCTCCCGCGACTTGAGCTTGTTTAGGTACAGCACAACGTCGAAGTCATGCTTCAGCAGATACCACTTGATCTCGGCCTCCCATTGGGGGATGAGATTGGTGAGCACAGCTATGAGGGACAGTCGTGCATCGAAGTTCCCATCGAGCTGCTCGTTTGAGCACATCTGGCACTTTCCTGTGTTCCAGTCAGCATGTGGCCATCCACGACGGCTGCAGTGCTCACCTGCAAGGGTCCTGCAGCACCATCTCGAGACCGACGGTGCTGCACCACTGGCGGTCACTGGCCCTGGGCTTGAGAACCACCCCGACCATGTGGAGTTTCATCCGGTCGCCGGGAGCCCCGACAAGATTGTCGTATACATCAACTTCCCCAGCCACTTGCTGTTGATTGGGGCGGTGAGTACCTAATCCCCCATTTTCATGTCTTACTCACAGATCGGCAGGTGTTGGACCTCTATGGCATCAAGTATGTCATGTACGATGGTGACATCACTCTCATGCAGAGGCAAGTCAGCCTGAAGGAGTTCAAGGCAGCGGATCGAGACAGACCGCGCGTCATGATCATGTCGGGTGTTGGGCTGGCAGGCATGAACATCGTGTGCGCCAACCATCTGATTGTCGTGGTACATCGTTGCGTCATTCACATTGCTTATTTAACTAATGGACGCGCATCAGGATACTCTGTGGTCGGCACAGGAGGACGAGCAGCTTATCGGTAGGGTTCATCGGCCCCCGCAGGCAAAGCCGGTCCTCGTCTACAGGATTATTGCGGTGAAGATGCCAGACGTCTTCCTGAACAACATCGCATTCAACAAGGCGGTGATGCACCAAGGCTTCATCAGGGTGAGTACGGTGATCAGTAAGTGACTTGATTTCAATATGAATTGTGGCTAACCCTCCCGCAGAAAAGGTCTTTGCTGTGGGCAGCGACGATGACGCCGGGTCCGGAGATGATGACTCTGGGTCCGGAGACAATGACTCCGATGAGGACACCGAGGATCCGTCGGAACCCGACGAGGATGGCTCATCGAAGGCACCCAAGCCGAAGCCCAAGGCACCCAAGCCGAAGCCCAAGGCACCCAAGCCGAAGCCCAAGGCACCCAAGCCGAAGCCCAAGGCAGCCCAAGCCGAAGCCCAAGGCACCCAAGCCGAAGCCCAAGGCACCCAAGCCGAAGCCCAAGGCACCCAAGCCGAAGCCCAAGGCACCCAAGCCGAAGCCCAAGGCACCCAAGCCGAAGCCCAAGGCACCCAAGCCGAAGCCCAAGGCACCCAAGCCGAAGCCCAAGGCACCCAAGCCGAAGCCCAAGGCACCCAAGCCGAAGCCCAAGGCACCCAAGCCGAAGCCCAAGGTGCAGCCGAAGCCCAGGGTGCAGCCGAAGCCCAGGGCGCCGCTGAAGACCAAGGTGCTGAAGACTAAGCCCAAGCCTCAGCAAAAGCAGGCGAACGTCCACAACTCTGACATGGAGGTGCTGGAGGATCTGCCCTAAGGGAAGTGCAAGCCATGGAAGAAGGCACAAGCAGCGAAGAGCTCAGCGGTCATTCCCAGCTCTTCAGAGGAAGAGGACGATGAACCAACCCCTGGCACTTCTGGAGCAGCCCCTGTCCCCTCGAAGACTCCCAAGGTGACGTACCAGAACAGGCGCAAGGCTGCTCAGCCAACCGCGACTGAGGAGATGGTCCATGCGGGCACGAAGCGTAAGGACCGCAAGAGCATGGAAGAGGAGGTACCCAAGCCGGTGGCAAAGAGATCGGCTCAGCCGGAGGAAGCGTCCACCACGGAGGCTCCTATGAACATCGACAATACTCTCACCGCACCATCTCCTCCGCCTCCCACTTCCCCTTCGTTGAATTCCCTCGAGCTCGGCCACAACGTCAACCTGTCTGAGACCCCGGACCTCTCGCAGCGGGACTCCATTCAGCCACCTTCCGAACTCAGTAAGTCTCATCGCTCACTTCATTCATTATCTCATTCCTTATAGGTTCACTGGCGGATGAAGACTCCATCAAAGAATTCAACGAGCCGCCGGTGCCGGCGCCTGAGCCTCCCCGACGCGTCACTCGAGGGAGTACGCGGAGAACCTCAGCCGAAGTCGTGAAGCAGGCTCGCAAAAACGAGCAGCCCACAACCTTCGACCAATTGCCTAAGGATAAGAAAAGGGGCAAGCTGCATAAAGGCGGGAAGTGAGAAGGGTCGTGCACATCTTCGGTTTTTGTCGTCCTGCCTTGTTGTCTCCTCTCGTCGCACCGCATGTATTTTTTGACAACAGTGTTATGAATTTTACGAATATGATGACTATTATATGCAGTGCCCGGCTGAAATTGAGATACAATTGCACGAACCATAACCAGAATTATTGCTCAAGTTTCTACGGCATTCAATCAGCACCCTACCCATCCTTAAAGCATTGCAACGACCTGATACTATATGCTGCTTCAGAAGTAAGAGATTCCCAACTCTTTCCGTAGAAAAATAGTTACATTGCATTTGAGCTACTGCCCACACCAGCTTTGGCCGTCGCGGACGGCCACGCGTGTCCTGCCAACCAACTGGTCACTGATCAATGCGATGGGCCCAGAGCTATGGCCGTCACTGATGGCTGCGCGGGTGCTCAGCTAGCTGTTCCAGCGCAGCGAGGGGGCGCCGCCAAAGGCTACACCACCAGTGGCTGTCGTGGACGGCCACCTGCATCCACCAGGTGAACGTTCTGTGCCGCATGACTCAGCCACTCAATCGCACGGAGCACAGCCCCCCCGCGGCCGTCGGCAATGGCCAGTCTCCTCCGGTAGTGCACAGTAGCCGGAAAAGCCAACATCCGCCATGCTAAAAGTTTTGATGATCGGCATCACCATCACCATGAAACTAGTTTTTCATTCACTAGCCGGAAGCCACCTGCATATAAACAGGTCGAGGAATGCTCCCATCCCACATCGCCAAAATGCCTCCTTATCCCGACGAGCTGCTCCCAACCTCGCAGAGAACTTTAGATCAATTTGTCAACCGTGCCAAAGCAATCTTGGAAGATGAAGACAATGAATACAGAGTCCAGAACTTTGTAACATTCATGTTGGCTGGTCGAGAATATGTCAACCACTCAGAATGGCACGTGTTCGTCAATGCTCGCCAGGGCTTTGCTGCCCCCCCATCGGATAAATACACCATTCGTCGAGACTATGATTCCCTGTTGGGTATTTCCCGATCATTACCCTACATATCACAGCTGGCGGCGTTTCCAATCCCCTCATTCAGAGAAACACTCACCACCAGTGTTCACATGGCTGTGAAGATACAGACCACGGAGGTGAGTGGTTTTGGTCGCAGTCTGCACTATGCTAATCCAGATCATAGGGTCAATGTTCCGTTCAGCTACACAAGATCCCTAACATATTATTTGGGAAGCTGGCCAATCACACTCAGACCAGATTGTTTTTCCCACGGCTCTACGTATCTGGTGGTCTAGGACGCGTACCCCAGCCAGCCCTTAAAAACTTATACAATAAGGTCATTCGTCCCACGATCAATGAAATCCTGCCAGCCAATGTCTCTCATTGGCCTGTCAGCTACGAGCAAGCTTTTTCGCAGGCTCAGGATAGGCAAGGACAGCTGCATCACCACTCTGTGGATGTGCCTGGACACTACATTCAGGAGTTTGGAAGGGAGGTTATCCGAAGATGCGATCAGGATCGGGATCTCAAGGGCGCCTTTTTCGTCCATGAATGTCGTGGAACAAAGGATGCCACCATGCACAATGGAACATTCCGATTTGACCGGGAGGAGTCTTTGAATGATCTTCTCAGAGATTATGACGCCGAGAATATGGAGTTAGGTGAGTGGTATGTCGATGTGGCCCTGGAAGTCCATTGTCCTGGCCATGTGTTACAGTGGCTGGAGGATGGTCATTGGAATGTCCTGGAGGAGCTCTTTCCAAACTCATCCGTGGCCAGGATTGATCAAATGGCACGCAGCCGGGCCCTTCAGGTGGATCAAGTCGCGCAGCTCACCGATCTCACTGGGTTTCGCATGGAATGTCCAACTATGGGCCGGGCAGACAGCATCATTTATGCTCAGATCTACACTACGGACAAATCCCCGACATATCAATTGCATCGAGGCGCTTTCAGTGCCAAGAGTGCTCGGGACTTGTACCCCGCCAAAATTGACCGACTTCGGGCGGATTATACCAAACTTGGCGAGGTGTTTGGCAAATGCAGTGGGTATGGAGAGTATGAAGCCCAGGATGGAAATGTGCGTGCCGAGGTTCGCGTGCGAGCCACCCGCATTTTGGAAGTCCTGCACACCTTCGAAGATGACTTTATTCAGTCCAATGTCATTGCCTACGATGACAGCACATGGTGGTAAGCAGGTCCTCTTGCAGTATCAGCAGCACTCTGAATTTGCATAGGCAATTTAAATTCTACCGGCTGGCAGCATTGAATTATGTTCTAGGCAGACTTAATGAATCTCTGCCAGCCCAGAGAATATGGATCCCGTCTCTTATGCTTGGTGCAGCAGTCATTTGGATGGCCAATGCCCTAGTATCAAGGCCGGGGGAGTGGAAGATTGACAAGGAACTCAGCGATCAGTGCTCCCAATGGTACGACCCTGAACAGGATTCGCATGATGATGACGATGATGAGCTAGGAGAGAATCTTGAACCAGTGAGGGGAGCACGTGGGGTCTACTTTCTCTCCGACATTCAAGACGATCGGAGCACTTGGAGACTGCCCGGCACCAGACTCATGGAACAAGCACAACTCCTCGTACTGTATGGGGCATTGGACATGGCCGAGTTGAGCTGCATCATGGGCGCCGGAGTTGCCGTTCACAGGATGGAACTCGCAAACAAGAGGTGCATGAACAACCGCACCCAGCACACTTTATCAGTGCAGTACATTCAGCCAGACCTGAATCCCGCACAGCTCCCGGAGTTTAGGCTCAGGACCTGAGGATTTGTCCTACATCCAGAGATGCGGATGCGAGGCCTCGATGTCTTAGATGGACCTCCGTCAGATGAAGAGTCTGATATTGACAGGGTGGCACAGCGCATATGGTGACAGTTTCCAAATGATTTGATTCAAGTGTCTCCCAATTACAAGAAACGCTCGGACGGCCCTTACACCACTCTCACATGAACCGAACAGGACAATGCCACTGCCGAGGTCTTCCTGTCCTTTGAGATCCCTTTTCATGAGTTCTATGTCCGCTACATGTCACAGGAACATTGGGACACAATTCTGTTTGACCGATTCTTCCCCCCGAAAGGCTACGTGCCCACTAACAGGGTGCAAAACCAGTCTGGGTGCAAATACTATGCCGAGTATGTCTCTTTCATGAATCGTCTCAATAACAAAGCTGCGCGGGCGGCTCGGCAGGAACTTCGTGTGCTGTTCAATCAGCTTGTGTGGGTACCTAATATGCTATGCGACCGTATTTGGACCACGAAGCCCATGCGAGGACGCAAATATTGGCACTTTCCTCCGGGTTCCGGGTTTGCTCCTCAGATTGCTCTCAACACGCACATGTACCACACGAACATTATTTCCATCAGGGCAGCCAATCCTGACTGTTACAAAGCTCCTCTCTGAGGAACACGCGGACGACTTCCGCCTCTACCTTTACCGATCACGTGACAATGACATCACAGAGCCTAGACTGACCATGTGACAATGACGTCACTGACCACATGACCATGATGTCATCATGGTCATCACCCTTATCTATCCGGCACGGATCTACCTGATCATCTGATGATATGTGCCTTGTGCTCAAGGCATGTTTACCTCATGTGCGAGATCCAGACCTAGGACGCACTTCCTATCACACATGCGACAAAGGCATGTTTGCCTCACCTTTGCCTTACCCTTACGATACAGATACCGAACCTCATGGGCATGGCCCTAGACCCTGATACATGCGCTAGACGCACGACGACCTCGCTGCTGCCTTGTCTTTGCAGCACGACCTATTCCCCATATGGACAGATTGTCTCTCACGCAGAGTCATGACTGACTCAGCATTCTCACGACCGTGGGACAGGTATATGAACCCTGTGCCCTTGTATTGATACCGATGGACCAATCGTAGTTCTAGTATTACAGGTAGACAGACGCCGCCTGTACTTGTATATAAGACCGACAGGACAAGCTGGAGTCCCCATCTTGTCCTGGTTACACATCAACCAGTTTTACCATCTACATCTGTGCGACGAATCGACCTTGGTCCGCAGACAGCGGCCAAGCGTTCATAAGACTGCTCCACTGGGCCGACCTCTGGTCATCGCTATAACTGGAGGTCGGACCCCTCTCGATTGACTTGAGACCTTGCAAAGGCCTAGTCATTAGATGACGAACCGGATGTACGGTGGCGCGACTGGCCCCCGTGACACTGACACTGATATAGAAGTTGATTCGAACAGCCCCGCTTGCCGTGACAGCTCATCGGAGGTTAGCGGCGCTGTGAGTGCCCCTGATGCAGCTATTGGACAACACGGGTCACACATCAACCAGCCTTTGGGCGCAATTTTCCACCAATCCCTGCCCCCTGCCCAATCGCCCCCTCCCATGCCATCGCCGCCAGCTGGACCTGACAGGATGGAGGAGGAAGTGTCCTCCCCTTATCAGCTGGATTCGCCGCCAGCTAACAGGATGGAGGAGGAAGAGTCCTCTCCCGTAAGGCAAAATCAGAGACCACGCACTCCTGATTCACCTTCCCCTTATCGTCATGCTCACTCTCGTAATGGAATCGTTCCCGGTTCTCGCAATTGATAATGGAGGGCTATTGCGCGAACAGTTGCCCAAAGCTAGGTAACATTAACTACATCCCATTATGTACTTAGTCATCTGCTACTCCCCACTCCGATCAAATAGACACCCAACTTATGCAATTAAATAGACAACCCTTTGTGTTTATAAGTGAATACTTCTCCATGACACTGGCCAGTCAGAGCCCTGAGCGGCCGTCGCAGACGGCCACCTGTGGAGTGCCATCTGCAATCAGCAGGTGACGAAGAACAGACATACCAGCTGGATCACGGATGGTATTCCTGCATCAGAGCTGCATCTGCGCGGGGGAACAGCAACAGCCAGGGGTGACGGCCACTACTGTTCCTGTGTTTCGAGCATGCTACCGCGAGTGAGTTTATAATAGGCCAGCATGCAGCACACTAAACGGCCGTCGTGGACGGCCACCGGTGGAGTGCCACCTGCAATCAGCAGTTGATGAAGAACAGACAGCTCTGACACAGGATATGGCAGTCCAGGATTGCAACCCGTGGTCCAGTAGCTTATGCTTGTGCTAAGGAACAGTAACGGCCGTCGACAACGGCCACTACTGTTCCTGCATTTCGAGCATACCACCGGGAGTGAGTTTATAATAGGCCAGCATGCAGCACACTAAACGGCTGTCGCGGACGGCCACCGGTGGAGTGCCACCTGCAATCAGTGGTCGCATGAGCACAGCCATATGCAGAAATGGATATGGCCGTCCTGGACGGCCGCCAGCAGTCTGACCACCTTTGTTCTGTCCATCACAATCATGCAACCATCTGTGTTGGGCCATTAGTGATAAACTAAAGTGGCCGCCCGAGATGGCTGGCATAGTGGTTGCACTGTGACTGTCCAGAAACTAATCTGACTAGAATAAGATGGAATTCTAACCTCAAAAAACATGATTTATTACAGATTCTCCAGTGGTGCTATATACTTGAGCTATTAACCAGGCTCTAAACCTGAGTAAAGTTCTTGGAGCAAATTTGTACTTTCAGTTACATTCATCAATGATTATTTTTAGCTCAATTTAAAAAAATAATTGAATTGTTTTTTTAGCCTATAGTGCTCACATTTACGATTGGCCATAGTAGTTACTCAAGTGATTGTTATTCAAGCACACAACAGCTCAAAGCAGGCTCACAGACTTAAGATCAGTCTAGTTCATTAAGGAAGTCATGATTTCCATGATGCTATCTTCTAAGAGGTCAATAAAGACCTTAGTTAGAACCATACTTGAAACTTGTGCTCAGCGCTCGCTCTGTCCGGTGGCGTCGCCAAGACATACATATGCTCGCTCTCCCGAGGAAAGCGCATTTAGCAGCGTCCAGGCCAAATACACCCCCTCGCTAGTAGCTGCATCGGCGGCGGAGGAGGCAATGAGCATTTCGGCAACATCTTCGCCCAGAACGACAGCGCTGACCAAGTACTTGAGCGTCGGACGAGTAGGTCCTGCAGGTGCACACGATGGCGGAGGAGAATGTGTTGTTATTCACCGGCAGTCGATCCCTGCAGCTGGGAGTATTAGAACCGATACTTGGCAGAAAAATTCGCCGACAACAACTCCAAGATCCTATTGTCTATATTCGGTAGACACGTTCCCTAAAAGGACCATCCGGCAACATCCAGGCAGGTGCCAGCAGGACCTCCACTGGACTACAGCCGAAAGCTTGCACGGACAATTGCGAGGTAAAAAACCAAGATACTATCGCAAGGACATGAAATCAAGGCCAAAGACGGCTCCTAACGGTAGTACAACCCCTCTGGCATCCTCATAGCCTTTCTGGGGGAAAAAGCCTTGTAAGAAAAAGTTTGGTCTGGATAAAATTGCAAAGTCGGAGAAGGATCGGAGTTATTTTCCTAAGGTGTTATTTGGGCAAAATGAGGATGTAGGTGCGCTACCTATCGAATATTTGGTACCGCGCGGGTCGAGCCGAGAAGTATTGGAGCAAATATTGGGTGATTTCCACGATTTTGATTGCATTTTGTGCCGGGGAGTCGGGGACAGACCTTTGCGGAGTTGCCCTGTGCCAGCATCCGTTTTACGACGCGTCAACTTAAGGTTGCCGACTTTTCCATGCTCTGCGGGTCCGCGGCCGGGGTGTGTAACTGAATCAACGTAGATTGCGCACAGACTTCCAGACACTCGCGTACATGGAGTCTATAGAAGTTAGTCCTATCCCGCATCCTTCCCTTCTCCTCGCACCAATAACGTTATCTTGACGCAATTGCAGGAATTTAATGACACTCCAAATGAACACCGCAACGACGCATACGAACACCTCCTCGAGTGTCAGGATATACATGTTGTGGATGGATGCCACAGTCGACTCCGCGCAGTGGAAACTCGATGCATTGCAAACGCTTCACGCACGCTTGGTCGCGCACTGCGCACTGGTCTCCTCGCTGGCCGCACCGATCAGACTCATCTCGGAGGACCTCCTTCTGCGCATTCTCACATACGCATGGCCTTGCACGATGAAGGACAGGCCACAGTTCACCCTGTCTGTCGCGTCTGTGTGTCGGTCTTGGAGAGAGGTAGTGATTGAGGCGTCCGAGCTTTGGTCGACGATACCCATTAGTATCATTCATCCGTGTCTCCCCAACCTCCGGCTTTTCATTGAGCGTTCGCGCTTGCATGGGTTAGAAATCAACCTCCACTCCCTTCGATACAAAGACTATTCTGAAAGTGGCAATTTATCTTCACGGGAGGAACAGGAGCACAAAAATGTGGTTGTGGTACTGAAACTTCTTGTCCCTCATCTCAATCACTGGAAGTCCCTCTCGATATGTCTTCCGATCAATTACATAACTCAAGTGCTTGCCTCTATGGAAGGACCCGCCGATCTTCTCGATGAATTATACGTCTTCCCTAAGGGTTCAATGTATGGCTTCCTGAAATC
Organism: Sparassis crispa; assembly: GCF_003851025.1. Classification (NCBI taxonomy): domain Eukaryota; kingdom Fungi; phylum Basidiomycota; class Agaricomycetes; order Polyporales; family Sparassidaceae; genus Sparassis; species Sparassis crispa. The sequence goes on from NW_020939755.1 coordinate 1,742,727, forward strand.
CTCTGTGTTCCCTGCTCATTTCAAAGCTCGGAGATTAACCATCCTGGATTTACATGGTATACAATTCCCCGAAACAGTGGTTTTCCAGGATGCTCTTCCTGCATTGCGAACGCTCAAGCTGTCATATGCAAAGATGCCAGGTCGAAGGAGTATGCTGCAGATGTTGGAGCCTTCGTGTCACCTCGAGCATCTCGAGCTTGTAACACCACAATTCGTCGCTCGGTTGGGCGTTGATTACTTTCCGAGAGTTGCCTTGGTGAAACTGAAGTCTCTTTCATTCGGTTAAATCCCACCCGACGAAGTTCATGCACTGTTGTACTGTTATCCCATTCCCTACGGGTCTCCCACTTCCTGCAGTTTTGAGGCCCCCCTTGTCGTGCAACATTCCCAATTCTTTCCATCACTGCGTACAGTTCACATCGACATTCCGCATCGTTATTCGAGCAGACCTTTCGTCGTCACCTCGCGGTGTATCCAAGGTTTTCGATGTGTGCATATCGATTCGTTCATGCGCCGTGACAGCGACGAGTTCGCCGAATGTGTGGGTGACACGACGGGTCGGCTCTCGTTTCCTGGGCTATCACCTATGGTCATCCACAGCAAGCATAAAGTTTCTGTGCAGCTGCTCCGCCGGGTGGTACAAGGGCGCTCTCCAGCAGGTCCAAATAATACGCAGGATGGTGATAGTTCACCCTCAACCGTTGAAGAGGTGAAGGTCTATGCCCCGCACAGCCTTCCTGCAGAAGACCAGGAGTGGTTCGAGAGGAACTTAGAAAGCTTCTCGTGGTCATTGTCGGAGGACGGGGAACATGACTTGCTCACACTTTGCTTCGTGTCTGTGTGAAGAGTCTCATTTCTATTAGTATGCTCTCAGTGGTACTGGTAAGCATTATATATCGTGGACATTTCATAACCTAACTGCTGTTCTGTATACTCACCCTCTAGGTTTACTTGCTGTCTGTCGTGTTGTCAATTTTTTTGCCGAATTTCATCCTGCTATGAATGCACATGCTCCTTCATGATATGTGAGGCAACTCGACAATGTCTGACAGAGGTGACTCTTCAAGCTAAATATGCACAGGGAACCCCATCTAACCTCCCCAGTGGATCGTCCTCATCAACTGTGTCCCTTGCAAGTTCGAGGACTTGGTTTTACCTCATGCGTTGATATTACAACCTCTGTCCACCATGCAATGCTCAGGATGACGCGTGCATGAATGCCCCTTTCGTCTCACACCTCCAGGCGTGACAGCACCCGCAGATGCGGGCAAAGTTGCAAATCACGCTGGATTCTTCCCGCTTCGATATCTCTGCGGGAACCCTCTAGGCAGCTGGCTTTAAGTTCCTTCTGTCAAATCGCGTGCCCTCGCAGAACCTAGTCATCTGGAACCCTGATCACTCGACATCACACATTATAAACTACTTCCCGCGTGCAGAACTACGGATGGTGCATTGCATGGAGGCAAGGCCCTGCACCTCCAGTTTACAGCGCGGTGACATTGCCGGTTATCGCATCCTTCTCCTGTCTGGTGTACTTCCAGCGTACATCTGATGGACAACGTATGCATACAAATCTTCTTCTGCCATCGCGTGCTCCTGCAGGACCTAGTCGTCCGGACACTTGAATGCCAGGTCAGTCCCGGACTCGCAGTTTTTTGGGTATCAATCGCATGGGCAGAGTTGCCGCTCGCTCGAGACGAGGATTATGATGGAAATGGGCCACGATTGGCAAGTCCCCAGCTGCAGATACACGAATGCTGAAAGGGTATACTGTAGTGCTGTTGCCTGAATGCACATTATCTCGATCCTCCATTGCCAGTGCAGCTGGGCGTGGATTCGGCCTGGATGTGCTTTCCTCGGGAGAGCGAGCACATGTATGCCTTGGCCGGGTGGCAGTATGATTACTGACATGGACAGCAAGCAAGGCAGCCCTATGGCAACCTTCAATGGCCCATCGCTGTATCCGGGGCAGCTGCGCGACACATCCGAGTTACGTCGAGGTCACGTCCGCAGACACAATCTATCGACATTATCATGCATTGCCCTCTCAGAACAACGTTGTTCACATGGGGCACGTCCTGTTGTTACGTTAGTACTTACGGTGAGGATGTAGCTGTCCGAGGTGACCGGTGACCTCTCGTCCAGGTGCGCACCCTCAGACTTCGACAACTGTACAACCTGCTTGTCTTTGTTCGCTCTGAGGGGGGGCAGTGGGCTGACGGCGAGCAGCGGCGACCGCACAACTCCGTAACTTGTTCACAAAATCCATATCCCTGCCACGAGCAGCATTTAGGTGCTCCGCGGGGGTTGTGCAAAGCATTGGATCTTCCCAGTAAATGTATGACTCTTCTGTACCTTCTCTGGCAACGATTCCTACAGGCCAGGTGGAGGCAATTAAGCATCGCTATGATGCACAAGTCTGTCAGAGTCTGAAGTGGATACTCTCCATTCGTTAGGCCATCGTCCGTCCATCGCTAGGTCCTCTTCTCCGCAAGTGCCTGTAAATGCACTGCTGCCGGGTATGGATGCCATCACTGTTGGGGAATTGTGGAAGTAGACAGTCAGACTCTTAAGATCGTATCTCAGTCTGTGTTTGGTAGCCACGTTGCTTAATAGGATCCCGAGCACGTGCCAGCACACATTTTCACCACGCGTCTGGCTTCAAAAGTGCTGAGTATCGAAAATCCAGGCTCTCACCAAGGTGTGTAACTGTATGCGTGCATAGAAGTACATATGAGTACAAACTGACCTTTCTTTGCGGGCTCATTAAAGGCAGGAAGGCGGCCTTAGACGTTGGTGTGCTAGGATCATGGATCGAGTGTCAATAGAAGTCAGTCCTCTACCCCGTTCTACTTGCATTGACAATGTCATGACCCGTCCGCAGGAACTCAATGATACTCCATACGAACTGCGTAGCGACGTATACGAACGCTTGCTAGAGTGTCGGGATGTCCATGTGCTGAACGTCGCAGTCAACCGGGTGCAGCGCAAACTTGACATGTTACAAAGGCTTCACTCGCGCTTGCTCGCGCACAAGGCTCTGGTCTCCTCTCTGGCCGCACCGACAAGACTCATCTCGGAGGATCTCCTTCTACGTATTCTCACGTGCGCATGGTCTTGCACGGTGAAGGGGGACCGGCTACAGTTCACCCTGTCTGTCGCGTCTGTCTGTCGGTCTTGGAGAGAGGTAGTGATTGAGGCGTCCGAGCTCTGGTCAACTATACCCATTAACGTCATTCATCAGTGTCTCTCTAACCTCCGCCTTTTCATTGAGCGTTCGCGCTCGCGTGGGTTAGAAATCAACATCGACTCCCTTCGATACAAAGACTATTCTGAAAGTGGCAATCTATCTTCACGGGAGGAAAAGGAGCATGAAAACATGGCCGCGGTACTGAAACTTCTTGTCCCTCATCTCAATCACTGGAAGTCCCTCTCGATATGTCTTCCGATCAATTACATAACTCAAGTGCTTGCCTCTATGGAAGGACCCGCCGATCTTCTTGGAAAATTCTCCGTCTTCCCCAAGGGGTCAATGTATGGCTTCCTGCGATCCTCTATGTTCCCTGCTCATTTCAAAGCACGGAGATTAACCATCCTGGATTTACATGGTATACAGTTCCCCGAAACAGTGGTTTTCCAGGATGCTGTTCCTGCATTGCGAACGCTCAAGCTGTCATATCCAAAAATGCCAAGTCGAAGGAGTATGCTGCAGATGTTGGAGCCTTTGTGTCACCTCGAGCATCTCGAGCTTGTAACGCCAGAATTCGTCACTCGGTTGGACGTCGATCACTCTCCGAGAGTTGCCTTGGCGAAATTGAGGTCTCTTTCGTTCAGCCATATCCCTCCCGATGAAGTTCGTGCACTGTTGTCTCTTTTTTCCGCCCCGCACTTGAAGTGTTTGACGTACCATTCTCCCAATTCCTACGGGTCCAAGGCTCCCCTTGTCGTGCAACATTCCCGATTCTTTCCATCACTGCATACAGTTCACATCGACATTCCGCGTCGTTATTGGAGCAGACCTTTAGCCGTCATTTCGCGATGGATCCAAGGGTTTCGATGTGTGCATATCGATACGTTCCTGGGCAGGGACAGCGACGAGTTCATCGAATGCGTGGGTGACACGACAGGTCGACTCTTGTTTCCTGGGCTATCATCTGTGATCATCCGCAGCAGGTGTCATGTTTCTGCGCAGCTGCTCCGCCAGATGGTACAAGGGCGTACTCGAGCAGCTCCAAGTAACGTGCAGGATAGTGATAACCCACGCTCAACCCTTGAGGAGGTGAAGGTCCATGCGCCGGATAGCCTTCCTCCAGAAGATCAGGAGTGGTTTGAGAGGAACTTAGAAAGCTTCTCATGGTCATTATTGGAGGACGATGAACATGGTTCGCTCACACTTAGCTTCGCGTCTGTGTGACGCCTCCCATTTCTACCAGTACGCTCTCCAGCATTAGTGGTACTGGTAAGCATTATATATCGTGGACACTAAATAACCTAGCTGCTGTTCTGTGTACTCGCTTTCTCAGGTATGTCTGCTGTCCTTCGTGTTATCGAATTTTTGTCCAATTCTATCCTGCTGTGAATGCACGTAGTCCTTCACGATCTGAGGTGACTCTATGACGTCTGACAGCAGTAAATTCACTCTAACATGCACAGAGAAGTTCCCTGCTGGAATATCGCGCACTCGAAGGCCTAGTCATCTAGCGCGCATCGCTGGGTCGACTCCAGAATAGACCTCTGCAGCCGGGTCGCAATCACATGGACGAAGCCGTTCTTCAGAGATGAGAATACTGGCGGAAATCAGCAAGTCCCCAATGCCACGAATTCGGGCGCGAGAGAAGTCATGCAGTCCTCTTGGTATACACATCGCATATAGCCACCATCCAACGATGCAGCTGAATATGGATTCGGTGACTGTCGTGTGTAGTCCCGTCGACGCTCGTACTCGTGTTACCGCCGTACCACACAGCACAACTTCGCGAGCTCAGGGACATCCGGACGAACTCGATTTGTCCCGGTGCGCTTTCTTTGGGAGAGTCGACTCCTGTACAGCTTGGCGACGCGAACACATGCGGTGATGAACAGCAAACTAAACAACGACACTCGAAGTCGACGCTGTATGCTCCGCGTCGAGTTGCGTCTCGACGTGGCGCCTGGTGGATGCAAAGCACCATCAGTCGACACACGCGTCCTCAGCATGTTCCGTTGAGAACAACTGATGTCTGGAAAGAGCATGCGCGTGTGCTCTTGTATGACGAGAATTTGTGACCTCGTCGAGGGTGCAGAGGTAAGCGATTTCCTCTCACGTGCTGCGCAATCTCTACTGAACGCACTCCCACTTGTCCAGCATGGTTGCGGCACAGGAGCTGGAGCCACTGGAAGAACGTCCCTGTGAGCTTTAACATGGCGATCTGTATTCTCACCAACTTGTTGTGCTCCGTTAGTGCTACTTACCATTACATCATTACTTGTACTTCCACTACAACCAAATCCACGTACGGAAGGGCTTTTATGGTCTTCCATGCCCTCGTCATCAACGTTCGTCGTAGGCCCGTCGGGGAGCTGTGTCCTAAGTACATGTCATCGCCGGCTCTGCCGTCCTCAAGCACTGCACCCCCTTTCCGTTTTTCAGGTGTCTACGTCTTGCAGTATAGGGACGTATGCATCACAGCCTAGTTTTTATAGCTTCTATAATATTTGGAAGATAAAAAAATTCCTAAACAGATGATCGGGCAACTTCTGAGTGACATCGACGCACTTTCATTGGCCCTTAGCGAGCGACACTCTCAGTTTTGATCTTTGTGAGGCGCTTTATAGTGTGTTGTATGAGCATCTTATAGTTTTGCTCACCCTGGTTGTTCTTTCCGGTTTAATGTGGAAGGTGACCGCGGCGTAGCCTCAGACGTTGGGTTACCAGATTCACGGATCAAGTGCCCTATCCTCCCTCTATTTACATGAACAGCTGTGACGCACTGGCGCTGTACAGTAGTATATTTTCCTCGCTTTTACGTTTGGAAGGGACATTACCTAAATAGATCATCGGGCAACTTCCGGACCACGTCGTCGAAGTTCAACCTGTGCTTCCTCGCCGCCCTCGGCACTCTAAAATCTACTCTTTGTGAGGTGTGTCTTATAATGAGCATCTCAGAATTGGTTCGTACTGACTTCTCTTGCTGCTTTCATTCAGACAGGAAGACAGGCTCAGACGTTAGGTTACCGGATTCGTAGATCAAGTGTCAATGGAAGTCAGTCCTACGCTTCACTTTTCCCCAATCAATTATTCACATTAACGACATTATGGTACAGGTACTAGAGGAAATCAACGAAGGTCCGTATGAACTGCGCAAAACGGAGTTCTATCGTTTGCTCGAGCACTAGGACCTGGACGCGCTGGACGTTGGGATCGATCGCGCGCAGCGCCAGCTTAACGCATTGCATACTCTTCATGATCGCCTACTTGCGCGCCGTGCTCTGTTGTCCTCGCTGGCTGCCCCCATCAGACGAATCTCGGAGGACCTCCTCCGACAAATCTTCACGTGTGCATGGTCCGATACGGAGACGTTGGGTCGGCCGCAGTTCACCCTGTGTGTCGCATCTGTGTGTCGGGCTTGGAGAGAGGTTGTGATCGATGCGTCCGTGCTCTGGTCGACTATTCCCCTTGACATTGCTCATCCATCTCCATTTGCCTTGCCCCTGTTCATCCAACGTTCGCGCTCACGAGGGCTAGAAATTGACATCCACTGTTCAAAGCACCCGTATGCCTCTGACAACTCTGAAGATGACTATGACTATATCCCTTCCACTGACTCTGAGGATGAATCCGATGTTGAATCCTCTGATGTAGAGTTGGATAACCGGTCGGACGCGGAGCCGGATGATCGGTCTGAGGCAGCGTCGGACTACAAATCTGATGCAGAGCCAGACTACAATTCTGATGAAGAGTCGGAGGCAGCATTTGGCAAAGACCTCATTTGGAGAGACAGAAGGCACTTAACCAAGATCTTGGAGCACTTCGTTCCTCATCTGCATCGCTGGAGGTCTTTGTCAGTTGTACTTCCATTTCCTGATGACCTGGAAGATGTAGCTGCATCGCTGCGAGGACTTGCCAATATTTTGGAGAAATTGCACATCTGTTACTTGCCATGGGGTAGGGGTGGGAAACCGGTTTTCTCTTTTCCTGCTCAATTTCAAGCTCCAACGCTGCACACCTTCGAGTCCTCTCATCTACCATTGCCCACCAGTCTGGTTATCCCAAGGCTTTTCCCTGCACTGCAATCACTTAGACTGATTGATGCCAGACCACTACTAGATGTGTCGGGTCTGTTTCGGGGATTGCAGCCTTTACAACACCTTGTGAGCCTCAGCCTTGAAGGAGGACATATTAGAAATGCCCTGCAGGTTGATGATTCTTTGAGGGTCCATCTGGCGAAACTGGAGGTCCTTGCAGTTGCAGATCAATCACCGGCGGATATCTCTATTCTTTTCTCCATCTTTACGGCCCCACGGATGACCTGCTTCCGCTTCAAATCTCCATCTCCTTCACACTTCCGGGGTCCGCTCATTCCACAATGCCCACAACACTTTCCATCACTCCATACCATTGAATTCGTTCTGGAGGGCAGGTTCAGCATCCATTATCCAGTTATCTCAGAATGGATCTGCGATGTTCATGTCCAGTGTGTACGCATCACCTTGCCTTACCACACTTGCAACATAGATGCGTTCCTCGACTGCATGGTAGTAAGAAGTCAGTGCTTTGTTGGATTGTCATCTGTCGTCATTGACAGCTCATGGGACTCTTGGGATCGCCCCGAATCTGTCAAATTACTTCGTCGCATGGTACAAAATCGCATCCAAGGTGGGACTCCTCACCTCGAAGGCGCCGGTATCGGGAAGTCGCCTGTAAGGCTCCAAGAGATTCGGGTCCACACCAATATCGAGCTTCCCCAGGATGATCGTGAATGGTTCGAGGCGAACTTAGATCGTTTCGAGTGGTCACAAATACGATTGACCACGGGTAGCTCGGTTATCTTGTCCTTCGCGCGTGCTGGCTGTGATTTTCTGTGAACATCCAATAGGTCATAAGCCAATAACTATATCATGACAGGTAAGCATTTTGATTCGCAAGCGTTACGAACTAACCTCCCTTTTGTTTTCCTGATACTAGGTCTGTGTTATAACTGCGCCCAGGAACTATTCAGTTAGCCTTGTATTTCATTGTGTCCTGAGAGCGTATGCCATAGGAATATAATGCTATCAGCCGTCAGCGCTACAAATCCAGTTCTCAAACGACATGTGAGCTCAAGGGAGTCGCGTCGCGCAGCGACAAATTCCTTCCACTCAAGTAGGCTCCGAGCACCACATGCTCTAACTTCGGAAGGTTGAAACCTATGTCAAGAGCAAGCGTAGGAAGAGCAGTATTTCAGAACACTACATTTCCTTCACGGTGACATAGAATGTGTATTTTTCCCATAATACTAGAAGGTTACACTGATGCTACATCCCCATTAGTCGACGAACGACATCAATATACTGGAACATGAGACCACCTAGACAGTTATCTTTCAGGCGTGACCACGGATAGGTCTCGGCTCATATCTGCACGAATGATCAGTATCCATTCAAGGATACAACAACGCAGACGTACGGCTCCTCAAGGTACGCGATTTCCTCCGGGGTGAGGTCCACGCCCTGCACTATCGCCTCCTCCAAGCGCGAGACAGAGCTGCAGCCTACAATTGGGCTGGTAACTTTCGTCTGGATCCACGCCAACCCGATTTGCGCCATTGCGACGCCTTTCTTCTTGGCAAGTTCCTCTACGCGGGAGATGATGACCTTGTCGGACGCCTTGATCTTATTCTCGAAAACTGTTCCCTTGGCAGCCTCTGACCGGGTGGTTTCAGAACCGAGCGGACGTGCGAGTGCACCCGCAGCCAGAGGAGCCCAGGGGATCAGCCCAATGCCGTTGAAGTTGCAGTATGCGATCATTTCACGTTCCTAGTACACGTCAGATGCTATGTCGGATGACCGTAATGCAAGTGCGAACCCACCTCCTCGCGGTACAGCAATGAGTACTCATCCTGCATGCTGACGAATTTGGTCCAGCCCCGCTTATCCGCGACCTCATTCATCATCGCGAACTGCCAGCACCTCATAGAGCTCGCGCCGATATACCTGACCTTTCCGCTCTCGACGAGGTCGTGCAGCGCCTTCATAGTCTCCTCCACGGGAACGGTGTCGTCAAAACGGTGAATCTGGAGGAGATCGATGTAGGTGGTGTTCAGGCGCTTGAGAGATGCTTCGACCTGCTTGAAGATCGCGCCGCGCGAGAGGCCGGACTGGTTCACATATTGCGGTAGCGACCTCAACTGAGGATTGATGGAAGTGCGCACGCCGACATCTTTGGCGACGAGGCCATGGCACTTGGTCGCAATGATGAGTTCTTCGCGGGGGATGTTGTACTGTAGGGTCTTCTTCAGGAAACTCTGCCCGAATTGGTTCATGCAGAACAGACCTGTGCGATAAACTTGGCAACGATACGCTCGGATTCACCGTTGGAGTATACATTGGCTGTATCGATGGTTGTGACACCGCGATCCCAAGCAGCCTTCAAGAGAGGGATTGCCCTGTCCTCGTTGATTACCCAGGGCTGCAAGTCACAAATGAGACACATCGGGCGCAACAAACGAGGACACTCACCGCCCATTCGGAAGACCCAAAGCTCATAGCCCCGAGCTACAGGATGTCAGGAGCATCCCGAGCGAGGAAATAAGACACTTACAATGGGCACAGAAACGCGGAGACCCGACTTACCAAGCTGGCGATATTCCACCATTTTGAGGGTAGAGGACATCTGTCGAACGTACTGCTATTGTGGGGGGAAGGTGAGGCTTTGCCGGAGAGCCGTGCATAGCGATAGCTCTGGCAGCGGTTATAAATGCTACACCCAAGATCTTCGAAGGCTCGATAACACACGATAAATGAACGCGACGACGTCGAATTCCGGCAGCACTCCGAAGTAAATCCCAGTGCGAGGGTCAGGAGGGACGTCCACCGTCTGCCCGAGCCTCGGATTGGCGGGTTCCGCGGCCCGACGCGTTCGTGATGCCTCCGGCATCTCGGCGTGCGCGCCCATTCCTACCAGCTTGCCTCTTTCGACAACATGTACCAGCGCTCATTTCTCTCCTTGTCTAGCATCCTTCTCAGTTGAGACGAACTTATCCAAGTTGAATAACAACGCACCTTCTGGATTTTACGCTCCCAGTTTCCTGCATATCTCTGCTCTGTTGCGCAGACACGAAAATTTTTATTCACTCACTCACTTCGTTATAGGATCTTTGATACGGCGGAGAATACTCCTACCTCACGGCACGGACGATATGCATTAAATGCATTGCTGCTCCCCGGAATGTCCCATGGTGAAGACACTGAGAGTCCAAAATCGAAGATTCGTGCACCTATCTTGATGGTCTCTGATATTGCGATGAATTCTAAAGACATCGTCATGGGCCTCCTGGCGCCTGTCTCTGATCAAGCAAATACTTACAGACCATACCCGCTCTGTCAGTTTTTTGTACCAGCAACGCTGGTGCGAAAATGACCTTTTCTTTTTCGCTCCGGCACCGCAGGTGTGAAATAGCACCTCCACTGCGATATCCCTGGCAAAAGAGGCGGAAGGAACGCACAGACTCCTTGCGCAGCATATTCACACAGGCGTAGCATGTGCGAAGCGGCGAACACCCGCTTCACAGCCAACCTTTCGCACAGCGTGAGCGGGCACCAGTTCATGCAGTACTTTCGTAGATTCGAACGCCTGTTCGTCCATGGAAATAAGGCCCAGGGCGACCAATCCCTTCCGTGCGCGTGTCTCCCCGTGCGCCACCTATCCCGCTGCCCAACAACTACTCCATGCTCCACAGCTCATCCCTCACAGTCAAAGTCTCCCAATCCGGAAGCCGGAACAGCCCGGGCAGCTGCTCCCACACCATCTTCCTACCCTTCCTGATCGCGTTCTCCACCGTCACGCAACAAGTTGCGCACAGCGTCAGCGAGCGGCCCACCTCGCTCGCATTTGCACCACACCACTGGTGGTACGCCTCCGCCCCCGCCGCCTTCTTCAGTGCTGTCCTGGCAGCGTTAGTCAAATTCGGCGTGCACTGATTCCCGCTCTGGCACCCAGGGCGGGCGAACGCCGCATCGAGGAACGCCAAGACATGCTTGAGCTCCTCCTGGAAGAGCTTTTCACGGCCGTGCACGAAGTCTGCCGCGACGTCCCAGTGCACGCTGGAGTCTACCGCAAGTGTGCGCAACGTGTGGAGCGCGTCTTCGAGAGGGCGTCGGGATAGCGCCAAGTAGATGGCCGGGAGGATCACGCGAATGTCCGTCTCGAACGCGAGTGCGATGTACGCGCCATGCTCGCCTTCGAACGGCGGCACGAGTCTTTGCGCGTCGCGGTCATCCCACCGGAGCAGTGTCGACGGGTACGCTGTGGCGAGGAGGTTGACTGCGCGCTGGCCCAAGTGGCGCGCGTCGTATTTGTTGCTGAGGCGGAGGACCGCTGCGACTACAGGGAATTTGACTTTCATAGCTGCGCGGAAGTAGCTGTTGAAGAAGTTATCAGAAGTCAGTCGCATGCATCAAAAGGAGAACGTCCTTCAAGATGCTCACTCGAAGTAATAAATGGATTTGAGAAAGTGTCTCAGGTCTACCGCGGAGTCCTGCATCTTGACGACCGGGCATCCTTCATACATCTCCGTGCTCATACTCGTGTCCGAGCCTGGCGCAGGCTGTGGTATTGCGAGCATGATCTTGAAGAATTCGCAGTTCGCCGCTAGGATGGAACTGTGCACGCGAAAGGCGGTCTTCTCGGCGACGAGAATAATACTTCCATCGGCGTACCAGACGTCCGCGTCAGCACTAGGAGAGAAATCGCTGCAAGTCGTGAGTGCCTTCGAGGACTTGACAGTGAGTGCGTCAGACTTCTCGGTACTCATCGGAAGATGCGTGCTGCAATGGCGGTGGTTGGAGGAGGGGCATATATACGAGGCAGCCTAAAATTGCGCTCAAAACGCAGGTATCCGTAGGCTGCAGGGAACGCATGTTTCGTGCACGGAGCCTGTCAATTAAAGAATTTGATCTGTCAGAAAGAAGCCTCCGGCTCTAAGATGCGGAAGTCTCGACACCTTTATACCGCGCACAGATGGAAACCCGAGGCCATGAGACGTCATGTGCACGAGAGGGAGCAAAGTGAGGTGAGCCACTCACCATTTCTGTCAATACACTGGACAGTTTCGATGCTGTCGACAGTTTCGTGACTTTCGTCTTTTGACGCGTTTGGACAGCGTCTCGATATTTCTGGGTTTCATGTTCAAGGCATTCTCACCGGGATTCAATCGCGTCGGCGTATGGGTCTGGTCATGCCATGACTCAGTGATCCATTCGTTGGCAGGTATATGCATACTTACGTCTACACTTGATTCCTCCAAATATTACCGAGCTTTGATACAATACAATCTATTTTACAGCCAAGGAAGTAGTATCGAAAGTCTAAGTGCGCTCACGCGTTCTTGTTGAACTCCTGCTGCATCTGGCCCTTATCCTGGCGAGCGTTCCCTGGGGCAAAAGTATCAGTCGCCGTTACTGTCGTGCAATGCATCACTGTAAAGCTTACCTGTCGTCTCCTGGGTGCGATCACCGGTGAGGGCGCCGACGACGGCGTCCTTCTTTCCGCCGAGAACGTCCATAGTACCTTCAGCGTAGCCCTTGGCCTGGGATGCCTTGTACTCGGCCTCACCGCCGGCGTGTTCCTCCTTCCCGGACTGTTGCCACGACGTGGCGCCGGTGAGGTTGCCGATGGCCTCGACGGCTGTGCCCTTCATCGAGTGATACTGGCCAGAAGCCTTGCTGCAGGGAGGGACAAGTCAGCACTCGGGAACACAGATGAATATAGAAGATATATGCCTGGGCTCGTTGCTGGAAGACATGGTGATGATGAAGAGGATGGTGGTGGTGCGGGATCAAGTTGGGGGATGGGATTCTGAGGAGCGAACGACCGTTCGCCGTCCTTATATACGTCCGTCCGGCGGTTTGGAACTCCGCGTACGGCGAGCGAACAGTGACGAGCGTCGGGGCTTCTGTGAAGGGCGTCGGGGACGCGTCGCGCCGTTCTGAGTCTTTGTGGAAGTGACGCGCCTGAGTGGATGACGTCACGCGTCAGAGATCCTGATCTCACCAATCTGAGCGCCTGTTGTAGACTAGTGGAGAACAGAGAACAGATGAATTCGAACCGACTAGTGCCAGTGGGCCTGAGTGACGTCGTGTGACGTCGCCCGACTTGCACCAAAAGCGCAGGTGGTGCGAGTGGGTGTGGTGTATGGGCGGCTGGACTATGGCATCGCGGCACCGACGCTCTATATAAACAAGTACTCGCCATCTGCTGGTCAGATTCCAATCCACTACAATTTTCTGCAAACTCACTACCACCGCCTTCCAACGACTTTGAACATATTACCATGTCTGACAACAGCAGCAATGGCGAGCCCAAGTATGTCCATTCGGGCATCTCGAATTTCAGTGTTTCGTTGCCTAGTCCACTTACTTTATCTCTTCTCAGCAAGACCACCGGCCAGTACCACTCGCTGAAGGGTACCGTCGTAGAGACTATCGGCGACCTCACTGGCGCAATCACCTGGCAACAGTCGGGCAAGGAGGAGCATGCCCAGGGGGAGATGGAGTACGACGCTGCCCAGGCCAAGGGTTACGTAGAGGGTACTGTCGACCGCGTTGGTGGAAAGGTCGATGCTGTCGTTGGCGCCGTCACAGGTGACCGCCAGCAGGAAGTGTCTGGTGAGTTGGGTGCACGTCGGATCCGACGGGATTGTGCTGAAATAACCATCCAGGTAACGTCCGTCACGACAAGGGACAGATTCAGCAGAAGGTTAACGAGCCCTCATCGTGAAGTCATTTCGCGTTGTATAGGGTTGTATTTGAACGATGTGCTTGCGTACTCTACATTTCGGCAGATCTCAAAGAATGTTGAGAATTTAGCAGCAGGAGTCGGGACGATTTCCAGATTCCCAGTCTCAGAACACACCTGCGTGCCATATTCATCGACCGCCACTGCAGATGCCCAAAGATAACCGAGTGGATCAGAGCCAACATGTAGATAGCAGCTATCCTGGTCATATACCGCGACAGCTGAGGCCTGAGGCCTGAGGACTTAACGAATATTCCTCAGCACCGGCTCGGAGCCAGTAAGTCATGCAGCAGCGCGAATCATGTCAAGAGTCCGACAGCAGTCCGAGTACCCCTGGCCTTGTAGAAAGAAGCCGTCACGAAGGTATACGTACGAGCACGAGAATTAGTCGTAACTTCAATGGTGAAGAGCAGGTGTGGAAGACATGTAGACGAGAGACGCCGGGAAGGGAGAGAAGCGCCCGACCTCGGGCGCTTCACCGTCTTTGCGCGACTCGATCCTCTCTCTTATTCCTCGTCATGACGGTGCCCTCATGAGCTTTATTGCAAAGATTTCTGCAACAAATTTGCACCAAGATGTGCCATAGACGACGTGGGAACAATTCGGAAAATTCACTTCTCCGCCACGCGCCTCCCGTCTTCTCCAAAGATCCTCCGCAGTCCTCAAACGGAAGCGCGCTTGTGCTCTGACACTCGTCTCACAGTGCTTTGACTACATGGCAGGTAAACGAAGGACTGTCCTCGTCACTGGGTTAGCGAGCTTCCAGATGTGCCATCCACCCCCACAAGCTCATGTGTGCTGCTAACCAGGTGCAGCCGGGGCAGCATCGGCGACGCGCTCGCTCGGGAGTTCCATACAAAAGGTACTTACTATGCCGGGTACCGAAAAGCACATTCATAGACAGACGAAGCAGGCTTAACGGTTTTCGCGGCCTCGCGCACCCTCGAGAGCATGGAGGGACTGTGCGCGCTCGGAATCCGCACGCTCATGCTCGACGTGACGGATATCGACGGGATCCGACGCGCGAAGACCGAGATCGCGGAGGCAACTGGCGGAACACTCGATATCCTAGTAAACAACGCGTGCGTCTCCTGTACGATCTACCGTGTTGTGACTGCTAATGGCTGTATCTTGTAGTGGGCAAAGTATACTTTCATGCTCTGCGTAATCACTTGCTAAAGACTGACCTGCGATGGTTGCAGCATATGTCCGCACTGCCGCCGACTACGATATGGCGCGCGTGCGAGCTCTGTTCGAGGCCAACCTCTTCGGCGCAATGGCTATGGTGCAGGAGTTCCTGCCGCTGCTCATCGCTTCGGGGGACGCCGTGATCATGAACAACGGCAGCATCGCAGGCTTCTTGGCCTCGCCGTTCAGGTCCGCATACAACGCGTCAAAAGCCGCGCTACACGCGTACTCCGATACCTTGCGCATCGAATTGGCCCCCTTTAAGTGCGTTGCTCTTGTGGAACTCGAGATCAGCGTCGAACTGATCACCTAATACGCCAGCATCCGCGTCGTGACCGTGCGTATGATCTCCTGAGGCTTCGTAGCGTCACTGATCCCACCCATACTTTCCCAGCTCGTGACAGGCGGCGTGAAGAGTAATATCTCACAACCGGCGTCGCTCCCCCCGGATTCGCTGTATGCACCTATGGCCGCGCTCTTCCAGGAAAGCTGCAGCCGTGTCGAGAGCGACGAAGGTGCATACCTTTCCTATTTCACCCTCTGCTTCGCGCTCACGATACCCACAGCACGTATGGCGACGGACGACTACGCGCGGGCCGTCGTTGCAGAGGCGCTGTGCGCGCGCCCGCGCCCGCGGCTCTGGGCGGGCTCGATGGCCTGGTGGATCTGGCTGGGGGACGCGCTGTTACCGCGGTGGGCATGGGTGGGTGCATTCTGATCTGTCGCTCCAAGTTAACTGATTTTGGGCGTGTAGGATCTGCTTTTGACAAAGATATTTGGGCTGGATGTGTTTGCGAAGATGGTGGCTTCAGAGAAGAAGGATGTGTGACAAGTTGTGTAGGTTGTATTTATAAGATGTCCGGATACTCGTGTCGTCGGACTCATGGTCTGTTGCTGGTCAGTGTGTTCATAAACACTTCGCTTCTGAAGGCGTGAATATGGTCGCTTGTCCTAGCTTCCGACGTTGTTAGATCCCAGTTAAATAATTGCAAGACGTAGATGCAATAGATCGCGCAATAGGCAGTGATCCCGATGTTAAATACTGTAAGTCACTGGACAGTCCGACTGGTGGCCTCTCCTCCGCTGTACATCTCTCGGACGTTCCTTCTACCAGATACGGCTTGCTTGTAGCTTGCCCAGCAAATGACAGATTTTGCTTCACTGTGAAATCACTGCTCTTCCCACACTTCTCAAAGTCCGAGGCATGCCCGTGACGACGTCTAGTGAGCCCAAGCCTTACTGCGGAGAACGGGGAGGACGATCGGATGCTGACGCATCCTCACAGGGAATAAATGGTGCGGCGAAAGGTAGCGAAGCCTCTCCCACGACTCTGGAAGTCCTCGTCTTCCGCACTTTGTCCAAAACTTTCAAGTTCAAGGCTTTGTCGCCATGACCGAGACGTTGTCGCTAGCATCAACCGTCCGTCTCTCCTCCGGTGAGTACTGAGCTGTGTTCGAGCCGCAGTTACTGATGCTATTGTCATGTCGCAGGCCACCTCATGCCTCTCCTGGGTCTTGGTGTCTACCAGAATAATGACTGCAGCGCCGCATGCCTCGCTGCCCTCAAGCATGGCTATAGGTGCGTAATGCGCGCTATTTGGCGTGGGGAAATGTACTAACATCGTGTGTGAAGACATATTGACTCTGCCCGCATGTACAAGAACGAAGCACAGGTCGGGAAGGCTGTGAGGGACAGCGGGATCCCTCGTGAGGAAATTTTCGTCAGTGCGTTTTGCTCGTTTCTTGTTTCTGTCAGATTTACCAATTACGCATGTCCATGCAGCATCCAAGATCTTTCCAAGTGAACATGGCTATGACAGCACATTCAAAGCCGTCGATAGTTCCCTTGAGCGGTTCGGTTTCGGTATATTTCTCTCCCATTCGCGTACTCTCCCATTACTCAAACTCAATTATTGACTAGATTATCTTGACCTCTTCCTGATCCATGCCCCCCTTTCCGGGAAAGAGAAGCGTCTGGAAACTTGGAGAGCGCTCGTCGACTGCAAGAAGGCAGGAAAGCTGCGGACGATCGGCGTATCCAATTAGTGCGTCTTCGGTCCACCTCACCTCTTTAATTGCAGTCACGTTTTTTATGTGGTTCCATTTTCAGCGGTGTGAGACACCTCGAGGAGATTCATGAAGCTGGACTCGAGACGCCCTCGGTCAATCAGATCGAAGTTTGTCTCGCTGCTAAATTTACTTCGTCACCGTTGACCATGTTCGCACAGCTACATCCGTTCTGCCAGCAGCAGGCCATTGTGAACTACTGCGACAAGCACAATATATTTGTGCAGGCATACTGCCCACTTATCCGCGGCAAGTTCAGCAACCCCGTCTTTCAGGAGGTCGCAAAGAAGGTATCGCATCACCGCTGTCTATGCTCCTTTCCTCTAATCCGAGCGCTTCTTCGTGCGCAGTACAACAAGTCGGTCGCCCAGGTCCTCGTCAGATGGTCTCTACAGCGCGGGTACGTACACCATTTTTTCCCGTATGCTACTTGAAACTTACAGGTCCCCCGCAGCTTCAGTCCGCTCCCGAAATCCTCCAGGCCGGAGCGAGTCGTCTCGAACGCGGACGTGTACGGCTTTGCGCTCGCCGACGATGACATGGCGCGCATCAACACGCTTGACCGCGGTAAGGACGGCGCGATCAGCTGGAACCCGGTGGAAGTGGAGTAAGCTGTGGATCACGCCCTTCCTGCGCGCGCCGCTGAATCGAATTGGACAGTGGATATTTTGGGGTAGTCACGGGTGTTGTCGGAAAGTGGGTGGAGAACACGGTCGGCGCCGTCTTGGGCCCATTCCGGAGATGACTTCTTGGTGGTATATTCAAGGCAGGCCCTGTCGTTTTCCCCCGAAACTGGAGATGCTGTGCATTCCGGAGTGGAGGACAAGTCGGGGTCTACTTCGTGCTTTGAAGAATATCGTGTCTCACGTGCGGAAACATATCGGAAGGAGGAGGAATTGTTATGTCTTATTCGCGGTAGAAATCAGGTCTAATCCCTACAGAGTTGCACAAGTAGGTATTAATATTTCGTTCTCTTGCGTTGTCTTCTCTTTGCCTATTTGACGCCTGTGCGTCTGCTTCATCGGCAGAGCTAGTATACTAGCATTAATCGACCTTCTTCTATTTTTGCGTACCGAGAACTGAAACAGTAGCTTCGTTCAAGCTTTATCTGCTAATTTTAAATCTTCAGCCTGTCAAAGGAGATGAAATATTCCAGCTGCAGCGTGAAGTGCATCTTTCTTCGCTACTTCGGGCAGGCATATTACCTGTTGTGGCCAACTTGATCGAAACCATCAATTAAGCGTAGTGGTCAGATACGGATAATATATCCTCAGGAACCAAGATTGAAGCAGAGTATCTTTGTAGAACCTGCCGAGACTACGGCGGCTTTCAGCATCTGCGACTTCAGGCGTGACCGTATAGCAAGCTCTCTGTGTGCAAACGCTGTGAGTATATATAACTTTCTAAGTCGTATCTTTACTCAGTTTCATTACTGACGAGACCAGAATGCCCAGGCCAGTTGCACTCGCAGTTCCTTGTAGCAATGACTTTGTTGTGGCCGCGTGGAGCCACCATCGGTTCACGAAGTATTGACAGTCAGTCCTACGTCATATCTTGGGTCCCTACTAATTCCCCTTACAACTTTAATCGAGGTTGTGGTGCCGATGAAGTCGTTCCTACGGTGGTCCAAAGAACGTTCGTAGACATACTGAATTGCAGACTCTTCATGAACAACTGCTCGAAGGATACAACACGGAATGGAATGTGATGGCTCCCCAAAGATAAACCTCGCACCATTGAAAGTACTCCATGTTTCATTTCTATCAGCTTTTTACTTCGTTGCAAACCCTAGATCGCAACTAACCGTGATCGACAGACGGCGTTGCGCAATTGCTTGATATGCCAGGCTGTCAAAAATTCCCCCGAAATGTTGGATGCGAGAAAGGCGACTATCCTCTTTTTTGATATACAGCTCGTAGTGTCTTCGTGTAGACTTCCTGGCAACTGTGCAAGCACGCGGTCGAGACTCTTTCCACGTTGATCTATCGGACAATGTTAACCCGCCCACAATTATCGAGAGAATAAACAGCTACACCGCTCAGAAGCTTTCTTCAGGCGATCACAAATGATTGTAGAGCAACCTGGATAATTTTGAATGGTAAGCGTTTGATGAAAGCTGCGGACAGTTGGATGGAACGGTTCTGTTGCAATGGTAGTCCCGGCAAGTTCTCATTGAAACGAACCTAGGAGTAATTGGGAAGCAGACCTTATAATTGTTCGGTTTCTGCACGTCTGGCCGTATGTTAGGATCTACAGTGCGGACAGATGCACTGCTCTTTTGTTCTGCGATATGTGTTATCGAATTACTCGTTGGGAACCTTGACTACACGGACGTCAGTTGATTCACAAGGTTCACGACTTTTTCACCCACTAGAGATAACGAGGAGCTGGAAGATCCATTTACAGCACGTCGTGGTCTCCGTTCCGATTCGTTTGGAGCCAAGAGCTGCTATACAAGAACTCACATCGAAGGCCCCGTGCTCCGTTGTAACGTTGCAGATACCCCTGCAGGGACTACGTGCCGTCAGTGTTAGTGATGAACGACGTTAGTATGCACGCCAACGTCGGTCTGATGGAAACCCCAGGATCCCGTACACTGTCGGGCGGCTGGCGTCGGTGCTGGATCAACGGTTCCCAGTTTCGCCCTGGAGCTCTCGCGGTCACCAGCCAATGACAAAGGAGGTATTTCACCTCATTGAATGAAGACCCAGGCGCAGCAGAGGTTGAAGTAACACCACATGGAGGACCTGTCATTGGTATCGCTACCCGTGAGCGTGACACTCCCAGAGGAGGAGCGGCTTTCCGCAAGCAAGCGTGTCTACCCAAGCACAATCGTTCGACCGAGGGAACAGCAGCTGGATCATGATGCATGACGTTAAGAAGGTGTGCACTTCTCGAATTCTCGAGCCTTCCCTTGGTAATCACCGAACTCAGAAGGTCGCCGGAGACGAGACGCGACTGGGTGGCCCAAACACGAGGGAACAAACGCCGCGAGGAACTGCCAACAAATTATTTTATCATCTACAACATGCGAACATTATGTGCTCTGAACAAAACGCTGCCTACACGTCCGTCCGTCGTGATACGTGATCATCCATGGTGCCACGCGGGCACAAGAAAGGAAGGTCCAAGAAACGCACACGCGAGTGCCACAAGCGCCACGGAGTGGTAGCGCACTAGCCCGCTGGGCGCTCGCCCACGCTCCTGGGTCGCGCGCCGGCGCTCTGGATCTGCTCGAGCGGCGCGCCCCCGCTCGCAGGATGGGGGAGATTGCCCATCCCGGTGCCGGGACGCCTGATTCGCTCGTCCTCCTCGATGCGCTCGCTGCTGCCAGCGCTCGCGCCCTCGTCTTCGCGCCCACGCTTGTGGCCGGACTGTGGGCGCGTGTGAGATGAGGTGCCGTCACTCGATGATGGTGGGTGGGAGAAGGCCATCGGACGCTGTCCGGGGATACTACTCGACGGAGGGCGCGACTGATGAGCCTGTTGGATAGTCATAGGGTGTGGGATGGTGGCGCTTTGTTGGGAGAGGAAGTCGAACCAGTTACTGTCTGCGTTCGATGGGCCTGCGTGCGCTGATGGGCCAGAGAGGACCGCGCCGCAGAGTGAAGTTTGTCATGCATGGAAGAGAACAGATGTGGAGGAACGTGGTTAGTTGTGATCGGCGAGGTTGTGGAGCTCGGACGTACTGGCGTCACGCTGCTGCTGCTGCTGCTGCTGGTGTACCGGCCAATCGAACGACGGGAATTGGTCTTGCGACTGGGTGTTCAGCAGATCAGCCGGCATGTGGTTCGGATGGGAGTGCTGCGACGGTTGCTGTTGATGAGGCTGCCGGTGATAAATATTCTGCTGCTGCGGCTGGTACGGGGAGGATGAGTGCGGTAGGAAGGTGACGGTGCGGAGTGTATTGGGAGGGGAGTGCTGGAGGAAGTTTGGGTGCGTGTTTTGCGAACCGAGCAACCCGGGGACAGCACTAGAGCTCGGATACAACGCGGCCATGGAGGAGTGCGGAGTTGCATGCGATTGTGGCATGGTGCCGAGCGTAGGCATACTGGGTGAGGTGTACTGGTTTACATCAACCTCGAGACGATACGGATACCCAGTCACTGCATTCACGCCCATCGCAGGATGAACCGACGACATGCTTTGCAACTCTGGGGCCCCGCCCGCGTTGAAAAGCCGCGGCCGCTTCGCACTGTTTATAGGAACACCACGCATGCCTGCTGGTGTTGCCGTACTGTGACGCTCGCCCGAGACTGGAATAGAGGAAGACGACGACCCGTTTATAGGTGATGTTCGCGCATTCCTGTAATCGAGCTATCATTTCAACACAGGCTGCGTCAGAGTCAGATTCGAGACATTGGTATAATTCTACACACGTCGATGGTCATGGCCGAGTCGGTATTTGTGGCAACGAGAGGACGGATCGGCACTGTGGCAGTTGCTCCGCTGCTGCCTTCACTTTTCACCTTGTTCTGCTTGCTGGCAGGAAGCTGCTGTTTACTTTGACGCGTTCCGTCGTCGTCTTCACCGTCGTCATCATCGTCTGCTGTCTCGCCTGTCTTTGCATTATTGAAGTCGAGCGGTGTGCGTGTGTCTTTCTCCCCGTCGAACTAGCGGCAGACCCACATCGGAATGAGGGTCAAGAAAAAGGAAGGTAATTAAGAACGCACGCGAATGTGACGTTGCACCATGCTATGAACATCGGTTGAGCAGTACTGGTAAAGTTTGACATGATGGCCTGGTCGTTCCTCTGGTGATCCAAGAATAGCACATATTTAGCGCCCGGTGGTGTATATTCAACAAGGACTGACCGAAGATAATGACGGCGACGTCGACCGAGCAGAGGACGCCCAGTTCATATGCTTTTTTGAAGAGACCATTTTTGCGCTGGACCGGTCGGAGAGGGAGGAGAAAGAGAGGTTAGAACGGTCTAGACGAGCATGCCAAGAGATTTGTGTGCAAAAATAGAGCTGACCTTCAAAAAGGTTACAGAGCGATTGCGTTCGTGCTATGTTGGGATGGATTATTATAAGCGAGATGAATGGATATAGGCCGGAGGGTAGAAAGGCGGTCGATGCAGCGTATACTTGGACGGGGCTATTCTGAGAGAGAAGGATACGCACAGTGATGGGCTGAATCTCAATCTTTCTTCTGCCCATGGGTGTGGGTGCTCGCGGGTGATGGGGGAGTGGTAGCGTGAGGACCGAGGAGGATTAGGATTATGTAGTGGGAGAAGAGCGAGTCGCAAGCTGAAACTGCATGAACTGGGTGCACTTCGGCTGGCTATCCGTCGACGCGCCGGCCGTCTGGATGTGGACAACAACCGCAAACCCCGTCCCTCGGAGCTCCTTTACCTCCTCCCAATCTCAGCTCCCAATCTCCTTCATTTTCCCCTCTCGTCTACAACCATTTTTTGGTTTCGTTTCTACCCCCTGCTTTCTCACCTGCCCTTCCCCCTCTTACCGCCACCATTCCGTGCAGTCCCTGCAATCACCACATGCATCTCGAATCAAATCTTCGCGGAGCATGTCTTCCCAGCTCACACCAACCTCTTCGTGCCTCATCGATGTCTCTTCTCGCTCCTTTCACATCGATACAATTGGACAACGTTCATCCGCATCGCATGACTTATGTTTTCACACCCGCCATTCTCCTCCCCGGCCTCCGTCCGTAATACTCGGCAACCGTCATCACACATGTACTGTCTGGGAGCGTGAGTGGTGACCCGTATCATCACCAGATCTCTGTGGCCCCAGCGAAGCTCAGAAGCATTCCTGCCGCAGCACATCCCCTTCGAGAAAGCACGCGGGCTCTGAAACTTCGCCTTGAGGCGGCGCCATTAGTTATTCAATCGTGCCGCCCGTCCTATCTCGCCGTTCCCTTCCGCGCGGGTGGCGCTGTGGTCGGCGCTGAGCCCTGAGCGTCCCTCAGCCTCAACGCGTCGTTTCGTTGTGTAGCCGGTCGAACCCAGGAAAGTCACTGCTGTTCACCGCCGACGGCACGGCAAACGTACCTGATAGACTAGAGTCCGAGCGATCGAGGACACCGTCGGTCGACCGGCCCAACCTTCCTTTTCCGGTATGGTCCAGCGGATTCCTGAGCAACTGCCGAAATTGGTTTTCACCTCGTACACACGTGGCCTGCGTGGGGTTGAAACGTTGATGAGTGACGATCTCAGCTCGCTACATTTGCTCCCAGAAGTCTTTGAACTCGCCAAGTGAACCAGGAGGGATCAACCTGGAACTGATTGTTGGCGAAATCCTCGCCACCCACGCCCGGGCGTGGCAAATGGAAAGCGTGAGGTTAGTACATCTATCAGGTGGTAATACTTAGCGTAACTGAAGGGGCACGTTCCAGAGCAGTAAATATACTGATTAATTTTGCGGGTAGTGGACTGTATCCACCATTGCGTTTTCATCGACGCCCAAGTATAAACCCTCGCTTAGGGTCTGGATTCCTTCCTCAATTTCATTATTCGACCGTCGGTGGGAGACAAATCATGTTTCCTCGGGCAAAAAGGGCAGATTCTACGTGCACCAGTTTCTCCGGTATTCGCCGCGGCTCCGTGAGTGCAGTTTCGCCGCGCCGTCGCTTGGCGAGCCCTCCAGGAGTTCTATCCACGACAACAGTAGCTGCGTTCTCGAGGCCCGCTTGGCAGAGGACCACTGTGTATGACTTCTTTGATCTGCAGGCTTGTCTGAACCTGCAAGGCAAGGGGCGGCGGCCTACAATCACCTCGAGTGCCCCATTGATACAAGAGAGCACACACGAAGAGAGCCCACTCTGCCAGAGGGAATGCGGATGTGCTTGAGATTTTCTGACCGGAATGCCAGGTGCCCAATCCCGATGTCATGTGGCTCTGGTCGTGTCGGGAACGGGCTCTTACAAAACAAACGGAAACTTCTGCGCTCAACGTCGTCGAGGTTACTATCCTCTTGCTTGATGCGACTTGGACTCGTGTGTAGGAAACTAGACAGAAGTAAGTGCATTACAAACTGTACGTGCCGCTTGTACGACAAGACTCAGGTGTAACTCCGCCTACCCAGATCACCGTCAATTTGTTTTGGCCCAACCAACGGCTGTGCATCCAAGGAATTTGTTGGCCCTCGATCTGCACCTCAGCAAATCAATGCATCTGCGGCCTGAAACCAAAGTTAAAACAGGGTCCAATTTTAGCGGGCGCTTTTGGCGGTTGGCGATCACAACCCGGTGCGTCGCCCTCCAAATCTAGGAACGATGCACCTTACCTCAAATCTTTTCTTCCGCTCCCGCGAGCAACAAAAATTATTTTTGTTTCACCTGCTGTCCTGTCTCTCTGGTCTCGATCGTGTTTAGTCTGATTTCACACCTCACTCTAGCAGCATCCCCAGCAATCTTGCGATATGCAGTACCACTCACACGACCGTGCATCAGTCGTATCACGAGGCTCTGTACCACCCATTGACGATGCCCACATGACACCGAAAGGACTCCCGCCTCGCAGTGCGGTTGCGTTCTAGCCACCACGATTGGTAAGTATCAAGTTATTTCTTTTCGATGCATGGGCTCTTATCGTTCGTCTAGTCTTCGAAGGGTTTGAGAGAGCCCGGGGCTGCTTGTCTTGTTAATGGCTTTCTCATGTTGACTGCGTCCTGGACTGCGAGTCTGCTGGGAGATCATCTACGCCTTGCGTACACTCTCTATTGCACATTCTGTTGAGGCTCGGCGATCAATCTTCTCGTCATTCTTTGGAGACCACTCTGGGCCTGAAATGTTTTTTCAATTTCGTGCCTGAGAAACGTGCGGACGCTTAGCCACAACTCCGCTTCCTTCGTCTTCCAGCCTTCGAGCAGCACGGAAAAATCGAGACATGCCGGTCCCTTTTTGTGCTTCCTGTCGCTACCTTGCAAAATGTAAGCAAGCCATGCTCATGCATTTACTAGAGATTCTTGCCTTCCAGCGGATCATATTTATGGACCTGTGGTTCAACGTAGGCTCCTTGACTTTTTCCAACCCACTTTAGGCAATCCAGTACGTACGTACGTCCACTACCACTTCCTAGTCAATGATATCGAAGCACACCCGTGTACTACAGGAATCGGTGCCGTTCTCAGGCGTACGGAACAGCCGGCTTCCCAGGTGGACGGTGGGCATGCTCGAAGCACACGGACTCCGGGTAAATGAATACGCACCACACAACCTCCGCATCGCGAGCCCTCTCCACCTGCTTGCTGACTAGCAGCGCCCAGCGTGCATCTTCTCGATGCATTTCATTTGGCCTTATAGTGCTCAAGTGCAACCACTGCGCGGTTCTCGCTGTCAGACGAGGCTCCAAACCTTGATGCGGCTGGCATGGCCCCTGCCGTACCTTCGTAGGCTTTACAAGGCTTCGTCAACGCCGTTCCTCCTTCTGTTCGGCTCATCGCGTCCAACAACAGTGCAGCCATGTGTGAGCCGAAGACGCGTCGGGTCCTCTTAAACATCTTATAGCATCCCGCTTCCACCGTGGCAGCACGCTCTCACCGCGGGAAAAGCACCCTGATTCAGCCAAAACCTCCGGAGTCTGACATGTTGTCCGGCTCATGAACGATGACGCCTATCACCCTACTTCTGACTACGCTTCTGTGAGTCTGTGCCGACCCCGTTCTACTTCGCAGTGGCTTGCGATGGTGTGTGCGCGTAATAGCGGGTCCTTTCCTCCGTTCAAGCCCCGTACTCCTGCATGTACTCTTAGCGGACTTTCCTTGCATGTTCTCTGCTCCCCGCCCAAGCATCTTCATCTTCTCAGACAGTTGTCTTGAAGATCAACCGAGCATCGAAGTCAGCCTCTTGCGCCAGTATCCTTCCTGTGTAACATCATCTTGGCGACTCTCACAGAGTGACCCCTTTACGACATATATTGTCATCTACGTACCTGGTTCCCTGTGTCCGCTTCCGCCTCCGCTAACTTTTGAAGACAGGCAATTCTTCCCGACGTCGCGCCTTCCTGGGTCCTGCAATTCTTTTCTCAGGGATAGAACTGCTGACTTATCTCGCTGCTATCCACCGTGCCTTCATTTTCTGGAACAGATAGCCTCTTTCCAATTGATGTATTGGCCTTGTGGCGCTCCTCGCCGCACAGACTTGAGCACCCGACAACCTCTCGTAATACCCGGGCGCGATCTGGAAGACCTGCGCCAGCCCGTGGATGACTTACGTATCGCCTCGCTGGGAAAGTACGTGTCGATAATTTCGGTTGCGAGCGCGTTCCAACTCAGAGCAGAACATACTCCTTCAATCTTCGATCTTCGTCGGAAAACCATGTCTACTTCCAGGTCCCTAGAGTGTCAGAATTACACATGAGCCTGTGCACCGACTCTCAAGCGCAACTTGCAGCAGATGATCGGCCTCCAGTTGGAAGTATCAACCACCCCAGAGTTGGAGATTCAGATGCCTCCTCACTCAACAGTTATGGTTTGTGGTTCAATCATTCCAGCTCTGCCTCACTGTTCTTTCCGGGCACTTTCGAGCGTTGATGGTTGCCGTCTAGCCTTCCTCCGATATTCGTCCTCGGTAGCAAGACGTACACACCTTGTTCTACTCATCCGACGCATCTCGCCGTCTCCGCCGGCCGGGTGAATTTACGCATTTGCTCTGTTCTCTTCTTCATTACTGCTTACGGCACAAATCAACCTCACATCGTCCACCGTGACGCACCGGCGTACAAATCGAGATAAGCATTAGAGATGGCCCGCCAATGGGACGCGTGCTATGTATAATCGAGAGGATGACGGTACGGGCCTACCACGCCCTTCCAATGGGTGTGCAAACGTAGGGATGAGACGTGCGCCAATTTCAACAGACGGCGGCGAAGAGAGGAATACGGGGTTGAGGTTAGGCGTAATGGGGGATATGTTTCAGCACGGAGGATGGCTTGGCAACGTTAACGTTCGCGCAGATGCAATATTTGCATCTTGCTGGATCTAACTCTTACAACAGGTCAAATTCGCTGTCTGCGGGCGGGTCCTCTGTTCCAGTGTTTCGGCCCGGTAACGTGAGCGGCGCTTCGTGCACCAGTCGCACGATCTGTGGCTTGGGAATTATGACACTGCTCACTGCGGGACGCATAGGGCGATGGCTGGTTCGGTCTTTCATAGAAGGCGTGGGATTCTACAGCTGGTCTCAGAAGCTCGAACGCATGTCCCGAACGCGAAATCGAGGTGCATTAGGCCCAGAATAGTTAGCTGAGAGCATCGGAGATTCAGTGCTGCACGAAGAAGAAACTTCAAACAGGCTCTGCGAAGAAGACAATTGTTCCCGCGCACCTGCCAGAGTGTGGAATTTGCCACGGATTGAGACTCGGCCGTCGATGCTGAAGACGATGGATCACAGGGTACAGGTGTCATGCGCGGCTTCAATTGCTGCATCTTGCGTCCTGTAGTACTTCGCGTGAGAGCCAGCCAAGGAAACAGCGCCGCTGACCAAGTAGTACCAGCCAATGGAAGAGAGACGATTATGGGTGGTCTTCGGAAGTTAAGAGAGAGAGGCGAGGCGGATGACAGAGGGTGGTTTCCCGCAGCCAGGAACATGGTGGAGATGTCGGAAGACGCACGTCGACGAGGCACATCTTCAGATTGGGATACTACGCAGATGGTTGTACGCGACAACGCTAGACGATCCACGTCGTCATGCGCTTGCATCTCCGTCGGCTGTGCACTGACCTCATGCGTCGAGATCATAGTATCGAAAGAGTTGGCCCTGGGATCCGATGGTGCTATTCTTCCGCGATGATGCAGCGACAGATAGAAGGTAGCCAGGCCGGCAGAGAGAGACCGTCTGTCGTCGACCAATTCTCGGATATGCTGTTCCGCACGACGCAAAGCCGAGATCGCTGTGTCATATTCCCAAAGCAGCTGAGCATGACTACTGTGCAGGCTGTCGAAGCCCAGCATTAGTGATTGGAGATCCACTTCATCCCATAGGAACCCTGCGTGCGGAGCGCTGCAGGGGTATCAATTGAGCCGACGACCATCTCTACTTCTGCAGAACCACAAATCATTGTGTCTTCAGTAGAACACTGACAGTCCAGCTGCAAGGTTTTCATTTGACCAATTCCAATGTCTTCGCCAGTGCAGGGACCAGCTTCAAAGGTCTGCAGATGATCAACCACGGTGTTCGTGAGCTTCACTGCCGAAACAGGTTCCCAAGGGACATAATAGCCTGAGTGTTTAGCCTGAGCGGCCGCAAGCCGCCGGCTAAGACATCGAGTGAATCGCCAAAGAATCAGCAACGCAGTGAAGAGCTGCCACAGCGAACGTCGGTATTTGGACTCGACGCCAAGTTGATACCCCAGAAAGACAGCGGCGATGTCATGGCGAGATGCGACAGAGGCCTGGTAGTGGACTTCATAGTGATTCATCGTGGCACTAGCATGGACGGTCTTCAAGCGGGCTATCCGACCGCGCTCGCGAGACAGCTCAGTAAGACTAGAGCTCTTTGTAGTTAATAACTGTATCTCTTCGCGAAGCTCTTGGAGCATTCCTTTGTAGTCATTCCGTACACCACGCGAGAAACCATGGACTTCAGAAATTATATCAAGGCGAGAGCATGCCGCCTTGTATGATGCTTGATGCTAGCAAGAGTAGACCATTCAGCGAGACGAAAGTTCTTTGTAGCCAGCTCCTGTATCTCGTGGCGGGACCCTTGGAGTATCTCTTCGTATTCGTGAGACGTTGCGCGAGAGAGATCATATTCCTCTGAGATCGTATCCAGCCTCGATTGGATTACAGTATACTGTCTCGCGGCTGAGTTCTTCACGCAGACGATGCGAGTGAGTCGACAGAACAACCACAGTCTAGAGGAGGATACGCGTGATCTGTGGACGACATGTGGGAATATTTCTATCGTCATCTTGCTCTAGACTCAGGATGCCACGCCGCTGGAGAGCCAGCTCTTGCCGAGCAGTAGCCAGATCCCCTTGAGGCGCTGCAAATTTTGCCCCAACGATATCGCGTAAAGCAGGAGAAGCCGCATGAGGCTTACGCACCGTCGCCTCAAGCGCGTCGATATCCGCCTCGCTGAAGCGGTCCGGTGTTATCCCGAGCTGACGCCGCAACTTAGAGAGTTCCGCCCGGCAGATGCTCTGCATGGTTTGTGAACGGACGAGCTCGGTCTCCAGGTGGGCGGTGCGGCGTTGTTGGTCGCGTATGGCAGCGCGCAAGTCCCGGATGTATGTACGTCGAGCGGACATACCAGAGAAAGTGGTGAGGCGCGATAAGTCCTTGAAGTCGGGACAATCGATGTCCATGATAGTATCTAGACCTTGCAAAGAGACCGGCCCAAGCTGGAGAGCAAACTGCAACGTCGCAGGTGGTTGGGTTTCAACCAACACAGTAAGAGGTAATACTCACAGCTAGTGGAGAACGTGATCGTCTCATCCAAAGGTCAGGATTGCTGTCACGGCACAGCCCAAGCATGGTCAGACCCTCCAGACAATCATGGCAGATCGCAACATAAACCTCAAGGACCGACATTTTCAATGCGCCGAGAAACTTGGTGCGTAACAAATACACTGCCTAGCGATAAACACCTGAGAGCTGTTCAGAACTATAAGCAGACAGACTTTGTCGAGCCAACATGTCAGTAAACATAGCAGCGAATACTACTGGAAACGAAACTTCAGAAGGTCCACGGTAGCTCTGTCTGAGCATCGGTCGATCCAGAGATATTCTGGAGAAATGTTGTGATGATAGCGAATGGAGAGACGTTGTCGCCGTTACCTGAGTTTCAACGACAACTTCCTAATTAGGCACCGCATACTATATAGTTATTTACGAAGTACGTATTAAAAATTAGCTATGGGTACATAAGGTATGCAGCGTAAAGGATATGAGTGCACGACTAGGATATACAGCTCGCGTAGCCTGAATAATCGAAACCCGTCCGTATTCGGCGAACATGAAGAAAATGTACATTAGTCAAACGTCTGCCAATAAAAGTCCTGGAGTGATTACTAAGAATGTTGACTCAACCCGACGTAACCCTACGTGAAGCGCGGACAGCAGGGCAAAAACATGTAGGATGAGAGAAGAACTTACAGCTTCGTTGGTATGCACAGGAGGAGGAACGCCCGGCGGAGCAGTGCTACCAGCATCAGGCGGGCTCTCTCCCAAGTCATCGAGTTCCGTGATAATTTCGGGGTGGGGGTACATTTCCTTCTGGTATGGAGGAGGCGCTGGGGGGAACACGTACTCCGGAGGTAGTCTAGGATCATTATCCGGGAGCCCACTGAGAAGTCCCCCGTGGGAGTTTTTGAGCTACGTGCCAGACAGCGGAAGGGACGGCTGCGTCATCGGCACTAAACTATAATTCCCAAAACGCGTCGGTGGCAGAGATGTCAGTCGCGTCAACTCTGTATGTATGCTACGTAGCTGTAATCCACGCCGTTCTCTATGTCCATCATACCTGCAGAAGGCTCTTCAGGATGGCTTGAGTCGCTGATCGTTCAGAAGTGCGGAGTTCCCTCGGTTCGCGATTTCCAGCTACGCCATGGCATGGACCTCATCCGCGGCAAGGATCTGTTCCTCGTCATTGCGCCGGGCCAGGGGAAGACGACGGTTATGCATGCTCCGCTACTGGCTGCACAAGCCCAGATGAAGATAGGAATAGCTCTCATGATTGTGCCTACTAAATTGCTAGCATTGCAGCAGGTACTGTCGTGCTGACAAGCACACCGACAGTAGTTTCATTCTGACCTTGAGTATAGGAAACTGTGGCCAATAGCCACGGAATTCGTGCACTGGCTATCAACGAAGACACTATGAGAGAAGCATACCACAACAATCGCGATCTTCTGGCCGAGCTTGTCAGCGGAGAGGACATTCGTCTCGCCATCATGAGCCCTCAAATGCTCCGGTCAAAACGCGTTCGTAGCCTGCTGTCGCAGCAAGCTGTCAAGAGTCTTGTCTGCTGGTTCTTCGTTGACGAAGCCCACCTCGTCGACGAACAGAGTGGCGAGTGGATCGAGATCTTCAAGTCCATCAAGACTATGCGCGCTATCTTGTCAGCTTGGACAGTTTGGGCAGCGTTCACTGGCATGGCGACTCCATCTCGGACTCTGGTTCTTGCTGAAAATCTGGGCTTCCAACCTGGGCACTATGTCAATGCTCGGTACTCGGTTGACTGCTCCAACATCAAATATATCCCGCGGTTCTTCGAGCATGCTGTCTCTAGCACGGACTTCCTCGACATCAGCTTCCTGATACCCCTGGAGATGGCTTCCCCCACCGATATCACGACAACTCTGATCTTTTGCCAGACTATCGAGCTCGGCTACAAAATCATGTCTTTTCTCGATCGCCTTATCCCTGAAGCAGTACCTTATCGCAACAAGATCATTAAACTCTACAACTCATTGATGCCTGCGACGTACCGACAACACTTCGTACAGGACCGTTTGAGTGGTGCTGAACTGCATATGTAGACACTTGCGAGATGAGCAGATTCAAAGGCGCGCGCGAACGCGTCGGCGAAACTGGACTAGATCGTAGCGGGGGGTAAAGTGATGCTGTGTAACCTCCGTGCATTTCCCGTCGTGCATAGTGAACATCTTGCAGGCCATTGTGCACATGCGCGCGACCTCGTGAAATTTCCGAGTTGTCCTGAGTCCCTGACTCCGATTCCGCTAAGCTCCGTGACCTCGAGTGCATCCCGAACTCACTATCATCCTGAGTATTTACACCAGGAGATTAATCTATACATAAGGCTTATGAGAATCATCCGATGTTAGTGTGGTGACATTCTCACGATGAATAAAATGATACGGATAGCCACTGGCAGGCTGGGATATCTGCGGAAGACTGAAGGATCAGCTGAGTACCTGAGGGCCCATATGTACAGATCCGAATATGTCGCCATCATCCTGGATGTCGTCAGTAGGTGGAACCGTCGCCATGAGAACTTTTTACAGCTCGCGAAGCTTGTACACAGGTAAGACGCGCCTGTGGCTGCACGCGACTTGAGCGCTAAAGATTCGTGCGTCGAATTGCCGTCGGCATCGTTCAAAGTCCGGTTTCCCACGGGGGACTTCTCAGCGGGTCATCGGTAATGATCTCAGCCTCTATTACAAAGGAACGACTGTCTTCCTGCAGGTAACTAGAGGCTGTATCTATGAGCCTACTCCGGAGGACGCTGTTCCATTGGCCCAGCGGCCCATGCATGGTTGGCCGGAAGAGCATTCGTATAGCCTGGACGGAATATGGCAGCGACGCGGCTACGGTACGCGGGCATCAAATCGGCAGGAGGCGGTAGAATGACCGTGTCTGCGCGCTTTTGATGCTCTTGGTACATCATCCCGAGCAACGACAAGATAGTCGCGAACATGAGAAGGCCTGAGCAGCTAAAGGTCACCAGTTATTCTTCCAGGACACCAAATGCAATAGCTCACCGAACAGAACTACTGCAATAACACGCCCTGCATTATCGCCACCATCTGACTCCGCGAAAACAGGCAGAGGGAGGGAAGATAACACGATGGTTGGCATCAGTTGTACCATCAACGCGTATGCAATGCTTAGTCGTTGCATTCCGGCAATTGCTCACTGTTGATAGTCAACAGCATCCTGCAGACCCGAAAGCACCGTCAGTATCAGAAAGTGTCGAGCTACACAATTCAAGTTGGGATATGCTTATGCAAACGGAGGAAGAGCACCCGAAGCGGGACACACAAGATGCATAGCCAAATATTTCTCAAGGAAATACCCTGAGAAAATTCATAAAGTATAACCATGAGAAAAAACTTTGAAGAAACCATAATGAATCTTCGTGGGAAATACCGTGATTGTCCAATCAACAGCTGAGAATCACGGTTTTTTCGAGTTTAGAGGAAGGTTTTAACAAGTCTAATCGACGCGGCGGTCATCGGCTTGACTCGAAACCCAGGCAGCGTCTGGATGGCTCATGACACTCGCAGCGCGAGTCACGTCCAGCGGACAAGCTCCACAGACTGGCGGGGGTCTCGGGAGCGCTGCCTCTGTCGAGGCGGAAGGTGTTTCCCGGGTCGGACCCTCCCGCTTACTAGGTGGAGGTGTGCTTCAGGGGTGCTCTCCCTCCTTGACCCTTCTCACACCTCCACCTTGCTAGGTCTGTCTTTCCGTGCAGCGCACGCCTTGCCATTACTAACACCTTTGCCTTGCCAGGAACGTCGTGAAGTGCCATTTTTCGAGCTTCATACTTCTCTTTGTTCACATCTTTCGAATCATTAAGTGCCCTTATGTCATCTCCGAACGATGGCTCCCACACTCAGTCATCCGATACATCCCGACAACTCACTGGGCACCAATTTGAACAAGAAGGTGTTATCGCATGTGAAGCAGCCGTGGAGGAATTTCGGAAGTCAAAAATATCTAAAGCAGAGGCATCCATCCAGCTTCTCGAGGCCATTAGCTACCATGACACCGCCCCTGAAGAAGAGGCAGTGAAACGGTCAGCTTATGCTGTCTATCTTGCTGAGCTCGACGAGATCGAATCTGCCCAACGAGAAGCTGGAGACAGAGGTGCCATTCAGGCACCAGGCCCATTGGAGAATTCCGCTCAGATCCTCACTTCTTCAGAGGCTCTCGAGCCCTCCTCTGCAGTTGGAGACAAGCGCAAGAGAGATGCCTCTGATGACTCAGACTCAGAGCAAGGAAAGAAAGTCGATGAATCTCTCTTCCCCTTCCCCAAGTCTCTTGGACCGTCTCTCCTCTCCCCTGAGCTCCAACTTACACTCAAACTCAAGGAGAACTACACCCGAGACCTCGCCCTCTCTCGACAGCGAGTTGTCTGTCATCCCGACTGCCCTAATGTCTCAGAATCGGTATGGAATGACATCCTTAGCAACTGATATGTCGACCTTGACAAGATCTTCACTGCCTTCTACACCATCGATGGAGATCTCAAGCAATCTATCAAACTCGGGGACCTTGAGGTCACAGCCAGTGCCCCGGTCAAACCCAGCTGGCACATTTCTCGGCACTGAGACTGGACCAATGCCTGGGTTAAGTACCAGCAAGCTGTCTCCTTCATTTTCCCACATCGGCTCTGCGAGCTCCAAGGTTATGCCGACCACATTAATGAGTTATTCATCGCCATGTCTGATGCGCAGGCCTCCCGGGTTCTCAACTATGACTGAGCTGTCCGAAGTGCCGTTGGGAGAAGCAACCGACTCCTTCTCACAGACCTCTCCAGCTTTAACCATCTCTACACCATGCATATCATCGCAGGTGGAGGTGGATCCTCTTCTCAGCTGCAAGGGACCTCAGGAGGAGCCTTCTCTCGAACTGCAGAGATCTGCAGAAAGTGGAACTCTGGAAATTGCGATCATTACGGATGTAAATACAGACACATCTGCTCAGTCTGCCGTGCCTGAGATCACGCCGCCTGCATCTGCCCCCAGAAAGGTGGTTCCTCTGCCGACAAACGAAAATAGGTACCCACACTTTTCCCGCAGCTTCCTCTGAGAGCATTGTGACCAATATACCACTCCTCTCGCATCTCTCTCGGAGCATCTCAGACCGATCCCCGGACCTCCTCAAAATGAATTGAATAATCCAGTCTCCCTGTGTACCATTACCGATAATCCAGATCTCTTTCAAGTGGTCACACCCATCGCTGTTGACCACTTTGAAGCCCTGCTATCCTCCCATCCAAATTGCCTGCTTGTTGACTCTGTCCTTCGTGGCTTGAGAGAAGGCTTCTGGCCATTTGCTGAGACTGATCATTTGGAATTTCCTGACACGTGGGATGGTGGGAGCATTCCCCTGACTGAGGAGGCGTCAACATTTATTTCCCAATATGCTAAAGAAGAAGAAGGCCTCCAACGATACTCTCATCCATTCAGACCAGATCTCCTTCCGGGGATGTACTCTATGCCTGTTCATGCAGTCTCTAAGCCACACTCCTCTAAGCTCCGTTTTATCAATGACCATTCAGCGGGTCCATTTTCGCTCCATGCTATGATTGATAAGGCTAACGTTGGGATGCGACCTGTCACGGTGGCCAGTCGCGCCACCGTACATCCGGTTCGTCGTCGTCAGTGACTGGGCCTTTGCAAGGTCTCAAGTCAATCGTGAGGGGTCCAACCTCCAGTCACAGCGATGACCAGAGGTCGGCCCAGTGGAGTAGTCTTATGAACGCTTGGCCGCTGTCTGCGGACCAGGGTCGATCTGTCGCACAGATGTAGATGGTAAAACTGGTTGATGTGTAACCAGGACAAGATGGGGACTCCAGCTTGTCCTGTCGGTCTTATATACAAGTACAGGCGTCTGTCTACCTGTAATACTAGAACTACGATTGGTCCATCGGTATCAATACAAGGGCACAGGGTTCGTATACCTGTCCCACGGTCGTGAGAATGCTGAGTCAGTCATGACTCTGCGTGAGAGACAATCTGTCCATATGGAGATAAGGTCGTGCTGCAAAGACAAGGCAGCAGCGAGGTCGTCGTGCGTCTAGCGCATGTATCAGGGTCTAGGGCCATGCCCATGAGGTTCGGTATCTGTATCGTAAGGGTAAGGCAAAGGTGAGGCAAACATGCCTTTGTCGCATGTGTGATAGGAAGCGCGTCCTAGGTCTGGATCTTGTACATGAGGTAAACATGCCTTGAGCACAAGGCGCATATCATCAGATGATCTGGTAGATCCGTGCCGGATAGATAAGGGCGATGACCATGATGACATCATGGTCATGTGGTCAGTGACGTCATTGTCACATGGTCAGTCTAGGCTCTGTGACGTCATTGTCACGTGATCGGTAAAGGTAGAGGCGGAAGTCGTCCGCGCGTTCCTCAGAGAGGAGCTTTGTAACATCAGCTCCCATTCAGGTCTTCAATTCCCTGGATTGAAGTTGTCAAGAAAGTCGGTAGGGAAAATGGAATGGAGAAATTCCATGTGTCGTCGTTCATCGTGTCATGTCGTCGCATGATTCTGGGTAAATCAGAGGCGGAAAATGAAAAAATTGAACTGGGTGTTAATCAGCTTCGCAAACTTCGTTTTGCTTGTCGCTTGCATCCCTTTAGGACTGCTCGCTCCAACTGCAAGTCTTCTGTTCGTCTTCTTCTCATAAGCTATTCAGCTATGTTCATCGTTCGTCTTCTTCTCATAAGCTGTTCAGCTATGTTCATCGTCTTTCATTAGTCTTGTTTCTTTGTGCTTTCGCACGGTGAATGGTCAACTCGCGTTGCCCATTCTTCCCTACTACTACCCCGGCCTAAAAATCAGGAGGGCTCATGGTGTAGCGACGTCTTCAAAAATTTGCAAGATGGAAAGAGAGTGTGGTGGAAGGGAGGAGGGGGGGAAAAAATTTGCCCTTGTGGGAGGGTTCCTCGTCCTCAATTACTCTTGTCGTTCCTCGATTCCACTCGTCACTCCTCGATTCCACTCGTTCCTCGTCACCCGGGCACTCGGGCTCATTCCTTTGGCTCGGATATGCATCCTCGCCTACTATCCCCTATCAGCTCCCATTCAAAAAAACCAGATACCCTGGATCTGAAACCGATAAAAACAGGTAACAAATCGTAAAGGGAAAAAGAGGGTGGGCAGCAAGGGTCTTCTAGTTTCGAGTCATTGCGGACAAATATCGTCTTCTAGTTTTAAGTCATTGCGGACAAGTATCGTCTTCTAGTTTTAAGTCATTGCGGACAAATATCGTTTTCTAGTTTTAAGTCATTGCGGACAAATGTTGTCTTCTAGTTTTAAGTCATTGCGGACATGTATCGTGGTTGGCTGGTCATCGTCAATGCCAGCATGGTTAATCGTCTTCTGGTGAGCGATAGCTCCCATTCAGGTCTTCGATGTTTCTAATCATCGGGATAATCGTGGCCTTATCTTGGGTTGATACCGCACTTTGTCGGTTATCTCCCTTCACATTCCGTGAATGCCATAATCCTGCCTTTCAGCTTTCATTAAGGTCGTTCGTCCTTCTGATAACCTTTCTGCACCCCGGGTATCTCGCCCTACTAGGTGTTCTCAGCAAAGGTTCAGATCGAATATCCAATGGTAAGCGATAGCTCCCATTCACGTCTTATGTCCAGTTTCATGTCTTCATCATTAAAGTACCCCGGCCTAGGTTTGAACTACCCCGGCCTAGCGTGATACTTCATCGAATATTTCATGTCGGGTCTTGTCGTGTGTTGGTATCGACTGAAATCGACTACCTCCATCCATATTCCATGGATGCCCTATTCATCACTGTGTCGTATATCGAATTTCATCTGTTTGTCAAGTTTATTCTTCCAGATGATGAGACAACAGTCTACATCAAATCCAAGGATCGGCCGTGACCCAGTATCCTTTCTATTCATGGGGAACTACCCCACACATGTCATCAAAAGTGCCATATCGAAGGCTGTCGTTCATAGTAGTTTTGCCCATCGAGATCTGTCTGATCGTTGAGGGTTGCTAGACCTATTTAGGCATCTAGCATCGGGTGTCGTCATCGTGGTGGTCAACAAAGGACCGTCTGGGACTTCCAGACATCATCGAATGAGTCATGTCTGTCTGATCATGCTCGAGTCGTCATCGTGGTGGTCAACAAAGGACCATTAGGGGTTTCCTAATATCAGGTGTCGTTATCGGGGATTGGAGTGTCGTGTACTGTTAACTCCAAGTCGTTCTTCGGTGATGTAATCTCTTGTTAGGTTCAATCATCAGGCTAATCGTCGCCTCATCAAACCTTCGGCCTAGGTTCGGTATGGATCATTGGTTTATACGGAGAGCCAGGATCCGTCTTCTGTCAGAACCTTTTTCTATGTCATTCAAGGTTCATCCAGGTTCAGTTTCTTTATCGTCGAGAGCTGTGATCGACGGTCGTCGTTCAGATCCTTTTGTTACATCAGGATCTTCTTCGGATTGTCGGTTTCTTTAACGTCGAGAGCCTCTTCGACAGGGAATCGTTTGAAGTGTCAACTCGCGGTATCTTCAAACATTCCATGGTCATCAACTCGTAGTGGCATCGAGTTGTCAATCTTTCTGCACCCCAGGTAACTCGCCATGCAGGGTGTTCTCAGCCAAGATCTATCGTTTATTTATAGTGGAGAGCGAGTGTCCACTTGCTCAGTCCGAGCTCCCATTCAGGGATCACAATCATCAAATGGTCATCAGATCGGACTCAATAAGAGTCTATGGTTTATACGGGTTGCCATTCCCGGGATCAACAATCATCAAGTGTTCTTCAGATCGGACTCAATTAAGAGTCTACGGTTTATACGGGTTGCCGTTCCCAGGATCAATCTGCACCGTGGGTATCTCGCCGCACTCGGTGTTGTCAGCCATGATCATCAAGTGTGCGACTTAAGTCCTTCGTCAAAGGCTGCGCACCATCCTCAGTTCATCACGGTCCATAGAATCGGTACTAATTCTACGGTGGCCAAACCTTTCCGATTCGCAGTCACATGCGGCTCGTACATGTCTTTGATTATTACACATGTCGTAGCTTTCCTCGCATGAGGGGATTCGACCCCTGAGAGTCACCCAATGAAGGGTAAACTCTTGAGAGTTCGTCTCGGACAAGGTGCCAATCAATTGTCTTATGAAAATCTGGTCTCACCTAGGAATGACCAGACAAGGGTCTTCTTCGTCATTCCAATGTTGGATATCGAGAGAATGGAGTGTCAATCGCGGTATCTCCATCTCTGTCGTCACAGGTGTCCTAATGTTACGCTGTCTGCGAACATGGACAAGTCGAGGTCGGGTAGTGTCGTCCTAAGGTAACCGTCGCCTTGGTCGGTCAAGGAACATATCATGACACGGTCACTGTCTGTAAACCGGTCGAGGTCGGGGTACGGTCACTGTCTGTGAACCGGTCGAGGTCGGGGTCAGGCTCTAAAGCATAGGAGTGTCACGGGGGCCAGTCGCGCCACCGTACATCCGGTTCGTCGTCGTCAGTGACTGGGCCTTCGCAAGGTCTCAAGTCAATCGAGAGGGGTCCGACCTCCAGTCACAGCGATGACCAGAGGTCGGCCCAGTGGAGCTGTCTTATGAACGCTTGGCCGCTGTCTGCGGACCAAGGTCGATCTGTCGCACAGATGTAGATGGTAAAACTGGTTGATGTGTAACCAGGACAAGATGGGGACTCCAGCTTGTCCTGTCGGTCTTATATACAAGTACAGGCGTCTGTCTACCTGTAATACTAGAACTACGATTGGTCCATCGGTATCAATACAAGGGCACAGGGTTCGTATACCTGTCCCACAGTCGTGAGAATGCTGAGTCAGTCATGACTCTGCGTGAGAGACAATCTGTCCATATGGAGATAAGGTCGTGCTGCAAAGACAAGGCAGCAGCGAGGTCATCGTGCATCTAGCGCATGTATCAGGGTCTAGGGCCATGCCCATGAGGTCCGGTATCTGTATCGTAAAGGTAAGGCAGAGGTGAGGCGCACATGCCTTTGTCGTGTGTGTGATAGGAAGAGGATCCATGCCTGGATCTCGCCTATGAGGTAAACATGCCTTGAGTGCAAGGCGCATATCGTCAGATGATCTTGTAGATCCGGTACAGCCCTAAGATAAGGGTTCTGGATAGATAAGGGCGATGACCATGATGACATCATGGTCATGTGGTCAGTGATGTCATTGTCACATGGTCAGTCTAGGCTCTGTGACGTCATTGTCACGTGATCGGTAAAGGTAGAGGCGGAAGTCGTCCGCGCGTTCCTCAGAGAGGAGCTTTGTAACATCAGCTCCCATTCAGGTCTTCAATTCCCTGGATTGAAGTCGTCAAGAAAGTCGATAGGAAAATGGAATGGAGAAATTCCATGTATCATTGTTCATCGTGTCATGTCATCGCATGATTCTGGGTAAATCAGAGGCGGAAAATGAAAAAATTGACCTGGGTGTTAATCCAGCTTCGCAAACTTCGTTTTGCTTGTCGCTCGCATCCCTTTAGGATTGCTTGCTCCAACTGCAAGTCTTCTGTTCGTCTTCTTCTCATAAGCTATTCAGCTATGTTCATCGTCTTCCATTAGTCTTGTTTCTTTGTGCTTTCGCACAGTGACTGGTCAACTCGTGTTGCCCGTCATCTTCCATTAGTCTTGTTTCTTTGTGCTTTCGCACAGTGAATGGTTAACTCGCGTTGCCCATTCTTCCCTACTACTACCCCGGCCTAAAAATCAGGAGGGCTCATAGTGTAGTGATGTCTTCAAAAATTCGCAAGATGGAAAGAGAGTGTGGTGGAAGGGAGGAGGGGGGGAAAAAATTTGCCCTTGTGGGAGGGTTCCTCGTCCTCAATTACTCTTGTCGTTCCTCGACTCCGCTCGTCACTCCTCGATTCCATTCGTTCCTCGTCACCCGGGCACTCGGGCTCATTCCTTTGGCTCGGATATGCATCCTCGCCTACTATCCCCTATCAGCTCCCATTCAAAAAAACCAGATACCCTGGATCTGAAACCGATAAAAACAGGTAACAAATTGTAAGGGAAAAAGAGGGTGGGCAGCAAGGGTCTTCTAGTTTTGAGTCATTGCGGACAAATATCGTCTTCTAGTTTTAAGTCATTGCGGACATGTATCGTGGTTGACTGGTCATCGTCAATGCCAGCATGGTTAATTGTTTTCTGGTGAGCGATAGCTCCCATTTAGGTTTCATGTCTTCGATGTTTCTAATCATCGGGATAATTGTGGCCTTATCTTGGGTTGATACCGCACTTTGTCGGTTATTTCCCTTCACATTCCGTGAATGCCATAATCCTGCCTTTCGGCTTTCATCATGGTTCGTTCGTCCTTCTGATAACCTTTCTGCACCCCGGGTATCTCGCCCTACTAGGTGTTCTCAGCAAAGGTTCAGATTGAATATCCAATGGTAAGCGATAGCTC
The DNA here is from genome assembly GCF_003851025.1 of Sparassis crispa. Taxonomy (NCBI): domain Eukaryota; kingdom Fungi; phylum Basidiomycota; class Agaricomycetes; order Polyporales; family Sparassidaceae; genus Sparassis; species Sparassis crispa. The sequence goes on from NW_020939755.1 coordinate 1,783,755, forward strand.
CCATTCACGTCTTATGTCCGGTTTCATGTCTTCATCATTAAAGTACCCCGGCCTAGGTTTGAACTACCCCGGCCTAGCGTGATACTTCATCGAATATTTCATGTCGGGTCTTGTCGTGTGTTGGTGTCGAATGAAATCGACTACCTCCATCCATATTCCATGGATGCCCTATTCATCGCTGTGTCGTATATCGAATTTCGTCTGTTTGTCAAGTTTATTCTTCCAGATGATGAGACAACAGTCTACATCAAATCTAAGGATCGGCCGTGACCCAGTATCCTTTCTATCCATGGGGAACTACCCCGCACATGTCATCAAAAGTGCCATATCGAAGGCTGTCGTTCATAGTAGTTTCACCCATCGAGATCTGTCTGATCGTCGAGGGTTGCTAGACCTATTTAGGCATCTAGCATCGGGTGTCGTCATCGTGGTGGTCAACAAAGGACCGTCTGGGACTTCCAGACATCAGGTGTCGTTATCGGGGATTGGAGTGTCGTGTACTGTTAACTCCAAGTCATTCTTCGGTGATCTTAAGTTCAATCATCAGGCTAATCGTTGCCTCGTCGAACCTTCGGCCTAGGTTCGGTATGGATCATTGGTTTATACGGAGAGCCAGGATCCGTCTTCTATCAGAACCTTTTTGCTATGTCATCCAAGGTTCATCCAGGTTCAGTTTCTTTATCGTCGAGAGCTGTGATCGACGGTCGTCATTCAGATCCTTTTGTTACATCAGGATCTTCTTCGAATTGTCGGTTTCTTTAACGTCGAGAGCCTCTTCGACAGGGAATGGTTTTGAAGTGTCAACTCGCGGTATCTTCAAACATTCCATGGTCACCAACTCGTAATGGCATCGAGTTGTCAATCTTTCTGCACCCCAGGTAACTCGCCATGCAGGGTGTTCTCAGCCAAGATCTATCGTTTATTTATAGTGGAGAGCGAGTGTCCACTTGCTCAGTTCGAGCTCCCATTCAGGGATTACAATCATCAAATGGTCATCAGATCGGACTCAATTAAGAGTCTATGGTTTATACGGGTTGCCGTTCCCGGGATCAACAATCGTCAAGTTTTCTTCGGATCGGACTCAATTAAGAGTCTACGGTTTATACGGGTTGCCGTTCCCGGGATCAATCTGCACCGTGGGTATCTCGCCGCACTCGGTGTTATCAGCCATGATCATCAAGTGTGCGACTTAAGTCCTTCGTCAAAGGCTGCGCACCGTCCTCAGTTCATCACGGTCCATAGAATCGGTACTAATTCTACGGTGGCCAAACCTTTCCGATTCGCAGTCACATGCGGCTCGTACATGTCTTTGATTATTACACATGTCGTAGCTTTCCTCGCATGAGGGGATTCGACCCCTGAGAGTCGCCCAATGAAGGGTAAACTCTTGAGAGTTCGTCTCGGACAAGGTGCCAATCAATTGTCTTTCGAAAATCTGGTCTCACCTAGGACTGACCAGACAAGGGTCTTCTTCGTCGTTCCAATGTTGGATATCGAGAGAATGGAGTGTCAATCGCGGTATCTCCATCTCTGTTGTCACAGGTGTCCTAATGTTAATGGACAAGGTCGAGGTCAAGAGAATGGAGTGTCAAATCACGGTATCTCCATCTCTGTTATCACAGGTGTCCTAATGTTACGCTGTCTGCGAACATGGACAAGTCGAGGTCAGGTAGTGTCGTCCTAAGGTAACCGTTGCCTTGGTCGGTCAAGGAATATATCATGACACGGTCACTGTCTGTAAACCGGTCGAGGTCGGGGTCGTCAAGTTCTGCACTAAACCATAGGAGGTTGTGCCAGAGAATAAGGATCTTGTCCTAATGTTACGGGACAAGATCGAAGTCAAAGGACACAGTCGCTGTCTACGAACTGGTCGAAGTCATGACACGGTCACTGTCTGTGAACCGGTCGAGGTTGGGGTCATCGGGCTCTAAAGCATAGGAGCTTGAGCCAAGGAAAGATTATCTTGTCCTAATGTCACGGGGGCCAGTCGCGCCACCGTACATCCGGTTCGTCGTCGTCAGTGACTGGGCCTTCGCAAGGTCTCAAGTCAATTGAGAGGGGTCCGACCTCCAGTCACAGCGATGACCAGAGGTCGGCCCAGTGGAGCTGTCTTATGAACGCTTGGCCGCTGTCTGCGGACCAAGGTCGATCTGTCGCACAGATGTAGATGGTAAAACTGGTTGATGTGTAACCAGGACAAGATGGGGACTCCAGCTTGTCCTGTCGGTCTTATATACAAGTACAGGCGTCTGTCTACCTGTAATACTAGAACTACGATTGGTCCATCGGTATCAATACAAGGGCACAGGGTTCGTATACCTGTCCCACAGTCGTGAGAATGCTGAGTCAGTCATGACTCTGCGTGAGAGACAATCTGTCCATATGGAGATAAGGTCGTGCTGCAAAGACAAGGCAGCAGCGAGGTCATCGTGCGTCTAGCGCATGTATCAGGGTCTAGGGCCATGCCCATGAGGTCCGGTATCTGTATCGTAAAGGTAAGGCAGAGGTGAGGCGCACATGCCTTTGTCGTGTGTGTGATAGGAAGAGGATCCACGCCTGGATCTCGCCTATGAGGTAAACATGCCTTGAGTGCAAGGCGCATATCGTCAGATGATCTTGTAGATCCGGTACAGCCCTAAGATAAGGGTTCTGGATAGATAAGGGCGATGACCATGATGACATCATGGTCATGTGGTCAGTGACGTCATTGTCACATGGTCAGTCTAGGCTCTGTGACGTCATTGTCACGTGATCAGTAAAGGTAGAGGCGGAAGTCGTCCGCGCGTTCCTCAGAGAGGAGCTTTGTAACAAGGAGCTTGAGCCAGGAAAAGTCATCTTGTCCTAATGTCAATTCGGACAAGACGAGGAATCAAGTGCAAGGTAACCGTCGCCTTGTTCGGTCGGATGAGCTGTCTGCTCAGGAGGTGCAAGGTATCCGTCGCCTTGTTCGGTCAAGAGATCAAAGAACACAGTCGCTGTCTGCGAACTGGTCGAAGTCAGGGTCGTCAAGGTCAGCTCTAAACCATAGGAGGTTGAGCAGTAAATAACTATCTTGTCCTAATGTCGCGGGACAAGATCGAAGTCAAAGGACACAGTCGCTGTCTGCGAACTGGTTGAAGTCATGACACGGTCACTGTCTGTGAACCGGTCGAGGTCGGGGTCGTCAAGTTCTGCACTAAACCATAGGAGGTTGTGCCAGAAATAATCATCTTGTCCTAATGTCACGGTGGCCAGTCGCGCCACCGTACATCCGGTTCGTCGTCGTCAGTGACTGGGCCTTTGCAAGGTCTCAAGTCAATCGTGAGAGGTCCGACCTCCAGTCACAGCGATGACCAGAGGTCGGCCCAGTGGAGTAGTCTTATGAACGCTTGGCCGCTGTCTGCGGACCAGGGTCGATCTGTCGCACAGATGTAGATGGTAAAACTGGTTGATGTGTAACCAGGACAAGATGGGGACTCCAGCTTGTCCTGTCGGTCTTATATACAAGTACAGGCGTCTGTCTACCTGTAATACTAGAACTACGATTGGTCCATCGGTATCAATACAAGGGCACAGGGTTCGTATACCTGTCCCACGGTCGTGAGAATGCTGAGTCAGTCATGACTCTGCGTGAGAGACAATCTGTCCATATGGAGATAAGGTCGTGCTGCAAAGACAAGGCAGCAGCGAGGTCGTCGTGCGTCTAGCGCATGTATCAGGGTCTAGGGCCATGCCCATGAGGTTCGGTATCTGTATCGTAAGGGTAAGGCAAAGGTGAGGCAAACATGCCTTTGTCGCATGTGTGATAGGAAGCGCGTCCTAGGTCTGGATCTTGTACATGAGGTAAACATGCCTTGAGCACAAGGCGCATATCATCAGATGATCTGGTAGATCCGTGCCGGATAGATAAGGGCGATGACCATGATGACATTATGGTCATGTGGTCAGTGACGTCATTGTCACATGGTCAGTCTAGGCTCTGTGACGTCATTGTCACGTGATCGGTAAAGGTAGAGGCGGAAGTCGTCCGCGCGTTCCTCAGAGAGGAGCTTTGTAACACGACCGGACAATGTCCAAGACCTCGGTTGCAATTTGCTGCGAGTGCGTAAGCTTCACGATAACATTTCAATCTGGCTCTTCAAATCTGACGTAAAGAATGCGTATCGTTTAATCCCCATGCACTCTTTGTGGCAATTGAAGCAAGTTGTCTCTGTGAACGGCTTACGATGCATTAATCGATGCATGTGTATTGGTAGTCGCGGATCTCTGGACATATGGTGCTCATTTATGAGCCTTGTCGTCTGGATTGCTATTCACATATACTCGATTGAGGCCCTCCAAGCCTACATGGATGATAATTTCGCTTTTGACCTCCTGGCCCATATTGTTTTCTATGAACCTTATCATCACTACATGCCTCACCAGCAAGTAATGCTCCTTCGTCTTTGGGACGAGTTACAAATCCCACATGAGGACTCGAAGCAAGTTCACGGTCACGCGCTCACAATTATCGGCTTTCATGTCGACATGCAAAACATGACCATTACTCTGCCGCAAGAATCCTGCACAGCCCTGGTTACGCATATTTGTGATTTTGTGACCAATGCCCCTCAACGTTGACATCCTCTCCGTGACTGGCAACGTCTTCTTGGTTGGATCAATTGGGGACTCAATGTTCAACCTCTCCTACACCCAGCTTTGCAGGCGGCCTACACGAAGATCCGAGGCCTCGCTATTCCGCATGCACCAGTGTTCCTCAATGCCCGAGTCAAGTGAGATCTACTTTGGGTTGCTGACATGCTTGATCGTCATGTTGGCATCTTCATGCTGTGAGCCACAGCATGGGGCCCCACTGATGCTGAACTCACAATTTTTTGTGATGCTTGCTTGACTGGAATTGCCTTCTGGTGCCCCCGGCTTAATAAAGGATTCATCGCAGATGTTCCGACACCTACTCGACAAGGTGAAGATATCATTTTCTGGTACGAAGCCCTCGCAGTCCTATCTGCCTTACAATGGGCTATCTCTCTCCCTTCCCGATACTTTCACATTGCTATATTTACCGACAATCTCAATACTGTCCAAATTTTCAATTCGCTCCGAGCGAGCGAAGGCTTTGAAGACCTTTTGCTTTTTGCCTGCGGTCTCCTTATTGCAAGTGATGTCGACCTTCGTGTCTGGCACATTGCTGGAACTGACAACCTAGTGGTGGATGCGTTGTCACGCCATCTTATCCATGTTGCTTTACAGCATGTTCCTCAGCTTCGCCTCCACACCTTCATACCCTCACGAATCACACTGGGGGATGCCGCGTTATGATCTCCATTGCTGCATCATCCAGGCAACCTCACCGGGAACCCTGGACGTTGGATCGACTTGTCCGCGAGCGAGCAATCGCTCTCGGTCACGCCATTGACCACTCCACCCAGCTCACTTACACTTCTCACCTGCAATCCTACTTGACTTTTTGCAAAATACATGGCTTCCTCATTGACCCAACTCCCGATACACTGTCCTTTTATGTTGTCTTCATGTGCCACCACATCAAGCCCGATTCGGTCGATTCTTATCTTTCCGGTATTTGCAACCAACTCGAGCATCTTTTCCCCAACATCCGTGCGGTTCGCCACGGCCATCTTGTCGCACGCACTCTCGCAGGTTGTAAAAGGATGTTTAATTCCCCACCTAACCGAAAACGCCCTCTCGAGATCGAGGACTTGCAGTTGCTCCTACAGGTCTTCCTGCCCAATTCCCATGATAATCTCCTTTTCAGGGCAATTCTTCTCTGCGGCTTCTTCGCCCTTCACCGTCTGGGCGAACTTACATATCCTAACAACCCTCGCCTTCACAGCAGCCGCAAACTCATTCGACGCTCATCCGTCCTGCTAACGAGCTCCTCCTGCACCTACATCTTACCGTCCCATAAAGCTGACCGCCTCTTCCAAGGCAGCACTATCATCTTTGCCACCCAAAACGATGACATAGACCCGGTGCAACCTTTCGCATCCTATCTTACCTCCCGCAATCAGCTTTTCCCGTATCACCCCGCGCTCTTTATAGCCTCCGACGGCACCGTACCTACGCGCTCCTGGTTTATCTCCCGCCTACGCACCTACCTTCATGACAATGTCACCGGACATTCCCTTCGCGCAGGTGGTGCCACTTTCTTCGCAGCAGCAGGCTGGCCAGACAACAGGATTCAAGCTCTAGGCTGCTGGTCCTCAGAGGCCTTCAAGATATACATTCGTAAGAATCCTGTTGTCTTACAAGCTCTCCTGCATGGCCGAATTCTCTCCTCTCACACTCCCACATTCGCTCGTGTATGACTTTCCCCCTTCAACACACCACCAACCCACCCCTCCTCCAACTCCAATATGTCATCTTTACTGGATGCCATACACGATCGCACCGATGAAAGCTCTCGAGCGCCCTACACGATGTCTTGAGGTGCAATGTATGATATTTGGGTCGCCTCCCATGTGGGAGGCGGCCATTTTCGGCTATCCTGCTTTTCATTGCGAGCGCGCAGCATCCCCGAGTCCTGACCAAGGTACGTGTCGATTAGTCGAGTTTAGAGGAAGGTTTTAACAAGTCTAATCGACGCGGCGGTCATCGGCTTGACTCGAAACCCAGGCAGCGTCTGGATGGCTCATGACACTCGCAGCGCGAGTCACGTCCAGCGGACAAGCTCCACAGACTGGCGGGGTCTCGGGAGCGCTGCCTCTGTCGAGGCGGAAGGTGTTTCCCGGGTCGGACCCCCCCGCTTACTAGGTGGAGGTGTGCTTCAGGGGTGCTCTCCCTCCTTGACCCTTCTCGCACCTCCACCTTGCTAGGTCTGTCTTTCCGTGCAGCGCACGCCTTGCCATTACTAACACCTTTGCCTTGCCAGGAACGTCGCGAAGTGCCATTTTTCGAGCTTCCCACCCTGTCTCTCTCCCACCCATTGGTATCTTCTCTACACGCGCTCTTCCTCTCTCTGTAACAATAGTTCCTTTCGCGCTCCTCGTTGTATTTTTACTGTAGTTGTACACACGATCGCACCGATGAAAGCTCTCGAGCGCCCTACACGATGTCTTGAGGCGCAATGTATGATATTTGGGTCGCCTCCCATGTGGGAGGCGGCCGTTTTCGGCTATCCTGCTTTTCATTGCGAGCGCGCAGCATCCCCGAGTCCTGACCAAGGTACGTGTCGATTAGCCTGAAGAAATACTTTATTCTTTTTCCACAGTTTTTGTGTGCTTTACTTTAACCCTTTCTAGAGGTTTTTCCGCAAAAAATACTGGGCCTTCTTGTGACACCGCTATGACTTGCGTGACAAATACGTCATGTTAAATATGCTCAAGTTCGAACCCAACCTTGACTCTTTCTCGTTCCATTTATTCCTGACGTATCGTTGCAAGGTAAATCTAGCTATTGCAGAATCTCTGCGGTGTCTCCGTAATGTAACCGCCATCGAGGACGAGCTGAGGGCAGTGTCCCATTCTGAGTAAGTATCCGGTAAGGCGAGATGTCACTGCTCCACCACCTCCACTATCCGACTCCTTCCGCTCTTACAAAAACGCCATGGCGTATCTGAGAACCTCTCCATTTGTATTGCCACATTCTTGACCATACATCTGTCCACCAACATATCATAATGTCTACCCGTCAATCGACAATCACCGTTCTCCTCTTTACTGTCTGCGCCCACGCCCAGAGCGGCGGATACTCTGGAGGAGGTTATTCAGGGCAAAACTCGCGCCTTTCTGGAGGCTCGATAGCAGGGATCATTGTAGGTACCGTACCGATCTACATATTTCTGTGCTTGCGCCTGCTCATTCACTACGAGGTGCAATTATCTTCTGCCTCCTACTCTGTCTATGCTGCATGACGTCCATGCGTCGACCCCGAGCTGGGGCTGAGATTCCTATCTCCACTAATCATCGTCGCTTTGGTGGCGGCGGCAGTAGCGTGGACCTGGGAGTTCAGGAAGCTGGGTATGCAGGACCGCCTCAGCCGCCGTGGAATAATACGCAGGCGGCGAGTGATGGGTACGGTGGCTATCAACCTCCAGGGCAACCACCGGCTCCGCCTCCTCCGTATAGCCGCGAAGGTGGAGAGTTTACTCCTGAGGTGCGCGAATTCGCTCCGGTAAGTTTTGCTATTATCCGCGACAGATCTCACTCTCTGATCTTTGAATCTCACACCATCTGCTACAATGAAGCCCCCAGGACCTCCGCCTCCTGCTCATACGAAATTTTGAGTGCGGATAAGAGGAATATAATGGGTTTTTCCGTGAATGATAGTAGAGGTACCGGTGTATGCTGGATTCTCAGACATGACATATCATTTATATATTGGGCAGTAGTTCCCTCCCGCATTTTAGAAATAATCGAGCGAGGAAAATGCGTGCACCAGGGAACTTGAACGCCCTACCGAGGGCCCGGACCAGTTGGGCCAGTATGTTGAACGCAACGTAACCCAGGTGCCGCTGTACCGACCGAAACCAGAAGGTATGAATCGCCACCACTGGACGAGAAAGACTGAAGCCCTCTCGCAGAGCGCTTGTGCAATGGCTTTCAGTGAAAGGTACTGTTGGGAATGCCCGGAGGAAACGCTCCGAGGGCACCTGTACATGGAGCCCGCCACAGCGGGGAATGATTAAAGAACCTTATTCCGAATGTATATAAAGGAAATCTATTTTGGGAATCCGGCTGAGTAATCGGGTTCTTTCCTTCGTCCGAAACATCACCGCAATATCCTCTGGGAAATAATCTATCTCTCTCAACAGGTACGTTCAACAGTGGCCAGGACCTCGCAGCTGTAGAACTATACCAGCACGGCGTGCTGGTACGCCGTGCTGGTATAGTTCTGAGCACGCTGCCTACTGTACTGCCAGTGGTCCAGCGGACAACGAGATCTTACATCGGAAGTGAGTAATGCATGGTTAATACCCAGGACTCGTTCGTTATGTGTCTATGAGCTGTTTGGTCTTGGGCAGTGTACAAATAAGACCAGACGATGCATATATAGAAAATACCGCACTGCGTCAGGCTTTCCCAATCGCAGCCGCTCTGTGTAACCCATAGTCTCCATCGTATGAAATCCGAGACAGCCGGTGACATGCCATCGACATCTATTAGCGACTTCTCCCCCAGCAATGACATGATCTGGTACTCCGATGGCAGCGTTATTCTCGTCGTGGAGAAAACTGCGTTCCGCGTGCATGCGTCAATTCTCGCTGCGCAGTGCGAAGTATTCAAAGGTATGCTCGGGATACCGCAGCCTGCACCGGACGCGGAAACCGGCGGCGCAGAGGTGTACGAGGGGTGCCCCGTTGTCAGGATGCAGGACTCTGCAGTCGATTTAACACATTTCCTGAAGTCCATCTATGACTTCCAGTGAGTACGTCTGTTCAATGCTGGTCATGTTTTTGACTTCGAGGCCAGATATTTTCAGTCAGGCGTGAAGTCCAAATTTCCCATCGTTGCGGCGGTTCTTCGTCTCAGTACTAAATATCATGCCCCCGCTCTGCGCCATCGTGCGATCAGCTTTCTGTCTACAGCCTATCCCTCGACGCTCGCTGCTTGGGACAAGCGGTCCATACAGCGACTTATTCCTCCCTTCGAAGACGAATTCTGCGCCTACGTCGCGCTTGCCACCGAGACAGACGTCAGAGCCATTTTACCTGGGCTGTACTACGCAGCGGCCAGGAAACCTCTGGGACAGATCATTCCCTTACTGCGCACTCTTGCCATTGCACCAGCGGTGCAGTGGGACGTGTGTTCCGACTTCGTGCTAGGGCGCGAGCGCCTCTTCCAGGTGGAAATTAAACACATACTCACGTTCCTCAATGTTGAGTTCAAACACCCTGGATGCCAGGCACTTTCCTCTTGCACAACCATCCTGAACAGCACTGCGAGGCTCGCATTAAGAAAGGCGACTGAGGCAGAGGCATACCACCAGTGGTGCAGCGCGAACGCGAGTGAGGTGGGCCGCTCGCTCGCGTTGTGCCAGCCATGCTCCACGACAGTCGAGAACTCTATCAAGGATGCGAGGAATGTCGTGTGGGAGCAGCTTCCGGGATTATTTGGGCTCCCGGACTGGGAGACGTTGAAGGCTAGGGATGAACTAGACGTCGAGTGAGCAGGTAGGACGCACATCAAACCCGCGCATCTGCATAGCACTTGCATTCATTATGATAATCGTCTTTCCTCTTGATTTTATTGCTGAAGATCTGTAAGGATGACAAGTCGGAAGTAGCATTAATATTGAGTAGCATGCATGTAACAGTCAATTTTGCCAAATTTTCAACCGCTCGTTGACTATAATGCACCCAGATCTGCGTGAAGGCCAACTGATCTCTGTTCACAACGCCCACGAATAAGCAATGGATATTCTGCTGAACGTACAAAATGGACGATGTTAATACCGATATATAATGTAAGATTCTATTGGTCTGCAACAACTTGAAGGTAAAGCATTCTGCGATAGCTTGTTTCCGTGTAGTATGGCTTCCAAAATACCCGATTCGAATGATGTAAATCTAGAATGTCCTCGCGCACTCGAGCACTGAAATGTTTTTGGCACGATCGTGTCATAGTGTTTCACGTCGTCTTAGGTCGTCAACACGCAGCAATGTATGAGGGCTCACAGCTTCGCAAACATCCCACCAGAGTCTTTCGCGAGCAGGTATCGTGACATCAACATCAGAATCACGCCGATCTCCACTGTGGTGCCTGCCCAAATAATTTTCAGGGTTCGCAATGGATGGGGCGTGTATACACCGAAGACGTACCTGCATAGATACCTACCCACTTGTAGGTCCCTGTGGAGTCGTAGATAGCACCGGATATTGGCGGTCCAGCAAGCGCACCCATCGCGAGAAGCATGAACGCCATGCCGATGCGCTGGCCCACGTCGTGCCTTTCGCCCATAGCGACGATCGGCGTAGCAACAAGGGAAGCATATACCCCAGAGGACATGCTGGGCATAGGAACGCGTAAGCCGGATGCAGTACGCCTTGCAACAGGACACAGGTTCACCCGTAGAGAAGAGCAACAGCAACGTTCGCACCGACTGATTTTGCGGCAGGCCATACGTATGTCATGACCCCGGCGATCAGTGTTGCTGGTATCATTACATTTAGTTGCCCTGGTGGCGCAAGTGTGTTTAATCATCAATTATACAAATAGAGGGAGGAACGGACCTATATGATCTGCGATGATTCCGCCTGACAGCCGACCAAAGGCCGAGCCGGCATTGGCGATGGGAAGAAGGTAGAACGAGAAGGTCTGGGGTACGCCTGCTTGGGCAGCACTGACATCAATATATGTCAACACCTGAGGAATGCATGACAGGGTCAACAGAGTTACACGCAGTAATGAAGGTAGGCGTACTGTGTAGAGACCTAGCCAATTGACCAGTGCGGCTACAGTATAGAGTGTATATGGCATGAATCTAAATGCCGCCAGATTTATGAAAGAGCCCGACTTGTTGTTGGGCGGAAGTCGCCGGTCTACAGTCTAGTGGGAAATCTATCAGGTCTGGCGGCTGGCAAACGCAAGCACACGACTCACAAGATTGCAGATGCCCAACAGCATAAGGATGATGAATCCCATAATGCGCATAGTCCACTTGAACCTGACAACCAGCCTGCAATTAGCAGCACGCCGGCAGAAAGCATGCAGAAGAGAATGGGGAGATACGGACCCTACGTGCTCGATCAAATTGCGCACAGCAATCGGGAAGACTGTTCCGCCAACACTAGAGCCCAATGACATGCTGGCATACGCAAGGTTAATCCTCTTTTCGAACCAATGCGCAAGAATGCCCATAATTGGTCCGAAGATGGACCCGCTTGCCAGCTGAACGACAAAAGCACAGTGAATACTAAAGACGTCACGTCAGGATGTATCGGGCCCTTACCCCAACTGCAATACCCTGGCATAGGAGGAACTGCCAGAATTCTTTGCATTCTGCAACCAAGAATGCAGCGGCGACGAGAATGCATGATGATACCAACAAGGGCAGTTTGAAATAACCCATGTCGAACAATCTACCCAAGACTAGACCGGGCATGAACACTAGCGCATACTGCGAGAAACCTGTCAGAAAGTGTCTGCATACACCAATGAATGGAGCCAACCTGAATGGAGCCAATCCAAGCGCTGATCGGCTGGTCAGATCGAGCACCACCAACGTTCAAAATGTACTCACATCGTCGATGGGGATGTGTCGGGAAGAAGAGTCTCTTCATAGTACGCTTGGAAAACCTGCGGACGATGTCAACATACGTCACCGATTCAAGATGACGATTTGGAAATTGCTCACACCCCAAGCATTCACAAATCCAAAAGTCCCGCAGGTCCCACAAGCAACCTGAAAGTCAACATCAGAGGGTATGTCAGCGCGAAGGAACCAGACACGTACACCAAACACTACCATCCACGCCCGAAGCCCTCCATCTGGAAATGTAATATGCGGGATCTCCTCGTCAGCAGCGGCGTCACACTCTTCCTCTGACTCGACTCGGTCTTTGGATTCTATCTTCGTCGGCTCGGACTGGTCGATGGTGCGTTCGTCCGACTTGCGAGCCATGCTTTTCTCAAACGAAGCACCTCGCTGCGTCTGGTTGCTCTCTTGCTGAACTGTATGTTCTTCCATGCCGAGTCGTAAATGTGGAATCGTTGAAGGGTTCGTGATGGCGTTCAAGAATCTGGCACGACAACCCACGGGAAAGTTTTTATGAGAACACTGCACGAGGACGCAGTGACTCGATTTTACTCACTTACTGCACAGTGCGAGAACTTTTTCACCACCGTTCCTAGTATATAGGGCGCGATGAGGGAAGGGGAAATGGGTCGTTTCTGCGACTCAGATCTCAGACCCTCCATCACCTACATAAGTTTCCGGATTATTCATGTTTGGCCGAGAGTTTCTGCGAAGACCGAAGGGGTCGGAATGGGCCATCTGGCCTCGGCGTAATGTTCCAGTAACGAACGAATCAAACAGTCGGATATGTTCGTCACATGGTACGCAAACTTGCAATGATCTCCAAGTAGACAATCCTTTTGACTTCCTTTACCTGACCTTGCACGATGGATCGAAGTCCTGCATGTGACTGTGTCTAATGAGGAGATCAAAATGACTTCCGGTGCAGAGAATTTGAGTTGAACCTCATCCATGTTTGTTTGGACGCGTTATCAGGAACTTGCGCGGAAACCACCTGACCGCTTGGATCTGTTATTCGTTGGTTATTCGTCTTCAATACGTACAGAGCGGCCTTCCGTCCCTAACTAAGCGCTGCTGACCGTCTTGCACGCAAACTAAATAGAATACTAAAGAGAACTACTGCAGGACCGACTTCGTGTACGTCTGTTTCTGAAGGATGCAATATATGCATGACACCACACGCAGTACTATCGGACTACCAGAGATAAATCAATAATATATGAACCCATTGCAGACTCGTATGTAGTACATGATCATATTCCTTCTGCTGTCAATGTCTCAAAATTGTCAGGAACAATGGACCTGTATTATACGTCAGAGCGTAACTGGCCTTTCCCACATCTCCGAGGCAAACATTCTCGCACGCAAAGTACCTCTCGTAAGACACAGGCTACAGCACCGTTTGCATGCATGAACATGCGCATGCTTGGTAGACGAGTGGATGCCAGAAAAGGCTGAGACACTGCGCTCCTAATGTGCCAAGATTGCGTGCGCATACCCGGAGCGGAAGGAAGCTCGAATGCGAAGTCTGGCACCAGCGGGGCAACTGAAGTCATCGGTGCGTTTGCAATTCCCTTGGTTTCATCTCTGTGCATTTGTCTGTATTCTCGTTCCCGCGAGGTATAGTCTCCTCCCCTCAAGACACGCCACATTGATATAAGTAGAACATCAGGTTGTTGCTAAGTTTGATATGATGGAAGGGTGAACCTTTCTTTGGTGTAACGAATATCATCGTCCGTGTATGGGCCCGCTGGGAAGAAACACGCTACTTTATGCAATTATACTGACAGCCATGGAAATACCACGAGGCCGCAAGCTATACGCAAACCCTATAAACAGACTGGAAAATATCTATCCAAGTTTGCGAGCTCACAATCCCCATAATTACAGTTCGTCCTTCACACGGGATTGATTGCCAGTAGTCACCGTCTCCTCGATCGCGATTGGTGTCTCTTCGACAGGTAATTCTGTGGTTTCGCCCTTCGCTCTTTCTGTGGTTTCGCTCTTCGCGCCTTCTGATATTTTGCTCTTCGCTCTTTCCATTTCAGTTGCGGGTTCGTTTAGCAGGGTAGATTCTGCAGCTGGTGTAGCAGCCGGGGCAGGTTCGCGCTCGACCTGGGAAGAGGGAGCTTGCGCTGCTTCGAAGGGAACTTGGTCGTTGTGATCGGGTTGGGCCTCAGGTGTAGGTTCCTCCGCTTCAGTTTCTTTGGGTACCATGAAGTCGGCCGTGCCATCCACTATGGAGTCAAAGAATTTGGAAACCTGTTGGAATTTTTGTGTGCCTAAGCCGGCCGTTAGCCAACGTTAGTTGATATTGAGTGAAACGCAAGGATTTACCGTCATAGCGCACGAACTCGGTTGATCCTGGGGGATATACCAGGATTCGAGAGGCCTTTGACGCATGATCTTCCGCTCCTAGCTTCACCGCGCTCTTCCCGGTCTTATCGCGATGGATGGCAAATGATATCGCGTCCTTGTACTTGTTCCCCAGAGACTTCCACATGAGGGGTATCTCCTTCCCCGGATGGAGAAGAATTGCGCTGGGCTTGGTGATGTTCTGTGGAAGTCAATGGTCTGAGTAGACGCTGAAGGTGGCTACAAAGCCGACTTACGTCCTCTACCCAGTCGTTGATATTCGTGACGGTGTCCAAGCGCCTCACCGCATGCGGAATATTCTTCGATGCCCAGTAGAAAAACGCCTTCGAAGTTCGCTCATTTGAGTCGAAGCTAACGGCTCTTGACTGCCCACCACGAGGGAACAGCTGCGGTTCAGGTAAGTGCTCGTCGCATAGGAAAGAATGTATAGACGATTACTTTCACTGTCGGGAAGCCCTGCACGCCCTGCTCCGCACAGAGCCGTTTGTTCGCCTCATCATCGCAGTCGACCGCATAGAGCGGGACCATTGGGGTGAGCGCGACTGCCGCTTTGCTGAATTCAGGCGCCATTCGTTGGCAGTGCTATATGATGGCGACGTAAGCATAAAGGCTGAGACCAGGGATGAATTCTTACGCCACACCAGGGAGCGACGAACGCGACTACGGAAGTCATCTATAATTAGAGTTAGAACGCACCCCGAGAAAGAGCAAGGAACGAAAGTGATAGTTAGTTTCCTCGCATACGTAAGAGTATGCATAGCGAGGAAAGAAGGAAATAGGATTAGCATGACAATAACTGTGCACAATTTGACGTAAATTGGGCACAGAATTTAGAATGTATCATCAACTTGACTTGGCTCTTGAACAAGACGTCGAGGGCTGGAAATACGAGCAAGCTCTACAAGTGATCACGTACGTTCTGCTTCATAGCCTTCCTGAAACTGTTTGCGTCAAGCATCTTGACTTTTGTATCCGCAGGAAATAACGCAGCGGACACCATTGAAGGTGCGAACGCGAACGTCAGAACCACCCAAGGCAGTCTCATCGCAAGGCAGTTCTCGCGGGCAAAGACTGAGCCGTGTCGCAAAGCGCCGAGGTACAAGACCGAGAAGATCTTCCACAGTCCAGTAAAGGGACCCGTTAGAACCAGTTGCAGCCCAATAGAAGAAGCAAGATCGTCTGCAACACAGCTGCCGGCAGGCAATTGTGGTTGCAGCAAGGATTCGGAGGTTGAAACCCTGCGCGGAGCGACGACCCGAACTTGAAACCGTGACGGTGAAACGGGTGAGATTAGCTGACTACGTGGCTCAGCGGTCGACCAATTGGTCCGGGCCCTTGGGACTGTATGGCGTTGTTGCCCGCTGGCTCGACGCCGACACGATCACGTGGAGTTCCTGCCTGCCACTGGCACCATGTCGTCGAAATCTAAGGAATATCTACAATTGCTGCTGAAAAATGTTACAACTGAAGTACAGGAAATCTCTATTCTTTGTGCGCAAGGTCTCGCGTCATTTACCTGGCTCTGGCCGCTTCGGGGCATTTACTTTGCCGTCAACTGTACGTGCTATTAAATCTTGCTTAGACATATCTCTATACCATAGATATCACACAGATCCCTCTATTTTACTCTCAGTGCGTGGAGCGCTTGCCAAGTCGCTCGTCTCCTCGGCGATTATCTTCGGTATTCTGGCCCTGCTCACGTACTCTCCACAAGTCGCACTCCTCGCCCTCTTTACCGGCCCGCTCGCACCCATCCTCGCGCTTCTTCTCGTCAGCGTCGAGTCACTCGTACTTCTCTGCGCACTAACGCGCCCGCTCTTCCTGGATCCGGCACTCGTCCACCTCTTCGACGCGACCCTCCTCGCGCGGGGCCAGGCACAGCTCGTCCGGGAAGGCAAGACACGCGCGGGAGCGCCCTCCCAAGTCTCGAGCACTCTCGTACGCCCGTTAAAGGCGCTCTCGTCCGACGGCGTCGTGCGCTACGTCCTCTCCCTCCCGCTCAACCTTGTCCCCGTCCTCGGCACCGCCGCGTTCCTGCTGTACAACGGCGACCGCAGTGGTGCCGGCTGGCACGCGCGATACTTCCAGCTGAAGGGGCTCTCGAAGTCTCAGAGGAGACAATTCGTCAAGTCCAGAAGGGCGCAGTATGCTGCGTGCGTGCCTGGGGGTCGGTGCTGTCGTTTGTACTGACTCTGACGTTGGTGCGATGTTTAGGTTCGGTACAGCAACGCTGCTGTTCAATTTCATTCCGTTTGTCGGGCTTGTGTTCAGCTTCACGAACACGATTGGTGCCGCTATGTGGGCGGCGCAGATCGAAGCGCAGGCTAATCCCATTGGCGCGGAAGAAAAGGTAGCGGACACTCTCAAGACACAGTGAGTGACTTTTGGAGCGACGGACATGCACTTGGCCGTTCTCCCAATACGCGAACTTCTCGCAGTTGTAATGTGCTCGAGCGAAGCTTGAGCTTGTTTGTGTATAGCATACTCAACTTACAGCGTGCTACTCGTACTCCTTGGACTGACATTGAATTACAGAACATTTCTACGTATACATAAGACGTATGCTAGTAGCCTTTCTGCTTGTGGAGAGTTGTTGCATTCACGACCAATGACATCACTGGCTGTAGTGGAGAATTCTAACGAGACAGGAGCACACGTTTGATTCGCAGTTTGACAACAGACCGGCCTATTTGCTAAGACAGACACTGGAGCAATAGCAGACAGCAGAATCAATACAGTATTCATTCGAGGCAGAGAAATGGGTGCTTGAGCAATTGGGCGGAGAGCAGAGCAAAGCACATGCAGGACAATTGGTATGGTAAATGAAAGCAACACAGGGAAAGGAAAAGACTGCACTGGCTGCAGACCAAAAACAACAATCACACCTCGCCGTAGAACACGCATTCGGAATATCGCTCGTCGTCGCTACCTTCTTTCGTGAGCAGAATCTCCTTCACCTGCGAGCAGGCCGGTTAGCCGCATATACACGCATACATCGACGTGGAAACGTACCTCTGGAGGGGGATTGAGCCCAAGTGCTTCGGCGCGTTCCCACCGCTGCAGACGTGTGACGCCAATGCACGGCCCATACTCGTATGAGCTGGGCAGAAAGGGAAGGAACGTAAGTTATAGCTAGAGAATAAACAGGCAGCAACGTACAGATCAAACACACGAAGAGTGTGGTCAATCATTGTTTGCCCCTCAGCGTGTACTAGACGGCATACATCGTCAGAATACCGGACGTCTCATCCCAATCGCTACAAGCCACTCACCAGGCTCGAGATGGCCCATCTTCTCCCGGACGACGCCATAGTGTTTCCTCCACCGCCCAGCGCGGTCCTTGAGGTCGAGCTTCGCCTTGCCCTTGTCCTTCTTCGCACCCTTCGCAACACCTGCGTTCTCCTCCCCCTCGCGCGAGTCGAACACCGCCTTGACCTTCGCCCCGCCCTTCACAGACTTTGGCTCCTCCGTCCTCCTCCTCTTCAGCGCCGGCTCCCCGCTCTCGCTTCTGCTCTTCCGGATAGTGTTTCCCGACCCCTCTTCCACCTCGATCTCCTCCTCAAAGTCAAACCCCTCCTCCTCATCCACATCCACATCGCTATCGCTGCTCACATTGATGACCGCTGCAGGCTTGGCGGGCTTCGAGGCGGTAGACGACGCGTGCGCGAGCTTCCCCTTCGCGGGCTTGCCCTTCGCGAGACTGCCGGTGGAGCCGGTGCGCTTCGCATCAGCGAAGCTCAGCGTGCCCTGCTTGAGCGCCTGCTGGGTGCTGCTCCGCAGCTTCTTGATGGAGGAGCTGGAGGTGGGAGTGAGGGAGCGAGTAGATTTCGGCGGGGACATGATGGTTTTCGGGCAGGATATTACAATCGCCAGCCAGTATAGTGAGCGTCGAGTTATACTATATATTGACCTAACTTTGGTAAAGAGGATTATATCGGCCGGCTAGCTCAGTTGGTAGAGCGTCGTACTAATAATGCGAATGTCGTCAGTTCAATCCTGGCGTTGGCCATAAATTGTTTTGATATCATCTTCGAATCGTCTTCTTGTTTTTAAGGAAGTCCCTTTAGGTCCAGAAAACCACTGTCTCCGAATGCACAGGTCGACTTCTGAATGGGCTGCAATTACAGATGTTAACTAAGGGCGAAACCTAGCCTGTCAGTGAGCAACGAAAGGTGAGATAATCGAAGGGGATTGAAATATTGATAGACCTCGCATTGTAGCATTCGCTCGTGTATAGGCTTGTCCTCTAGATCTACACTTATGTCGACGGTTCAGTTGTACCGCACTGCCGCTCAAGCTCCTCCTCTTCTTTGCGCAAACGGATGATGGCCGCCTGCAGTACTCGGCGCCGCCGCCGCTCCCTTGATTCGTCTCCTGGATATTCTGATGATCCTCCTAGTATATGGGGACCTTCCGACGCTAAATATGCTTGTGCTTCCGCCTCTAGGTAGGACGATGAGGTATAAGCCTCGTCACCTAGACTGTGAGTTCCTTCGGCAGCAGCACGCTCAAAGTCCACAATTTCGCGGCTCAGCTGAGAGTTCAGCTCTTTGAACTGGAACACGATAGAGTGAGCACTTCACGAGGTGTCTTACTCAAGTGAAAGAGGCTCACCCCAACCTCGTGATTCTTGTGTACAATGTGTGCAAGCTCGTGGCACAGCACCTTCCGGATCTCTCTGTAGGCTCGGAAGCCGTCATACGTATCTGTGCGTAGCCGTAGCTTGATGATATGCATGGGCGAGATGTTGATACCAAGCTTGTCTGGGTGTTCATGCGGAGCCAGCTCAGTCAGCAGCGGTACAGAAAACTGGTGGTTCTGCATAACGTGCAGGATCGCGGGGTCGCTCGCTAGCCGCGAGAGCAGTGCGCGCGCCGCAGCAGGATCGGGGAGGTGCGCAAGTGGCTCGATGCTGTGGAAACGGTACTGCGCACCCATGGAGGGGACGCTGGGGCCTGTCGAGCGCAATCGTGTTGGGCCCTTCGCCGCGCGTTCGCGCAGTATGCGCTCCCGGCGCTGGTGCTCGTCCTCCGCTGCGCGCAGCCCACCGATCTCCTGCACTGTCGAGCCGAGCAGCTGCACCTTCACGCCATAGCGCAACCCAGCATCGAGTATCGTGGCATCGTCGGCTGCGCGTGCGTTCTTCCCCTTGTACAGGAGCTTCTGGTGCGCGGGCGGGACAGAGGTGAGCTCCTCGAGGTGGGCTTGCAGGACGGCGAGGGTGGTGTCAGGGAGGAATGAGAGGCGGTGAGCGGTGCCGCGGTGAGTAACTGTGAATTCTATGGGTTTCGCGGGCGAGGACATGACGGTAGTATGCGGTGAGTATTACAGAAGATGTGGCAGATAGTAACTTACTGTTGATGGGGCTGTGTGAGTATTGCGTATGTATAAAGCACGCGTATCTGGAGATTTGTCAGAGTTCCGAAAGAGAGATCGAAGATTACATCAGTCGCCAACGTCACGGTCACGGTCGGAACATTCAACCGTGACATGTTCACTTTCGAACACAGCGGCTGGGCGTTTCGCTCCCTTCCCTTGTCGGCCCTTCTGTTACGCGCAATGCCTGTGATGAGAAGTGTAAAGATGACCGCGCTCACAATCGTAGATCTGTTAGATCGGTGTGAACTTGAAGCTATGCATGCACGGATAGCCAGGACCTCCCCGAATAAGCTACAACGAAATTGAACATCCACAGAAGACCTCCCTCTACTCATCAACGCCGTTCTTTCCCGAACGCCTTGGCTATTTGATTCAAATCACGCCCTTCTCCTCTACATGTCCCCCGCAGGCTGCAAAACATTCAATATCCTGTTTAACAAATGATCAGAAAATGTACATGCAGAGACGACGCAATCTCCCTGAAGCTCGGCACGCATAGCTCTGACGTCGTGGACAATCGCTCGCAAATGCTGCTCGCCCTCATCTTCAAGGATACTGCACCCCCATCGTGTCCTTGGTGCCACATCGTTCACAAGTTGATATCACCAGGAATCGCATGCGACGGGAGACCTGAGTTCTGTACTTGTAAAAACAGATACGTGTCCCCATGGCGCAGATCCCATATGGTAATACAGGAGCCACTGGTTCGTCGGGAAGCTCAGTGTAACACTAGCGCATTTGAATATCGGCTTTAGAGCGCAAGTCCGGTGAAGCAGGAGGTTTGATTTCGATGAAGAAGACGGGGTGGTGAGCAATGTTGACTACGAGAATCTGAACAGAATCAATTAACTCTTGCCACTTGAAGCTTGAGGGGCCGTACGAACTGAGGAGCGATTTCAAAATTGGAGTCCCAAGGGAAAAGATGATTGAGCAGTTTGTTGTATGTCCTATATAAAATGCCAACTAATCGGTGTGGATGCCACTGACAAAAATGAGTTGAGGGTCGGAGTTGGCCAAACCATGCTGGCGGTGTCAATGTTACTATCATGAATTTTGCGCCGGATGGGTAAGTATTTCAGCGGTCCCTCTTCCATCCCGCACTTGCACAAATATTAATGCCATGCTTGACTAAGTCTCATGCTCGCATACGGTCGTGTCACTGTCTAACCGCGGCGCTCACAGCATCGGGCAGGATATTCATGGTATAGTAAAACAGTACCATTGGTGATGGCTCTTCCGGTTGCACTATACAACGCTTGGCGCAATAGTCTCCGGCATGCATATGATGTTTGTATGGCACGTAGAGCACAACAGCCGATTATTCGGGATTTCTCCGATCTACATTGGACAACCTAGATCGATGCAGCGGTGAGGCACCAGCCAACTACACTCCATTTTTTTCTGGGATGCAAGCAGGCACACATCTTTTAACAGCTTCAAAGATACCTAAGGTGTACAAGTGTCTACATCTACAATTTCTAAGCAATCGGGTAAGAGAATCGAGCTGTGGAAATGGCTATGACACTTGTAGTCCATATGGCATAGATATCTGTCACTGATAGTACACTTCATCTGGACGGAACAATTCAGAGGTGAGCCTTCAGCTGCGGGATGGTCAACGGAACGATAAGCGTCTCTGCCACTTCCTCATTTCGCTCCCCAAAATACCGCTTTGACAGAAAATCCCATTCGATGACCCCACTGATCCATGCCTCAAGCCCGGAGATATAGAGTAGCAGGTTTGCATTGTTCGCCTTCCCATATGAACGGCCCACGAGCTCCGCTTTGTCGGTCATGAAATGCGCCATGCTAGCCGTATACTCTGCTGCGAGGTAATCGGCTGCAGCCTGAAGCGGGAGCTGCTTTGCATTCATAATCACGGTGAGGATGTTCGCAGCAGAGAGTCCCTTGGCCTGCTCCATGTCATAGGAGTGCGCATCCTGACGAACATACGGAGGAAAGAATTAGTCACGACAGCAGCTGAGATATCAGAGAATAGCTGACGTTTGTCCAGCTGATTAAGTCATCTGCGGTGTCGCACACACGGACAAATACGGGGTCGCGCACGATCTCGTCTGGGAGCTCGAATCCAAAGCAATATTCGTATAGGTCCTATTGAGTTCTGCACGAGCTGATTGCGCGTCGAAAGCGCTTGTACTCTTCCAGACCGAGAACTTCGCCACGCTCGCGTAGCCCAGCCTCCCTCACAACCTCGTTGACATATTGTTCGGTATGTTCGATAAATCGGCGGAATGCATTTGGTCCGAATCGCGCCCGAAGTCGTTCGCCTATGCTGTCGTTTTATATAAGCCTCTAGAGAGAAAGTAAAGACAAACGATACTACAACTCACTCGCATGTCATCTGAGAGATGACTGAGCCGTCGCAAGCTTCACCCGCAAGGCCACCCAGATACGACACCGCTGTGTGCTGTGCCTCGTCGAAAGTTTGCTTATCAGTCATTTCGTCGAACACAAAAATGCAGTTCGTAAGGTCGCAGATGGTGCGCAGCTCCGGGTGCGCTGCGGTGGGATAAGTGTATGCAGCGAGGCGTTCGAAATCAGCAGAGGCGAGGGCCGCGCGCTTGTGTGGTTCAGTGGGGAAGTGGGCGAAACTGTCGATCCACATTGTCGACTCTACGCGCATGAGGTTGTAGAGCGGGTTCAGGAGTAGGGGCAATTTTGATATAGCCTGGAAGTCTGGGAGTCTGAATTGATTTCTATTCGGCGTGGCCATGGCGCTGGATGTGGGTAACTACTCAGTCTGCGGCTGACCCTTCAGAGGAGGGTTGGTGAGATTTATACTCATACCAAACTTTGCTTCCGAGTGGTCCCACATTTCACCCAGTACGGTGTGGTACGGAAGCTTCAATCATATAGCATATGACCTGTGAACGTGGTAACCTCGGCCCTCGGTGACACTGACCTTGATGAACGTGGTTTAAGTTACCAGTCGAGACAGAGCGAGGAACTTCATATTTGTTATCGGATAGAACCCTCAATGGAAGGAAGTAACGAATGCCAAAGTACTGGTCCTGGACGGTACCGTCGGGCCTGAGGCGTGCGTCTCGAGTATGTGGTAGATCTCAGCCATGACAAATGGAGTTCAGGTCAGCTTCAGGTTGGTCCTTGTCAGCGAATCCTGCAAGCCGATTCAGAGCGTTGACTTTCTTCAAAGCCACGCACATGAGATAAGTTATCGAAGCTGGGGCGCGTGGGTACTATGGGTTACACTTACTCGGCAGGACGTGTAACTCGGCAGTTTCCCATGTATAGGGAAGATTCGGGTCGAATGCTCTAAGCTGCGGGAATTTGACCGGAGAATATGCTCGGCTCTGCTGAATTTCCACCTCATATGGGGGGCTTCCGACTTACAGGTCCTGCCAAGTAAGTGGTAACCTATAGTATAATCGCGAGTACGCGGCGGCGAGGGGGAAGGCGACAGCAAACGACTCGAAGTGACGCGGTAACTACGTGACTAGGTAAGTAACGTGGTGGCGCAGGCGATAAAACTATGACTTACTCTGCCGCAATGAATATATCCCAACAGGTACGTCGATGCGTGCTATATGTTCTCTCGGATCATGCGCGGGGAATAATAGTGGTCCGGTCAAAAGACGCTCGGCAAGCATTCTTGCTCTGGTATTGCAGTTCTGGCATACGCAAAAATTGTGAGTTTGTTGCTGGAAATTGGTTAGTGAAATTGACTGCAACGCTTCACAGTTGCATACAGCATCAACCACTAGCATTCGGAGATAAGACCGATTACACACTTGCCTTGTGCTCCTTGGACGTTACCTGTGCTCAACCTTCGCAAATAGTATGACATCTTTAGCATGTGGATCGGGACCGGGAACAAACTGGGGTAAGAATTCATGAATAACATGAATTCCTTCTTCCCATCAGCAAGCTTCGAAAGTTTGTTGAATATGCAGAACACGGACCGCGAGGTTGAACATGTCTTCACGAGTGCGCTTCGCCGTTCGTTGAAGATGGACGAAGCTCACCGTGCCAAGACCATGCCCTGCCAAATTTTAGATTAATACGATGCACCTACGTCTCAGTGGGTTCATGTATTTGAGCGCCGAACTCGTCGCTCCAGCTTAGTGGTCAGATTGCGTTTCGGAGTCAGCGTGCTCTGTCACGTGACCGCGACGCGCATTGGTAGAGTCTGGCGGGTATCCGGCAGACCAGTTCTCTCACCGTCTGGACGACCAGAATAGCGCAGGGTCTAGCTCTCAACATCGCCGATATTAGTGGCAGTAAAGACAGCCAGTCGATTCAGACGCGAAGTAAATGATCATTTGGACATTTCGTCAAGCCCTAAGTTAGGATCTTGCGCATACATGTTGGTACGTCCACCCCAATTGATTGGTAGAGCACATAAGATGCACGGCTAGTATCATGGCGCCAACATAAACGACGCAAAATATTCGCCAATGTCATCGACACGTCCAAAGGGCGCGACCGCGCCGACGTACCCATCGGGCCGTACCACGACGATGGCGCCCCGCGGGTCAATGCCGTAGTATTCGTACCCGCCACCACCGCTCCGCCTGTACATGTCCGCGTCGTCCAGAAGCACCCTGCAAAACAGTTAGATTCTGGTTCCTGTTAGAAGTCACCCACGTGCGATGAAACTCACTTCGACCAATGCGGCCTGAACAGCTCCGGCAGGTCGGTGAAGTTAACCTCCTGTTTCTTTGCAGAGGAGATGGATAGGATATCAAAGACGTTATCCGGCGCGCCGCGCCCGAAACGTCGGAAAAAACCCTCGGGCGCGCCCATCTCTTCTGCCAGGGCATTCACGCGGGCTAGCTGCTGCTCGTCGGCTGTGTTCCCGGCGAACACAAGGATCTTAAAGCGCGTGTCGGACGGAAGGAGATCCTGCAGCTCGAACGGGCGAGCGTCCGCAGCACACACGAACACATGCGGGAGCATGCGCTGGCCGATGATCAGCTTGGTTGCGTAGGACTGGTGTGTTGTGTTCACTATGGCTGACGCGCCATAGTGCACGCCGATCCCGCTCGTGAATAGGCCGAAGGTCTGGAATGCCCTGCAGTTTCAGTGTTAGAGGACGAATGTTCGGTAGGAGAAGGCCTTACTGCAAGAATTGTTCATGCGTCACGCCGTCCTGGTTCTCCTCCGTATGTGGCTTGCCGGAGAACAGCGCAGAGAAGGTCTTGTCAAAGTCGATGAGGTCCCGAGCGTACTTTCGGCGCTCGAATTCGTACTGGGAAGACGTGAGTAAGATCGATGCGTCGCATCAGAGATCAATCACCGTCTTCAGCAGCGGCATACCTGCCCACCCGCGAAGTACATGCGTGATCTTCCACACTATCGACTCGTAGGTAAGACGAGACATATAAACTGTGCTCCATTGTTCGTCATACCTAAATTGTGCGAATCGTTCATGCTCGCGTTCATCCCTTGACCTGAAAACAAGGTAAATCATAAAGGAAACAACGATCCTTCTGTAGGGCACGTACCAGCCTTGGGCGAGTGGGTGTGGCACGCGTCCCCAGCGATGAACACGCGTTCGTGGACAGAATACTGAGAAGCTACCCGCTGTCCAACTTGCCAACGCCACACTTCAGTTTGGCCTCATCCTTTAAAAACGCGACATACTGATATACAGCGTCCACCACTGGACGTCGCCCTTCGTCGCTATTTTGTACGGATAGAACGACTTCTTCGCGGCCTCGAGCAGCTGTGGCGGGCCCATCTTGCTCTTGTCGACGCGGCCCGAGGCATCGACAACCTCCGTGTCCGTGAGCTGGATGTAGAGCCGCACGGTGTCGCCTTCGCGCGGGATGACCATGCACGAGCCGTTGTTAGAGTGGATCGCGCAGCGGTTGCGGATGTCAGGGAAGTCGGTATCGGGAATCATGTCAACGACGCCCCAGATGTAGTCTGCATGGGAAATCTCTCAGGATGCAGTGCGCTCTGAGATGCGGTATACGTACCGGTCTGTTCGCCGTCCATGAGAATCCCAAGCGTCTTCCGGACCCACGAGTGTGCTCCTGTGAGAGGTGTTCCATTGATGAGAAAGGTTTTAATTTGAAGAACGACGATCAAGTACCATCCGCTCCGAGAACGAACTTGGCGTGTACGATCTCCGTGTCGTTCTGACCTTCTGCCGGGTTCAGATACTTTAACACCACCTGAAAGACACGTTATCACTCTATAGAAGGAACGAACAAAACAAGGACGTACCTTCACAGGGTGGGAATGAGGGTCTTTCAGCTCTGCCTCGTTCGCCGATACTTCGAGCGCGATGGGTATGATTGGTCGCTCAACTTCAAGGCCTAATAATCGCATAGAGTCCAGTATGATGGCTTCGATGCCCCCTTGATGCAAGGTGA
Source organism: Sparassis crispa (assembly GCF_003851025.1). Taxonomy (NCBI): domain Eukaryota; kingdom Fungi; phylum Basidiomycota; class Agaricomycetes; order Polyporales; family Sparassidaceae; genus Sparassis; species Sparassis crispa. Next base: position 1,810,064 of record NW_020939755.1, read on the forward strand.
TCTATATGTTCACTGTATTGATTGAGTCGGTTTCGTAGCATTCAATGTGCGCACTTCGAAAGGATAGCGGGCAGTTGGAGCAGATACATCTGCTGTACGACCAGTCCGCTGATGCAACTTAAGTAAACATGTGATTTTCCGAATCATCGAGTCATTACCTCAATTCCGCCATTGGGACTCGGATTGTAAAAGGCCTGCAATGGTGAGAAATGAGGCTTGGTTCGAGCGAGGATGAATTAAGACTGACCGCCATGTGCATCTGATTTCCTTCGCGAATGAGACGTTCAGCGAGGCCATAACTCTGTCGAACGAGTCAATATCACAAGGGTCCTAGCTAGCGCTACCGCTACCTGGAATACTTCGATAGTGCGAGGCTGAATGCCGTCCGCTTGTCCAGCAGCAACCTTGGCAGGTCTGGTGCAGAGAAATGAATGTCATAAATGCAGATCACGCATGCTGGTGCACACCTCTGATCGACAATGCGTACGTTTACGCCGGCCCTGGCAAGGCCTTGAGCACACATAAGTCCGGCTGGACCAGCGCCTATGACCAGAACATCGACTTCGGTTTCGTTGATGAGAGCAGTAGGCATGTTGGGGAGAGGTGACTGGCAAATGCGGATCCAAGTCCCGTTTTATATCTGGGGGACCCGCTGCTAGCGTTCGGACCATCCGAGGGGTGGGTGCCGGATTGTCTACGTGAGAGGGTCATGCAGGCAAATTAGAGAGGGGTCATGGGTCTCGCATAACCAAGAATGGGAAATTCATGTTGGTGGGCTGTGATACTTACACCCTTTTGCAGAAGTTTGCGAGACTTCTCCACCGGCCTTTGTGAATAATATTGATGGTAGAAGAGAGCCTCGGAACCGATGCGACGATAACAGCGACGAGGCCCCTCGCCTCCAGGAACTTGACGCCGCAACCACTAACTTCAACCATCCACAGAATCAGTCAGATGTTAGAAATTTCTGCAAACAGCGCTGAGTAACGCATGTATATGATGGGCTCAGGCAAATCCGCCTCAGGCTGCGCGTTGCCAAGGCGGGATTACGTAAGCTGCTGAGGGTATAACGTTCGTCGCTGCAGAGAACGACGACAAGGACTCGATACTCGACTGCGCCGCCCTATGCTCATCCCGTAGCACACGCTATCCAACCATTTATCTTTATTCGTCTCTCTCGCATTCTCTACCAGCTCAGGATACGGGCTAATGCCTGGTGTGACTGTGTTATCACCTTCCTCAGCTCTCGGACTCCGTCTGCCCTTGAAATTTGCACGTAAGTTCCGCCACGACCACCATATCTTCCTCTCATTCATGCTGCGCAATCCAGCAGCTATGCAAAATGGACTGAGCACCCACCATGACACCGTTGCGCAGATCAAGGAGGCTGCAAAGGAACAAGCTCAGAAAGTCCGCGGTGCATCTGCCATCTCCCTTCTCAAGTCTGCACGCGGTCAGATCCAGCTCGCACAAGCACTCGAGCGCGATGGCAACCTCAAGGGCGCTCTCAGTGCCCTTACCAAGTCTGCCGCGTTGGCACAGATGTTCATGGACTCCGCCGAGTTCAAGCAGGAAGCGCAGCCGGGCAAGATGGGTGTCCTCGTCAAGGACTTCCTCGACTTTCAGAACGTAAGCACGCCTTGACGTATGCTCGCCAGTCGCTGAATTTAGCAGCATGAGGGCCAAGATCTCACAGGCAAGATCCAGGCTGTAGAGACCAAGTTGCTAGATGGGGAGCGGTCGTCTTCACAGTGTGTGCTCTATTCCCTTCTCATCCGCATGGCCTCACGTGGCGGCAGAGTCGATGATGCTGAAAGCGACGTGGAACCCGCGCAGCGCACTGGCGGCAGCATTGCAGACCGCATGCGCGCGCTCCAGACCGCCGGACTGTCCGTCTCCTCGACCAAGCGGCTGTCCCGCGAGCTCTCCCCCGCGCCGTCGCCTCTGTCGCCGGACATGGCGCGGCCGAACCGAGCCTCTCTGCAGAGCCTGTCCTCGCAGCTGGCGAGCTTGCCAAGCCTGACGACGTCCAGTCTGTCTCCCGTCGCAGCAAGTTCGTCGGCGGCGTCGGCGGCGTCGCCGCACGCGCTCGTCCCAACCTCCAGTCTGGGCCCACCGTCTCCTCCCTCGTCGACATCGTCTTCCCCACGCCTGTCGCATTTCAATTTGGCCGAGTTCGCATCCCAGTTCCCGTCTATCGACGAGCTCGACGAGATGGACGGGCTGAAGCTACCGTCTGTGCCCACAGGCACGGGCAGCGCGAGCTCGCGCGCCTCCAGCAAGCACTCGGACCCGGATTTGCGCGGGGAGCGCTCACTGTTCTCGCCCCCGAGGGCGTTCCCGCTCCTCCCCATGGACCCCGGCCCCCGCCCGTCGAGCACGCCCATCCCTCCCACGATAGACACGTTCATCAGCCGCCCCGCATCGCCCGCGCCCTCGTGGTCACCCCGCTCCCCGCCGTCGGTCCCCCGCAAACCGTCTGGACTCGCGCTCGGCGGCCGCTCGCCCGTCATGGGCCCGACGACACCTCCGACCGCGGAAAGATCCGAGACACCGATCTCGACGCTGTTCCCCAAGACGCTCTTGGAGCTCAACGCCAAGCCGAATTACAAGGTGCTCGTATTGGATGTGCGAACCCGCGCGGAGTTCGAGCAGGAGCACGTCAAGGTCGACGCGGTGGTGTGCATAGAGCCGTCGGTGCTCTTGCGGGACGGGTAGCTATCTCCACTCGATTTCTTCGTGACCGGCTTACTGACGGATCTGCAGGATCACTGCCAAGGGTATCGAAGATTCGCTCACTGTCGCGCCCCGGCACGAGTGGGCGCTGTTCAGCAACCGTGACAAGTTCGATTTTGTCGCGGTGTACGACGACAAATCGGAGACGTTTGGCCCGCCGAGTTCCCCGTTGTCGATATTCGTCCGGGCGATTTACGAGGTGGCGTTCTCAAAGTACCTGAAACATCCGCCGATGCTGCTCGTCGGGGGTTTGCATGCGTGGAAGCGAGAATTTGGGGACAGAGAACTAATTCAGGGCGCCTCGGGATCGTCATCGGTCGCGCGGAGTGTCTCAGGCATGCCGAACGGGCTGGCATCTCCCAGCGCAAATGGAGTAATTGCTCCCGTACCTTCTTTAGCTGAGAGTTTGCCTCCCACCCTTAGCCATACGCGATTACCAGCGGAGTCCACGAGTACTACGGTTTCTGCGACCGCTAACCATGATATGGACAGCGTCTCGTTCGGACGACATAGATCAGGGACAGAGCCAGCACCGTCGTACGAGCAACACTCTCGCAGGCTATGGGTACGGAGTAGGCGGGATGGTCATCTCGCTGGAGTGGCACGACGATCGCCCGCGGCTGATATACCAGAGTGAGCAGTACGTGAGGTTGATGCGCGGATGGACATGCTGCTCGGTGTGAGATCGGTCGGCCGTTAAAGTACACGAGCGGCGTGGCGGTTTACTGGCGCGTCATCCAGAGTGCGCAAAGTGCTCAGTAGAGTCTGTTGACACGAAGCCACTCAGCCAGGTGAGTTCTGAATCAATGTCTTGTGAGCACTATGCACACTCGGAACAGCCATCGTGCGCTTCTGCGCACAGCGGTCCTCGGGCTCGGGACGCCCCTTGCAACGCTCACAACGCTGCACCAGATCCCCCTCTCAATGTCACCGTGCGCATTCGGTCTCGCGTCACCGCTATCGAATGCCAGTGGATGACAAGATGTGTGTCACTGACCATTGCTGCTCACGATCGCGCGGTGCAAAGACGGAGCCTGAAGCTGGATGGTAGCACGGGCTGCGTCGAGCACTTATATCTCTCACGCAGGCAGTAGTCACTCGAGCTCAAATATGCCTCCGCAGCCGATCGTCGACATCAGCGTTCGCACTTGAACCTTTGGACGATGCGGCAAGCTTCGGCAGCAACCTCAGCACTGTCTCCGACACTCTGGTCGATCACCGGGCTGTTGACACTGTGATGCTCAAGTGCTAACGTGCGGACGGACTTGGAGGCATCTACGCCTGCGTTCGCTAGGCAATTTGAGGTCTCTGGTGTGCGCTCAGGGCGAAGGGACACCCCATTGTACATACCTAGTATATATGAATATATCTCATAATGCCCGTGCATGTGCGTCAGCGAGGGACTGCTGTGCTGCAATGATTGACGTACATGAGTCAGTGGTTACCGACGCAGAAGTCATGTTCGCAGCTCCATGAGTAGACTTGTGCATAGTGCAGACGTCTGTGAGCTAGGCCTGTGCACCCGGAAAGGAGTTGCGCTGTGTAGCGACATGTGCTTGGCACATAATGGCCAGAGTGCACAGGCGTGGCAATGGGGTAGGCGACAGCACTTTGAGATATATTCTAGTTCCCGTGAAATCATTCGACGTCAGCATGCGTACAGATCGAAAACCGAAGCAACTCACCGAACAATAAATCTACATAGATTGTCTATTGAACTACACGAGAAATTCAGTACCACGCTCACACCGAATGACGGCGGGGACCGTACCTAGTACGTACGCGCACGCCAGAGCCAGTCGACCTGTCGAAGCAAACCCCGCAAACGCCGACAGGGTCAGTCAAGCAACGCGGATGCATCCACAAGAGGCACGTTCGCGTTTTCGACGTGATCAACTGCGACGCACCTCAGTACCTGCCGAGACGGATCGGCGCGGACATTGTACTACGAGACTGCGAGGCCAGAGTGTCAGTATTGTGCCCGTCTGCCAACGGGCATGCTGGCCGCCATCAAGATGTCCGGGGAAAGTAAATGTTGAGCACAATGGGCGGTCGAGACTGTTCGTGACTAACCTGAGATAGCTGCTCGCTGTGGGGACTGAACCTTGGCCGTCGGGCATTCAGTGTGCTGCGTCGAGCGCCGGAGGTCGAGCATCGAGGGGGCACATAGGGGATGCAGGTCGCGACGTGGATAACAGGCAGTGTGAGAGAAGGGGAGGAGTGGAAGCCTGAGAGGGGAGGAATGGAGGAGAGAAGTGGGGAGGGGGATGAAGTGTCAGGCAGATTCTTCCCAGTATTTGTACTCTCATCCTGGTCCGTGCGCACTCTCTTCCCCGGAAATCCCTCTGGCCCGCCGTGTTTCCACATCATAAATTTGCCTGACAACGCGCCGCCGTAAACCCGTTCCAGCCGAGAAGCAGGGCAACTCACCGAACACCACGCACACCGGAAGCCCATCCCCGTCCCATCTGCAGGAATCTTCCTCGAAACACGTCAGAAATAATCTTCTGCTCTTGCGCTTGCACTGCCGAGCAACCCGTGACATGGGAAACCACCGCGCGGTGCCTCTTCTGGCCGAGATGTTTCGCTCTTTTTGTATTTGCTTCTTCATTCGCTCTGGCCTCGGATTTCGAGCACGACAGGAAGAGGAACGCATTGAGAACGGTTCCAGATGGTGATAGTAACGGTGGGTGTCAGGTGGAAGAGGATATGGAGGCAGGACCGCCGGGGGTAGAATTGTGAATGCCGTCCTAGCACAACTCGAGTGGTGACGAGTCATTCAGACGACGCAGAGCGTCCGATAACCTCGTGTCTCTTCTTCTTCGCCTAGACTCATTCGCCGTCCCAGCTGTTCGCCTCAAAATTTGATCCTAGTGCCGTCAAATCGTCCCTTGCGGTCACCCTGAAAACGTCAGAGCGGGTAAACCGTTCGATTTGTTAGTCCGTGCAAGAACACAAATGCACTTCTACGCCGGCATATAAATGAGATGGCACGCAAAAAATACTTGATTGTTATTCGCGGAGCTTATAGGTACATGAGTTGCACTCGATGCCGTGTCACGAGTATCTGAGCATCTCCTGCAAGCCTGAAAACAAAGACGGTCAGAGCTATATTCTCTGTGCATTATTGTGCCAGACTCAGTGGAATATTCTATCGGTGACTCACCAAAATTGAGACACGGGTGATGCGAATCCGTGTCAAATATCCCGCTAGAACTCAAGCCCAAGCGCGCGCCGATCGTGCAGGGCAACGCCGTCATTCCCGCTGGAAACCGTGCCGCATCGCACACAATTCAATACATCCACAATCACCATACTCACCCGTCCTTCGTTTCGAGTCCTCTCTCGGTGCTGACTGCCTGTCTGCTCAGCACCAGCACCACGCAGCATCCACGATGCGCAGACAGTGTGCAGTGCCTCCCGATGGATACGATTCTCCTCTCGGAAAAAAGAGAGGAGAGCTACGTCGTCTAATTGCAGAAGGACTACGTGAGTGATTCTCGAACTTGAATCCTTTCGCTCGAACCTACCGTCTCACAGAGGCTACTATTCCAGGCAGAGTAACCGGTGTCCCTCACGCTGAGATGTTCTGGACCGCCAGGGAGTTCTACCGTTTTGTTGCTGTCAGGCACAGCGTGCTGCTCGACGGCTGGCCGGACGACGTCCTCTTCGCAAACCTCAGCACCGTCCGTGGTGGGATACGCACCTTGGACAGGCTTCTTGACCTCTGGAATGAGGGAACCCTCTGCTTCCGTCGTATCTCAGATTCGGAGGTCCTCGCACTCAATGAGGCAAGCGCTGCACCCGGACGATATGTCGAGCGGCCACGTCGCACTGCAGGACGGCCAGACATCAAAAAACATCGCCGTAGGCCCATCACGAATCCGCTCGGACTTCCGAGGGCGAAGGAGAAGCGAGGTCCCAAAAGCCCAGAGTTTGTCGTCGATTCTGACGACGAGCCTGGCGTGACGGTGGAGACTCAGCCAGTACAGGAGGAAAGGGTGAGAAAGCGAAGGAAGAGGAAGCTGCGGGAGCCGAAGAGCAAAGAATTCATAGAGTCAGACATGGACACTTGATGTAGACTCAGCCTTCGCCGTTAGTGCTTGAGGTAGACTTCGAATAACAGCTGTCGATCGACTTCTCTGCGCGTTCTCGGGCGGGTCATAGGCACATCAAACTAGTATTCCTCACCCAGCAACAGTGTGAGTTGCTATCCGTCCATGTCAATGCTTCAAGCTTCAGGGAGGAACACCTTGCGTACAGTTGCCAGTGAGACCGTCGAGAAAGAGATGTCGAGTTCAGTACGAACTTACCTTTCCAAACTAGGAAAATTGTGGCTGAACGGTGTACTTGCGCGCATTCACCATTTTCATGGTGTTCCACCTCGACCTCAAGCTTCTCCAGTGCCATCGCCCAACCTCAAGACATCCGGGACAAGACCGTACACTCTCATGAACCTGACTCACTTCAAGCACTGTGTGACTTATGTGATCTGAGTGTAGGCCTTGCCACTCAGTGAGATATCACTGTATTGTACGTTCCGCAACTCAAGTCTCAACTGTTTGGTGTCCTCACAATGACGCAACTGCTCAATATCTGCATGAGATCTCTGCAATGCAAAGTTGCCGGCCTTAGCTCATATTGGAAACCATTGAAATTTGAGATGGCTGATGCTGACCTATTTTTGATACTTACTTGATCATCAATCAAATGATGAACATCAAGACCCATGGAAAATAGACCGCAAGGACCGGTAGATGCTGTCTACCGATCTTCGCAGTCTATTTTCCAGGGACCTTGAAGTTTGAAGGACAGTGGTTGTAGTATACAGAACAAACCACATAAAACATATTGTACAAAGGACTCACCGGAAAACATACCCTAGAAACAAGCCATGTCTCACCGCGAAGCAAGTCTGTGACCCTGAGATCACAGATTGATATCTAAGGGTCGGTCAGATCAGAATGTGGTTGCTATGAAGTTTACTTGCAATGAGCCGAGCATGACAAAAACCACATCACCTGATCCCGCTGATTGGATGAGGATGATTTTACCTATACCTTGGCCTCACAGTTGGTTCTTTTCTCACATCTACTTGATGCCTTCACCGTCTTGCCACTACCATCTTGCCAGACATCTTTCCACTTCACCATGCTGGTAAATTCAACATGTCAGACTATATCATCCCCAGCTTCCCTTTCCACCACAAGGTATGCCTGTCAAAGTAGATGTACAGTGTTCTCGAGCTAATTTTGTCAAACTTCGGGCCACGGTGCTTCGGTGAATGAGACAATGTCCCCACCTTAGACTTCCCTTTTGTCCGCATGTAGTCATGGCCTCAGTGGTGTGAAGCGTCAACTGCCATGCTTCTCTTGTGTATATGGTAAGTTGCATGGCATTTGCGGTGAGTATCGCGCTCTTACATTGAGTCCTAGGCAGGCATCTTGCCGAGAGGTTTGATGTCGAAGCTGCATCTTCCAATCCTCAAACCAGCATCCTCCGAGCGCAATCACACAGTACCCTGCAAGCATACCCAGTCTGCCCAATTTCAACTGCGGATTTCAACAGCCCTGCAGTTCCACCACACGAACAACCATGCAAATTGGTACGTGGAGGGACTCGGCACATAGCTCTTCGCACAGATAGCCTTTAGAGCGGTGCATAGGTACATCACATAGGTGATTTTGGGCAGGCCACGGGGACTTGCATGCCATGGGCGTATTCGGTGTCACTGCCGTTATGGCGGCATTCGATACTTTACAGACAATGGAGGTACCTCCTTTTGTTCATCCGACTGTGGAGCTTAATATGTCAATTCCCTGCGAGTGGTGTGCAGCGCTCACGGTGCTGCTGTCCTTATCAACATTCACACCTTCATGCCCTGTCTTTGCATCTCATCTCGCCACCAGTGGCATTCCCTCGTGATGTCTCAGCATCCTGCGAGGTCCATGGTATTCTCCTCGGCAGCCTATCATCTAACAAGCCAACACAAGGATGCTGAGTGGAGTGGATCTGCGAGGAAGAACTTGGCCAGTTCTCGATGGCTTCGAGGGTTCGGTGAAGGTACGAAGGGTTGCACAGATGCATTTAGGATCAATGCCGTCTCAGCTCTCGGTCCTTCGCAAAGAATTGCATGTACCTCCCCAGCCATCCCCTTCGTCGATACTATGATTCCATGCCCGGCGAGGTGTCTACGAGCGGTGTCCGCCGTCGTGCTGTCGTCCACGACGATGCTCGTCTCCTGTCGTCGCATCTCGACTCGCCGCTGCCTGTGTCCTATCACAGTAATTTCAGTGATCGAAGACGCCACGGACGTCACGTTCAACGTTCTTCACCCACTGTCGAATATACCGACACGAATTTCTAGTCCCGCGTGAACGGCGTGCGCGGTCATTCTGCACGGAGGGAGTTGGCTAGTTGTCCGTGATTGGAACGGTTCAGTGAAGGCGAGGGGCCCTGCACGGAGGGCGGTCGGCATCAGCGCCGCCGTAGGCGGCCCTCGACGCATCGCAGAGAATTTTACGTCCGCAGTCTTCCCCTCGCTCGCACCGACACCATATTTCGACGTCCGGCGAGCGGTGTGCAAGCGTTGTCCGCGCTACACGCCGTCATGGTTTCGTCCGTGCTACTTGCGTCCCGTCCTCGCATTTGGCGTTGCCGCCACTACACGTTCTTTCTGGGTATTTCGCCGTCCTGCAAGCGTGACCGTGCATGCTGTGCGGCGTTCTTCCCTGGCAGTCGGACGGTCCGACACGATTTTTTGACGCGCGATGAACGGCGTGAGCAGTCGATGTGCGTGGCCGATCATCGATGGGTGGGGCAGCCCAAAAGCAGAAGGATCTGCATGGCGGGCATTAACTATCACCGCCACCGTATACACCTCGCGGCCTTTGAAAGAAACGACACGTACGTCCTCCGCAGCCTTCTCCTCGCGCGTGTGGCTCAACGACACCATGTTTCGACAGCGGGGGAGCGGCGTGCAAACGCTGTCAGTGCTGCACGCCGTGGTGCTTTCCTCAGTGCTGATGCTCGCGCCTCGCCACCGACGGCGTTTATTCTCGATACTTCTGCGTCCCACGAGGGAGGCGGTCTTCCCCTTGGTAGACTGTTGCGCGAGGTTCCTTGCCAGTAGTCGGACGATCCGACACAATTTTTGGGCGCTCCACGGTCGGCGTGCGTTGCCCGTTCGCGCGGAGGGGGCCTTGGCGGTGGGATACTCGCAGTACGAGGATCTGCAGGAAACGAGGTCAGTGCGAGTGTCGATGGTTTGCAGATGGCGGCACTTACCTAGACACTCCTGCCCTAGCCCGAGGACATCCTGAGGCCCTGTTTGGGTGTCCCGCGAGCGAGGCTTCGTGTCCTCGGCTGCCCGACTTTTCGACGCGATTTTTCGAGCCCCCGCGACCGCCGTTTGAGGATAGGTATGTTCGTGGATGCCGACCGAGCAAGTGTCAGCCCTCGTCCGTCGAACGGCGTGCAGGGTCGGTCTGCGATGGGGGCCTTAGCTGGACAGGACAAGGTCAGCTTCACGGTCTGTATGCCATTTTCGACGCTCCGACAATGGTACTTACCTGGAGGCGGCTCCCAGGCCCTGTGCGATATTTCAACACCATATTTCGGCGTCCCGCGAGCGGTGTTATTTGCGCCCGAGTGTATATTTGCACCCCTCGCTGTGTGCTGTCCACCTGCTGCTGTCCTCCCCGCCTGCACACTCCGACACCGTATTTCGAGCCCCCGCGAGCGGCCCGCAGCAGGCATTCATGCTGGTGTCGGCCGTCAGTTTTCCCCGTGAGTTGCTGGCTGCGTTAGTCGTGCACTGCGACCCCATTCTTCGAGCGGACTGTACTTACTTGGGACACGATTCTGCGGCCTCGCGCGAAATGATGACACTATATTTGGGCGTCCCGCGAGCGGTGTGACTTGCATCGGAGCGGGTGTTCGTGCCCCTCGCTGTGTGTTGTCCCGCGGTGCTGTGCTCCACGCCTGCGTATTCGGACACCGTATTTCGAGTCCCCGTGAGCGGCCCGCAGCTGGCGTTCGTGCTGAGGAGTCAGCCCATGTCGTCGGCCTTCGGTTTTCTTGTTCGCTTTCCGGCTTCTTCCCCGTCTCTTGTTAGGCATTCAGACCCCATTTTTCGAGCTCCCGCGAGCGGTATCCGAGCGCAGAGGGTACCGCCTCTCCGCAGGAGGGTCTGAGCTGGATAAGACAATAAGACAATGTTAGCATCGCGGTCTGCACGTTATTCTGGAGGTCCGACGACGATACTCACCTAGACACGGTTCCCAACCTCGCGCGACATTCCGACACGATAATTCGGCGTCCCGCGAGCGGTGTGGGCGCGAGCTCTCTGCGCCTGCAAGACTCGGACAGCATATTTCGAGCTCCCGCGAGCGGCTCGCAGCTTGTGTACTTGGTGAAGAGTCTGCGCGCATCGTAGGTTCTTGGTTTTTACCTTTGCATTCCTGCTGCTTCCCTGCTGTTGCCAGGCACTCCGAGCCCATTTTTCGAGCTCCCGCGACCGATATCCGAGTGCTGAGGGTACGCGCTTTTCCGCGGACAGGATATTTCGATGTGGCGCGGACTCTGTGCCTTTCATCCGAGCAGCACTCCTGTGGGCCGATCTCCCGTTGATCTGTCTGCCGTCTCTTTGGCTGTCAAGCATGTTCGACGCGGTATTTTGACGTCCCGCGAGCGCGATCCCCCGATTCGAGCGAGTATTCGCGCGCGTCCTCTTCTCGGCTGATGGGTGAGTTTTCGTTGTCGTCTGGAGCCGCTGTCTTGAACGTTCTCGGGCAGTGTACGAGCGCTGTCGTCGTGCGGTGCTAGAGGTGCCGGTGAGGAGTGTGCGCGCATCGTTGGCTTTCAATTTTCGTCTTCACATTCCGGCTGCGTCTGCGGCTCTTGTCAGGAACTCGAACGCCATTTTCTGCGCTCTGGCGGGGGCGCTGAGTGAGGAGGAGGACGGAGGGTGTAGATACGGGAAGCTGTAGAGTAGCACGCGTGAGCGAGAGACGCCGGTGGAGGGAAGGGACTCGCCTGGATGCGCCTTCTGTGCCCGTAACACACCCTTTCTCAAGGAATCTCAACGGGCCAGTCTTTGCGTGCACAGGCTGAGCGTCCGATGTGCGCCCGCGAGAGGGAGGCCATCGATCGAGGCCTTGCTGTCACCGATGACGAACGCCGCCACCACTGCCTGCAACCGTGCACAGAATCGGTCAGATGTTACAAGTCTCTGCAAACAGCGCCGAGTAACGCATGCATGTATATGATGGGCTCAGGCAAATCCGCCTCAGGCTGCGCGTTGCCAAGGCGGGATTACGTAAGCTGCTGAGGGTATAACGTTCGTCGCTGCAGAGAACGGCGACAAGGACTCGATACTCGACTGCGCCGCCCTATGCTCATCCCGTAGCACACGCTACCCAACCATTTATCTTTATTCGTCTCTCTCGCATTCTCTACCAGCTCAGGATACGGGCTAATGCCTGGTGTGACTGTGTTATCACCTTCCTCAGCTCTCGGACTCCGTCTGCCCTCGAAATTTGCACGTAAGTTCCGCCACGACCACCATATCTTCCTCTCATTCATGCTGCGCAACCCAGCAGCTATGCAAAATGGACTGAGCACCCACCACGACACCGTTGCGCAGATCAAGGAGGCTGCAAAGGAACAAGCCCAGAAAGTCCGCGGTGCATCTGCCATCTCCCTTCTCAAGTCTGCACGCGGTCAGATCCAGCTCGCACAAGCACTCGAGCGCGATGGCAACCTCAAGGGCGCTCTCAGTGCCCTTACCAAGTCTGCCGCGTTGGCACAGATGTTCATGGACTCCGCCGAGTTCAAGCAGGAAGCGCAGCCGGGCAAGATGGGTGTCCTCGTCAAGGACTTCCTCGACTTTCAGAACGTAAGCACGCCTTGACGTATGCTCGCCAGTCGCTGAATTTAGCAGCATGAGGGCCAAGATCTCACAGGCAAGATCCAGGCTGTAGAGACCAAGTTGCTAGATGGGGAGCGGTCGTCTTCACAGTGTGTGCTCTATTCCCTTCTCATCCGCATGGCCTCACGTGGCGGCAGAGTCGATGATGCTGAAAGCGACGTGGAACCCGCGCAGCGCACTGGCGGCAGCATTGCAGACCGCATGCGCGCGCTCCAGACCGCCGGACTGTCCGTCTCCTCGACCAAGCGGCTGTCCCGCGAGCTCTCCCCCGCGCCGTCGCCTCTGTCGCCGGACATGGCGCGGCCGAACCGAGCCTCTCTGCAGAGCCTGTCCTCGCAGCTGGCGAGCTTGCCAAGCCTGACGACGTCCAGTCTGTCTCCCGTCGCAGCAAGTTCGTCGGCGGCGTCGGCGGCGTCGCCGCACGCGCTCGTCCCAACCTCCAGTCTGGGCCCACCGTCTCCTCCCTCGTCGACATCGTCTTCCCCACGCCTGTCGCATTTCAATTTGGCCGAGTTCGCATCCCAGTTCCCGTCTATCGACGAGCTCGACGAGATGGACGGGCTGAAGCTACCGTCTGTGCCCACAGGCACGGGCAGCGCGAGCTCGCGCTCCTCCAGCAAGCACTCGGACCCGGATTTGCGCGGGGAGCGCTCACTGTTCTCGCCCCCGAGGGCGTTCCCGCTCCTCCCCATGGACCCCGGCCCCCGCCCGTCGAGCACGCCCATCCCTCCCACGATAGACACGTTCATCAGCCGCCCCGCATCGCCCGCGCCCTCGTGGTCACCCCGCTCCCCGCCGTCGGTCCCCCGCAAACCGTCTGGACTCGCGCTCGGCGGCCGCTCGCCCGTCATGGGCCCGACGACACCTCCGACCGCGGAAAGATCCGAGACACCGATCTCGACGCTGTTCCCCAAGACGCTCTTGGAGCTCAACGCCAAGCCGAATTACAAGGTGCTCGTATTGGATGTGCGAACCCGCGCGGAGTTCGAGCAGGAGCACGTCAAGGTCGACGCGGTGGTGTGCATAGAGCCGTCGGTGCTCTTGCGGGACGGGTAGCTATCCCCACTCGATTTCTTCGTGACCGGCTTACTGACGGATCTGCAGGATCACTGCCAAGGGTATCGAAGATTCGCTCACTGTCGCGCCCCGGCACGAGTGGGCGCTGTTCAGCAACCGTGACAAGTTCGATTTTGTCGCGGTGTACGACGACAAATCGGAGACGTTTGGCCCGCCGAGTTCCCCGTTGTCGATATTCGTCCGGGCGATTTACGAGGTGGCGTTCTCAAAGTACCTGAAACATCCGCCGATGCTGCTCGTCGGGGGTTTGCATGCGTGGAAGCGAGAATTTGGGGACAGAGAACTAATTCAGGGCGCCTCGGGATCGTCATCGGTCGCGCGGAGTGTCTCAGGCATGCCGAACGGGCTGGCATCTCCCAGCGCAAATGGAGTAATTGCTCCCGTACCTTCTTTAGCTGAGAGTTTGCCTCCCACCCTTAGCCATACGCGATTACCAGCGGAGTCCACGAGTACTACGATTTCTGCCACCGCTAACCATGATATGGACAGCGTCTCGTTCGGACGACATAGATCAGGGACAGAGCCATCACCATCGTATGAGCGATACCCTCACAGGCCATGGATACCAAGTCATCCGAATGGCCGCCCCGCTGACCAGGACATGGTGCCGCTTTCGCCCACCACAGATTCTGCGAGACGCTTGGTGCGCAAACCCGCGATGTCGCGCCCGTCGTCGAGTTCGATCTCCTTCCCGCATACGCCGTCGATACCTGAAAACGTCAGTTGTGTGTCGCACTTACTCCCAGTGGCGATGCTGACCTCTCTGCAGACTACTACGCCGTATACGTCCCCGCTCCTCAATGGGTCTTCACCCATCACATACCCGCAGTTTGCACGCCATATATCCCCCCAAATATCTGGATCGTCTTTCTCTTCTTCTACCGGACTGAATGGATTAGTGTCTATGCCGCCACAGGCATCTATTAACCCGTCGCCACTCTCGCGGCGGAGAAGCGATTATATTGATCAGTCGCAAGAGGCGCTCTCGGGGCTGACGAAGCGCCCCTCGATTGACTACCCTGATTTATCGGGGCACAACATTCTGCGTCCACCGCCCGCGGCGGCGTCTTCCTCGCTCGAGCGGCACGACAACCGGCCGCGCCTCATACAGCAGCCGTACACGATACCACACAAGGGGCCCAAGCCACCGACGATACAGTCTGACTACCCCGTGACGTACTGGGCGGACATCCAGATCGGCACGTCGGGCCTCAAGAACCTGGGAAACACGTGCTATATGAACTCGACGATCCAGTGCTTGAGCGCGACGGTGCCGTTCGCGCGGTTCTTCACGGGTGCGTATGTTCGTTGTCTGTCTAACCCGGTGGCGTCGTCCGCGTCATCGTCCTGATTTTTGTCGTTAGATGGCAGATGGAAGAGTGCGGTCAACATGATGAACCCGCTCGGGACGAAGGGTAACCTCGCACAAGCCTTCGCCAATATTTTGCGCGATATGTGGCAAGGGGAGATGCAGTGGTTATCGCCGGTGACGTTCCGAGTATGATTTTTGTTTCTTTGTTTCTCGGGCGGTACTAACTCTTCATTCAGCGGTCGATATGTATGTACGCGTCGCAGTTTGGGGGCACGGAGCAGCATGACTCGCAGGAGTTCCTTAGCTTCCTGCTTGACGGACTACACGAGGACCTCAACCGCGTGCTGAAGAAGCCACACATCGACTCGACCCCGGAACGGGAGGCGGAGCTAGAGAAGATGCCGACGCAGGTCGCGTCGGAGCAGGAGTGGCAGATCTACCGCATGCGCAACGATAGCCTCATTGTGGACTTCTTCCAGGGCCAGTTTCGTAACCGGATGGAGTGCTTGACATGCCATAAGGTACGAATCTCGTTTCTTTCATGAGTTCTTGTCATGAACGCGTTCCAGACGTCGACAACATATAATGCTTTCATGTATCTCACGTTACCCATACCCTCCGGACGGATCACCAGGGTGACTTTACATCAGTGCCTAGAAGCATTTGTGAAGGAAGAGGTCATGGAGAAGTCAGAAGCTTGGTAAGTATATATCCTTCATTGTGTCCCATGTCTACGGGCTGATGTCGCATATTCTTATCTTAGGCATTGTCCCCACTGCAAGGAACTGCGCAAGGCGACGAAGCGGCTGTCTCTGTCAAGACTGCCACCGGTTCTCCTCATCCATCTCAAGCGCTTTTCGGTCAAAGGACCCTTCACTGACAAGATCGAGACATTCGTAGACTTTCCTCTCAGAGGCTTAGATCTTACAAACTACATGCCAGCGCCTCTACCGCCCGGTGTGAGCGGAGGCTCGCAAGTGCCGCGCGACGATCCTCGTTCGCAGTTGCCGCCATATCGGTACGATCTGTACGGCGTGACCAACCATTTCGGGACCTTGAGCAGTGGACATTGTAAGTTATGTTGTGGTCGGTTCTTGAGGGTTGGTTCCTGATCCTCGCTCATAGATACTGCCTTCATTGCTTCCCGAGGTGGCTGGTTATACTGCGACGATAGCCGCGTATCACAGAGTGACGCGAAGAACGTCGTCGTGAGTATCCGTTGATCTTCTTCGATCCTACTGGGTCACTCACCCATTGAGTAGGGCAAACCCGCGTATATTTTGTTTTATAAGAGGATCAAAGCGTAACCCACCATTCACTCATTGCATTTGTGTGTTCAGTTATCGGCCCTGCTTTCTCACCTGTATCCCATCTCGCTGCATTGAATAAGACCCTATAACAATAGTACAATGTAATCTTTACAAATTCCGGACCTCATGTGGACGCAGTCCCGTTGGTTACTACTTGGTTTTCTCGCGCTTCTACAAAACACCGATGGCACATCCATGACTTCGCGTCAGGGTGAGCCACGGCCTTACCGTTTGCGGGTGAAACGGGATGGAAAAATGGGGAGAACTCGCTGCGACAACGGTAACACCTAAATTCAGGACCAGATGGAGGAGTGTCAGCATCGGATGAAGGAGTCGATGTCCCGTCCGATCCGCCAAGGATATTGTCGAGTCGGCGGGCCTTCCGCAGAAGACCATGTGTATGTGCGGTCGGCACTTGCTTGTAATTCTGGCAGTATATCTGCAGAGCAGTCTGGGGAAACACGATGAGTCTTGCGAACCAACACAAAATGAACGCGTACCTCTCCGAACTCATTTGTCTCGCATATCTCGTGTAGCTCCCTCCTGTGACCAATGTGTCCCTTGCAGATGATTAATGGCACCATACAACCGGAGTGGTCTTTGAATTCGACGATAGTAGTAGAATCTCTTCGACTGGCTTTCACCTGTGATGCCAGATGAGTTTCTATCCTGACAGCAAGAATTATGGAGGTGACTTACAGGCTGCAACTCGAAACCGAATTTGTGACCATGCCGCCACGCACACGAGACATGGAACTCTGCGGGACATTCGGCACATTTCACAACAGCGCCTCCATCGTGATCGCATAATGTGCATTTCTGCCATCGGAAGTTAGTAATGCAGTACTCACAGATAATTGAGAAAATTCACGTTCGACCATCGATATTGAGGAATGGTGCTAACACCCTCCACAAGACGGAGCCGCCTTGCATCGGAGTACATCACCTCAGGAATGAAGACGGTGCAGACCACATGAACCCAAGTCTGCCCTTCGGTAGGCTTGCACGCCCTTAGGAAAGAATCTGGAGGAGGATATAACAACTTCTTCTTCGGGTCTCTCCGTACTCTAGGGCACAAGATGCAATCGGGGATCTGTGCAAACAAGGTGCAGTGAGAAGCTGGGTCACGCGGAAGAACGAAACTTCTGAGACGGACCAGCGATGCCTCCAGTGTTTTCTCATTTGAACAGAGCTCGCAAATCCACGATTCCACAGTTGATTGATCGACAACGACTCCGCACACGCCTGAGGAACGACAATTAGTCGGCATAATATGTAGGCTTTGACATGGATGCGCACCTGCGTGAACACGGAATTGGCATTGCCGACATCTGAGCACCTTGCCTGCAGGTCCCTGTTTCTGACATGCAAGGCACCGCAACTGCGTAGTAGCGGGCACCGGGCCAGATGGTGGGGGAGTTGATGTTACTGAGGGCGTTGTCTGCAATACAAATAAGTCATCTCGCCCACGTCTTAGACAACTCGGCTGACCTTCGCTCGTTTCGAGGCTGGACCATGTAGCGGTGTCCCCTCACGCTTGTCGCCAGACTTCGCCTTGGCCAATGCTTCCTCGCGCACAGGTCTCACGTTGAGGTCAGCATACTTCCTCCAGCTTATACCACAGTTGTCGCAAAGGATGTTAGTTGGCAGGCCTTTCGGCGCTTTCCACCACACGTCCGATTCGCGAGTGCGGCAAGCACCACAGCTGTTGTTGCCTCTCGTGAGCTCCCTGACGATAGAACCCTCGTCTATAGACAGAGCAGGAGAGGTAAATCGGACAGCATCGTCCCTTCCGCCGGAGCGTGCTGCCCTGATTCGTATGTTCTCCTCCCCAAGCTTCGAGCTATAATTGAAGATCAGCTTCTGAAACACGAAGTAGTCATGGGACACACTTCTTCCAATGGGCGTAGAAACGGACTACTTCAGGCATTGGTCTTGTGCCAACTTGGTCCCGCACTGGGCGCAACTCGGCACCATGTATCAACATAGCGTCTTCAAAGGCAGCAATTTCCAGCACGTTCCAGTCCTTATCTGTATACCTTGTCTCCGATTTCTTCCACTGTTTATAGAAGTCAGTAGACGTACATTAGTCTAACTCAGTCCTCACTTTCTCGAGACGCATCGGTGACTTCATGTTCACGGTAGTAAGGTCGCGCTTCGCCAGCCACGCGTCCGTAAAACGGAAGGTGACTTCGGTCAACCAGTCAACATTCGCTTTCAAGGTCTTATCTTTGGTCAACGTATTCTTGCACAACTCAACTGCAGAAAGTCCGTGAGCAAGTGATGCTTATGCACCGCAAGCACTTACAGGTATCCACTGATAACAAACACAGGTAAACATAGATCAGGTTTTACCTAAAAAGGAAATAGGCACATTACGTACCTTCCGCCGGCGACATGTCTTGCACGAGACCGAGAACTTCAATCGTTGAATCACCACCTCTCTCTTCCAACTCTGACGGCGAGGTCAGGGCGATTTTACGAGGGCATCTAGTAGTCTTACCAGGACTACGCTCGAGGCCAGGTGCGAGAGGGACGCTTGATTGGTATTTCGGCCCCACACGTGTCGCCGTTCGTGGGAAGATAAGATCATCCGGGTCTGTTTCAAATCTGGATCAGCTGGGCCGCCGCACTGATGCTGGACTCTCACCAAGCGTGTCTTCTGCCACCGTGTACAGCCTGTTTGATGCAGCTATCAGCGACGCTCGAACCTTTTCATATCGATAGACTTACCCAAAATACCGGAAGGGCCACATCTTGAAGTGCTTGATCTCCATGTTCTCTTCCTTCTCGGCGAGCGTGCGGTCCTTCCGAGGACGTCCGCGACCTCTCGGCGCTGGGGCATTTGTCTTGGGTTTCGGCGCTATTGGCGTGGGATGGCGGACTTCGTGGCTGTCTACTTCTTCCTCATGTTTCCGTGAACACGGCGCGCAGGTCCACCCATATCCTCGACTGGGCTTAGCTAAAAGAGGAGGATTCACGCATCCCATGTGGAAGAACTTCTTGCATCTGTCGCATTGTACCGTTTCGGGACTGTGGCAGAGGGGTGTTTGATAGGGCTGAGACTGCGTTGAGTGGAGGTGACTTACGGTGAACACCACTGTTCGCACGTGTCACAATGCCGAAGCGTATCAGTAAGGTCTGGCACGACTTCTTTCTCTGCGACAACATATTCGTAGCGAGAGATCAAGACGTCTCTGATGTTAGCCGGAACTGTATAGTCACGTTGAGCGCAGCATATATGAGTCAAGCAAAGCAGACTCACGATTTCTGACGGTCGTCGCTGAGATGACCTCGAACTCCTTCCGAATCCATGGGTCGAACAAACGCTGAAAATAAAACCTGTCGGGGCGTTTTTTCCACCCTGCGAGATCTGTGATTTTGTCTCGGTGGATAACATGACATTTTGCTCTCAGCTGGTTGATATCACAGACTTCGGAATAAATGGCGGCGAGGAGGAGGCGGGAATCTGCCACTGGGCGGTCGCTCACGTCGCTTGGGCGGTAATACCAAGCAACACGAACACGTGTGAAGGGCTCGTTCCTTTTTCCCCCTTTGTCGAAGGTGGGAGTGCCCTGAGCGGGCAGAAATTCCATTATCCGGGCCACCGAGTAAGGGGTCCCATCTCGCACAGCGAAGCTGGGCGAGCAATAAACGTGGTCTCGAGAAAAATCAGCTCTGTGGACCAACAGATAGAGAGCGATGAGTAATATTACCGTTCACTTTTACTTGGTCGCCGTTCCTCAGTGGGAGGTAGAAAGTGGAGGCAGATGGAGGCATGCTTGGCGCTGAGTTGAAACTCAGGTAATCAAGCCGAAACCGCGCCTTTGTGAGAAAGAAAAAGGCACTGCGGGACCTCGGGATTCCGAGGTGGAATTCAGAGAGAGGGGGAAATTTCTAGAGGAGGGAGGAAGAATGGTGGTGGGGGTCGGAAGAGAAGTGGCGTTGCACTGAAAGGTGTCGGTGGCCAGAATTCGCCAGATCTGCTCAGTGAACCACGGAAGATCGAACTCCGACGCTCACTCGCGCGGAACCATTGTCAGCGCCGCTTTTATTCTTGCATCAACACTCCCGAAGACTCGTATTCCAGTGGCTCCATTTCCTGCCTTCAAGAGTCTAGCCCTCTTGCTGCAAAATTCTGGCAGGAACAGACTCTCGCTTATGCGCCTCAGGAGGCTCGAGCGACAGACAGGCTGTAATCTGGAAGCATCTCCATGTTTGGACGCCCGTCGCCGCGGTCTGTCACTCAACGTGCACCGGTGTGAAGTCCTCTGTCCTTTTGCCATCATATACTTCTCAAAATCAGTCAAGATGGCCATTGTGTCATGAACTCAAAAACCCGGAAGTTCCGATTTTTCCAACGAATCTCTGCGGTTTACAATATCACAGCCGACGGAGTCGAGTTGAGGGCTGAGGCGGTGTCGGGGCGAAGCATACGGATCTTCTCGATACTCCTCTGGACTGTATGAGGGAAGAATGAGTGTGGTAGCATAGTCGATGCTGCTATCAAATATCGAGATATCGAACACTTGCAGTGTTGACAACTTTCGCAAGGTTGACAGCCTTCTTCTCCCTCGACCAATTAATTCGCTGCCGTTCATACCACGCTGACCGCAAGGTACCGGACCAATTACGGAGATGGCCGATCTACAACTCATAGGTTACCTTCCTGTAAAGGTCACCACCCTTCCGATTTCGACGATATTCAGCCACCCAGGCTTGGACCAGTCCCGGTCCCAGTCATCTCAATTAGCACACCGGAAGCTACGATCCAATAGATATTGGAGTGTATTTGCAACTGAACTCCTGGACCAATCAGAAGGCAAAGTTAGCCAAATTTTTTCTTTCCTGAAGCCCAGAAAACCGTTCCAAATACACTCTGAGATCTGATGGCCTAAAGACTGTACGTTTCCCTCCTAGTAAAAATGTCAATATTCCTCGCCACGACCCTCCATACAAATAACGCCCGAAAGCAGTATCAAAACAAACAACTCTACCAGATGGAAAATTTGCGAAGAAAAAGGGAAAGAGATGCAGGACAATTATGATATGTGACGGGCCAGTGTGTGTCGCGTGTGTAAGCAGATACAAGATGCAATTATAGATACTGTATGTTGTGGCGATGCGAGTCCGTTCGACAGCGATGCCCTCGAGAATCCAAGAGGAGCCAAAACAAGGAGACAGATAAAAAATACAACACCAGAGCCGCCGGGTGTCGAGAACATACTGGTACTACGAGGACCGGGACACGTCTGGAGTTAGAGGGTCGGGCTGCTCTTCCGCGCTGTAAGACCTGCGCTTCCGTCGCTCGTCGGCGATGACGAGCATACTCTTCAGACTCTTCTCGAGCACGGGCTTTGTGAGGACGCTGCAAGCCGCGCAAAACGTCAGCAATGTGGTACGAAATGAAGATTGACAGAACCTACTGATCAGCGCCGGCTTCCAAGTATTCCCGCTGATCTGTCAAAAGAGCATTACCTGCACACGCCACCGGATTGGTCACGTTCCCCACAATTATTTCCGCCAATATCGCTCACCTGTGACGCCGACGACAAAATCATGCCTGCCCATTTCTCGTAGCTTCGCGACCGCATTGAGCCCCGAAAGCACCGGCATCTGGTTGTCGAGGAAGATGACAGCGAACTGGGCGTCCTCGCCGACCGCCGAGCCCTCGACTGAGAGCGCCGCACTCCCGGTCTCCTCCGAGGACGGCGTTGCGCGCGGCGCGCTGCCCAATATCATCTCGAGCGCCATCTCGCCGTTGTCCGCAGTCACGACCCTGCACCCGATCCGCGTTAGCATGCGCGACATCAGCTTGCGCGTCAATGGGTCGTCGTCCACCACCAGCACGCGCATCCGGCCCTCGCGCGCGCCGCTTGGGGACGCCGCGTTTAATGCTGGGTGCGGCACGGAGGAGCCTGCTGAAGTCGCGGGCGACGTAGACGCCTCGTCGGATTTGAATTGGTGTGGTTTCGGGAGCTGAGGAAGAAATAGCCGGACAGATTTAGACGAGCCCTCTGCGGGAGGAGAAGGAAGCTCTGGAGGCTCTATTGGCGAGCCCAAGGTGAAGTCGTCCGCGTGTGTGCCTGTTGACGGATCTCCTATTGTTCTTGTGAGCACCGGTGACTCTCCTCGCCGCGTAGACATCTCCACGAGTCCACCTGAGTAGTAACGAGTGTTACACATCTTATTATGCCCCTATTGAAGCACGCTACACACCTTGATCCATAATGGTCCGGAAGGCCGACGAGGAACGTGACGCGGGAGAGCCCGCTGTTGCATTGTGGGCTGGAAAGTCCGACATCGTTATCGTCTTCCCGGAGTCCGTCCGGTTATTGTCGAAGCCCAGCCCACGGTCTCTCTCCCCGGGGGACATTATAAGCGCAGGAATTGCCTTGTATCCCACACCCAGCGCTGCAAGCACATCAGTAAGGTAAAATTCACCAGCAACGAAAACACGTACGTAGCTCCACCCAGAATGTCGAACCCTCCCCCACTTTCGAGCGAAGACCCAACCGGCCACCACTCAGCTTGACGATCTGTCGCACGAGTGCAAGGCCTAGGCCTGTGCCCTTTCCGCCTGTTAAAAAAATCATACACCGCGTCTACTACGTAAATGCAAGCGACACACCTTGCAGCCGCCCCTGCTCGGTCTGGTTGAACGCGCCTGTGTAAAATAATCATCACACCTGCACGCACGAAATATATGCGCGACTCACTGAACAGCTTGCTCTCCACCATATCCTTCGGCCTGATCCCATAGCCCGTATCTGACACCTCTATGCGCACGACGATCCACTCCAGTGGTGAAGCGGGCTTCGAATTGAACATATTGTGCTGCACAAGACGTTTCGCCGACAAGAGGTCGGACCCACCATGCAAAGCGCTCTCCTTAGCTACATAACGGGAGAACGGTAAATCATCAATATGTGTACGCGGAGGAGTTAGCGCACGCACCATCAAGCGTATGCGTCAAGTCCCCAGAATCGTCGCTGGACCTTGGGTCCTTCGTATCCTGCAGGCCCTTCTCCACCGAGGTCTCACTCGTCTGCACAGTGTCCTCACCAAAAGGATAGCCCGGGAGTATGAGCTTCGTCCTGATCGTCAGTTTCCCGCCACTCGGTGTGAACTTGCACGCATTACTGCAGGTGTAGGTGCACACGGATCAAGCACATTGAAGCGCATATGGAGCACATCAAGCACACACCTAGCCAAATTCGTGATAATCTGCCTTAGACGGTTCTCGTCGCCGACTACGATCCCATCCTCCTCCAGAGACGCGAGGCGTGCGCGGAGCACCGCGTCGTTCTCGCCGACCGCTTCCTGCAGCGAATTCCGCGCGGCCGCGTCGATGTTCCCGTCTAGGTCAGTGACAAACTCAAGCATGCGCGCGTCCGTAGCGAGCCGTAGAGGGACGAACATCGAGCGCAGGACCTGGTGGAACGCATAGGGCTTCAGCACGGACTCAAACCGTCCGCTGTCCATCCGGTTGCTGTGCAATGTGAGTAGGTGAGCGGGTCAGTGGAGAACACGCAGGAGGAGAGGCTCACAAATCCAGCACGTCGTTGAGCACTTTTGACATCATGCTCAAACTACCCTCGAGCGCCTTGAACTCGATCTCCTGTGCCTGCGCGACCGACATGGACGCCTCCATATTCTGCACAGCAAGCACTATCCCAACAATCAATACAATCACCGCGCGAAAATGTTCACGTAACGTACGCGCAGTGTTCAGCGGCACGCGGACCTCGTGAAAAACGTATCTGCGGTTTGCAACGTCAATGAAACTAATTCAGAGAGATATCAAGATACCCACGATGTCAGACGTCGCTTAGAGTCCGACGCCTTCCGCTCGTTGACCTGCGCTTTTTGCGTCGCACGGAATTGGATCTTGAGCTGGTCGCGCAGCGTGTACAGCCGGCGCTCTGCCTGCACCAGTGTGAACGACGTCACCAATCAGTATACTTAATCAAAACCAAACAGCTCACGCTTTCTCGCATGAAGTGGATATAAAGCAGAAACGCTTGAAAAGCGACAAAGTTGATCACGTCTGTGTGGTTAGCGTGAGGGACGGCACAAGTGACGAGAGATGCGTCGTACTCCTCACGAAAGTGTAGTGAATAGGCACGATAAGGACACAACTCCTGCATGAAAACACATGAGCGGATATCAGACGGTGAGGTTGGCGTAACATACAAAATGAAGAATGTCAGTGCGCCGAGCATCGCCGGAAGGCGATGTAGCTTCAAACCAAATAGGCCGACAGTCTGCAATGCCGATGCATAGCTGCACCGTCATCAGTACCCGCTTAAACACGTACAGCTGTATGCACACTCACTAATACATCGTCAAGAAGTCCTTGTTTCCGCAGGTGAAGATGGAGAGCGACTGTTTATAGTTACCACACAGATACCTACGGCACAGCAGTCAGCAGGTAGCTGTCAAGACACAGCGATGCGACGTACATGAACAGCAGCGAATATAGTGCCCACGACCATGTCGAGAAGACAAGGAAAATCTGGTAGAAGATGGTATTGTCGCGGGGAAGGTCATACATGACCATCGGTAAGATGGGGAAGGTGAGAGCTGGGGCGACCTTGACTATGACATCAGTACCAATTATGCAAGCTCACAACGCGCACCAAGCCATGACAGACGATTTCGAACCGAACCCGGATGCTGAGACACTGATGCGAATTTTAATGCATGGGAAAGTAGAGAACCGGCAACGTTCCCCCCCTTCGCTGAGCAGAGGCACCCGCAAAGAGTGGGTATTTGCAGCCAAACGTGCTCAGATTATGAAACCCAGTTTCAGCATCCACCTCTTAAGTTGATGTGACGAGGAAAAACAGTAGCAGGAGATGCTACCTCCGATAGCACCCACGCGTCTTCCATCGGCAGAAAAGGCACTCGCAGCTCGAGAGCGCAGACACATACCCCATAATAAAAGATCTGGTCCGCAAGTACGATCGGTTTAGCGATAAACCCTATACCAAGGGCCCAATTGACGATGAGGAAGGCAGACGACCATAGTGCCAGGTTCTGCAAATCAACGGTCAAGCGCCCATGCGGCCTGCAGTGGACGTCAACAGACCTTGCGGAGAAACCAATTTTCCTTCTTGTAGTGCATCTCAGACTTCTCATCAAGGAAGCGCGTGCAGAAGAACGACATGAGAATAGGCCAGGCGCGCCATCGGAGGAGGACGAGCGGGCTACAGAGCGCCCAGAAACCCGTCGGGTGTACCGCAAAGCTCTCCCTGTCGGTGCACGTACCGAGAAGATTGCTCCCGCCGGACTTGTCTGGGATGCCGCCGTGCTCTGAGTGAGTGACGGAGGAGCTCTTAATCTCGTCGGACCATTCGCGGTCGACGACGACCTCGTCCACAACCTCGTCTTCATCTTCCGCCTCAGGCTCAGCCAAGGGGTCGGGGCGGAAGGGAGGATAGCTGCTCCCGTCGCCGCTCTCGTCCAGCTCGAGGGCGGTAGAGGTAGACGGCGCGGTGCCGGTGCCGAGCCTGCGCCGGAAGCGATCCCAGTGAGCCTTGATACCGTGGTCGATGCGCGCTTTCTTTTTTGACCTGCCTCTGCGTCCAGGTGAAGGGGGGCCCTGGAGGACCGGGGGCGGGAGGTCTGTGGGATGAGAGACGTTGACAGGAGTGGTGGACACGATCGTCTTCTCCGCGCTGCTCGAGGACGGTAATGGCGGGCCGAAGGTGTCGCCGTTGTGCTTGAGGGAGAAGTAGGGCATGGCAGCGTGGGTCAGACAGCGAGCTCGAGGAGCTGGTCGCCGTTGGCGACGGTGTCGAGGACGTTGAAACCAACGACGGACAGAGAATTGGTGTGAACTTGGCTGTGGATTTCTGCAAGGCACGAGCCCCGCATCATCCCAGGAGTCTGCTCAGCCCAGACCCGAACAGGCCCTGTACGCTCTCAAAGATGGACTCCTATTTGACTTTTTCAGGAGCAGATTTTCCGTCTTTTATTTTCCACGCACTGCCCACTCTCTCCTTTCCTTTGTCCTAGCATCTTCGAGCAATTATCCTGAGAACATATGTTCAAGGAATCCTTTCCTGTGGCCGAGTAGCACAAATATAAATGCCGGCGATTGCCGCGAATCTGTGTTCATGACATCATTTCCCATCAAGTGCCCGACAGGCGTGTCACAACTTTAGGCTGATGAGGCGGTAACGGCTCTCCTCGTTGACAGTGAAAGAAGTATCGTAAAAGTTTTGCTTGCGAGCGCTGCATATTTACTAGGCAGTGTTGTGCCGGTTGGCGACTTTTCAGAACGGTCACCGACTACGAACATTACGAAAAGCCTGTAACTTCCGGTGACTATGGAAATTGTGGCGATTATCGAGGTGCCTCTGGAGCCACATTTCGTCCTGGTCTCGTACCCAGACAGTTTCGTCCATATGAGGGCACGCATATCATGGCCGCATCCACAGGACGCATAACCCCTTTTTTCCCGAGGAAATAACTTGGAAAAATGTGTGGAAATCAATAAAGTTATACTGCGGGAAAAACATGAGGAAAAATGTGTAAAAGAACAAAGCATTTCCGTAGTTTTTCCACTGGAAATAAGTTGGTCGCCAAATATGGTAATTTTGTCCGCACTGGGTGCATTTTCCCGTAATCTGGTCCAATTATTGTAAGGTTAACCTTAAAATAGAGTGAATTTGATTTGTGTAAGTAGTGTCACATATTTGAAACATATTGAAAACAACTTTATAATAAGTGGTGGCTTATTATCTGAGATTATTGGAGAGCATATCCAAAATATCTTTCACATACTGTCTCAAATAGATTTTGAAAAGTGCTCCGATATCTGACACTGATTACTTCATATTTACTCAAATATACTGGTCACATTTTCTTGTAAACTGGTTCAATTATTGTAATACTATTCTTAGAATAGAGTGAACTTGATTTGTGTAAGCAGTGTCACTTATTTCAAACATGTTAAAAATAACTTTACCATGAATGATGGCTTATTATACTGAAATTATTATAGACCCATCTAAAATTTCTTTCAAATATTGTTTCAAATAGATTTCTCAAAGTTCTCTAATATCTGACACTGATTAGTCTACACTTATTATAAATGAGTTTCATATAAACCATGTTATAAAGTCAAACATTACTGAATTCTGTCTTTATAATATCTGTCAGATGTATGATGTCAAGTCTTCTTCATATACAATAAAGTTATTAAAACTAATCATTATAGTTTGTATACAATGATCTAAGAAAAAAATATATATATAAACTGGAGTATTATGCAGAATTTAGTTAAAATATACTTAAAATTTATTTTAAACAATTTTACCATATAATTTCAAACATCTTGTGGTATAATTAACACAGATCAAGTTGGTTTACTGCACGTTTATTTGAAAGTAATTTGAAAAAGTAAGAATAAACACAGTTTAAAATTAAAGTTAATGAGATTTTAACGAGATGAGATTTTAATACATTATAGTGATATATAGTACTGTACAGTTCAATGCAGTGATATGTTGCACTATAGAGTACAATGCAGTGATAAGTTGTACTATATAGTTTAATATAGTAGTGTATCATGCTAAATAGTACACCGAAGCAATGTGCAGTCCATTACAGTATATTATAGTGGCATGTAGTGCTAAATAGTATACTAGAGTGACATACAGTATTAGATAAGTATATTACAGTAACTAATACTGTAATGTAGTGTATTACTGTACTAAAATACTACATTAGATTAACTAAGAGCAACTAACATTACAATACAGCGAAGGGAAAAGGGAAAAGTGAAGGTCAAAGACTTATTGATTTACAACATAACCATCCCACTATCCTATTGTACTTAAATCTTCTGTCAGCTTTACCATATTGCTCATACCTTCTGCCTGTGCGAATGACCCAGATTCCTGTCCCCTTCATAATGCCAACATGATATCATTAATATGTTTGACATTGCAGGTGTGTAAAAGAAGTGAATTACAAGTATAAAAAATTCAAGCATCAACATCAACTGTCTCCCAAATTTGTATGGAGTTGCTAATACCTGGCTTACTAGTCCCTGTAACAATGCTATATCTTACTTCCTGACAATGCTCATATACCTAATCAATCAATTTTAGTATCTGACCAGCCTTTGGATAACATCCACCTACTGCAATAGCTTGTACTATGCATGGCTCTAAAAACATAGTGTGACATTAATCAAACAATACAACTATATAACAAGACTGACCTCCATATCTCAAAGTTCCCATATGCTCACCAGTATCAACCCTCCACCATCTCACCTTACCCACTGAAGTACCACCAACCAGTCCAGAACCACCATGTATAAAGACGATAGGCAATACTAGCCCTATATTCTCAAGAGGTACCTGAAACTGAAGGCCTTTCTGTCCTGATGGTATCTTATACAGTGTGAATCCATGAGTTATATCATTGACTGCAAGTAGTTTGTTATCAGGAGATATGCTGCATGATCCACTAGACATTCATGAATTCCTGCAAAAGTCTCACAGTGGACAATGTGTGATCGACTTACCAAAATGGCAGACGCAGTGACCACAGAACTGAGAATGACCCTGAGTTCAGAGCCAGGCAGCTTCAATACAATGTATTCAAGTCAAGGACTAAGAAAACATAGGCAATTGCACTTACACTACCCCATGGTGAAGGTAGGATACCACCAGATGATTATTGGAAGGTGATGTCGAGAGCCAATGAAGGGAAGTTACTCGAATTGGTGCCTCCGAACGAAACTCAGCGGTGAAAAGGATAGCACCTGGATCATCCACAATGCCTTCTAGCTTCCACTGAGAGTCTGCTTTCCTTAGTAAGTAGACAATAACTTGTCAGCAAAAATTGCGCACATGTATCTTTCCAGAACCATACTTTCACAACACTGAGAGCAGCACTCGCAAGTTGTGCATTGGTTTGAGAGTTAATGGCAAGAGACTCAATAGGAGCAGGGTGGCCCTCAAAACCGGAGGCAGTTATGGTTGCCTTGAGTTTGATGGAGAGCACATTAAGTGAGTGACCAGACCCAATAAGTATCAAACATAAGTGCACGCTACCTGGTCAAAGGAAATGGTCAACAAAGTCCCATCTTCAGTTCCACATAGAATTCTGGCAGAATTGCTTGACCAAACCAGCGATAGGACCGCTGAATGTGCAACGATACGGTGAACAGGTTCCTGTAATGTCAGCGACCAGACAATGATCTTCTTGTCCGTACTTCCGCTAGCAAGATGACTGCCATCAGGACTTATTGCAACACAGTTGATGGTATCTTCGTGTGCATAGTCGAAAGTAGACTTGAGTCGATATTGTAAAGGCATTATAAGCAGTGGTAACAGCACCCTGGCAGCCCTCGTTGGACTCTCGGTGAGGTTGCGTAACCACGTGGTCCGACCGAGTACTTGGTGAAACCTGCTCAGCCTACGCCTGTCAAGCTTGTGACTTGAAGCTTGAAAGCTTGAACGATAACCTCCGCTTGTCTAAGTGACAAGTCTATGTACGGACGTCGCAGTGCCACACATACGCTGTCCCTAACTATAGTTCTTCATCGTTCCACCATGGCGTGTCTCTGCGGCGCGTGCGTAAGCTTGTCTTTCACAAAAGACAAGGGGGCGCATGTAATGCAGTCGACGCTCTCATTAACGCCCCGTGTCGAATGCAGCAGCCTCACCTTTACTTCGTTCGTCCTCCGTCGTCAAGTTGTGAGTGACGTTTAGGCGACGCTCCCACTTCTCCATATACCGTACAAGCATGCAGGAGGTGCTCTCCTCAACCGCCTCTCATCCAGTCTTCTACACCGCTCAATCCTTCCGCGTGAAGACAAGCCTGCCCATGGACGCGAATATCTACGGTCGGGGCGAACACACAGAAAACTTCCGTCGCCTTAGTGTCGATTTGAGACTATGGACCGAGATTGGTATGTCATGACGAGGTTTCGTTTCGAGCCAAGTTTTAGGATTTGACGAATGGTGGAGGTTCGCGCAGGATAACGATGTCCTAATGATTGACGAATACGACGGAATCATTGAGGACCTCGCGCCGTTTTGGGAGCTGCCTGCTGACGAGCTGCGGACAAGGGCAGTCTGGTGCGTCATGAAGTCTTCATATACATGTTCACGAACTTCAGTTTGAAGTGATTTTGCATAGGCTGGCCATCTTCCTTCTGTCGACATGGTAAGGGTTAGAGATGGAAAGTCTATGGCCGAGAATATTAAGGATGTCCACAGACATCAGTGCTCGCGCCAAGGGCTTCCGCAGGATGATCGAGAAGTTCCAGGACAAGGTATGTATGCCAATCCTGTTGAGATGCTTCGTGAAAGATCACAGTGTACATCTCGGTCTCCCCCTCAAGCTTCAAGCTTCAAGAGTAATCACCGACGCCTCAGCTGAGATATCCGAATGCCGTCTTCTTGCGAGTGTCCTCCTCGCGTCCCGCCTCCAATCATCGTGTCGGGGACGGTTCAACCCACCGGCACCAATGGGATCATGGACGCGTCGCGCCACAGCCACTTAAGCCCTGTGCAGCCAGTTCACCACTTATCCGCCAAGGGCTATGACGATTCCTGGAACGCGTATCAACTTACCAAGTACACATACCTGGCACGTCCTCCCGGTGGTCGATGCGACTTTCTGCGGGAATCCTACGGACTCCGGACGTCCTTATCTCGTGACCAACAGGTTCTCACAGCGTCTGATTCTATGCATCTCGGCGATCTGTGCACTCCGTGGATCCCACTGAGCTTCATAACACCGGATCCTATCAGGTGCGCTTGTACGTTCAATCCGGTTTGCAAAATGCATCCTCTCATTCCGGTGATATATGCGCACCGCAGATCAAACTGAGCTCCAGAACCCAACCAATTGCTTTGTCGCCGTCTCAGCCGGTCCACTTGGTTCCAAGTCTCTTTGGCAGCAGCGCTAGCTGCCAGGTCATGCAGCCAACCTCAGGCTCACGCCCACGTCATTTCAGGCGTATCGCACACGAGTGGGTACGCTCCTTCGCCTCATGCATCCGCAATGTACTCAGTGATAGCAACGGCGGTGTAATACCTCGTTCAATGAGTAAGCTCAGAGTGAATGTACAACCTGGACGTGTGGACTAACAACGAGACTCGCAACAGTTCTATGCCTGGGATCGCCGTTCATCCTTTCGGCGATGGGCCTGCTGATCAGAAGGTGAGTTCCATTTTCTGGACGGACTGACCGCAGTGACATTTCCCCGGAAGTGCTTCCATGCTGATGTCTGTCCTCCTTCCAGCGGCGCTTCGAGATTGCCGATCGTAGCTTCCATGCTGATATGTCTACAGTTTGTTTTCCCCCGTGCTTTCGATCCTGTGCTAATTCGTGGAATTGCATAAATATCCGCCGCAGTATGTGATCTTAAGACTGGCCCTCAGACCTGTCTTCCACTACCTGCGGGGCGGACCCTCTCTGCTTCCCGCTGTATCGTTCACCTCGCGCTTTACTGCGTGCACTGTCTTCTCTACGTGATTACCTTCCACGAATTCGTTGAATCAATATCATTGAGTGCGCTCTGTGGCCTTCTTGCTCGCATTCCTTCTGACGACCCTTTACTTTTTCCTCAAAGCACATCAGCCATGAGCGACTCGGATCCCTTCACTGCCGCCGTTTTCGGCTGGTTTCGCGATGACACGGAGGCCTTGATGAACCGCATCGCAGAGGTGTTGGCGCGCAGTCGTCTGTACCCAGATCGGTCTGTCCAGTGGAGGCCAACGTGGGCGACAGACTTCCGCAATCTTCATCTGCCAGCTAGTGCTGAGCGCCTCATCCGCTGGGACATCCGTCGCCCAGAAGACGTGTTTAGGAACGGTTTCGCCCCGAAGGTCCAACCTTCCAGCAGCGCACAGCTGCAGGACCAGCAGCTAGATATAGCCACCTACGTCTTGAACAATGTCCCTTCCATCTTTGTGTCCACGACGCGCACCCTCGCGACCTACACCCCCTCGATGCCCGAACCGCTCGTGTGGACGGCGGATAACCGGCTTAATCGCCATGTCGTGGGCGGAACCAGTTTCAAGTACGAGATATACGCGCATGGCGGGATAGATGTCAACGAGTCGCTGGGCACACATCGCCATCAGCAACAGAACGAGGTCGCGTTTGCGGGTGGAATCCGGCGCGAGTTCGTTCGCAGTGCCGTCGAGTACCGCCGGATCGATAACCCAGACGGCACCACGGAGGACATGATCGTCCGGGTTTATTACAATCCGTACTTCGATTGGAACGCCAGTGGCAGGGGCCATGGATCGCGCCTCCCTGATCTGCCCCAGGATGAGTACAGATCGATTGGGGTCGAGGTCGTTGATGTGACCTTTGATGACGACGATGGGAATCCTTCGGACTCGCATAGGAGGGAGCTGCGCAGTCCCGTGGACGAAGATATCCTCATGACGGGCGAGGGTCATACTATCACAGATTTTCTGATAGGCACCACGACCGAGCCACGCTTCGCGCGTGCTGTTCTCCCCAACCTGGCGCGTTCCGTCCATGAGGTCTATGTCTTCGCAGAGACGAAATACGTCCTCATGCACTTCGACCCACCCGGTTCGATCATCAATGGGCCAAAGCTGGTGGTGACCGAATGGCCGTCCCTGCGCAAGGCCAAGTTCGCAGGGAGGGTGGATGCGATCCTGCCGAACCCGGACAATGACAGAGAAGCCTATTTCTTCAGCGGAGACAGCTATGCTCTCGTGAACGTCCAGCCGGGGTCGACGGACGACTACCTAGTGAGCCCGGTCAAGACGATTCGCGGGAACTGGCCATCCCTGACCAAGGCCGGGTTCGACAAAGGGGTGGACGCGATCTTGCCAAATCCTCATAATAAAGCGCACGCGTACTTCTTCCGGGACAGCCATTACGCGCTCATCGACATCGCCCCCGGCACCACCAACGACCGCATCATCAACGGGCCCAAGTCCATTTATCAGAATTGGCCGTCGCTGCGCAATGGCTTCACCAACGGGATCGAGGCTTGTCTTCCGAACCCGAGCAACAAAAATCAGGCGTACTTTTTCAAACATAATCGTTATGTCCTAATTGAAGTCAAGCCGGGCACGACAGACGACATATTGATCGAGGGGCCCGCAGATGTTGGTGGGAAGTGGCCGGCACTCAAAACCGCTGGTTTGTATTGAGGTTTGCAAACGAACCTCATACGTGGTGGTAGTGTTAGCGGGCGTTCCATCCTTCTGCATCCCGTCCCTTTGCGTTACTATCATGCATTCATTCTTGCTCTAATCCACTATGCGTGTTTTCGTCCACCCTCTAACCCCTTATATATGCTTTCATTCTTTCTCTAAGCCTGCTCTCATGACTAGTTACTTGTACGTCGCTGTGTGTATCATATTTGTACATTTTCTTCCTCACTTTCAGGCAGATCGGTAGCTATCCTGCTTTTGTAAGAGTAGTCGACATCACTTTGTAACCACGTCTTCGAATTAGCTAAGCCATTGCGCAAATATATCATTTCGAGACATGGTCAGGGTCCAAACTTCTTGACCAACGAAGGGGTGAAGCAAGCAATATAAACAAGTTATGCAACATGGGCAATAGAAACATCGTAAGTCATCGGATCACGTATGCGAGAGACAGAACTGCGACCGAAATGGCACTGTCGCCGATCAATCTCAAAGGTTATGCCTCCGGCTCGATCATCCATCTTTCAGTTTTATTGGCCCAGCGATGACCTCTGGCAAATGCACTTCATGAGCCGGAGAGTAGTGTGATCTGTGCACAGAAATGAGGTGCCCCAACTTTGCATGAGCATTCACTGCAGAGCTGTCTTCGATGTGCGAAGTTCCGAGGTACTGATCCACGATCTTACTACAACGGCAGCCAACTGACATTTCACGTCTAATTACACGACCGTGATCGCTGTCCACATCGATGTGGGCATCCTGAGGTTGTAGTGGGCCGAGAGCTCAGTGGGATGTACTCACCCGACTGGCGAGGGGAAGGCAACGTTTGGGAAGCATACCGCTGTACATGTCTTCCAGGCGCGCCTGCTCGACGTCTCTTCAGCTTGTTCCGCGCCTCCTCTTCAGAACGCACGAGCCAACTACTAGCGCGTAACGAAGAATTTGTTTTTTCCACCGACGTGAGCGGAAATTGTTCATTCTGCCTCAGCCCGTTGGCACACTATAATCAAGGACACTTCTTCTCTGATTGGCGCACAATACCGGCTCTGTTTCCAATGTTCTCTCCAGCGCAGGCATCTGGGTATTCTGATATCAGAATACCGCTCGCGCAAGCCGTTTTGGAGTACGAGAGGAGATATGGGAGAAAACCCCCGCGGGAGTATAAGAATGACAAGATCTTCTGGAGAGGCACTTCTACTGGTGGTGGTAGTTCCCCCGCGGCTTTGCCGCACAGTATCAGCGGCATAGGTAAGCCCAATTTACTTATTAAATTTCTTTCTGGCTGAATGTGAATTTAGGTTCGTCCGCATGGTGAGCGGTCGAGTCGCACGATGGTGTTTGCGGACCCTCCAGGTTCAAGCAACTATATCTATGCAGAGGTACCTGTGGGGATGCTCAATGACGAAATCGTGGACGTCGCTTTCGTGAACTTGGTAGACTGGTACCACTTCCCTGGAGGTCTTTTGGCGCTTGTCAGGGCCCACCGATTCTACGACGGCGGTGTCAGTCTTGGTGAACATTGGAAGCACAAGTATCTTGTTGACATCGACGGTATGGGATACTCTGGACGGTTCCTCTCTTTCATGGAGTCGGACAGTGCAGTGATGAAGTCCACAGTCCATCGGGAGTTTTTGTCCGACTGGATACAACCTTGGTACGTGCTGGAGAACAACTCTACTCGCTGTTGCCCTAAGCCGTTTCCTTACCCCATGTTACACTACATACCCGTGTCTCAATCATACCAGGAAATTTATAATATACACGCATTCTTCTCAGGAGCAACCCCCTCAACCCTAAAAATTGCTACTTTGACGGCATCAGATCTACTTCCTGACCAACGCTGTACGATGGACGGAGACCGCCGACTGGGACGTATCGCAGGTGCTGGGAAGCAGTGGAAGCGGACAATTGGAAGACGGGTGGATATGGACGGTGCGGTGCCACCTTATCCCAAGACTACATGTACGAGTGTCGGGTCTTCACGCTCGATCCAGATTGCTTCCCTCTACAGAGGCTCAATTATCTCCAGCTCACGACCAACATTATGGTGCGTAGGCGATCGGTCGCTCTCGCATAGTTATTCCATCGCTGATCCGAGTCTCAGCTACGATGATTGACCCTGCTGTTGTATACCTCTCCGAGGAAGGATACGATGCTCTTGATCGCGGACAGCGGTCGACGTCTGGCTCAAGGCGGCAAAAGGTAACGACTTCTCGGGAGTCGTATGGCCTGGTACGGATGGTCTGGTATACCGTCCCAAGGGCGAAGGGCCAACTGAACGCTGATCTCATTTCGCAGGTTGGCGGGCACTTGTCGAAGTTTTTTGCTTCGCATGATAGACAACTGGCTATCGCTTCAGACTGGTTCACCCCCGCTGCACAAGGGTATGCAACCCCTTCTGTTTCACCGTCCTCGAGCTCACACAGTAAACTAGCTTCTGGTTATACGGATTTAGCACCTTCTACAACGTTGAGACAGGTCTCGACATTCAAGCGCTTGGATCGGCATGAACGAGCCATTCAGTGTTCGTCGTTCGTTTCCTTCACTCCCGGATATTTGACGTAACACTCTTTTCTTGTTCGATTGTAGCTCTGCCTCTAGTCGTGTGACGACCCCTTCGGTCGGGCTGATGCACAGGGCCTTCCACCTGCGCTGACGACCGTTCCTCTGGACCCAAATGCTCCGATCTTCAGCTATCGGAACCTGTCTGACACGGAAGAGGGCCGACACGAGTAACTACAACGTGCTCAATCCGCCGTATGCCATCAACAACGCGTCTCACGTCTCATTGAAGGCAAGTTTGACTGTGATGTCTGAAGGCTTACATGGCATACTCAGGCTAGGAAGGCATAGGCTTTGAATTGAAGCTTCAAGTGCCCCTCCTCTGTTTGTTGGAGAACAGACAGTGTAAGTTGGCTGGCTTCACTTAATACTTGCAAGTTACTCTACTGATCGTGGCCATGCACTTTGTCAGATTTGCGCAGACGACATGGTCGACAGCCTTCGCCACTATGCAGGTCACCCGTCTGGGCAGAGATGGGCCCGTCATAGATGTGGTGCGATATCAATGAAGCTAGGGGTTCCGCGTGCTGAGGTGACGTGCTCGTTCCTTTGTCCCTCTTCCTGAAGGTTTGCTTTGTACCCAGCTTCTTGGGCCTCTTTATCTGGTATTTGCCTAATCCACTGGCTTACTGAATTGGCTTACTTCGTGAACGTTCAGGGCATCATTAATGTGCGCGCTCACCTTTATTGTCAAAACTCGCAAGCGGCGTGCTGCTCACGCCTCTCAGACCATTTCGTTAGGCTTTCTTCTATGGTGTTGTGCGAACAATGTTGCATTTCACGCAGTCTCATCAGATTTGTTGCTGAGTACACCGTTCATCAGGGCCTCTTATATTGAGACCTATTCGTGTTCATCTCAGAGTCATATGACTGGGAAGCTAAACACGGCTAAATCGACAGGTGGCTGGCGAGCCTTCAAACTTCACCACGGGCAATGTGGCCATCTTAAGTGTGTTCTTATCGGGCGATTGTCGGTTATCGGTTACCTCTGACCCCAGCAGCTCGGTGTGACATCGCTCGCGCAAGACGTCCTGAAGTTCGCGTGATAGCCTCGGCAATGATAACAAGAAGCTGTGGTCAAGGGCATAAGGGACGGTCAGCGTATGTCTGACAAGCGACGTGTATGTTTATTTACCTTCACGGAGCAGGGCAGGTTTTGAGATAGTTCTTGAGGATCGGGAAATCGGCCATCGATGCTTCTGCCATCTGAGAATAGTCTGCGTCGCGGTATTTGGCGACAACGGTGTTTCCACGCCACGCTTTAGCCTCGTTGAAGGAGGCGCCCTGAATCTCGCGGATGCACTTGTTGACTGGGAAGGGCATCCCATCACGAGAGACAATGGGGTAGAAGAGTATGTACGGAGTGGGGAACTTCTTGTTCATGCCATCAAGGGCCTCAACAAGCTAAACAGGTGTGGGAGACGGGAGAACACGAGTGAGCGTCATGGCCGGTGTTTAATCTGGGGGAGAGATCGCATTAGACGCACATGATACCGCCAGGACCTGGGCCCCAAGCCTTCGGCAATATAGTCGATATGAATCTCTGGGTGTGGCATGCGACCACAGCGGTAAGGCTGGGACGGATTGGGAAGAACCACATTGAGCACTGTGGTCATCAGGGAGACCAAGTGGGGGGGACGGTCGTCGGAAGGAAAACAAATCGCGTCGTAGGGAATCATTTGGTCCATGGCGAAAAGACGAGAAAATTGAAGTGTGTACAGTGAAGTAGAAAGTTGGACGAAGAGCGAAGAACTGGAACTTGGTGCTCACCGAGGAGGACCGGGGGGGGAATATATACCGCTGGGGGTGTTGCAGCATGCATATCGAGGGATATAGCCCACTGAGTGGCAAGGCTGGGAAGGAAATGATGGACTGGAGGCTCATGGCGGATGCATGCGTGAACCTCGCGACTGGCAGATCTTGGCAGCGTCGAGTAACGGTTGCCCGAAAAGGCAGGTGTAGTGGCCGTAAGAGGCAAGCATGCGTGACCATCACGACGCGTGCGTGACGGCGCGCAGGGTTAATGTTAACTGAATGTTAACCGAAGGTTAACTTCCGCGTGTCGTCGCCGGCTCGCTGCTGTGTTTTTGATCAAAGGGAGCCCCTGTTCGAATTCTAGATTCCAAATCAATACTGCTGCGCTACCCTGCAAACCACGCCATCGATGGAGTGCGGCGTGCTCGTCGCGTCCCATCTTTCCTCCCTCTTCCCGACGTCGTCCTTGCCCATCTCCGTCCTCACATCGCATAAGGATATTCGAACTCAACCTTTCCGTGGACTCCTCTGCTCCCCCAGAACATGCCAGCTACTCCACCCTCTTTCATACCTCCAGAACGGGCACCATTCTGCTTCGCCTCACACACCGTGCCACCCTTTTCGAACTCATCACTCTCACCCGCGATGCTCCCCAGCTGCGCTTTGATTTTCCTGGTGCCATCTTACCCTCTCCGGCAGTTTTCTTGTGGGAAGAGCGAGAACTTCACGTTATTGCCGTCTCAGTCATAGGCTCTCTCTATCGCTTTGTCCTCCCTCTTCAACGTGGCGCACAGCTCTGGCACCCCAGCAAGTACTGGTTTCGCCAGTACGACATCCAGAACATGCGGTCAGACATGGAGGGGTTGGGCCACATTGTGTTGTTTTGAGTTTGCCCGGTGGTGCCTTGCTACGTTTGGAAACAGAACTTCTCGGGAATGATGACGAGGACGGTACGGCTCTCGACTCGCCCCTGGTCTCGCTGCGGCCATTATTAACCCGCTATTAGATGTTTGGCAAGAGACAAAATTCCATCCTCATTTCACTCCTTACTTCGATCACCTCGTTGCTGCCCTTGCAAGGCGGTCCTCCAGGAAGTTCCGACATTATCTCGATGGCGTCCTTCCCCCAGCCAACCGATATTGAGCACGTTTGGACTCTGTCAAGAGATCGGACCCTCCGGCTTTGGACAGCACGAAGCGGATGTGTCGCTGAGAAGTCGCTCGCTGCGATCATTCCAGGAAAGGCCATCACGCCTGCTTTGACATCCGCCTCAAGCTCCGGAAAACTCTCGAATCTTCTGCCTGCAGATGCGCGGAAGCGTCTCAGTGTATTTCCAGAGTTTGAAATGGAGGACCCTGTGCCTTATGTTCTCGCGTTCATCCCAGCTGAATCATCCTCGACTTCGGGAGGTTATTTCCATCTCTTCAGCTCGCATTCCAGCGATCTACATCCT
This sequence comes from Sparassis crispa, assembly GCF_003851025.1. Classification (NCBI taxonomy): domain Eukaryota; kingdom Fungi; phylum Basidiomycota; class Agaricomycetes; order Polyporales; family Sparassidaceae; genus Sparassis; species Sparassis crispa. The sequence goes on from NW_020939755.1 coordinate 1,849,380, forward strand.
CTGAACTACTTTTGAGTGCTCCGTCACAAGTGCACATTGTCATTTACAGGACTTCGTGGTGATTGGCTCCACCCTGTACACCGTCTGGGATAAGCAGGGCCAGTCAATGATAGAAGACGCCAAGATTTCGTTTCATGATGATAACAGGATCGAGGTGGTGTGGAACACCGCGACTTACGCCCATGAGGCGGAGCTCACACCGGCGTACCTCGAAGAATTGCTTCTGTCCGCAGGCTCCATGGCTGACAAGTTTTTCGGAGCAATCTCGAGACCAGGCACATTCTCGCCTGTGACGCTTCGGACTGTCATTGATCAGTACACTGACGCATGCCGCTCCCTCCCCCCGCCATGTACGCCACAGCTGTTGACCACGTACGGCAGCGTGGGCGAGCAGATTGCTGCCGTAGTGGGCGGCACGGTTGAGCTCACCCGCGATCTCAGTACCGGTGCTCCGCAGTACGACAGGTACTGGAACGCGCTGAAACGCGCGACTGGGAGGGCTTCGTAGCGCGGTGTCGCGAGATCGAGCGCCATGTGCGCTGGCCGCTGGCGATCGGCATGGGAGAACCCAGGGAGGGCATTCTGGTCGTCGAACGCGAACGCATCGCGGCGCTCGTGGATGAGGACTTTCCTCTTAGGTCCCGCCGGCTTCTCGCGGCGTCTTCTCCCCTGGACCCCCAATTTACCCTCCTGGAGATCCTGTGGACGCTGCGTGCTAAGATTGGCACCCGGCCCATGCTTGTTTTCGAGGATCGATTGGTCGACCTTGTGCATCAAGAGATCGCCTTCCCATACGCCGATATTATACAGGACCAAGCCGAGCGGATCAACATCCGCGAGGAGCTCGACAAAGGCATGGAGAATTGGATTGCCGGGCGCTTGCAGAGCATCGACAACATGTCAGACGCTATTCAATCGGTGCTCAATGTCATTGGTGGCTTGGAAAAGAACGTGAAGAAAGAAGATGAGGATGAAGATGGGGCGTTGCGGCTTCCATCCGCCTATCCGGAGTGGTGGAGGGCGCTTGTGTCTTCGTACGTTGCAGTTTCCGTCCAAGCACGATATGGCTTGTGTCTGTCGCTCGTTACGTTGCTCTTCTTCGTCTCGGAAGATTTGCCACAATGGGATCCTGCGTTGCTAGCAGAAATCTTTGTGGTATTCCGTGGGATCGCCATGTTCCGGTACGCGACGCGCCAGCCAGCTGCGGGCAGCGTCAGTACGCCAGCTGCTGAGCCCTTGACGGACGAGGAAGTCGTCGCGAAGATGAGGGACATGCATGTCTCCTCAACAGCCTCTGGATTCACGCCGAGCTACTCGCTCATCCACCGTCTCCTCACGCAGTACGGCAGCGATGCAGCAATCGTGCCTGCCTCTGCACACCTATTCTTAGCTTCTTCCGGGCTGCTGGAATCCTTATCTCCTGCAAATGCGACGAAGCTCGAGGTGCTCTTTTGTGAGCGGCTTCGCCTTCTCGGATACCGCAAGGTTTCCAGAGAGAGCTTAGCGTGGCTACCCAGGACAGCTGGGGTGACGTACGTGCTTGGCCGACTGTGGTTGGATGAGGGTAGGTACGATGATGCAGCCTCTGTAATGGAGGGTGTGGCAGTCAGCTTCGGTGAGTGGGTTGGAGGGTGTAATCCCTGTACTGCGTCACTAATAATGGTATCGCCCGCCAGGACGTGACAGCGCGTTAACCACGGAGGACCACGAGGCTCTGGCCGGGGTACTGCCAGGCGCGGCGTTCTTCCAATCTGTGTTCGATTTCTATTTGCATGTCGCCGGCCTCTTCAAGGCCGTTTCTGTGACATCAAGTGAAGTGGTGTTTTCCCAGCTCGCTCTGTCCGTGGCACCGCCAGGCGTCGACAGCGCGTCCCTGTGGCACGCGGTCATAAGAGGCCTCACGGACTTGGAGCTTTATGAAGATGCGTATGTCGCACTAGTCTCCCCCTGCTATGAGAAATTGTGTGTGGGCGTCTTCTTTCTGTCCCCGTCCCGTGTGTCACATGATAACTTACTGTCTTGTGTTTACCAGAATATGGGAATGTGTGAGCCAACTGATGTACCGGATGTGCGAGGAGCACGCCGTCGACCGGCTCATGGCCCTTAGTTTTGTGGGCTTCGTGGACGAGGTGGAGGAATCGCTCTCGTTTAAGGCCCGGAACGCGGACCCGCGAGTACGACCGTTCTACTCAAGGATACTCTACATGTGGTATATCTCTCGTGGCGATTATCGCAATGGTCAGTCGTCATCCTTTTCCCCAGGGAACGTCATTCTCAACCATGTTTCTCGAACCTTAGCCGCCCTCACAATGTACCAGCGGGCGCGGAAGCTCGCCAGCCTGTTCGGAGACCCGGCGAACTTCATTGAAATTGCCGAGTTGCGGCTTGAAGCTTATGTTGTTGGAATGAATGCTCTCGTGCTCACTGATCAGAAGAACGCATGGATCGTCCTGCCCGTCACGGCCGAATCCGAACACGAGGTAAACGGGGCTTCCTCGCTCCGGATCGCTTGTCCATGATGCTAATTGAAAATGATTTTGACGCGTGCAGCCCCGTAAGCGCCGTAAGCTGTCGCGATATATCCCGGAGGACAAGTACGGGCCCGGGAAGCGGGACATGGAAGTGGTGGAACTGGCGGACATGCAATACGAGTGTACACTTTTGGCTATCCGTCTGGAGTTAATCCACCGCGACCCCACACTTCTGTCGGTTGGGGGTAAGTTGTGTCCGGTTCCCAAGCTTGACGTCCTCGTGAGCTGACAATGAGCCCGCAGAAGCGCTGCTATCGCCTCCGTCCGTCGTATTGCGTCTGACACAAGCGAATCGCTTCAACATGGCCATGGCTACCGGCGCGCACGCACAACTTAATGTCGACATGACTGATCTCTTCGGACATTTGACCGGCCTATGTTTGCGCCAACCCGGAGGCTGTCATGTAAGGCTCTTGTCTGCCGGTTCGAAGCCTCCGTTGATAGCGGCGAAGACACGTCTGACTGGCTGCTAACTGACAAAGTGACTTCGTGGCCCGGCACTGCAGCAGACCGAGGCTGGCGATACCTTCGAGAGTCGCTGGAGCGGCACGATGGTCCGGATACGGATTACAGATACACCAAGGTGACATTGGAAACCATCTTAGAACTCGATCGCACATCACCACCCCCACAGTGGTTGACTCAGTCGCTAGAGGCAAGTCTTCTACGCGCAGCCATTGTGGGCGCATCGCTAATTCCCCCGCCACAGGTGCACCACCCTGAGTATCTGATTCGCACATGCCTGCGCTACGAGATGTTCGAAGGGGCACTGGAGCACACGTTGTCGCTAATGCGGAGAGTGAGTGTCCAGACCCTCTCCATCGTCGTGGTCACCCTTCTGATTAAGCTGCCTCCTTGCAGAGTGACGCTCACCTCGCACAGGAGAGGCCCAAGGCCGCGTCTGTAACCTGGCTACCATATACCTTGATTGACCAGGTTCTCGCCGCAGTGGATACCCAGCAGGGGCTTCCCATCGGGGCTCAGTCTCTACGCAAAGAATTGCGGACAGAGATTTCCAACCGCATAAAACGCGTGCAAAAATGCGGCCAGTCTGTCCGATAGCCACGGTCCGTTTGTTGTGATATCCCACTGCTTATTGGTAGATACTGTACGTGTTAATCCTGCACTGTTCGCGCTACTCATCACCCATGCCGTCGTGTAAAATAGTAATACCGTTTCTGGATCTATTTTACTTTACACCATGGACATCGTCGCCCCGAAGTGGCTGTTACTTTGACTAAGTGCGAGGTAAGTAGAGAAGGCTCTCAACACCGCGTAATGGCCTCTCTTCTTTCTCCGCATCTGGGGTGCCTTCTTTGATGTTAAAAGTCCCGACAGTCTCCGCTGGGTCGGAAATGCACTTGGTTCGGGGAACAGTAAGCCACGAGTACGTCCTATCCACATCTGCTACGATCATATTTTGTCCTCAGCGACTCTTCACCGCTGACACACTACAAATTTGAATGCAGATAGCGCACCAGCAGGCATCACCTGTGATGCATGCGGCGGTGCCGAATGTCGGAGAGATGGCCGTGTTCCAGCTGTGTGGAGACTATGGAGGCCCGTGTATTCTCCCTTTTAATGTGCCAATAGGTTCGGCCTTAACGCCGCAGTCACCCGCATTGCAGCATTGTGCAGGAGGGTGCATAGCTCCGATCGATGACTCCCCCAAGACCTCGTGAGTCTCTTAGGAGCGATCTGAAACTTGAATGGACGCACGGGTGATAGGTTCGAAATTGCAAAAGAGTGAAGTAAACCGTTCTGGAACAACACTGGAGGATATTGGAGGCATGACCTCGCGTACGACGCACGGTATTTCCTGTCACACGGCAGTGACGGTCAGATTGGACCTCTTCGCCAGCCATTGCACGCATGCAGAACAGGTCCAGAGCTAGCTAAGCGCAACCCAAAGAAACGTCGAGATATGACTCTAGTGGGACTTTCGTTTGCAGAAACGGTTATACAATGGCGCAGCTGTTGGCAATGCCGCACTAACACCTTCGGCGCGATCTTCCTCTTCCATGCATACTCAAGTCGCGTCGAATTATCAACAGATAGTGGACGCGCTCAAGGAGAACCCGCCCGCTTTTCTGACACACCCTCCATCCGTTCCTCCCAAGTCGGAATTTCGGCCTAGGGCGAGGGCGATCTGCACAGTGCCACCTTCTGACCAGCTTCGCTAAACTGTTTCTGATCCCGGTCACTCTTCCGCATCTCCCACGAGCTCCAGCAGCGTCCGCAACACGAAGAGCTATGTCTCACATACCCACTCGCTGTTCGGTCCGTCTTCTTACTCATCTAGGTTAACTTGGACAGATGCAGTGCATTTCCCATTGTCCGGGAGTCCTCCGGCTGCCGATGGAACGACATGGGGTGTAGGAGGCTTCGCAAGCTTTCTCATCCTGGTCCCGCATCTGTGGCTCCCAACGCTTGCGGTTCAGCCAGAAGGTCAAGCAGCAACTCCCTTTGTGAGGGAATGCATTCGTCGAGCTTAAATGCTAGTTCCACGACTACTCCCCTTTCTTCTGTGCTAGCTACACCTCCTATCACACCCGAATGCGATTCGTCCTGCATGTCGCCGGTCATCGTCCCTGTACCTTCTCAGGAAATGTTCCATTCACCATTACACTCGTCCATCGGGCTGTCCTCGATTAGTGTCAGTCCAAGGGGATCGCGCAAATTGAAGAAAAAGCGACCCCCTCACCCCCCGTCTTCTATGATGCGTTCGTTTTCAGGCAGCCCCCTCCCCCCTCACATACAGACTTGAGGAACGTCAAAAGGTCAAGCACAGGCTTTATGGTTACCTCCCTCCAGTGCGGTCAGGCACGCACTTCAAATTCAAGTTCAAACTGTCAATTGAGTACTGCAGTGCGACTCACTTCGCTTCTTAAATACAATTGAACAGCTCCCCGCAGATAAGTAATCCCACCTGGCCCGGCCCAGTCAAACAGGAACAAAGGTATACCTCCACTAATCGACAAGAGCTGGGATCGCGTACTACGTGATCGAGTGGCAAAGTCGTAGCGAAGAAGCAGAAGTAGCCAAATGCATGGCCGCACGTCTTCGAACACAGCGTGAGGCAGCTCGCGGGCAGGCGTACAGCTCTCAGAGACGGCGGGATGGATGTCCTCAGAGACGCGCCGTGCACCTGCGTCCTGTGGCCGCTTTTTGAGCTGGTCACGCAGGGACCTTATCTGACTGAGGAGGACGATGGTGAAGGCAGACTTCTCATCACCTTCGAAGCCTGCAAACAGCACGAGGGTGGAAACACTTATGGAGATTTGTAGTCAGCAGGGACAACATTAGTAGAGCGCGTAAGACGTACAAGGCCTCCTTGGGGTAGGCAAAGCCGAAACCGTGGTGAATACGATCTTGTTGATGAGATTATCTGGGTACGAGCTGCTGTGGTTGCTCTTCCGCTTGTTCTTCCACTAGCGCGCATACAAAACGCGCCGTCGTTGTCAGGTTTCTCGAATAGGCTACGGAAAGACATGCAACATGTCAATATAAGCCAGTACCAGTAACCTGAGAAGTTCGACGTAGTACTTGCAGTCGAATCCGCTCGCTGAGCGCGGGCTCGAGCTTGTCGAATTCGTTCCAGGGCAGGCAGCTGATAACAAACTCAATGCCTTCCACAGTTATCGTCAGAATCAACGCACTCACTTCTTCAGCAAGTAAGTCGAAACCGTACGAGATACCGTCCCTTCCGACTAGCGTAGGCGCTATGGTATTAATGACCATATCTAGAAATTTTCGCTCTGCGGCTGCTGCTGGTTTGTCTGGGCCTGCTGGGTGCTTATTGGCAGCTAGAAACACTTGATCACTGAGGCTCCTCCTTCTACCATGAGCGAGCGGATGCCCAGATCCCACAGAGTCCTGAGAAGCTCGGGTATTGATATCATTCCTGACAATAGTTCGTGTTTTCAGTGCCATGAGGAACGCAGCTAAATACACACCATGGTCTGCGCGAACTTCTACTAAAACGCGTGCGCCTGCCTCCTCCAATGCCTGCCTCCGTGCCGACCATGTGGCGAATGCTTCGCTGTCATTCCCAGAGGGATCAATCAAACTGGAACAGATCACCCACGGCCTCCTTCCTCTGCCTTCTCTGTAGTTCTTCAATAGCTTGCAGTCCGGCGAGAGTTGGTAGATAATATCGGTGTGGATAATGCAAGGGAAGAGGCGGAAGATGCCGTGCTGGAAGAATGAACCCATGGGGGACTGGGCTATACCACGAGAGACTGAAACAGCGTACCGATCAACTGCGGATCGTAATTCAACGCGGTCCCGATGCCAACCAAGATAGAGATGCCAACCAAGGTAGAGATGCCAACCAAGATAGAGATGCCAACCAAGATAGCGTCGTGCATGGTCCTCATCCTGAGCTTTCGGGTGCGAATAAGGACACGGACGAACGTCGATCTGCGCGAGGAACGCACCAATGCGTCATGACCATGCTCTCGTTTACGCTCAACGCGAGCTGTTTCCCACCCGCTCCGGCGATCTTGGCGTCCAAAGATTGCGCAAAGGTCAATTTCGTTGGATTTCGTTGGATCTGGCGACATTCGCCAGACCAGAACGCTGAGCTGCGCGAGCTCGGTGCGCGTGACGGATATCCGCCGCGAAGCAACCTCCCCTCGTGGTGGTCCAAAAGGCTGCCATCCTAAGCGTAGATTATGCACGAAAATGGCGTCACTGGCCCGCCGCTCTTCCAGGATGGGGGACCCCTTCTCCGATGCTGGTTCGCTACGGGCTTCTGGACCTCCTGAGAATTCCCCGGACTAGTTCCTCTTAGCCTTCACGCACGATCCACACTTCGGAACCTCTGTCAATGTGTGAGCGTGAAGAGAGAACGCGTACTTGATGATGGCGGGCGCGAATTACGGTGTTCATCCTGGTTGAACCTCGGACTGACGCGTTGCTGTCGCGATCACGTGGTGGTTTTTTTTCCTTCTTTCTCCGTTGTATGAACTATTGATACAATGGTTCTGCATCCCGTTGAATATTGGGAACATGTCTATTTCACACATGACGTTTAGTGTCGATCGAGTACATGCACAATGTGTTATCAAATAAAGAGGGTGTACATCAGTGCTAGTGGTAAGTGGTAGCTCGTATAATATGCCGAGGCAATGATGTCACATTGCAATGTTATGATACTGACATTTAGTATACTAGTCACTTAAATATCATGCTGTCATACTTTGTGGACTATAAGATCCCAACATATGTTCTGAACAAACAAGTGGGAATGCCTTTCCCGGTAACTTTGAATTGTAATATTCACTTACAACAGAATTAAGTACACCCGTCATAGCTTATTCAACCCTTCACGTGCAGACTGTCGCTGTGAAATATATTGCTAGTGCAATACGTAAACGTAACTGCTGCTAATACCTATATAACTTCTTTGTCTGCGCATCGGGAGGGTTCCCGATAGGGTAACCATTGTACGCATGTTATCTAGATCCAGTCCACGTGCACCTTTACTTATTTCGTGTACGAGTATTCACCTCATCCAGAGAACATTGGAGGTTATTCTTGATGTATACACTCTACCGACCGTCTAGGTAGCAACCCTCCTATGCACGCAATATGCGGTATGTCTGGCGGATTTATCCTCACCTAGCTCCTTCCGATACTCTGGTTATTTACTCTATATGTTTTCCTTCCAACAGCTGCTCGCTCCTTGCTGTTCACCATGGAATCGAACATGATCAATACACATACATGGCAGGTCACCGCGGAATCATTCTCAATATCTGACACGATCTCAAGATAGATAACTTAATTAACATCGAGGTATCGGTCCGGGATGACCGAGCACGCCGTCATTGCGATCGGGGCATGACCTGCATCAGTCGCGAGAACAAAGTGCGTCTGTTATATCGGGTAGAGTTCGACTTTGACGGCGACGCATCGGGTTTGCAGATGCTTATAGGAATCATTGAGAAGCACACGGCATTTAGCGTGGAGATTATTGCAGGTGCGTCTATGCACGAATTGCGGCTGAATGGTACTCGACTTGAAGTGCGGAGATCCGGTGTACCGCGTGTACGGCGCAGCTCGGAGGAACCGAGGTACTTCAATTTGCCGGCTCTGGCAGACATGTTATCGCGAGGGCAGTGGTAGATTGGTGGACCAATCTGCGTACTTTACGTCGAGCTCGGCCATGGTACCAACAGTGCGCTGGACATATGTTAGCCACACCTGTGGCGATAATGCGACCTGCAGAAACACACCTCGACCGGGACACTGGAATCTGGACTATCAGTCAACATCGGTGTTCGTGGTGTAACTCACGCAGGCACACGTTGGAGGCAGGGTCATCAATAAAGATGCTGGACATTGTCTGTTCATGGTAAGCTTGCTGCTACTCACAAGTCCGTCTACCACGCACACGTGCTGAACGCTGTTGCGAACATCCTCGATGATTAATATATTTCGCGCCACTTCCACCGTGCAATAACCAAGTACCATGGGCTTGAATAGGGAGCCTCCATTGAGAGAGATCGGGTAATCAGCGCGGGCCCATACAAATGCGGGGAGAAATACGGGAGAAGCACGCACAATGGCTAGCATGTGTACAACAGGGGGAAAGAACGTCACCGGGTGACGATGAACCCCACTCATCCGAGCTTAAGCACGAGCGAGGCTCCCTCCAACCCATCGACTCCTTGTTGAGAAAGAGAAAATTATTGGTCGAGCGGTATCATGTTTGTGGTCTGTCGACGGTACCGCGGCTCCTTCAGTACGTGTGTTCCTCGGGTCGTGTGTTCCTCGGGTCGTGTGTTCCTCGGGTCGTGTGTTCCTCGGGTCGTGTGTTCCTCGGGTCGTGTGTTCCTCGGGTCGTGATTTCCCAGTCGTGCTCCTTTGCACACGTCATTAGACTGCCCTTACTCGGTGGGTATCATATCTGCATGTGGTATTGTGGGCAGCCAACGTGCAAGACAAGTCATGTTTGAAGTAGATAGATATCGACACCACTTGCCTAACTCAATCCGAATTCTTCTGCATCGGTCATTATGGCTCAACGTGATCCTTCAAGGGATAACGATCTACGGTCGTAACAACGACAAAGATCAGATTCAGGCTTTGTATCACAAACAAAGTGAACGGTCGATAGTAGATGAAGAGATTTTCTACATTCAAGACCTGCTAGTAAGTGTCGCAGAAAAGATCACGTACAAACGCCATTTTCTCCTGCAACGTAATGACGGAGGTGGTCTGTCGATCTCGGCACTTCGCAAAGGAGATTCTCAAAGTGTGGATACTCAAAGACATTTTCGCGTTCGGGAATACGAGAAGGGCAGCACCGGCGCCTATACTTACACTAGAGTAGATTCCGATTCTGATTATTTGCGCAAGTTTATGTACGGACGCCCAAATATTGCCACGCGTACGCTGTCCCTAGTGCCTGCCTATTCTTCGTCATTCCACCATGGCGTTAGTCTCTGCGGCGCGTGCGTAAGCTTGTCTTTCACAAAAGACAAGGGGGCGCATGTAATGCAGTCGACGCTCTCATTAACGTCCCATGTCGAATGCAGCAGCCTCACCTTTACTTCGTTAGTCCTCCGTCGTCAAGTCGTGTAAGACTACGTGTGTACGAGTGTCGGGCCTTCACGCTCGACCCAGATTACTTCCTCTACCGAGGCTCAATTATCTCCACGCTCACGACCAGCATCATGGTGCGTAGGCGATCGATCGCTCTCGCATACTTATTCAATTGCTAATCCGCGTCTCAGCTATGATGATTGACCCTGCTGTTGCATACCTGTCCGGAAGGATATGATGCTTTCGATCGTGGAACTGCGGCCGACGTCTGGTTCAGGGCGGCGAAAGGTAATGACTTCTCGGGAGTTATATGGATTGTCTGGTATGAACGGTGATCTCATTTCGCAGGTTCTCCGGCACTTGTCGAGCTTTTTCCATCACATGGTAGACAACTGCTATCGCTTCAGACTGATTCACACCCGCTGCACAAGAGTATGCAATGCCTTCTGTTTCACCGTACTTGAGCTGACGCAGTAAACTAGTTTCTGGTTATACGAATTTAGTTCTACAACACCGAGACGGGTCTCGACATCCAAGCGCTTGGATCGGCCTGAACGAGCCGTTCAACGTTCGTCGTTCGTTTCCTTCACTCCCGGATATCTGACGTAGCACTATTTTCTTGTTTGATTGTAGCTCTGCCTCTAGCCGTGTGACGACCCCTTCGGTCAGGCTGAGGTACAGGGCCTTCCACCTGCGCTGATGGCGGTTCCTTCGGACCCCAATACTCCGAACTTCAGCTATCGGAACCTATCCGATACGGAAGAGGGCCGACACGAGTAGCTACAACTTGCTCAATCCGTACGCCATAAACAATGCTGCGGGGGGCGCTGTCGAACGGGACGTCCTACGTAAGTGAGGTGATTTGGACAGACCCGAGAGAAGAGCTGACTCGATCGATGGGTAGACAAACGCGGCGCATTCGAATGGTCTCACAGAGTACGATACTCGTAAGTTGGACACGAACACATTTAATTCCGATGAGTGCTCACTCGGTGCAGATAACATGTTTGGCGCCATTGTGTCCAACGCTATACGTATGTCGATCTACCGCAGTTGTTCTGCGTTTCGTCACCTTACGGAGTGCAGGTAAGAATCACTAGAGCGCATTGTGATTAGCAAGGCTCATCCGGCTGTCAGGTCTTTCACGTACGCAGCCGATGAGGCCATCCGTTATTGAAGCATGGCAGGAATTTTTACTCATGCGACACGGCGGCGGCGGCGACCACTCGTCTTTTTGAACGTATCCGAGTGATGTTCTATCTGTTTTTTTTCCCATCGTACGACCGCGGTCATCTGCGACATCCACGTTCTGCAGCTACCATCCCGGGAAGTGCGAAAGCCAACAATACATGACCACTGCCTGCTCCGGCGCAGCTGCGTGCTGACTTGTTGTCCTGCCAGATCTCTTGACCTGGAGAGGAATTGCACCTCTGCCAAGCTTGATGCTGAGCCCGGATCTGAGTACGAGACCGTCAAAGAATATCGCACGGAGCCCCCCCGCGAATACTTAATATTACCGCAGAGGTATGCTCGACGGAAGCTTCTACCGAGTATGCTACTGAGGAGGCAGGTGTCTACGCGGACGTCTTAGGTGTGGACGTACCCCCTTCGGGGATTCCAACGATACCGGAAGCGTAGCTGAAGGGCAGTAGGAGAGGAAGGGTTACTCCCGCTAGAGCCGGAGAGGTTGACGCCGGGCTCGGAGGATATCCCTATTCCACCGTCAACAGACAGCCCCTCTGTAGCTTCGAGGGAGTTGTTGGAAGCTCCGCCTGAAACCTGCACAGCTTCACCTGCCCCTACTCCTTCAACTGAAGTCCCAATATCGTCTTCTACTGAGTCCACTCCTTTGCCTTCTCCGATTCCTCCGTCGGAATCGTTACCTTATCTCTATCGACTGTGACAAGACCTACAGAGCCTTCTGTGACACCTACGCCCTCAAGTATGCTCACATCTGCAGTCGCGTCCACAGTCGCGTCCACGATCGAGCAACTACCGACGCTATCCAGCCCCGCAATTCCCGAGTCTCGCTGTGGGCCGAATCAGACCTGCATAACGGAGATAAGTACCGAGGCCGGCGTCTGTCGTGTCTACGCCGCCGCCGCCGCCGTTGAGCCCCACACCGGCTAACGCATCACTTTCTCCGAGTGTCCCATTTCCCACGCCCATATCCGCTGAATCAGTAATGACCCTTTCACGTTCACGTTCCTCCGTCTCGTCGATCGATATTTGGTACGCGTTCACTGTGTTGGGGGTGCCGTCCATTATCGCGCCTTCGACGGAGCCATCTCTCCTTTCTACAGCTCGCTCACCACCACCGGTCCTAGTGAGAAACCCGTATGTTAATCACGCGTTTACCGTTCGCTCTCGACTGATCCTCTTCTCAGGTGTCGCCATGTGGACACCCCTACCGCCTTCGCCTTCTTCGCCTTCTTCGCTGCCTCCACCGAAAGGTGCCTTCCAGAGACGATTCTGTCTAAGGCTCCGAGCGCGGTTTTGACTCACGACGTTAACCGTTTGTTGCAATATTTGCATGATGCTGACACAGTTGGCAGAGGAGAACAGATACATTTAAACCTATCTGGTAGTGAAGTTGTGCCCTATATTTCATAAGTACAAGTACAATCTGGCAGTAGAAGTAGCATAACCCTGTTCATAATACAGCAGACAAATGCTGGTGGTTGACACCAGGCTCAAGTGTAGTCATTTGATAAGGTGCAGAAGGACATGGTGTCCTTCATGCGCAACATCTTCTCTTGTTCCCAGAGGGTGGGAGGCTGCAATCGCAGTCGATGAGACACAAGAAGGACAGGAGGGTATGCAATTGCATATGGAAACATATCCAAACGTTGGTGCAGGTCATCTTTACCAGATAAATGGATATCATGTCTGTCATTAAGCTACACAGTAAGTGATCGGGGTATCGCCACATCAGAGAACCAGCAACACTCAACTGCTTGCAGAGGTGTTTCTTTACTTCGGCTTTAGTAGCATCCTCTCCGGCAGTCTTACCATAATCGCAGTGGAAGCAAGTCCAGCAGGAAATCCTGAGATTGGAATCGTGACAGGCCAGACTGGAGCTCGAAGACTCAACAGTCTTCACCTTTGCAGCAATCTCGACATTGACCCGCTGCCATACAATCTCTGAAGGCGGAGAATTGCCATGGTCCTCAATTGAATGAAGCACCTGCTATCAGGATCAGCAACAATTGGGTGAAGAAATGCAGCCCACAAACCGCTGCCCGCCATCCCATTACCACCAGCATTCTACCACGGCGACTACAGGACACACAAGCCAGCCGCAAATCTAAGGCATCCATCTGTGTAGCTGTAGCATAGAGTGGATTCTTGCCGCAAGCCTCTATCACGTTACAAATTGCAGGACCACAGAAGTTTAGGAGACCGGCAGACCAAGGATGAAGACCACGATAGTGGACGAGCAATGCGCTCTCATATATCGAACCCTCCATTCGTGGGAGGTCACCATCAACGAGGGGGTAGCGCTCGACAAGCTTCTTCCAGCTCTTGTCCACGGAACGAAGGCATGGGTGGTCGAGAACACTTGGCCACGTTTGAACATGGCCACACTGTGTGCACCGAAACACGGCCTGTGCCAACTCTGTAAAACTGGGACCAAGTCGAGAAGATCGGCGATTGTGAGTGTCCTTTGAATGAAAGGAGGCAAGAGCCTCCAGTTGGGCCTCTACATCCGAACGCCAGCGTGAAACTAGAGTCGGTAACTCCGGAGCGAATGTGCCAGGCCGAATATTGGTAATCTCCAAGGGAAGGACTGTAATGGTCCGAATCTCGGGGAACACAGACAGGTCAACGGCTTGCGGCATTGGAACCGAGCTTGATAAGTTCATGCTGTATACAGAAAGTGCCCCATCAAGATTACCCAGGCGCACAGTATATGTCATCCGTTTCTCCCAATTCAGACGTAATGTTCTTCTCCCTTCCATAAACTGTACAATCTTTGGGCGAATCATCTTCCATTCTAGAACAGCATGTTAGAAATTCACATTACAGACTATGTTGTAAGACATACCGCGATCGGTGAGGGGATCCGCCTTACTGTGCACTAGAGGGTGCTCGAAAAGTTTCTTGTATCTCAAGCCTAGCAAGGGAATATCATCACCAAAGCCCACATCTACCAACTTGTCCTTGAAACTAAATGGAGTAAATATCCAAGATACACTAAGATCTGATAAAGGTCACTCACTCCAACACTCTACAACGCTGATCCTGACGCTGATCAACATCAACTGTCATTGACCATAATCGACATAAGGCGGCATGCTGGAAAATCCATCAGCCAATGTCAGTATGTAATGGAATGTGACCTACTTCCATGATACTTCCGGTCCTACGCACGCTAGACACCACAAGTTCTTGGTGTTCAGCTGTTGTCGTGGCTGCTGCATATGCCGCCTTGAAGGCAGCGAAGTCAGGTTTGTAGAACATGGACCCACCTGAAAAACGATGAACTTGAGTCTTTTTTGAACAACAGAGCATGGCACTCACGCGCAATGGAGGGAAGCAGATCGTTCGAGGCAACATGCTGCAGATGACGTTCTTGTGGGAGCTCAGCCTTGAGATCACTTCTTGTCACCCTGATCGTGGTCAACTATGAAAGCTATTCTGGAGGTCATGGCCGCTCACATTTGTTCCTGACATTCCCGACAGCAACGGGCGCGAAATTCCCAAATAATCCACTCCAGACCCACATTGCCACAAGCACACCTGGCACAAGTCTCTTCAAAAACGAGGCTAGCGTATGCTGGCTCAGACAAAAATGAAGGGCAGTAAGGTAGACCAGGGACATTTAATTGTGCCCTTCTCCATACTAACTGTGCCGAGTGATTCATCAATGCCCGTCGCAGAGAACGGCAGGTGCGAGAGATGTGGAGAATATCCAAGGGCATAAGGTATGACAACACCTGTCAGAATATTAGCTAAATGCATTGCATTGCACATTCGAGATCCGACCCACCTCGCAAAAAATTTCCGGTGGTAGATCCACTACGGTGAGAGACCATGACAGAATCCCCGAGCCGTGTAAATTTCGTTTTCCAGATTTCTTTCGAGGACTCCTAGGCATATTTCAGACTTCGTGAAGGTAGAAAATTGGGGCTTACAGTGATCACCGGCTAGCTTTATATACAGCCCAGCCTCGTGCCGCCGCTCGCATTAACATGTCTTTCTTTGTCGCAAGGATAAGTGGCGGGAAACAATGGTTAAGAAACATTGTATCGCCAGGCAGTTCATAGATCACCAGACACTCACCTCATGTCGTGTCTGCGAGGCTTTGGCGATCCAGTACCCGCGTTGTTCTGTACACGTTAAGACAAACAGCTCCCCATACGGCGCGACGAACAATGGAAGCAGCCACCCGAATTCCACATGGTAAGTTGTGCGGAATTCACAGGCGCGGCCGCCGCGTGTGCTTTGTGGAGGCTTTTCGGGTTCAATTGGCCCCGCTAAGGTGCACTGCAGGTTGAACACGTCTTAGAAATCAGTAGGTGGCACAAAGGAATGGGTTCACCCGATGTGTGGGGTGTCCCTTTGTCAACACAACTTCGTTCACGAGGTGAGCATGAGGCTCTGGCGAGTGGCACTGGATTGCTATTTCAATCTGACGCCACACAGATGCTCAAATTTAACATAAGTGTACTGTGTTAGAGTAGCAACAAAAACATTCAAAGACTACATATCTCGATCAAGACCATATGGGAGGTAAGGCAGTGGTATGCCTCCGTTGTGTGGTCGGCCTCACCCAAGTCGGCTCCCCATTGGCACCGAATGATAGAACTAGGTGAGGCAAATCAGGATGTTTTTGCTCCTGTGGCACGAACACCGGCTCCCATTGTCCACCTCCCTGTGCAGTAAACATCCAAATTTGTATTTTCGTCGTCAGATTGCCCTCGTCGCTGGAGACTCGATGAATGAATAGATCGCCTACACTGAGTCTGACTCGGGGGTGGAGGCGTTGAGGCGTTGAGATGCAAGTACGGCCGTGGCTGGAGTACCAAACAGTATGCCCATCCTCGCCCCTTACTTTGCGCTTGTTTGGTTGTAAGTGCGGAGCCTGTCAAAGAGCAGTCAATGTATATCCACTACGAAATTGCAGTAAGTGTAAATACATCCGGCGGGCTGTTCTCTACCTTCGTCGCAGAACATTCTGGTTGCAAGGCCTAAGGGGGCAGGCTGTTAGTTTGACAACGAGAGCAAACGAAGCGCAAGGCTATTACATTATTCTGGGCTACTTGCATGTCTCTCTTTCCAGTTGCTTCCCCGCGGGATGCGGCGTGTCTGACGTCCGATCCATTCTCATGGTGCTAAAACACTCATCAAGACAACCTTGGACCTTGCAGGTTCACGGTACATTACGTTTTGTTTGATAAATGGCCCATCCCTAACGTAGGCCCTCTGTGGCTAGTGCAAATCTACGTTAACAATCTCTTCCCAATCAGGCAACAACTCACAATCGATACGGTGTCTTCTTCGCTATCCTTCTTTGTGTCATTCTGGTGGATCTTCTCTCGCTGAAAATTTTGAGTCAGGACACCATCCTTGGCGAGAAAGAACAAGATGGGCTACGAAGGTACCGAATCGCAGACGCAGGATCGGTGTAACGCCTAAATTACGTCGTCTTGGACCGAGGGCAGGAAGTTCACAATGTGAAACACCATTCCCTCCAACTGGGAACACTGCAGTCCACCCAAGACTGGACATATTGCTTGGGAGTGGCGTCGGGCGCGAAGAATCCGAAGCTCGAAGGACGTTGCACACAGGGGGGAAAGGCATCGACGTCTTATTATTAAGGATCCGGGCACGAGTCAATCTCCGCCGGGTTCCTGGTTCTTTGCCTATAGACAAAGCAGTACGGCCGGAGCCGGCCCGGGCCGACACTCAACTTCCAGATCCAGTCTCCTTTATAGACGACCGGTCGTCGTTTCAAGCCCTGTGTCCGCGACGCTGCTATACCGAGGATCTGTACCTGTCATAGAGATATTCTGTCTTGTGCTATCACGTATGAACTGAACTGCCAAGCAACTCTCGTCCTACAGAGGAATCCGGGTGAATACATATTTTTTGAAATGAAGCCAACACATCTCGTTCGCTTGGACTCGGATCGAGTTGTCAAAAGCCTGTGCGTGAACGCCTGCCTCGCCACCTACTCATTGACATCACACGCGTGTCGTGGTTCCAGTCGTCTTCCTTTCATGGCCTTCATTTAGCCGGGATTGTGGATAATGGAGCGAGACAAAGAAGCCATCCTATGGTTGTTCGTTCAAAAGGAAGAGCGGCGAAAGAGATCCATTCGTCGGTGCTCCTGTTCCCGTTCTTACTCTCGATGTCCACTGACTACGCAGGTCGCTGGCGCGATCTTGTACGAAATGCCTTGCCTGAATGGTCAAGAGCCTCTCGAAAGACCTACCAAGATGTCGAGCCGCTCTCATACCATGATCCTCACCCGCTCTCAGGAACTCTCAAGAGAGCGTCTAGTGATCTACCCCACCCAGCTGCTCGCGCATCCAAGAGGCCGGTAATCGATTGGTCCGCAGGAGATAGTGAGGGTGAATATCTTTGTAAACGTAGCTTCATCCGAATCTTGACATATATTAAGGTCTGGATGTTGTTTCCTCCGTGCCCGCTGTTTCCAATCAAATTTGGAATGATGCCACGAAAGCGATCGCGAGTCCTCCAGGTGATGATTCATTTTGGGATCTGGTAGATACCTCGTGATGACATTCTTCTCGTTCAGAACAGGATATGGACATTCTGCACTCTACCGGTAACAGAGTCAACAGCGGTGAAGGTGACGCCGCAAATGTCATTGCATCGGTATGCTTTTTCCTGCTCGTCGCCGTTCTCCGCTGAATGATCCCCTCGACGTGTAGCCATCCGACACACCTGGCGTTCATCAGCATGCATTAAGCCAGGCTTCCGCTGGTGCGTAACGAACTTTCATCGTGTGATTATTTACCGATGCGGCGTCTCCAGCGGTACAATGGACAGACTCTCCCATTCAATCGGAAACACGTTCAGAGGTCCCTGCAACGTCGAGTGGCAATCTGTCGGAGAAGTATACGTGCAGCAACGAACAGGTGTTATTTCCTGCCCAGCCTGTGCTCTCATCGGACGTGCCCGCATCGTTGACCGTGGTGGAGTGCAAGGAACAACCTGTCTCACTTCTTCCATCCACGTCCGTCACATCTCCAAGTGGTATCATTTCGGCACCGCCAGCCTTGACCGAGTTATCAACTTTCGCAGACAACGATGAAAATTTGATTTGGAGCATAAACATGCAACTGGGAGACAGTGATGGGAGTGGCGATAGCCAGACGGAGGACACGGAGGACGAGGACGAAGAAGGAGACGAAGAGGATGAGGATGGGGACGAAGGCGAGGAAGAAGACGAAGAGGCCGAGAATGAGGACGAGGATGGCGACGAGGAGGAAGAAGACGAAGGGTACGAGGAAGATGAAGAGGACCAGGAGGATGAGCAGGACGAAGAGGACGAGGAAGATGAGGAAGACGAGAAGGACGGGAGGGAGGACCCGAGCAATGACGATAGCGACGGCAACAATGACAAGGTCGTCATCGTTGGCAATAACAGCAGCGATGACGACGAGGACAGTAACAACAGCGACAGTGTTGGCGGTGGTGGTAGCGATGACCGCAGGGAATTTTCCAACAGCACTGCTGAAGAAAAGGAGAGTCAGAATGATGGCATGGCCATCGATGAAGAATATGACCATGGCTACGTCTCCGATGAAATGGATCTCGATACCGCAGCAGACGGGGTCGCATCTGTTGCAGCGGGGAGTGCGCCTCAGAGTGGGACGAACAAGCGTTCGATTTTCGAAGTCAATTTTTTGGTGAGTTGTCATGGCATGCCCACTCTTTTACTATTTGCTGCTGACCGGTGGGCGTCCAAGGAATCTGCTCCACCTGCCAGCTATCCGGTAGGTCAAAGCCATACTCATACGAAATTTCACATTGAAGAGAATCGTTACAGGCAACCATCCCTAGGGTGGGTTCCCGTTCCCGTACAGCACAGTCGATCTTCGATGTAAACTTTTTGGTAAGGGTTATCCTCATCTAAATTTTTGCGTGCTGTCCATTGATTCCGTATTTTATGTCCTGGAGAATGATGCTTTCCGCGATCTAAGTGTGGGAAATCAAGTGCGTGCTACTGTAACTTCTCCCATTACACTCTGTTTATATATGTTCTCAGAATGCACCGGCCACTAAGAAAGACATACAAGCCTTAATTACAATGCAACAGGGCCTTGCTCAGGAAATTGCACGTCTCCGCAGGATTCCGGAGTCTTCTTCAGCGGAAGATTCTTCCAGCTGCACGCAGAAGAAATATCGCGGTAAAGTCGCTCACAGACCCGGTCCCAAACTGAACGTACAGGTATGTTTATGTGTCTTTTGCAGTCGCTGTGTAGCTCATAGCAACTCAGAGCAAGATTCGCCTGCACGCTCTCGAAATGCTTGGCCGTGAAACAAAGCGGAGTCCCATATTAGGTGCTTCCGACAAGGAAGTTGCATTATTTGAGCGCCACAAACATCCTGGGCCATCGAAAGAGTATTTCCGTCCTCATTTCAATGGTACTCCTCGAACACCGTGGAACAGGCGTCTAGCTGAAGTTTTCACGAATGACTTCATTTCACTCGGATGGTCGAAACGCAAGGATTTTTCTGAGATATTTAACATGTTCTGTACGCATTTCGAGACCCTTAACAAGCAGTACAAGAGACAGACCCGAAGCGCGAAGAAGCCTAGCCAGGCCGAAGAGGACAAGACTGCTGAGGGGCATCGGGATCAGAGGCGTCGGAATGTATGTATTTTTTTGATTGTCCCGATGAATAAAAATGACGGCTTTTGCAGCTGAGGACGAGGCGATTCGAGGCGATTGGGCAACACATTGATGTTATCCGGTACAAGGATCTATGGAATACGATTCCTCCTGGGGCCATGTCTGGCGACGAATCCGATCATAGATCAGGCAAGCTGCGTTACGTGGTTACTAAACTACCGTGGCGGTCAGCGGAGGCCGAACGATGGCTATGTACCTTTGACCTCCTGCACCTCAAAACTCGGTTTCACGATAACGGCAAACCTAAACGAGGAGCCTTCCCTCATCACCGCATCAGAGGATCCTCGAGGATAGAGCGCAATGACGACCCGGTGTCCGGTTTGCCTAGGAACTTTTATGATGCTACGTGGCTGAGTGATCAGTCTGAGGACCATATACGGGCGTTGGATATACAGCCCAGTGTTGACCTCACCCTGTCGCAGGACTGTTTGAGGTGAGTGTGATCCATCCGATTGGGCACATCAACTTAATACTCTTTTTCGCAGAGAGGCCGCAAGGTTCGCACGCATAACTAATCGACGCACGCCACCTCGTCCCAGGGACTAAGATTAGTATGCAGGGTCAAGTGGAATTGCTCGAGCAACTATGTATTTCTCCATTGTCACTGTACTGTACAGGTTGATTGTATCTTTTGTATTATGGCCAAACCTCGCCAGCTTGCCACTCAAGTTCGTTCAACAGACCATGCAGACCATGCCACTTTTACCCCGACGATCGCTAACGTTCGGTGGGGGAATGTCGTAGATCCCTCCAAGCTTGCCTCGTTCCACCTTCCCCTTCACCCACGCCAGTTACCCTAAGCGTCTGAAATCGGTCTGCAATTGATCCCGAAATGGCGACCAATTCCATTCATGACGGCCCGCGGTTGCTCCGCGGACGCTCTGCGAGCTCCCATTGAGTGTCCAATAAGAGGTCCACTAACCAACCCGAGCACCATGTCATTCCTCAATAGTTTTCTTTCCGCTCCCGAACACGCAGCTGGGTTTGGCGCGATATTTCCCGAGTAACCCATTGTTCTTCGTCTGATTACGGAGTTGTTTATGGGCGTGCTCGACCGCGCAAATAGCAGATGTCAGAGCACTCAGCTTCTAGGAAATGCTAAGTATCTTGCGCTGCTCCTCGTCATGCCGAAGGAGCATCCTCAGTGCTCTCGGGATGTTGAGGATAGCCCACATCTGCAGCTGCAGAAACGAGTTACTTTCTCGTCCCAGAGACCGCCCGACCTTAGGGAGGCAACCTGTCATCTTCGTCTTAGACAGTTTCTTCTGCGGACACACGATCACCCTTTGGTGAGAAGTTAATACTTGTATAATCGTTCGAATTTCGACATAGCTTGTCGGCCTCGAGGCCGTCCACATCTCTCAATTCTCTCATCGAAACTTCGTGGCAGTCCCAATACTCAGCAGGCTAGAGGTGTAATATTAATCGCTGCAAAGACATTTGTGTGTCTTCCATGCAAGCTTCTGATACTCCACAGAACAGTAGCGGACAAGAGTATAATAACCATGAAAGCAGAGCTTCGATCCCATACGTAGGAACAACGTACTCATGGATTACCGCATCGACCGTAAGTACTGAATCCAAGCAATAGCTACACTTGAGCGTCCCTCCAACCTCTCATAGGACTGATTTTGTAGTCTGGCTTTGGGAGACTAACTTGAGGCTAAGATCGCTGTTCGACTAATTCCATCGTGCATATTGCGCGGATGTAACCGTTATCGCCGACAGATTACCCACTTTGCAAGACTGTCCAAATTGTTCACATTCGGGAATATGCTGTACCTGTGACCATACCACGTACCTTCACCCCACATCCGCGCCATCGCCGGATCACGCGATTGCAGCCGCTCTATCACCTAGCACGCCTGACGCCCTGATCGCTATCCCACTGAGCCAAGCGAAGGCAGCGAGACTACACACAGAGAACGCAAGGCAGTGTTGAGCTGACCCAATCGTACTCGGTGGCCGCGGTTTGAGCCACCGATGCTGAGAAACATGATCAACCGCCAGTCGAACGCGTGGATCAGTAGCTAGAAGCTTTCTAAGCAAATCTTTGACTTCAACGAGAGGAGTCAATAATTTGAAGTCAGGAGAAATCGCAATCATACCCTCGTTGGTCGTTGCAGGGGGAAGAGACTGCCATTCAACCCTTCGCTGGTCCATGCCAACGGCGGCTAGGATCCTCGTATTGGACTTGCGAAATGGCACCACCGATGCAAGCCTAAGATGACTTTAGAAGACAATCCCATTGCAAAAATACTGAGTCGCTGTTACATGGTGAATAGTGTCACACCGACACCCCAGCTATCGACTTTCTCATCATAGGTGCCCGATGCTGAGGTAGTAGCTGTGAAAATTTCCGGGGCCATGAAGAACGGGGTACCGCAGATACTCTGGAAGGAAAACATGTAAGACTGAAGCTTAGACGAAGGCCAGACGCTACCTTGAGAACGGTACCACTGGTCACCTTCGCCATGCCGAAGTCAGATACTTTCGCTTTCAGAGGACTTTGGCTCTCTATCAGCACATTCTAACCGAGGTTGTTACATGTAAGTTCCACGACTATCATGGGGTCCATCGAGTACTTGCCGCAGGCTTGATATCTCGATGAACGATGCCTAGAGAATGGAGATACTGGAAATAATAGTGTGAGATACGAAGACAAACTTTTTATCAGAGGGACTGACCACCAACGCGGAGCATATGTCGGCTGTTATGAGCTTTGCCTCCGCTTCATCTATAATTAGGTTAATGTAAGTACAAGCGGCTACTTACGGATAAAAATCACTCACGTAGCCCCTGTGCTCTCTCGATCAACTGGGCCAAAGTGCCTTCAGATATTAGCTCCATCACAATATCTACACGGAGAGCAACATTAGCCCAAGAGATTGAGAGGATGGACAAACGACTCACAAACTTTGAGGACATCATCAAAGACTTGATATAACCGTACAATGTTGGGCTACCAGCGGATCAGTCCACGAGAGTATATGTAACAAAAAAACGAGAGTACATGGCTGAGGCTCTGCAAGATCTCGATTTCTCCTTTGATATAGTCCCTGCCACCTGCTGGTGGAAGGCGAGATTTGCGCAGTGTTTTGACCGCACATGCTCTACCCGTGATACGACTTTGTCCTTTGTGCACTATGCCATAACCACCGCGTCCAATTCTGAATTGTTGTTTCAATACAGTTAAATTACGCAAGCGAGGTGATATGCTTACTCCTCACCCAGATCGTACACGGCAAAGATCTATTGTCATTCAGTGTCGTGGGAGACGATACAAATGGCCATGAACGCGTACGGAGTCCGGGGGGATGTGGCTGTAAGCTACGGCTGAGAAGATGCTCAGTATCTGTACAGACGAGATGGTAGTTAAAACACACCTGGAACATCATTAGTATCACAGAATTCAGGGCTGGCCAGGTGAATGACACAGCTCTGTGGAAGCTCGAAGCCGCGTGCAGCTACCCGGTTTCGGTCCACCTGCGAAAACAATCTGTAATCGAACCTCCGAACAGTTGGCGTGCTCACATATACCCCCTTTTTGTGAAGACCCCGCAGAGACACCGTAGTAGAACCATCTGGGGACACTCTTCTCGTTATGACGCAATGAATCGATGCTGCTCAGATTTAGATGTCTGCCAAGTAAGATCTGACGGTAGACTTACAAATAAATGGTTCATCTATGACAAGGTCGCAGTAAGAGGCCCTTCCAATGGTGAAACGATCCGACGATATATAAATCTGCCGGTGCACAGTGGAATTTGTCACCAGAAGCCTCGCATAAACAGCGGGAAGTACAGGACTTTGTAGAGACATGACTGATTGTCGGCGACATAAGAACGTGCCGCTGAAACAGTATTTATACTCCTCATGAGCTGGAAGTGGCGTAGAGCAGACAAAGTTAGCCAGAACCTCCTTCCTTTGTCAACGCAAAACTATTGTCAGTTGCCTATATTGCCTATAGATCAGCTAACGTGGCAGATGGCACTCACCAGGATCGAAATTGATTTGCCACTCGATCACCGAGCGGCGAAGCCCAGCCTTCAATAATGGGGCGGGACATCGTGAAGGGGGCTTGATGAAAGAACTACGTTACATGCGCCCCCCTTGTCTCATGTCAGAGACAAGCTTACGCATGCTCCGCAGACACCAACGCATACAGAAGCAGATGCGGGGAACATCCCATTCACTGAGAATGGGGTGTTCCCTGGTGTTCCGCTGGATTCCCGGTGCACTAGCTGGCCGAGTGGTGAAATGTCATGTGACACTACCAAGGATTTTTGGGAGCATAGGATCATATCACGGCGAGCCGCGCCTTTTCGGGCGCGTCAGCCAGGCGCTAATGTGTTTATCCTTTGTGCTCGTAGGTTCTTTGTGCTCGATTTAAATTTCTTTGTGCCGAGGTCCTTTATGCTTAATGCCGAGTGGCGTAGCGTTTGCTCTTATATTGCAGCCGCAATGTGTCGGCGCGTTTGCGTACCCACCCTTGAACAGCGTTGGCTCCTATGGCAGGTCATTCCGTGTGGTGAGTTGGCTAGCTCATTGATGTCGTGATCACATGTAACCCAATAGTAATGACTAGGGGTGTATCTGTGGCACAGGGCCACCCAGAAAGGGTAATAAGTGGCGGCCATAGCATTCGAATGTCGAATGTCGCTCTTAATGATAAACTCGTTGGCGACAATGGGCATCATACATCAGTAAAACTGTCTTTTCTTTCAAAGATCGATTCTCCAGAGAGATGGATATCAGTTATATTGTGTTCGTTGACCCCTGGGAAGGCGAGACATCATCTCCTGCATATCAGCAGCCCTTACTAACGTTGCCAAGCAGGTCGAGCAGTGGAGCGTGGATATTGTCCTTCCACCAGTCGGTGAGTATCTGTTGGAAGTTGTTGGGCCAAAGTGAGATTTTCCATAGGGCTATCGTTCATTTTTCGCACTAATAATGGTTAAAGTTCCATATCGGTAACAGGAAATTACATCGACGCTGTTACTGAGAGCCAGCCATGGTCTGAACGACCCATAACCAATGAGGTCGCGACCGAAACTGTCTTGTATGCGACCTTTTTGCCATGTTAATTTTCAGTCTTGACTTCTTGCATAGCATTTCAAGGGGAAAGTCACCGGCATCGGTTGTTGCAGACACCACTGACACCGATAACAAAACACGAAGGAAACGGTCCAAACACGATGGCGATGCCGAAGACCGCGCCACGCCAGTCCCAGGTCCGTACCATGAATACCCCATACCCCCCATAATTACCATGTTATCATCTCTTCACTAACCCTCAAACTCATGCATGCAGGTGCTTCATTAATGCCGACTATTACCGTCACCCAAGCAGGTGCTATTCATACTGAATTCTCGCCTGTCGATGCTCTATCGCCTGGTGGATCTTCCCGGTTGGCGCCGCCTGCTTTCCAGCTGCAAAATCCTCTGTTGCCGCCGAACTTGAAAGGGGATAAATTCGCGAAGATAGGGAAAGGCTCGAAGATGGGGAAACGCTCGCAGATGGAGAAAGTTCGGAAAATCGAGAAGGAAGTCGATCCTGCAACTGCAGCAAGCTTGCCCTCGCCGAGTACGATTCCTGGCATGCTCCAGCTTCCAGGTTCTGTTCCGGTATCATTGACTCCGACTGTGGAGTACAACATGGGGCTCGGAAGGCATGCGAACGCCACAAACCAGCCCTACCAGACGGAAGATGGATACGTGGCCTGTCCCTCCGGAATCAGATTCAAGGACTGCAGGGAAGGCAGCGGGGTTGCTGTGGTGAAAGGAAACGTGGTCAAGTTGTTGTACGTTGGTATGTTGATGGATCAGACCATATTTGACTCGAATGAAGGCAAGGTACCTGTGGGTGTTGGCATTATCCGCCGTCCGACGGTAGCTGATTTCTGTCTGTCAGCTTCAGTTCACAGTTGGTGCAGGTCAAATTATGGCTGGTAGGTCCTCCTCTTCCATCTCCACTATTATTCTGACGGTTCTCAGGGGTTGACGAGGGCATCCTTGGTATGAAGGTTACTGGACAACGCCTCATCTTGATCCCCTCTGTGCTAGCTTTCGGTGCTCAAGGAAACGCGAAGGTACCGCCTAATGCGGATGTAGCATTTCGTGAGTGGTCAGAAGCAATACGTCGACCGAATATGCACTGATGAGTTATTCATTGTTGCAGAGTGTGAATTGGTCAGTATCGATTGAGAGGCGCATCGCCTTTGGCAGAAGGCGGGATACGATACGACTTCTGTAGATTGTTCCTGGTGTATACGTAACTTCAACATGCGTTCTCTCCTAGCTTGTTTCTCCTATTTCCGGAGCTCGAGCCTACATATGCATGCGCAATTTACTGTCTTTGGTCAAGACCGGATGCCTGTTGTGCATTTGCTAAGTACTTGGGGCAATCTTTGGTCTCTCGCCTTTTTGTCCGAATCTCTAGTTCAGAAGTATTACTTAAGTCTCACTACAAGCTAATTCTTATCTTTCCTCCCTACCGCAGCGACGCCTCGGACCTGGCTCGGCCAAGCCGTTCTAAATGTCATTGCATACGCCAGAAGACCTATAAGTTGAAAAGTATTGGACATCATTCTGTGACAAGGTCTCTAGCTTCTGCCGTATCTCCGCCAATAGCGAACTGCGAAAATACTAATTGCTACCAATCTCTTGTTCCAATTACCATCAGGTGCATACGGCGAGCGTGTCATACGAGGTGTTAAGCTAGCCTGGCTGTGGGGAGGTCATATGAGCTGCAACTACCCCCACCAAGACGAGATCAAAGTGATCATCGGAGAACTGAGGCATCAGGCGGCGGACTTGCAGAAGTTACGCGAGCTGCTCATTCGCCTGATTCGGTCTTCCCGTGGTTATATGGTGAGTAGCCTGTACATTCCGAAAATGGAATCATCTTTCAGTGCCATGTGCAGGACGTCATTCGTAAAGCCGTGGAGTCTTGCGCAGAACGAGTCAATTGTGATGATGGGCATAGCAAGGTTGTGTACGAGTTGGTCTACAAATTACGCCATACCGAGGAGAGTCTGCGACGTCTGGATTGGAAGATTACGGAGCTAGAAGCTCTCCTCGCGCCTATGCAGTGTCTTCCCGACGCGCTGCTACTAGCCATCTTCAAGGCAGGTTGCAGGCAACGACGTCCACAGCCGGACGTATGGTCACCTTTTCCTATGCTCGTTGCCTCCGTGTCGCGTCGCTGGAGAAATCTCTCTCTTACCACACCCACCCTTTGGACGAACCTGCATATTTCCATGGAGGGACCCCGCCATTGGGCGAGTCTTGCACTCACACGATCTGCAATGCATCTGCTGGATATCACTATCGACGGTCGTGGAGAATGCCCTAGTCGATTAGACGAGATTGCGACATATGGACACGCAGAGGCGCCTCGCTGCACGCCGACAATAATTTCATGCTTGAACCTGCTGGTACCGCACAGCAATCGCTGGCGCAAATTCATTATCATAAGCCATCATTCCATCGACATCAGAGTAGTAGGCGAAATCATAAAGAACGTGCAATCGCCTTTCCTCGAGCATCTCCGACTGTCTCTCACCGGCAGCGGTCCCGCGGATAACCAAGAGGTTCCCCTTCCTGCTATCCTCGGAGGGGGGGCGCCCATGCTCTCTTCAGTGCGCTTGGACAGCGTCTCCCTCCCATGGGGATCTATGCCCCTATCTGGTCTGTCAACGATCGACATTCGCTGGATGTGGGATCAAACCAAGCTGATGTATCCCCAGTTCCGTGACCTCTTGCAAGATTCGCCTGCGCTAGAGCAGCTCATCCTGCGAGGCAGGCATGTCGAGCTCCACCCCAACTCGACGTATGAGTCTATCCACGTACCCTCGCTCCGCTACCTGGAATTGTCGGGCGATAACATCTGCCGCTTGTCCTCGATCCTCATCACACCCGAACTTGAGACGCTGGCGCTCGTGAATGTGGATGAAAGCGAGTTCCGCGAGTTCGTCGGCTGGTTGTTGTCAGTCGAGATCCGCTACTCTGCATTGCGGTTCCTCGTCTTCGTCAATGTCACTACCTGTGGCCTGCCGTCAGGGTTCACGGAGGCGTTCCCCAACATCGTACAGCTCACGATCATCAATTCGCATGCTAATCATTTTATTGAGCTCATGCTGAGGACACATGGAAGCATGTGCCCTGACCCGGACAAGGGCATCTGGCCATTGTTGAACACGATTGCGCTGATAGCCGATGATGTAAATTATGACAGACTCCGTCAGATGCTCCTCAAGCGGACTGCACAGCAGTTACCAGTGCAGCGTTTGGTTTTGAATGGGATCTACACATACAACCACCAATATGTGTCCCCGCTGATGGATTTGGTGAAAGTTAATGGCATCTCTGCACTTGAAGGAGATTTGTAGTAGCCTAATTGGACTATTGTGTAATTTTTGAGTATCGCGTGCTCTCATCTTATGCTTCACTGCCGCCCCGACCTGGGCGACGCTGTAAAGGCCTAATTTAAACCGGGAAATCATGTCTATTTTGCTGAACAATTAATGCACCCGCTTTGCTAGTCTCGGAACCAGCCGTTCTGACCTTCGACCCTCGTGTCACGCTTGTCGTCCCGCATATACCTGTGCATCCCCTGACCTCCGCTGGAAAATTTTGTTCATGTATGCCACCATATGTGTACCTTGGAACATATTCGAGGCATTGCGACTCGCGAATGTGCCGCGCTCAGGTTCGGATGTTTCGAGTTTTGGCTGAGGTCACGCCCGTGTGACATACCCCCCCCCTCTATACAATTTTCACCAGACGTTCTCGGGAGCGACCCAACATCTTAAACGCCCAATTTGGTAACCGCCAGGTTGCTCACGTGAACGTCTGGTTACGAGACTACCGCTTTGCAGAATTTTTGTTCTTGCTGACTTGCCCGAAATGGCGGGCGGAATTTCCGGGGAGCCAAACAGAGTCAAATAGGCCAAGGGGCTGAAGAATCAATTCGGCTTGCTCGGCCTATTTGGTTCTGTTTGGCCTGTGGCTAACTGGAAAACAGGCGCTCCGCGGCACGCTGCCAATTGAACAATTGAACAACGAAGACTTCACAGGTATACTCATTCGTATAGTGGATAGTTCTCTTACTCTTACTCATGTCAAGCTGTTCTAGAACAAGCTACTACTGAGACTTCCACTCGTGCAGGAACGATTATGCAGGCCATTGCCTTTTTGAAGGAGGAGCCGTCTTACAGGGATCCACATGTACCTGTGGTAATGCACCTAAATCTTTAGCGACATGTACACGAATTGACATGACAACAGGCTGGTGGCTCACTTAGCGCAGTGCGACGGCCGGCCGTAGTAAAGGTAGTCACGGTCGAGGTTCGTGTGGCTTCATCCCGTACCGTTTCCTGTGGACTAACCAGGTCGTTTAATGTTGTTCTTGCTCTCTCGACAGAGCTCTAGTCCTCTTCAATGTTTTCCTGAGCATCATGGTTCGAATCCATCCCCAAAACAGGACCAGAGCGGCGCTGCGTACATCCTAAGGTTGTTTCTGTGTTCGTTTGGCCAGGCCGCTATGCTGTCTGTCTGTGTCGCGTTCCGGGCTCTTCTATATGCAGCCCAGTTCATCCTGAGCGCAGTTCTTTCAGCGATCGTATCGGCTGTTGCCATCAGGATGCTTTGTGACAGCCAGTATACAAAGACGTCCCTACTGTCGTCAAGCATATGCTCTTACATTGAGACGCCGGCCCCCGAGTGCTATCGCGAAGTTGCGCTGGATACTACTCGCAGTGAATACGGATCCCTTAGTCCTATCGACTTCAGCATCAATACTACAGCCCATTTGCCTTGTGATGATCTTGCTGCGACCAATTACGCCAGCTACGCCACTGGTGCTCGTCCAATTGAACCGTTCACCTCAAGCACCTACCCGGTACCAGGTTTCAACCTTCTATTCTGGCACAACCCAGCACCGAGTCATAGTGCCCCGCGCAGTGTTCTTTCGGACAATGGGGGTTGTTGGTCCATGGTTGGCTCATCAGGTTATTTCACCGTGGAACTATCCCAACCGGTGCGTGTCACCAATGTCACCATATGTCATATTTCCGAAGGTCCATTCCGAAACGCCATCCACGACGTCAGTAACACGCCGCGGTCGTTTGTGCTGTGGGGTTTGACGCAGCGCGCTGAAGATATTGTACACGCTTCCCATGCTGACTTCGTATTACGACGGCATGCCCTGCCCGTGGATCTCGCGAGCCGTCTTGGAGATACCTACCACCCTTTCCCGCTGGTGCAATTTATGTACGACGCACATGTGGGTCAGCGCCAGACTTTTCTTCTTGGAGAGAATGGTATGACAAGATCGATACCCATTCGTCTTCTTATATTTCAGGTTTTAGACAACTGGGGTTCTCGCGACTTCACCTGTTTATGTCATATAGGAATTTATGGAGATGTCTAATGACTGTTATATTCATTTATCTACGTCTGGTTCTAGATTGTCTCGCCGTCCGCTCCGATTACAGGAATCGGAAGGCTGTGCTGAACGAACTCTACCACTGGTGATGATTGCTTCAACACGCAAACCGAAGGGAAGAGGTAACTGCTTACCTTATTCAACGGTAAGACGTGTACACAATCGATGTCGATACTAGGAGTTGTGCGCCTGGTGTGCGCGAAGTGACAAGTAATTTCATCTACCTCTAGAACTATGAGCTGGTCCCGGACTTTGTCGTAGAACAGTCGGCCTCCAACAAAAGGGAATTTCCTGTAGGGATCAAACTGAATGTGCCTTATCTCGAGCGCGATGTACTCCTCGACGAGTAAAAAGTTTCTCCGCACATCAATATTTTCCTGTCGGTATGAGTGAGTGAAAATATCGACGACGCGGCCAGCTCTCCAGTCGGCGTCGTCCGCACATTGGAAGACAATATAACTGTCGCCTCGGCTCGTGGTCACTGGTTTATAAATATCGTCCTGGACTTCGAGCTTCTTGTTCCGCACGACGTAACGGTTGATGTGCGGCCTGATGAAATTGTGGCCTGCGAACCAGCTTTGTAACGCATTCCACTCTTGGTCTCCAAGTCTAGAGAAGTCTCGAGTCTCTTCTTCAAGCTCATCATTATCCAGATCGGGGTCACCCAGTGGATCTTCGAATGCCAGCATATCCTGGAGCAGTGTCCCGCGGTGTTCGGACTGGAACGAGCTGATAAAGGGCGCTATGATGGAAGAAATGGATTGTGGAAGAGATTCAGGGTTGAATAAGCTCCGTAGGTTCTGTCTCATGCAGAAACGTCGTAACATCGTGCCAGGGAGGTCGACTAGCGAAGATTTCAACTTATAAGCCAAAGACCCACACGAATTAGAGCTCACCCATTTTATTGTTCGTCAGAATCGTCTGTAAGTCACCATTGTTTCGCTCAAAGCTGAAAGCCCGAATTGAGTGCGTTGGACCGAACCGTTCCAGGTGCTCTGGCAAGTGTAGAGAATTGTGTTGATTCGGGCTGATCGTTGTACCTGGAAAAAGTTCCAGCAGAGTCCGAAGATAGCGATGCATGTGCCTGCGATATCGTGTAATCCTCTCCGACGTCATGGTTCGCAAAGAGGCCAGTTTCACGGCAGTAATCAGATCCATGAAATTTTGAAGCATTCGATATTCTCTTGAATCGCTAGGCTTGCTACCCCAGGCCCAGATCAGAGATATAGTGAGGTTAATCGTGCAAAATGTGCGAAGTTCGTCAGCCTCTAGCTTTCCCGATGACGTGCCTGGTCGACGGGGTGGCGGTGTCAACGTTGAAGGTAGTACAACTGCATCCATATCCTTCCAGATGATAGAGAGCATCCTCCGGCCAAGTACCCTTCTACTTCTCGTCCTACCTTCGATGAGCTTTCCATCAGCATCTGTGATCCCTTCCGCTAGTCGCTGAAATAATCGTTTAGGCAAAAAATTGGAATGAGCGGATCTACACATACATACGCCCGCATCCTTTGAAGAACGTCATCTTTTTTCTGAAGCGTTTTGCCTTTGAACTTCTTCGCGGCCAACATAACCAGAACGGCAGTGCTGAGCTTCATGAGTTTGGACGTAGCTCCGTGTTCCAAAATGTCCTCAGCCACCTCTACTTGGCCAGCTTCGCCAGTGCTCTGTGGAAGATGCTTCTCTCTACGTACGAGGAGCTTTCCTGAATTGTCAGTGATTCCCATTTTTATGCGCTGTAAGGGAAATATCAATACACAAATGCGAATGTACGTCATTCCACTGACAGCCTGATGAATAGCTGCCTGAACGTCACTCTTCTTCTTGAGAGTATCGACAATATCTTGGGGTAATTTCCGGCAGCAGAGCTGAATAAGGACAGGCAGCCGGAGTTTGTTCAGAGCTGATTTTGTTCCCGTGTCGAACTTTTCCACGGCATCCTCCAGTTCTTCCTTAGTCACTACACGCGACCGCGATACTGGAAGATCTTGAGCCGCAAAAAGATTGCCATGTTTATCCGCTATTTTCTGGTCCAAGCGCTGCGGAAGCCGCTCAGTCAACTGATGTCACAAGGGCACAGAACGTACATATTGAGTCAGCAGCGCCAGAAGTTCGTCCTTGGTCTTCTTCTCATAATCATGAATGGTCCCTCCAAGCTTCTGCATGCATACTTCACGAAGTACATCTCGACGCAATCTTTGTAACGCAGTGCCTGGCTTAGAGTCAACTGCTACCAGAGCAACCGCCAGTTCCTTCGGATGTGGGACATTATTCACCGCAGGATCTGGCCTCAGAGGTTGCTGCTCGTCTGACAACGGATTGCCATTGCTATCGAACCATCCTTGTTCCTTCCGCTGAGTAACGAGGTCAGCAGTTGTATATTAGAAATTGAGCACTACACACATATGCAATGAGACGCTTCAACAATTTACCCCGCCGTCCCGAAGATCGCAGCATCTTAATTCGACACAATTGCTTCAGAGCTTCCACTCGAAGGCCAGAAAGCTCATCGCCAGATCCAGTCCTCAGAATGTGAAGAGCCTGTTCTGTTTCCTTTTGGGTAGGTTTGGGGTCATCGACGATTCCTCGTAGACCATCTGCGTGTTTCGCACTCATTCCCCAGACCTTGTCAATGTGACGCCCCAAAAGTCCAATGTACAGGAGATGCATCGCTTCGAGTGCAGTATATTTGATCGGGTCCCAGTAATGTAGGCGTAGCAATTCAGACCACCTGAGTCCATAATCGTCCATGATCTTCTGCCGTTCTTCTGGCTCAGCATTCTTCCATTGTTCTGCTGATGCACGATGTTGCTCGGTGGTTCGTTCAGGCCAAGTCCAGTAATCAATGTTCTCGATGTCTGATAACTTCAGGTAACAGCAGGAACAGAAAAAGGTATGACCATGTGTGCTGAAACCTGCCATCTGACGAGCCGCTTCGAGGTCGCAAACAAGTGGAATCATTGCACATCGGCATGTTTTGCCCTCACGATGAAGAGGAGTTTCTGAAAAGCGGATCCCGGAGTCGTACGCGTCGAGAAGGTCATCCACGAGCGGTGCTAGAAGAGGATTGATCTGTTCCTTCGACGGATGTCCCGGAAAGATCGCGACCAAGTACATATTCTCGATCTTGTATCGCATCTCCGGTGGGAGATTGAGTAGTGCCATATAGATCGCACCGACAGAAGCGGAGGGACCTCCCTTGCCGAAAGGGTTCAGGCCGTCCATACACAGACTGAATACGTACCGTCCCTCGTTGGCATCCGCATCCATGAATTTCGTCCCATTTGGACCTGGAAGGTCATGGAGAAGCGGTTGGTCCCAAATATCAGCGGCAACCTCGGGCGATGAACAAGGAGGTTGAAAAAGTTCAGGTCGATCCACGATTGCTTCCATGCCAGGTCTGCAGAGAATCGCGCGAGCCAGTGCTTGAGGTCATGATATATATAGCGACTGTAGGGAAAGGTTCGATCCTTGCCCTTAATTTTCCGAGTAACATATAGCTCTCTATTACACGGCGGACTAAGGGGTGTCGATTGAGCTGTGCATCGTGGAGGTGGATTGGGGCCATTGAGGGGATAACAGTGGTAGCACCCTGGACAGCAAAACGAACGACTTCGTCACCGGCGTCACGTTGAGAGACTGCAAAACCGTGCGAATGTCCTGCGGTATTTCCTCTACAATATCCCGGCTCTCGCGATCAATGGGTCCTTTGAGTGAGAATGCGACATTCAAGATGGTGCGCAGAGCGTTCAACACAAAAGTACAACGGGAGATGGAGACATTGCAGAGAAAGGTGCAACACTCCGGCGAGAACATAACAAAGCAAGATGACTGGTTGCAGAGATCTTCAGTGATGATTGCAAGTATGGTCCTGCGCATATCAGTAGGGATAGTACGTGGTAACGATGCGGACGTACTCGTTTGCACAACACCATCATTTTGAGCAGTTGAATTGGCACCGTGGGACAGAAGCACAGTTCTCTGCCGCTCCCATTCGATCTCTTTCCACCGCTCGACTTCCTCTACAGCGTCTTCTACGGCGGTCATCGCGCTTCCGGTGCGCAGACGAACCCGAATGCTCTGATGAGTTTTCCAAGATTCATATCGCAATAAAGATTGAAGAAGCCATCCTCGTATTCCAACAACGCTGTGTTCAAGGGCTGTCATATTTGACAGCAAAGAGACCTCGATTGATCTCTTGCGAGACCTTATCTTGCACTGGCTGCAGATGCACCGGTACTGAAAGTACGCTTGGAGGAGATACAAAAGCCAATGCACCATGATCCTGAGCAGCAGCACGTCTCTCCTGTAGTTGTGCCCTGAATTTATCGAGTTCCTCCAAGAACGTAGAGTCC